>NC_132796.1:40036068-40731068 GCF_048418805.1 Vulpes vulpes
TCTTCTCCCTCCCGGGACGCCAGCACAAAGCTTACACGGTCACTTTCCAGAACCGTGCGCTGTAGATCTGGGCTATGAATCATCTCGATCATCCAGGGAACATGAGTTAACTTACAGAGGAGAAAGGGAAAGAGAGGGGGAAAAGCAGTAGGTTCAAATGGAAGATCACATACACGTACGATGGATGCCACGATGGTTTTTGTCACATGCTTCTCTCCACGGTGCGTGGCACCTGCTGTGGCTCTACCGCAGGAGGAGCTCGGCGCCAACTGAGCTGACACCCGACCATGCACCGCCCGAAGAGTTCTGCGGGGTGACCAGGCACCCTTGTAGGGCCTGGTCCTACAAGGGCGGCACACACTTGGCCTCTTTCCCCCAGATCCTGACAAGTATCAGAAGTCTGTCCCCAAGGGCACTTAACAGGCTTTCTGTGTATGCTACCAACTGTGTGTGCTTACTGTGTATGCTACCAACGACTGCCACTGGCAGAGACCAAGACTCTCTGCTTACGTTAGGCAATGTTGTCCAAAAGCAAAAACCACAGTCTCCCCGGACGCCCGGGATGCCTGACTGGGGCCACGAGATTTATTTCAGGAGAATCCGGCATCGGGGTTTCTCGGTCTGCGCGTGGGAGTGGCCCTGCAGCTTGCTCCCAAGCCCTCCTCCGGGCCACTTCCCGCAACTGGGCCTGACCCCTGCTCTCTGACCCCTGGGCCTGGGAAGCATATGGCGCCCAGGGAGCGGCCCCGCCCCCAAGATGGCCGCGCCCGTGTGCCGCTGAGGAACCGCAGCAGGCGCCACTACCGTTTCTTATTCTGAGAGCCCGAGGAAGCGGACAGCGCGGCTTTGGGAGAGGGAGGTTGCGCAGCAGAGCGGCGCGACAGAGGGCGCTTCGGCCTCGGAGGCGGGGGGACCGGGGCCCCTGACAGCCTCCGCTGGCGCCTCGCCGACGGGAGACGCCACCCCACCCCCACCCCGACCCCCGCGCCGGCCTGATGTGCGCCGAAAATGGTTGCACGAACCGCTGTTGGCGGCGCGAACAAACCGGGTCAGAATCGCTGCCCGCGACGCGCGCCATCTTGGCCACTGACAGCAGCGCCCCCCTCCTTCCCAAAGCCGATCGTGCGCGTGCGCGGCGCTCCGACCTCGGGCTGCGGGGCGACGGGAGCGGAAGTGCTCCGCCGACCCGAGGGCGGTGCGAGGTCGCGCCGGTTGTTGTTATCCGCCCGGACTGGCGGGTTCTGGTAGCCAAGTACGGGGAGGCAGAGCGGACACGGGCTGGAGGGGAGGGCGGGGTGATGGGTTCGCGTCCTCTGAGGGCTCAGGGGCCCGGGGCCGAGGGGTGAGTGTGGGCGGCGCGTCGCGGGCGACGCCGAGTGACACAGTGACTTTGCTGAGGGCCTAGTAAGTGCGAGGCGCCCTTGGGGGTCACGGTCATCTTCGCGATGGCCTGTGAGCAGGTGTTACCGTTATCTTCGTCGCGAGAAAGCAAGAACAGAAAGGCTCGCAATCCTGTCCAAAGTCACACAGCTAGTAAACCCCGGCGGAACCTTCTAGCCACCCGCCCGCCAGCCCTTAGGCCTTTCTAACTAACGTTCCCTCCCACCCTCCCAAAGGTGATCACGTTTGCTGCTTGCTGCCTGCCTTCCCTGGTAGAATAGAGTTCCACCACAAGGGCGGGGAACTTTGATTCTTTGGTTCCCTGATCTATGTGTCTGCAACACGCAGAACAGGCACATTGCGGGCACTGACATTTTCACCGTGAATGAAAGGGACAGGGCAGTTTGATTTCAGAAGGGGGGTGGGTGGGTGCGGGGGGGGGCTTTTATGAAGGAAGTGTGTGGTCAGGTCCTTGTCTGGTGATAATTGGGGTCCTACTGAGCGTCACTCTTCAGACTCAGACGAGGCCTTGTGCTTCCTTCCATAAAGAAGAACATTTGAGTTTTCCTCAACTTCACGCCATAGGGTGAAGGGGTTGCTAATTGCATCTCCTGTTTGGTCCTTCCTTCCAGGATCAGGTTGCATCGCTGAGACCACTGCTCACCAACTGCAGATTCCAGCTCACCTGCACCTGAGCTTCCTGGTCTACAGAAGAGCCCGTCTGAGGCCTCAGAAGGTGAGTTCCAGTGTCAGAGGCACAGATGGGGTGCTGCAGCTGAGATGCGTTTGTCGTCTCTGAATCCTTTGGTCCTGCATCCTTAGGAGCAAGAGAGCTCTTCTGAGAGGCTTAGGAGGAGGAACTTCAGCCCAGACCCAGAGCCCAGGGCAGAGGATGCAGACTCTCAGGACAGATCCAGAACCCAGAGTGGGGAGTACAGGCTCACAGGACAGACCCGGACCATAGGGCAGAGGGTGAAGGCTGAAGGACAGCCGATCCAAGAAAAGCTAGACCTGGAGTGGCCCCTTTCCCTGCTCCCCCTGGGAGAGAGCATGCTCAGCATGTGACGGTGGGCAGTTGAACCCCATCAGAGGAGAGAGGTGATGTGTACAGGTGGATGGAGGGATGCTGCCAGGAGGCAGGTGGCCCGCTACAGTCCTGCACGGGCAGGGGCAGGGTCATGAGGATCACTGCCAGCCTCACAAGAGTTTCTGGTCTCCTGACACTAGACACACATAATGCTCCCCTCTTTTCCATTGGCTGTTTCTGGAATGCGTAAGCCCTAGAGTGTGAACATCCCACCCACCTCTAGCAGAAATGTGGGTTTTCCCTCTAGTCTGGCTAAAGCGTACAATAGTTTTGTATCGGTTTCTTTTTTACTTGGCAAAATCTGTAATCAGCCTGGAGGTACGCCGTCTTCTGGTTCTGCTACCTCGTTATGGTGCTGCTGTCATTGGACCTGAGGGCGTGAGTCGTGAAGCTGCACGGAGAGCCGAACCCTGTTGTCCTGAGGCTGCCTGGGTGGGGGTGGGGGGGGCTGTGGTGACAGCAGCTACTCTGTGCAGAAGCTCCTTGCGGAGACTCATTTTGAAACTGCAGAGCAGGGAAGAACAGGCCATTGAATGGACCTCCTGGGAAAGGAGGAAGTCAGGAGCCAGGAATGCGGTGGAGGCGGGCCAGCGAAGGGCAGCGTGTGCAGTGCAGGGTGCCAAGGTCGGTGGTTTCCAGCTCCTCGTGGAATGACCAGTGCTGGGCTCCTCCCCTCCCTCCCTGCACCCTGCCTCCCCTCCCTGCCCCTCCCTGCCCCTCCTCCAACCCTGGTTTCTCTCCACCTGCAAACTACAGCCAGCCAGATGTCACTGTCCCCCAGACTCTGCTCGGGGTCTGTCACCTCCGAGGCTCAGTGTAATCATTTCTCATTCGCATCTTATGAGTAATGATGTTCACATTCAAAAACGCAAGTAAAGAAAAGCAAAAAAGTGAAATCCCCCATCCGAGAAAACCAATGTCAGCCATTTTAATAAATGCTCTCATACGCTGCTGCTCATCAGTATGCACATAACGGTGAACAAATGAGCTTGGGTTGCACTTGCTTTTTCTTAATCTGCTTCTAAATATGTGGAGAAATGAAACAAGATTCGTTTTGGAAAGCCCGTAAACACAAGTCGTGGGCTTATTCGTGGGCTTATCCATGTCCCAAGGGACCGGGCTGGAGGTCCCAGGCACGTTTGCACGTCATTCTCCCCAGGACGCAAGGGTGATTGTTATTAGGCTGGTGGGGATGGTCTCCTGGCTGAGCGCCCTGATCTTGAGCCCCTCATTCTGTCTCCCTAGATCTCCGCCCTTTGTCCAGGGCAGACCGAGATGGCCACGGCCCAGGTGAGTTCCTCTTTACCCCCTCCTTTGTTTCCAGTGGACTTGAGGCAGCTTTGGGGGATCTGCACTGTAACCTTAACAAATCGGTCCCTCCCCTCAGCTGTGGCTGCTTTCTCTTCAGGCTCTGATCCACCTACGGCTTCCCTGATCCTTCCCTCCCCATAGAAACCAAACACAATAAAACAAGAGAAGATAGCAAGAGAGTGAGCATTCTTATCAGACTTCTTCCTCTGGGAAACGCACCTCCTCCGTTTTCTTTTACTTCTCGGGGAAGCTCGTTCCAGTCCATAGACTCGTGTGCTCTTCCCGTGTCTCCACTTCCACCTGTTTGCTTTTTCGTTATGTTCAAAATGGCGAAAGGAAAGCCATGCCTGACGTTCTGTGCGTTAAAGAATAGTCCGAACGCCCCTGTTCCTTCTGCCCCCGGTGCCACGTTTCTCCTCAGACTCCCCACTGGTAATAGTTTCGGGATGGTGTGGGGTGGCTGCATTTCCGTCAGGTTCACTCGCTGAGAACGGGTCCGTTGGCCGTGTCGGGTGGGTGTTTTTGCACAAGGGCCATCCGAGCCCCGCTCCCATCTTCTTTTCCTGCCTGGTTATTTTCTGGATGGTGTTCCTCCTCAGCACAGAAAGATGATTTCCGTTACTCTGCAGTGCTAGGGATGTATCATCCAACTCTTGCTCTGTTTGCATATTCAGGTTTTGAATGTTCTTTTTCTGTTGTATATGGTGCCTCTTGGATGACTCTTTATGTGTGTGCTCAACAGTGCGGGAGGTTTATGTATCCTCACCTGGAGGTTGGATTTTGGGTCTAAGGTATTCACACTTTAATTGGCTGTCCCAAATCCTACACTGATTACTCCTTTCCCAGAATGTGAAAAAAAGAGACCAGATAGTTCCTGTGTCCAGCTTTTCCAGGATGTTGAAAGTCGAAAATGGGTCCAGTCGGTTCTGTGAAGCCACTTCACCTTAGGTTTGATAAAGATGTCACAGAAAGTAAGTTACATACCCGACGCACTTGACAACACGGATACCAAGATTCTAGAAACAGGTTCTGAATAGGGCGTTAATAGGCTGAATTGAGCACTGCGAAATGATTTGTCCATACGGTAAAAAAATTCAGACAAAAGCCTTGTTTGACAAAGGGTACAAACTAATTCTTCTGTCTCCCCCATGCCCCTTCTCCTTCCTCGTTCATTCATTCTTGGAGAGATCACGCATGCACATCTCTTTCTTGTAAGAATGCCCTTTACTTCAGATTTCTTCCTTCACGTGAGACTCAAGCACATTCCGGACTTTTCCACGACCATTCCATTTCATTGTGCGTTTGAACAACCCCAGAGTTGGGCACGCTTGGCACGTGGGTCAGGTCAGGCTGTGTGTGGAGGGCGGTTGTGCGCCTTGGAGGATAGCTAACTGTGTCACTGCCCTGGATTGTCTTGATGTCAGTGTCCCCACCCACTCCCCCTTGTGGTGACAATAAAGAGTTTCTCTTTTTTTTAAATATTTTATTATTTTTTTATTGGAGTTCAATTTGCCAACATATAGCATAACACCCAGTGCTCATCCCATCAAGTGTCCCCCTCAGTGCCCGTCACCCAGTCACCCCCACCCCCCGCCCACCTCCCTTTCCATGAGAGACTCCTAAGAATGAAGAGTTTCTACAGACCTTGCCAGCTGTTCCCCGGAGGGCTAAATCACCGGCGCGTGGTACCCCATTTCCAAAAATGGCTATGCGATATTCCACTGGCTGGAAATACCAGTATGTCTTAACCCTTCTGCCAGGGATGTACATCGGGGATAACCCTGGTCTTTTGATGTCATAAACGGTGCAGCAGTACGTCCCCGTGTACGTTTTCAGTTTGTTCCTCGCGAGCATGTCTGGTCTGCAAGGTAGCTTATTAGACGTGAGGATTCTAGGTCAGCAGCGATGTGCATCTTGAATTTTGACAGCGGATGGCCACTGAGGCAGGTGTTGCCCTGTGCTCACCAGTGTGGTCATGGTCCCTAACACCTGACTTGTCACTTGGGAAGGGTGAGCAGGGGTGGGCTGCTCTGAGAACTCCTCCTGCTGGCAACACATGCCTGTCACTGCCCCTGTGCACACGGTGTGGCCTGGCGTGTGTCGGTCTGCTGGGCTGAGCGAACTGCTGCCACGTGTGGCCTGTTGGGGCCCTGCAGGTGCCACACATCCCCCAGGTCGAAGACCAGCCAGTGTGGGTGGGACAGGAGGAGATCCAGAGCGTAAAGGGTTGGAGTATTGTGCGCTCTCTCTCTCTCTCTCTCTGGCGGGAATCTGGCCACTCAGAAACTTCTGAGCTTCTGTGTGGTGCTGACAAGACCAAACACAGACCTTTCCTTCTCTACCTCAGTCTGCTGACTGGGTCAGACTCCCACCCTCCTGCTTCCTGCTTCCTCACGTTCCCTTTCGTGACGGAGTAGCCACAATCAGCAGTCTGAGGACTGTGAAGGAAAAACCCAACGCAGCCGTCACGGTCCTGGAAACAGCCCGGTTCTTCCCACTGTGTCTTTCCTGCCTATCTTTCTCCCGGGTGTCTCCTCCACGCTCACACGGGACACTTTCTCCCCAGAGGTGTCGAAGGTTTGCCCCAACCCCACACAGCTCTCTGCCACAGCAGCTGGGCGTCCTGCCCCGAACTCAGTATCGACACCATCTCTCTTCAGAGAGATCCTAGATCACATCCCACAGGTCGAGGGTTCGGTCCCACCAGACTACCACCCCCCCACATGCCCCATCAGATGCCAGCACCAGGCACAGGCTTTTGAGCAGCACGCTATAGATGAGAGGGACCAGTGACCCCCCTCCTTGGATTCGATTACTTGCTACAGTGGCTCACAGGACTCGGGGGCACAGTTACTTACATTTACTAGTTCATTAAAGGACACGATGAAGGACCCGCATGAATGGCCAGATGAACAGATATATAGGGCAAGCCTGGGAGGGCCCTGAGCTCAAGAGCTTCTGTCCCCATGGACTGGCAAGCATCATCCTCCCGGTATATAGATGTTTTCACCCACCTGGAAGCTCCCCGAATCCCACGCTATTGAGACTTTATGGAGGCTTCAGAACACAAGTACGATCAATTGTTAACTCCACCTCCAGCCCCCCCCCCCCCCCAAATCTGGAGAAAGGTGAGTGGGGCTTAAAATCCAGAGCTTCCAATCACAGCTTGGCCTTTCTGGTCACCAGCCCGTCAGCTCAACTAGAGTCCCCTCATTAGAACATGAGATGCTCCTTGTATTCTTCTCACTTGGGGATTTATAAGGGTTTCAGGAGCTCTGCAACAGGGACCTAGAGCAAGGCCTGTATATACTTTCTGTTACGTCCTAGTCCTGACGGAGGTGCTGTGTTTAGAACCGTTGTCATAGCTCTGTGTCCCCGCAAAGCCTTCTCTGCCAGCCCCAAGCAGAACCGACTTCCTTCTATTCTCTGTTCCCTGTGCTGCATCTGCACCGCCCTCGGAGGACAGCCCCCCTCCGCACCCCCGCCGCTCTCCCTCCCTTTCATAGGTGAGTTTGTAAGTGTTGTGTTCCTCCCTCTACTAGGTGGAAGCTCCTTCAGTTCAGAAGGTGTGTGTTTGTTTTTATCAACCTTTATATCCTCTGGCCGTACCAGCTTGGTCTGTGTTCAGTCAGTGAGCCGAAAGACTGCATTTCCAGAGGAAGATACTTTTGACACCTATTCTGTTTCTTTATAAAGTTTACGATAACTTTGGTTACAGAAACACTCCGTGCACTACATGGTCTCAAGTTGCGTAGTGACTGGCAAAGAACAGTTCTGTAGAGAAAGGCGGTGCAGTGTCATGTTGAAACACGTGGGTGCGGAAGGCAGAGCACACGTGTTCTGATCCCTGTATCGGAGCTGTGTGACCCTGGGCAGGCGACTTTCCGCTCTGTGTAAAGCCAAAAAGCCAATCTGTCCTCATCTGTCGGGGTCTCCTGGGGTGGGAGCCATATTGAATCTCTTCTACCTGTGGAAGACTTAGGATGGGACGTACCGTCCGTTCCCCAAGCCCATCCCTCTGGGCTAATGAGGCCTGTGCTGTTGCAGGAATCGTTGACCTTCAGGGATGTGTGTGTGGACTTCACCCTGGAGGAGTGGCAGCAACTGGACTCGGCTCAGAAGAACCTCTACAGGGATGTCATGCTGGAGAACTACAGCCACCTGGTGTCCGTGGGTGAGGGCGGTCCACAGTGTGACCGGAACACAGCCCACTCGTGTCACCCACTCTGGGGCTTGTGAAGCCCAAGGCTCCCCGCTGAGAAGTCACAGTCCCGATTGCAAACACCTCCCCCCCACCCCGCCCCGGGATATGTATGGCTTGCGCTCCTCTGTGAATGTTCTGGGCTGAGGGGCAAAGGGCTCTCCTCATGGGGCAAAGGGCTCTCCTCTGGACCCTCTGCAGTTGGCAAGGCTAGGTCTCGGTTCTGGAACGCCTCTGGCGTTGATAACGACCTCCTGTGTCATTTCCCGTCCTCAGGATACCTAGGTGCCAAACCAGATGTGGTCCTCAGATTGGGACGAGGAGAGGAGGCCGGCCTGACAGAGGGAGAGACGCCAACGTGGAAGTATCCAGGTGAGCGGGCGCTGGGCCAATCAGGCCAGGCCAGGGGACCTAGGAGGTGAGCGAGAGCTGGGTGTCAGGGCCATGCCTGGGAGCTCTTCTCGGCGCCCCTGGACTCTGGGACACCACTTGGGTTCGAGGAAACGAGCCGCCGTCATATCCAGGAGCCGCCTGCACCTGCCACCCTCCCTTGGCCCCCTTGTTCTGACTTGGGGTTCAGACAGTGTGGCCGCTGCTGCTGTCAGATGCCATCTCTACCTGCCAGTATCCTGAGCCTTCCCTCTTCCCCACTCCCCCTCCTTTCTGGAAGCTTTCAGGGTGTTTCTCCTCCCCTGGGCATTGGCTTTTTCCTCAGAAGAGGCATGGCTGTAGGGGTGAGGCTTCCCCTTTATTTGTCATGCTGTGGGCCTCTTACATCTGACGCTCAGTGTTTCTTCAGCCTCAGGGAAGTTATCCCACCTGGCTTGTCGGGGTTGGTGTGGCCCTAAAGCGTTGCTGGCACCCTCTGGCTCTGCCAGGCCAGGCGGCCGCCATGCTCTTCTCTGTGCCCATGTCGTGCTCGTCAGCGTCTGCCTTCCCGGGACCGTGTCCTCTCTTCTCAGGTCCTCAGTCTCTTCCAGATGTGACTGGACTCTCCACCTGATGTCAGATTCCAGCTCTTACCCATGCCTCCCTCCCACTCACCCATTTTTGTCTTCTGTGTCCTCTCTGTGTCTACTCAGAACGCAAGGGACCTAGACAGGACATTACTCCCAGGCAGCCTGCTTCACGGAGCTTGGCCGCCATCCTGGGCACAGCGGCTCTTTGCCTTGGTCGTGGGTTTGGTTGGTTTGGTTGGTCTGGGTCCCTCGAGTGCTCCACATGCTCTTCAGATGCCGGTCTTCCCCCGTTCCTTGCACATTCACAGTGGCGTCTCTGTGGGCCCGTCCGAAGACATCTGTCCAGAGCCCTGGGACTACCGGGTGTGCTCTGTGACCTGCAGCCCCGGCTCTAAGCAGGCTCTCGGGGGCCACCTCAGCTTACACATGTGAATCCGCTCTGCACGGGGGTTTGGAGTTTAGCTGCAGAGCCCCGGCTCTACTGCACTCTGGCCCGGCCACGACCCCTCGTGTCTCCCGGACGGCTGCCCCAGAGCCCTCCTCTGCTGGTCTGTGCACCCTCTCCCTCAGGGCCTCCCTGGGCTGGCCCGCACCCACCTCCCTGTAGCTTCTCCCAGGGCTGTGTGGGGGTACGGTGTCCTCTTCGTTGCTCCGTCAACCTCATACCCACTGCTGCCTTGTACAGATTCCTCAGGCTTTCTGCTCTCCCCGTGGCATGCTTTTCCCTGCCTCCAGGGCTTTCCAGGTATTGAAATGTCCGAGTCCCATTCTCAGTTCAGTGGTGCCCTGGGAGGAGGAAGCACAAACTCAGAGGCACAGTCCACTCCTCGAGTCCAGTTGCCTTATGTGAAAATCTGTGTGATACTGAAAGTAACCACGAGCATGCTCATTGTCAGCACGGGCAGTACAGGAGACGGGTCGCGTCAGCACATCCCCAGCCACACCTCCAAGGGCTGTCTGCCTCGTCTCTCAGTTTCTGTTTGTAATTCTGCTGAGGGTCACCTCCTGGGTCCCGGGAATGCCTTCACACCTGCATTTCTGGAGATTTCTATGTGATCTCCCCTCTATATGGAAAATGAGGATTTAGCTCAGTTACACCCTGGCCTTCTCCTCAGATCTTCGCAGTGTCTGTTAAGTTGTTGTTTGTAGTTTTCCTGTTACATTTATAAGGGTAACCAGTATATCTAAGGTGGTTTTTTTTTTTTGAAGATTTTATATATTATTTATTTAGAGAGAGCAAGCAAGGGGAGGGGGGCAGAGGCATAGGAGGAGAGGGAGAGAGAATCTCAGGCAGACTCTACACTGAGTGTGGAGCCTGACTCGGGCTCTCTATCACAATTTTGAGATCATGACCTCAGCCAAAAGAGGCAGCCCAATAGAGCTGAGCTTCTGTGCCTGCATTCCATTTGGTAGCTTCTTTTAAACGGAGCTGTGTGTCTCTGGCTGATTTTCTGCCTGGAACACAGAGCCCTAGAGAGTACCTGCATCTCATTCTTACCCATCCAGGTGTGGGAACATTCGGTAAGTATTTTTTCCTTTTGGAGAAGGGCAGAGGAATGGGGTTCTGTGTCCATCCGCAGCCAGTGGTCAGCAACTCGGGCTTTGGAGCTCAGAGCCTGGATTTGATTTCTGGCTTCTTTGCTCACTAGCTGTCCCTCTGCGCACTTGACTCAGAGTCTTCTTTTTTTTTTTTTTTCCTGTTTGTAGAATGGGGCTCATGCTAGAACTTACAGGATTGTCAGAATTTCATGAGTGGATGAATGTAAAGCACCAAGAAGGGTGCCTGGCACCCTGGGAGCTTTCAGTAGATGCTATCACTGTTTTTGTTGTTGACGATAAAATATTTCTTAATACAGTCTTTGTTACCCCAAGGTGTATCACATAGTGACCTGTGGACCCCTCACGATACTCACGCGTAGGCCCACCATGTGGAAATGGTTTCAGAAAGCCTCGGGTGGTACTGGTTCTGTGCATTTTGAGTGACGCTCCAGACAGTTCTGATGCCCATGTCTAGTTGAGATCCACTGGTTTCAGCATCCCCTGACAAGGGTTCAAAGGCACAGGGAGACATGGCCAGGCCTCACCCAGGGGCATGGGATCAGGTGGGGTGGGAAGACAGGAGCACGTGGACTCACTACTGGACTCCCTTGTTTTCCCTTTCCCCATTGTTCGAGACTTCAGGCTACTTCGGGACTGCTTATTCCCCTGGGCCCTGGAGGAAGTTTCTGGCAGGTCCCATAAATTCTCTAGTTGTTCTAATGGCGCCTCTGGGTGGCTCAGTTGGTTGGGCACCCGACTCTTGATTTTGGCTCAGGTCATGAATTTAGGGTCTTGGGATTGAGCCCTATGTCAGGCTGTGCACTCAGCTGGGCACCTGTTTCTCTTCCTCTCCCCCTCCCACTCTCCCTGCTCGTTCTCTGTCTCTCAAATAAATAAATCCTAAAAAAAATTCTCTGGTTTTTCTGAGATAAATCTTCTAGGAATGGTTAGTCTCAAGAGTGGCCTCACTGTAATCTGAATTGTCCAGTCATGGGGGAGCCCTGGGTAGCTCAGTGGTTTAGCGCCTGCCTTCGGCCCAGGGGCGTGATCCTGGAGTCCCGGGATTGAGTCCCACATCGGGCTCCCTGCATGGAGCCTGCTTCTCCCTCTGCCTGTGTCTCTGCCTCTCTCTCTCTCTCTCTCTCTCTCTGTCTCTCATGAAAAAATAAATAAAATATTTTTTTAAAAATGAATTGTCCCATGTAGTAGTGTGAAGTCTGAAGTTCATCAAAAGGTTGTTGAGCTCTTCAGAGAAAGGTCTTTGCCTTTCTGCATTTCCCCTGTGTTTTGTTTTCTGTTTTGTTCACTTCTCTTTTACCTTTATTTCCTTTTTTCTACTTACTTTGGGTTTACTCTGCTGTTCTTTATTTAGTTCCCCCCCCAACATTTTATTATAAAAATTTTCATGCCAAACAAGTGAAAGAATTATAGTTTGAACACCCATAGAATTCCCCCTAGATGCTACAATGTACATTTTGCTGTATTTGCTTTTTCTTCTGTTTGTCTGTGTACTACTAATTCCTCTGTCCTTCAATCAGTCCCTTTTCTTTTTGTGATGAGTTTCATTGTAAGTTTCGGAGATCAGTACACTTCACCCCGAAATACTTCCACAGGCCTGTCATTAACTAGAGGTCACTACTTGTTAATATTGTTTGTCCTTAATGCTTAATAGGGATTTTAATGAAAGGAAATTAATAAGTAGCATCATATGGTATTTGGTTGTATGTGATAATGTTTTAACATAATCCCTATGTGTATTTCTCACATATTTTCGTTTTATATTTATGGTGATGTGACTCTTGTTTTTTTAAGTGAGCTTTATTAAGGTATAATTTATATGTTTTGAAGTTCACCATTGTTAGGTATACAGTTTTGTATTTGAGAAATGTTAGTCTTATAATACCACCAGGTTCAGTATATTGGACCTTTGCATTCCCCTAAGGGATCTCTTTGCCCTGTTGTAATTCAACTTCTTTCTCTCATATCTGGGATTTGGATTCTTGTAATTTCTATTTTTCTAGTTTTATCCTTTCTGGAATACCTTGTAAGTGCCTCTTACAGTAAATAACCTTATGTGTGTTGCTTTTTTCACTTACCTTAATGACTTTTAAGTTCATCCATGTTTGATGTATTATCAGCATTTTGTCCTTTTCAAAGGTGAATAATGTTATATCTGTTTGTTTTATTAAGCAGTTTACACACTTTAGAATTTTCAAAATTTTTGGTTACTAAAGGAAACCTCTATGAACATTCATGTTCAGGTGTTTGGATACGTTTTCATCTTCTTGGGTAAATATCTTGACTGGGATTGTTTGGTCATATGGTAAATGTATGTTTAACTTCACAAGACATCATCACACCGGTTCCCTGCAGGGCTGACCATTTTTGTCGACCAACAACAACATGGGAGTTCTAGGTGTTTTACATCCTTGCTAGCTCTTGGTATTACGAACATGGTTAGTCTTTCTAGTAGCTGTGTTGGAGCATCTCATTTTGATTTTAATTTGCATTTCTCCAATAACAAATGTTTAGCATCTTTTTATGTGCCTATTTGCCATCTGCACATCTTGGGTGAACTGTTTGCCGTACTGTTTTGCCATTTTTGTTGCTATGCAATGTTTAAGAGTTCTTCATATATTGTGGATGCAAGTCTTTTATCAGCTCCGTGTTTTCCACATATTTACTCCCAAGCTGTGGTTTGTTTTTAATAATGTCTTTCAAAAAAAGACATTCTTTTGATAATGCCCTATTTATCAAGCTTTTCTTTTATGATTCATGCCTTTTGTGCCCTATTAAACAATTCTCTGTCTAATCGATGGTAACAAAGAGCTTCTCATATGATTTCATTCAGAAGATTTACAATTTTAGCTCTTATATTTAGGCTAATGGACATAATGAGAGAAGTATTTCTTACCAGGTGTGAGGTAAGGATTAGTGTTCTTTTTTTTAAGATTACTTATCCATTTGACACAGAGAGAGAGAGAGAGCATGTGCAAGCGTGTGTGCCTACAAGCAGTGGGAGTGGCAGAGAGAGGGAGAAGCCGGCTCCCCACCAAGCAGCCTGATGCAGGGCTTGATCCCAGGACACTGTGATCATGACCTGAGTCAAAGGCAGATGCTTAATGGACTCAGCCACCCAGGTGCCCCTCAATGTTCTTTTGTGTGTGTATGTGCATATTCAGTTATTCCAGCAGCATTTTTGAAAAGACTGTATTTCCTCTATCAGTTTACCTGGGCCCCTTGTGGAAAACAGTTGAGCGATAGGTCTACACGCCTATACCACACTTCTTAATTACTAGAGCCTTACATTAAATGTTTAGATGAAGTGGTATGAATCTTCTAACTTTGTTCTTCCTTTTCATAATGTTTTGGCTATTCTGGGTCCTTGATATCTTCATGTAAATTTTAGCATCAGCTTGTCAGTTTCTACATAATAGCCTGCGGGGATTTTCTTTGGGATTGCACTGAATCTGTGGATCATTGAAATACTAACAATATTGAGTCTTCCAATTCATGAACATGATATCTCTCTCAATTTATTTTGGTCTTTTAAAATCTCTCTCAGGAATATTGTAGTTTTGAATGCATGAGTCTTGCATAGGAAATGCAGTTGCAATTTAAATATTCTATTTTCAACATTTAAAAATATTTTATTTATTTGTTAGAGAGAGAGAGAGAGCAAGAGAGAAAGAGTGGGGGGAGTGGCAGACAGAAGGAAAGGGAGAAGCACTCCCTGCCCAGCAGGGAGCCCAATAGTCCAGGATCGTGACCTGAGCCCAAGTCAGACCTGAGCCAAAGTCAGCTGCTTAACCAACTGAGCCACCCAAGTGCCCCTCAACATATTTATTTTTATTTTTATTTTTTTAACATATTTATTTTTTGACAATATCTCCTTAATCTATTTTTTTTTTTTAGTTTAATAGTTGCTCTAGGGATTAAGATCTGGTGTGTAAGTTAACCTTTTACATTTTACTTAGACTTACATTTTATTTTTTGTTTTAATAATTTTTAATTTTGATATAGTTTCAAATTTATAGAAAATTTCAAGATTAATACCAGAAGCTTCTATAGACTCTGCCCAGATTCACCAGTTGGTTGCATTTCACCCCGTTTGGTTTGTCATGTTCTGTGTCTACATCTATTTATTATCTGTATGCATATACTTATATTTAAATCCATTTTTCTGAACCATTTAAGACTGGAGGTGCAATGTTCCTTCACCCATTAACACATCACCATATATTTTCTAAAAACCAGGATTCTCTTGTATAACCCACTGCTGTTATCACAATTGGGAACTTTCACATTGATATGTTCTCATATCTAATACACTGTGTTCAAATGTCACCAGCTGTTCCAGGGATGTCCCACTGGGGGGCCTTTGCAACACAGGTTGCCATGGATACAGTTCTTTTTTTTTAATAGTCAAAACTACAAATTTATTTTTTTAATAATAAATTTATTTTTTATTGGTGTTCAATTTGCCAACATATAGAATAACACCCAGTGCTCATCCCAAGTGCCCCCCTCAGTGCCCGTAGCCCATTCACCCCCATCCCCCGCCCTCCTCCCCTCCACCACCCCTAGTTCGTTTCCCAGAGTTAGGAGTCTATGTTCTGTCTCCCTTTCTGATATTTCCTACCCATTTCTTCTCCCTTCCCTTCTATTCCCTTTCACTATTATTTATATTCCCCAAATAAATGAGAACATATAATGTTTGTCCTTCTCCGATTGACTCATTTCACTCAGCATAATATCCTCCAGTTCCATCCACGTTGAAGCAAATGGTGGGTATTTGTCATTTCTAATGGCTGAGTAATATTCCATTGTATACCTAAACCACATCTTCTTTATTCATTCATCTTTTGATGGACACCGAGGCTCCTTCCATAGTTTGGCTATTGTGGACATTACTGCTATAAACATCGGGGTGCAGGTGTCCTGGCGTTTCATTGCATCTGTATCTTTGGGGTAAATCCCCAACAGTGCAATTGCTGGGCAGCCCAGTCAGCGTGCAACAGCTCAGAGGAGCCTGCCTGGGTTATACCTCCTGGGGAGCTGCCCTGGGGGAGAAGGGCCTAGGCGGGGCAGGAGGGTTGCCCCCATCATGCTTGGAGATGGTCCTTGCCTCAGGTTCAGAGTTAATGGAGCCTTAGGGAACCACACAGAGTGAAGTTCCTCCTGGCTACTTAGACTTATATTTTAACATTTGAAACATTATGTAGAAACTTTAATACAGGTCTCTTTACCTTATCTCCTTTATGTTATAGTTTTCAAATGCATTATATCTATATACATTTTAACCCCCTAGACAGTGTTACAATTGTTGCTTTCAACTATCATATATACCAAAGAATTCAAAAGGAAAAAATAATCTGTTATACTTGCCAAGATATTTTACCATTTCTGCTGCTTGTTATTTATTCCTGAAGTTCTGTGCTTCCCTCTGATATTATTTCCCTTCACTCTGAAGATCCTGTATCATTTCTCTTAGAACAAATCTACTGGTGGCAATGTCTTTTGTTTTCCTTGTATGAATGTTTAAATTTCATCTTCATTGTTGAAGCATATTTTTGCTGGATATAGAATTCTGGGTTGACATTTCTTTACCTTTAGTATTTTTAAGGTGTTCTAATATTGAGGTGCCTGGGTGGCTCAGTCAGTTAAGTATCCAACTCTTGATTTTGACTCAAGTCGTGATTTCGGAGTTGTGAGATAGAGCCCTATATGGGGCTCCCCTCTGGGCATGGATCCTGCTTAAGATTCTCCCTCTCCTTCTCCCACTGCCCTTCCCCCCTCCCTCTAAAAAAAATTCTGAAAGCAAAAAGAAAGGCCATTATCTTCTCGCCTGTGTTGTTTCTGATAAGAACTTCACAGACATTTGAATCATTGTTTCCTCATAGGCAGTGTGCTTTTGTTCAAGATTTTTTTTCAACTTTGCTTTCCAGCAATTTGATTGTAATAATTCTGGGGGTTTCTTTGAGTTTGTTGTTTCTGGTGTGCTAAGTTTCTTGAATGTGCAAATTTATGTCTTTCTCTAAATTTGGAAATTAAAAAATATTTTAATTAATATTTAAGTATTTAAAGATTTGAGAGAGAGAGCTTGATACAGAGCATGAGTATGGGGAGGAGCAGAGTCAGAGGGAGAAGCAGACTCCGTTGTTGAGCAGGTAGCTCAACGTGGGACTTGATCCTAGGACTCTGGGATCATGACCTGAGCAGAAGGCCAGTGTTTAACAGAGCCACCCAGGTGCCCCCATATTGGGACATTTTTTGGCCATTATTTCCTCAGATCTTTTTTTTTTCTGCAGTGGTCTCTTCCTTTGAGGGTTCTAATGACATGAATGTTGGGCCTTTTGATATTGTCTCACAGGTATCTGATACTCTTTTTCCTTTCTTTTATTTTTCCCAGTCGTTTTTCTCTCTATTCTGCAGATTGGCAGGTCAGATCATCTTTGTCAGTTTAACTCCAAGTTCATTGACTCTTGCCTCTGTCATTGCCATTCTAAGTCCCTCCCATGAGTTGTTTTTTAAATTTCAGATAATTGTGTTTTTTAGTTCTAAATTTCAATTTCTTTTTTACAGTTTCTATCCCTCTTCAGAACTTCTATTTATCCATTTATTTCAGGTATATTTACCTTTATCTCATAGAGCTTAGTTTTAGTAGTCGCTTAAATGTCTGATAATTCTAGTACCTGAGTGATCTCAGGACTGGCATCAGTTGATTGTCTTTTCCCTTACGAATTGGTCACCTTTTGCTGGTTGTTTGTTATATTGAATAATTTTGGATTCTATCCTAGCTATTGGAGATTGTTTTGTTGTTTTTAATCTTTTTTTTAATCACATAATAGGCCTGGTTAGATTCAGACCACCTATTTTGTCTCACCTTCTATGGGCATTAATTTCATCTAGTTCAGATTTGAGCCGTTGCCATGCTTCTTTGAATATTTCCTGTGTATGCACCATTCAGGGGCTAGTTTGAGACTTGAGTGGTGATTTAAGTCTTTGTGCAATTATCAAAGACTTTGCTGTCCTGCTTTGGGTCTGTCTCATGCATTTGTTACTCTGACTTGAGCTGTGATTTAGATCTTAGTTTAGTTCACTTCTTTTTAAATATCTTTTTTTTTAAATTTTTATTTATTTACGATAGTCACACAGAGAGAGAAGGAGAGGCAGAGACATAGGCAGAGGGAGAAGCAGGCTCCATGCACCGGGAGCCTGATGTGGGATTCGATCCCGGGTCTCCAGGATCACGCCCCGGGCCAAAGGCAGGCGCTAAACCGCTGCGCCACCCAGGGATCCCTAGTTCACTTCTTAAAGCTTTGGTGTGAGGCTTTTCTTGCCTTTGCATCCATAGCCCTTGGACGAGCTCAGGACTTGTGGAGGTTTCTGTGCCATGGGGACAAAGTTTTGCAATAGGATAAGGGAGAACAAAAGGGAGACTCACTCTATGAGCTGCTTCTCTACCTTTTAACTCTCCTTCAGAGCCTGTCTGCTTTTATTTATTTCTCAGAACCTTCAAGTAGTTGCTTTACATATTTTTTCCAGAGCTTTTTCCTTGCAAGAATCAGTAAGAGAGGCTGTTGTAGATCTCCATTGTGGCCGGTAATGGAAACCTTGATTTTATTCATTCTCACTTTTTTCTTTGTAATTTCTGTCCTGCTAGTTTGAATTGAATTTTTTCCTTTCCTGGTTTCATAAAGTAAAAGCTTAGATCATTACTTTGACAGCTTTTCTAATGTAGACATTGGGAGAGCTATAACTGTCTCTGAGTACTGATTTAGCTGTTTTCACCCCCTTTGTTGTGGTGTAATTGACATATAAGAAATTGCACATCCTTATGTGCACGATCTGGTAAGTTTTGACATGCACATCCATGAATCTATCACCACAGTCAAGATAACAAAGTCATAGAATATGTTGGGAAGGATTTCCTCCCCCTTCAGTTCTATGGAAGAATTTGTATAGACATTGGTATTACTTTTTCCTTAAGTGTTTAGTAGAATTCTCCAGTGAAGTTGCCTGGGCCTAGAGTTTTCTTTATGGAAGGTCTTTATACTACAATTTCAATATATTTAATAGATATTGGTTTATTCATATTATTTATTCTTTTTTAAAGATTTTATTTATTTATTCATGAGAGACACAGAGAGAGAGAGAGGCACAGACACAGGCAGAGGGAGAAGCAGGACCCATGCAGGGAGCCTGACATGGGACTCGATCCCGGGTCTCCAGGATCACACCCTGGGCTGAAGGAGGCACTAAACCGCTGAGCCACCCAGGCTGCCCCATATTATTTATTCTTTTTTTTTTAAGATGTATTTTTTTTTAAAGATGTATTTATTTATTTATGATAGACACACACAGAGACAGAGAGAGGCGCAGAGATACAGGCAGAGGGAGAAGCAGGCTCCACGCCGGGAGCCTGACGCAGGATCCATGCCGGGAGCCCGACATGGGACTTGATCCCGGGACTCCAGGATCGTGCCCTGGGCCAAAGGCAGGCGCCAAACCGCTGAGCCACCCAGGGATCCCCCATATTATTTATTCTTGAATGAGCTTTGGTAATTTGTGCCTTTCAAGGAGTTCATCTGTTTTATCTAGGTTGTCAAACTTGCATAAAGGTGTTCTTAATATTCTTTCATTATCTTTTTAATTTCTGAGGGTCACTGGGTAGCCTCACTCTAATTGTATTCTTTTTTTAAGACTTTATTTATTCATGAGAGACACACAGAGAGAGGCAGAGACAGACAGAGGGAGAAGCAGGCTCCCTGCAGGGAACCTGATGCGGGAGTCAATCCCAGGACCCCAGGATCATGCCCTGAGCTGAAGGCAGATGCTCAACCACTGAGCCACCCAGGCGTCCCACCTCACTTTGTTTTAAAAGTTCAGTCATGTGTAGTAGTGAAAACTATGAACTTCACTGAAAGGGAAATCTCTTCTCCAATGAATGCCTGCTTCACTGCTTCAGGCTGGGCATTTTTAGTAGCAAAAGAAGCATGTTCCACTTTTTCTTTCTTTACTCTCCTCATCAGCACTTCCTTCTTCCCCTTATCCCCTACTTGACAACTAGGCCATCTCTTGCTCCCTGGCTGAAGCAAGTGAGGAAGGAAAAAAATACAAAGGATAAAAATAGTTTGTCCGAACTGATCAAGATGTAATCTGATACTGGTACCCTTGGCACATGGCAAATTCTGAAGACTGATGCTTCTTCCTATCCTTGGCACTTTGATGGTTTCCCTGGAGATGCCTTGGCTAGGGCCGTGATCGCAGTTTTCTCATCATAGGCGGTGCCTCTATTTCAACAAGGCATTTGGCATATCTCCTTCCCGTTTAGCAAACCTCCAGCTCCATGGCACACCCTCAGTCTCTCTTTGCTGAGGTCATCTGGATGCTGGCAGGAAGCCCTCTTTCCAAAGTAGCACAGTCCTGTTCACATCCAGAGGGGCCACATCTGGCTTAGAGAGAGAGAGAGAGAATGTGTGTGTTTGTATGTGTGTCCCTGTGTGTCCGTGTGTCCATGTTCGTGCACCTTGACCTCTACACCCCCTATGCAACCTCTTTACTACCACAGACTGCCTCCACCCACCTGGCACCTATAGTTTTTCTAGGTGCAAATTAGGTGCCAAGCTCTAATGTGTTTACCCAAACTCTAGCAGACATGTATCAAGCAAGTTGTCTCCTTGAAGTCCTTACTAGGTTAGGGGTCAGGTGGACACACTCCACCCACTCATGTTGTTGAAGAGAGAAAATGCTGCCACTTTCCTACAGCCCTCCCAGAAGCAGTCTTCGTCTTCAGCTTCTTCAACCTTAACCTCTGACTTTTCAGGTATATGTTAGTGCTGAGGGACATTGAGTGGTTGTAACCTGCTCCTTTTAAGTCCTGCAAGGGTCTCTGGACTGGAGAAGCACTTGGTAGGATTTTATTATCAGGCTTTGAAACAGAAAGAGTGTACTTTTTTTTCTTTTTTGGTCTTGTGATGAGAACTTTTAAGATTTACTCTCTTAGCTGCTTTCTAATATATATTACTATTATTATTACTATTATTATTATTATTATTTTAAAGATTTTATTTATTCATGAGAGACACAGAGAGAGAGGCAGAGACATGGGCAGAGGGAGAAGCAGGCTCCCTGCAGGGAGTCCAATGTGGGACATGATCCCAGAATCCTGGAATCAGGACCTGAGCCAAAGACAGATGCTCAACCACTGAGCCACCCAGCTTCCCCTATAATACAGTATTATTATTAAGTATAGTCACCTTGCTTTATGTGGATTTTTTAATGGTAAAATAGATATTTTATTTTTATGAAATATGAAATAATTATGGCATTTGTGTTACAAACAACATGCTTCTCAAATATAACGATGTAAAGGGAGAAACAAAGCCACAAATGGTCCAAGCTTACCATACCACTCTCAGAAATGATTATGCATAGCCTAACATTATACAGTATTACAGTATAATATTATAATACAGCTAGGGTTCAGAAATATTTACATCTGACAAAAAAAATAGAATTTACTTTCTTTTTAAAGTCTTATGGAACAATTACAAAAATCTCTTTGGCTACAAAGAAAATCTCTAAAATTTCTCCTAAGTAGAGTTTCAATGCTTTACATTTTCTGGGCATAATATAACTCTAGTTTAATGGGAAAAAGAGAAAGTAGTAAAATAAACCTACCTAATTTGCAATAAACATTCTTCCTGGGCAGCCTGGGTGGCTCAGCGGTTTAGCGCTGCCTTCAGCCCAGGGCATGATCCTGGAGACCCAGGATTGAGTTCCACATCGGGCTCCCTGTGTGGAGCCTGCTTCTCCCTCTGCCTGTGTCTCTGCCTCTCTCTCAATCTCTGTCTCTCATGAATAAATAAAATCTTTAAAAAAGACTCTTCCTTTTTAAATTTAAATTCAGTTAGCCAACATATAGTACATCATTAGTTTCAGATGTAGTGTTCATTGATTCATCAATTGCATATAACACCCAGTGCTCATTGCATCATGTGCCCTCCTTAATGCCTATCACTCAGTGACCCCATCCGCCTACCCACCTCCCCTTCAGCTTTACATGAGTTTTAATATCATGTTAAACCAATTCCCCAAGAATATGGGTTGCAGTTGGGTGGGCAGATAGAACTTCCTGAAATACACACACACACACACACACACACACACACACACACAATGGAATATCACCCAGCCATCAAAAAGAATGAAATCTTGCCATTTGGAACAGTATGGATGGAACTAGAGGGTATTATGCTATGTGAAACGAGTCAGAGAAAGACAAATACCATACAATCTTACTCGTATGTGGAATTTAAGAAACAAAACAGATGAACGTAGGAGAAGGGAAAGAAGAGAGGGAGGCAAACCATAAGAGACTGTACTAGAGAACAAACTGAAGGCCGTTGGAGGGGAGGGGGGTGGATATGCTAAACAGCAATGGGGATTAAGGAGGGCACTTGTGATGAGCACACTGGGTGCATATGTAAATGATGGATCACTAAATTCTACTCCTGAAATCAATACTATACTACATGTTTACTAAGTAGAACTTAAAACTTAAAAAAAAAAGTGGATGCCTAGATGGCTCAGTTGGTTAAATATCTTCCTTTGGCTCTAGTCATGATCCCAGCGTCCTGGGTTCGGGCTCCACATCAGGCTCCCTGCTTAACAGGGAGCCTCTCCCTCTGTGCGCTCTCTCTCTCTCTGTGCGCTCTCTCTCTCTCTCTCTCTCTCTTTTATTTGAAAGAGAGAGCTCAAATAAATAAATAAAACCTTAAAAAAACAATAGAGGTGGATGCTATGAAAGCATAGAGGGGAGGAAGTAATAACCTTGCCCAAATCTTTTCACAAACTCCCCCGCTGAAAAACAGTATGTGTCTCTCATTTTGTTCTAATTGTCTTTGGAAAACAAAGCTGATTTTTAAAAATACAATTTAATATGGTTCCCCTTTAACGGGGTTAATATATATTTATTGTGTATTACTATGTTAGTATTTCTTCTTTCTTGTATTTTCTATATATCCTGCTTCTTCTTTACCTCTTTTTTTTTAAAGACTTTATTTATTTTAGAGAGCAAGAGAGTAAGTGGAGAGGTAAGGGCAGAGGGAAAGGGAGAGAATCCCAAGCAGACTCTGTGCTGAGCATGGAACCCAATGTGTGGAGCTCAACACAACCTGAGCCAAAATCAAGAGTTGGATGCCCAACCAACTGAGCCACCTAGGTGCCCCTCTTTACCTCTTTTCTCTTGCCTTTACTGCATTTTTTTACCCCCACCTCCATTTTTTCCCTTTGGTTACTTTCCTCCTGAAAAATTTAAGTACCAAGCATTATTCTCAGCCAGACATTGTATGTGGCCAATTCCCTGCCTTTTCTTGTCCACAAACATCTTTATTTTTGTCATCTTTTCCTTGTGATCATCTATCTGGGGATAGAATTCTAAGATGACACCAAGCTTCTCTCCGGACTTTTAAGTACATTGTTTAATCTTTTAGTTTCTTTTATTGCTGATGAAGTCTGATGTTGAGCTCATTGTTTCTTTATAGCAATTCTAAAAATTTCTCCGTGGCAGCTTCCCATATGTACTTTCTGAATTGAAAGTCCTGTGGTTCCACTAAACTGTGTCCAGGTTCAGTTTTGCTCTTATTTACACACTCAGGACTCTGGACATTCAGTGGTAGGATGTGTACCTTTCTTCCATCCAGAAAACTATCGGTCATTGTCTCTTCAAATATTGCCTAGCTCAGAGGTTACCAAGACCACTACCATATTTAGAGATTTTTGAGGACTCGTGGGACTGGGCAGATAGTTGCATCTATAGCTACAATTTCTTACAGCAATGTAGTAAGGAGATTCCACTAGATCCAAAGGGAAAAGACACTAGCAGAGGCTGGATGAATCCACAAATAGGATTCCTTATGCTTGCTCTCTCCCTCCCAGGAGATCTAGGGTCATCCAGGGCACTCTTCTCCCGGCAGAGAAGCTGCAACAACATATGTGCCCAGGGAAGCCCATTAGAAACTCCACACTGCCAGTTGCTCTGCCTAGCATGTATACCCAAAATTTCAGACTCACAGAAGGAAAGGAGATGTGCAGCATAAATTACATTGTTTGTATTTTTTTTTAATCACATTGTTTGTATAAGCAGCCTCATCAGTTAGGGAATGGTGGAGACGTTCTTGATCTCCCAAGTTCCCAGATGTCAGCCAGGGCCCAGCCTTGCAAGCTAGCCTTTCTCAGTATGGCAGTCTCAGGACTGTCCTGTTAACCCTTTTCTTGGCATGTCCCGTCCCTTTTTCTCCAACCTTTCTGTTTAGATTTTCTATTAATCCCATGTTGGAACTTAACATTTTTCTATTTGTCTTGCCATATTCCCATTTTGTTAGCTCTTTATGCCACATTTTGGGTGATTTCCTAAGATCTCTCATCTGATTCATTAAATCTGTCTTTATCTGTGACTAATCTGTTCAACCTCTCTATTTAGAGTTTTAATAATGCCTATATTTTCTTTTATGCTTCTTTTCTCGTGTTCTCCCTCTTATCCCATAATATAGCTCTTAAACCCTGTTTCATTGAATATTTGAAATATACTTTTTAAAAAAGATTTTATTTATTTATTCATGAGAGACAGAGAGAGAGAGAGAGGCAGAGACACAGGCAGAGGGAGAAGCAGGCTCCATGCAGGGAGCCCGACATGGGACTCCATCCTGGGTCTCTAGGATCACGGCCCGGGCCAAAGGCAGCACTAAACTGCTGGGCCACCAGGGCTGCCTGAAATATACTTATTTTAAAGTCCAGATTATTCTGTTAGCTACAGTTCTAGGAATGGGAGTATCTTTAGTGTATCTGCTGATTATCTCTGAAGATGCTTCATTTCTTTGTGAGGTTTAAATTATTTTACTGTGAACTCTTCAGTGAGAATTGGTTTTCCTTAGAAGTGATGTGAGTCCTAAACTATAAAAAGATAAGAATGTATTTTTTAGAGTTTGCCACTGCTAGGAACCTACTAATCACAGGACCAATTTTCACGTTAATTATTCAGCTTGTGGGCTCTGTACCAAAATTATAATCCCTTCAGATTGAATTACACAAATGACTTTTGATTTCTTATATATAGTATCTTTATTTCCACTTTCCTTGACCGGTGGGGAGTCTTTCTAGCTCCCCGCTAACAATCATCGATGTTCCTTGTGATTCCAGCTTTAAGCGAGAATTACATATCAGTTTCCTGAACATTTTTGCCCTAGGTCTGGATTTCACTGCAGATCCTCAGCCTTCAGTTTCTGTTCATCCCATCACTTTAAATTTCTACTTCACTTTTGACACCTAATACATTTCTTGTTTTTTTTAATACTTTATTTATTCACAAGAGACACACAGAGAAAGAGAGAGAGAGAGAGGCAGAGACACAGGCAGAGGGAGAAGAGGCTCCATTCAGGGAGCCTGATGTGGGACTCGATCCTGGGTGCCTAGGATCATGCCCTGGGCCGAAGGCAGCACTAAACAGCTGAGCCACCCAGGCTGCCCCATTTCTTGGTTTTGAGCTTGACTATGAGTAAAATATTTTTGTTAAATATGGCCCACACTTTGTGTTTGCAGTCAGAGGAGGTGGTGCTAGTGGGAGATAGAGAAAGCCCATCCACATCAGCTCAAGTCCTTGATAGTTTACAGCAAGACATTTATAAACTAATTTTATTCCATAACATTATAGTAGGAATGTTTGCAAGTTTGATGAGTGTCTTGCATTTTTTTTTAGAATTCTGGCAAGTTGGTGACCAGATAGACAACCACAAGGAGAGCCAAGACAGACTTCTGTGGCAAACTGCATTAGTAGACAAGGAAGCACAGAAAGATCAAAGTGGCCAAGAATTCACAACCTTCAGAAAAATCATTTATCCAAACACAGACTTTGTTTCGATAAGACAGAGACTCCCCAAATATTATTCGTGGGGAAGGTGTTCAAAACATAATTTAAACTTTCTTTGTCAAAATAGAAGCTCTATGAGACAAAAAGATGATGAATATAAGGTACATTGGAAATCATGCTTCCATTCTAATCTTGATAAAGCTCAATCATTTGCAGAGACATTTTTTGAGCCTAATGAACATGGAAAAACCCTCCACCATAAGCAAGCACTTAATAAAACTCAAAGAATTCAAACTAGGGAGAAACTCTATGAGTGTTCTCAGTGTGGGAAAGTGTTTATGCAGAAAGCAAACCTCGTGGTACATCAGAGAACTCACACAGGAGAGAAGCCTTATGAATGCAGTGAATGTACAAAAGCCTTCAGCCAGAAATCAACCCTCATTGCACACCAGAGAACTCACACAGGGGAGAAGCCCTACAAATGCAGTGAATGTGGGAAAACATTTATACAGAAGTCAACTCTGGCTAAACATAAGCGAACTCACACAGCAGAGAAACCATTTGTATGTGGTGAATGTGCAAAAGCCTTTAAGAGTTCGTATCACCTTATTAGACATGAGAAAACACACATTAGACAAGCATTTTATGAAGGAGTCCACTGTGGTAAGTCCAGCCTTATGCATCAAAGGACACCTAAGGGTGAGAAAACTGAGTGTAATAAACATGGGAAACCCTTCAATGAGAAACACAACCCCATTAAACACCACACATTTCATACAAAAGAGAAACCTTATGATTGCAGTAAATGTGGAAAAAGCTTCAGGGGAAAATCACACCTCTCTGTTCATCAGAGAATTCATACAGGAGAGAAACCTTATGAGTGCCGCATATGTGGGAAGACTTTTAGTGGGAAATCACACCTCTCTGTCCATCATAGAACTCATACAGGAGAGAAGCCTTATGAATGCAGAAGATGTGGGAAAGCATTTGGTGAAAAGTCAACCCTTATTGTACACCACAGAACTCACACAGGAGAGAAACCCTATAAATGCAATGAATGTGGGAAAGCCTTCAGTGAGAAGTCACCACTGATAAAACATGAGAGAATTCATACAGGAGAGAGACCCTACAAATGCAGTAACTGTGAGAAAGCATTCAGTAGGAAGTCAACTCTAATTAAACATCAGAGAATCCACACAGGAGAAAAACCCTATGAATGCAGTGAATGTGGGAAAGCCTTCAGTGTGAAATCAACTCTCATTGTACATCACAGGACTCATACAGGAGAGAAACCCTATGAATGCAGGGATTGTGGAAAAGCCTTCAGTGGGAAGTCAACTCTCATGAAACATCAGAGAAGTCATACAGGAGATAAAACCTATAAAGATACTTGAGAATGAGATAATTTATTAGTCATGCCTCTTCATCCTGGGGAGTAACCTTATAAACATCAAGAATGTCAGAAACTCTTAGTATGTTATTTAATCTTCCTTTAGTATAATAAAAGGTATAAAAGCTTAATTCCAGAAGCATGTAATAAATCTGATTTTTTTTTTTACCCAGAATTCTTACCCATGAGTGGAAAATTCAGAAGTGGCAAAATTACAAGTGTATGGATGTGAGATGACCTTGAGAAAGAATTTAAGGGTCATTGCCTGTCAAGAGTATTTAATAAGTTTAGAAAACCATGTTAGCAAGTATGAGAGAAACATGTTCCATATTTTTAAAGAGATTTTATTTATTTGAGAGAGTGTGCATTAGTAAAGGGCAGAAGGAGAAGCCTTATGATTGCAGTAAATGTGGAAAAAGCTTCAGGGGAAAATCACACCTCTCTGTTCATCAGAGAATTGAGCATGGAGCCAGATGCAGGGCCCAATCCCAGGACCCCGAGATCATGCCCAGAGCTGAAACGAAGAGTCGGTCACCCAACCAACTGAGCTACCCAGGCACCCCCATGTTCCATATTCTATACCAAACATTTTGTGGGAAAGGTGCAGAGGTTGCAAACAAGCACTTAAATATAAAAAACAAGGTTTACTGTGGAGTAGAGTGCATTTTTGAAAGAACAGTATAGAACATAAACCATTAATCCTAGTTGGGGTAGACTCCTCCTGTTGTTTCTTAAACAAATAGAAAAATTGCTCCCTTAAAAAGCATGAGAGAGGGATCCCTGGGTGGCGCAGCAGTTTAGCGCCTGCCTTTGGCCCAGGGCGTGATCCTGGAGACCCGGGATCGAATCCCACGTTGGGCTCCCAGTGCATGGAGCCTGCTTCTCCCTCTGCCTATGTCTCTGCCTCTCTCTCTCTCTCTCTCTGTGTGACTATCATAAATAAATAAAAATTTAAAAAAAAACATGAGAGAGGTTGAGTCATCAGGATCCCTGAAACAAAGGGGCTAGAAGAGATCTTACATGTTTTTCATCATCTTAAGTACAAAAACGCAAATCTCACACAAAAGGCACACCTCACTTAGAAACAGTGCTAAAAATTTAATATTCTTTGTCTTTTAAGAAACAGTAATCAATCAGTTCATGGTGAGGCAATAAGAGAGTTTTAATTTTCAGAGTATCTCCTGTAACGGCAATATTTAAATTCCAAAACAAATGAATTGTATATCCTGTAATAGGCAATTGATTAAAATTTGATATATCTTTAAGGTGGGATAATATAGACCAATTAAAATTATCTTTATTATGTTTGAGGAAATGTTTATGGCAATCTGTTAAGTAAAAAACATTAAAAAACAATATACCCTATGATTTACATTATAAAAAAGTACACGGAAGGCTATGCACTATTGTATCAGTGATTCTGGGTGGTAGAAATATGGCAAATTTATGCTGAGTAAAATTATATGCCCATATATATTTGTATTTATATGTTTTAGATGTGTTTAGGTAGATACATATATTTGTATTATATTTATATATATTTTAGGTGTGTGTGTAGGTAGGTAGATACATAGAACAAAAAGCTAGGAAGGAAATATACCAAATTATTAATCAAATTATCATTTGGGTGTTGGGATCATTGATTTTTAAATGTTTTGAGTGTAGTCTCCAGAGACTAACAAATTGTTTAAGGTAATCCTGTGCATATTTAATTCTGTCTTCCCATCCATTTTCCCTTTCAGCTTTGTATTTGATCTTGAGAATATATTTTGCATGTTGAGAATGGGTATCCTGAGATTTTAATATCTGTATGTGATTTTTTTTCTATAAGAATAAAAATATCTCCACAGTTCACCAAATCCTGTGACAGAAGTTGTCAGCTAACAGATTTAACAGATGAGATGTAGTGAATGGTCAAAGAAACCACAAGTAATGAGACAAAACTGACTTTGGACACCAAATGAGCTTTAGCTCATTTCACTGTGATATCGGTGAATGATTTTTGCTCATATTCATTCCTTCTCATCCTAGCATCAGCAGTTGTATCAGGCACATCCTAGGTGACCCCAGTTCACTGTGCCCTATGTAAATCCTCTTCCCTTGAGTGTGGGCAAAACAGACTTGCGAGGCAGGCAAAGATGACGGAAGAGTACAGTCCCCAAGTCACCTGTCCCCACCAACTTACCTAGATCACTTTCAAATCATCCTGAAAACCTATGAATTCAGCCTGAGATTTAAAGAGAGAACAGCTGGAATGCTACAGTGAGAAGAGTTCATGCTTCTATCAAGGTAGGAAGACGTTAAAAAAAATAAATAAAAAAGCATCCACGGGGGGAGAGGTCCCGCGAGGAGCTGGGCTAAGGCTGCGCGGCGAGTGCCCCCAAGACAGAAAAGCCCAGTCCCCGAGAAGTAGGAGCTTTACTAACCTTCCCGGATGGAGGGGCGCTGGTAGGGAGCTCGGGCAGGATCCCAGGAGGGGCGGGGAAGCCCTCAGGCTCCCAGGGGCACTAACAGAGGAACTGCACCCCAGGGGAGAGTGCGCCACACAGCTGGGCCAAGTTCCCTAAAGGCCTGGAGCAGGCGCCCAGCAGGGCCGGGAGCAGCTCAGCTCAGGTGGCTCAGGTGGCGGCTCTGCACGGAGGGGGCTGCGCGGCCCCGGGAGTGCAATTGCAGCAGTGCAGGCCCCAGAACCCAGGGGACACAGCCCAGGATCCGGCACTCCCCCCGGGACAGGCAGAGGCCAGGAGGACACAGGACAGCCAGGACGCTCCTGCTGCCAGGCGACCCCAAGCTGTGCAGATTGGTGACCCCCGCCCCTGGAGCATCCAGGCCCCTGTGGACTGGGAGCTGCGGTACTTACTGTGGGAGCTGACTCCAGGGATGGACAGCTGGCCGCTGCCACTGTTGTTGTTCCTCCTGGTGTCACCTTGTACCTGGGACTGAGCAGGGGCATCACAGGATAAACAGCTCCCACTGAGCTGTGCACCTGGCAGGGGGCTGGGCAGCTCCCCCAGGTATACACACCTGAATCAACACATCAGGCCCCTCTTCCAGAAGACCAGCTGGAAGAACAGGGGAAAAGCAAGTTATTGACCAAGCAGCGCTGGAAAGTTGCAGAAGTCGAGGGATTTACAGTATATAGAATCAGAGGATAGTCCCCCTTGTTTTTTGTTTTCTGTTTGTTACCCCTCCTTTTTCCCTTCTTTTTCTCCTTTTTCCAGTGCAACTTGTTTTTGGCCACTCTGCACTGAGCAAAATGACTAGAAGGAAAAACTCCCCACAAAAGAAAGAATCAGAAACAGTCCTCTCTCCCACAGAGTTACAGAATTTGGATTACAATGCAATGTCAGAAAGCCAATTCAGAAACACAATTATAAAACTACTGGTGGCTCTAGAAAAAAGCATAAAGGATTCAAGAGACTTCGTGACTGCAGAATTTAGATCTAATCAGGCCAAAATTAAAAATCAATTAAATGAGATGCAATCCAAACTGGAGGTCCTAATGACGAGGGTTAATGAGGTAGAAGAACAAGTGAGTGACATAGAAGACAAGTTGATGGCAAGGAAGGAAGCTGAGGAAAAAAGAGAAAAACAAAAGATCATGAGGAAAGGTTAAGGGAAATAAATGACAGCCTCAGAAGGAAAAATCTACGTTTAATTGGGGTTCCAGAGGGCGCCAAAAGGGACAGAGGACCAGAAAGGGTATTTGAACAAATCATAGATGAGAACTTCCCTAACTTGGGAAGGGAAATAGGCATTCAGATCCAGGAGTTAGATCCCCCCCCCCTTAAAATCAATAAAAACCGTTCACAACCCCAACATTTAATAGTGAAACTTGCAAATTCCAAAGATAAAGAGAAGATCCTTAAAGCAGCAACAGACAAGAGATCCCTAAACTTTATGGGGAGAAGTATTAGGTTAACAGCAGACCTCTCCAGAGACCTGGCAGGCCAGAAAGCACTGGCAGGATTTTTCAGGGTCCTAAATGAGAAGAAGATGCAGCCAAGAATACTTGAGCAAGGCTCTCATTCAGAATAGAAGGAGAGATAAAGAGCTTCCAACATAGGCAGAAACTGAAAGAATATGCGACCACCAAACCAGCTCTGCAAGAAATATTAAGAGGGACTCTGTAAAAGAAAGAGGAAGTCCAAGAAAAACAATCCACAAAAACAGGGACTGAGTAGGTATCATGATGACACTAACTTCATATCTTTCAATAGTAACTCTGAACGTGAATGGGCTTAATGACCACATCAAAAGGCACAGGGTTTCAGACTGGGTAAAAAAGCAAGACCCATCTATTTGCTGTCTACAAGAGACTCATTTTAGACATAAGGACACCTACAGCCTGAAAATAAAAGGTTGGGGAACCATTTACCATTCAGATGGTCCTCAAAAGAAAGCAGGGGTAGCCATCCTCATATAAGATAAAGTTTATCCCGAAGACTGTAGTAAGAGATGAAGAGGGACACTATATCATACTTAAAGGATCTATCCAACAAGAGGACCTAACAATCATGAATATTATGCCACTAATGCGGGAGCGGGCAAGTATATCAATCAATTAATAACCAAAGTTAAGACATACTTAGATAATAATACACTTATACTGGGAGACTTGAACACGGCACTTTCTGCAATTGATAGATTTTCGAAGCACAGCATTTCCAAAGAGACAAGCTTTAAATGATACACTAGACCACATGGATTTCACAGATATTTACAGAACTTTACATCCAAATGAAGTGAATACACATTCTTCTCAAGTGCACATGGAACTTTCTCCAGAATAGACCACATACTGGGTCACAAATCAGGTTTTAACTGATACCAAAAGATGGGATTATCCCTTGCATTTTTCAGACCATAATGGCTTTGAAACTAGGACTAAACCACAAAAGGAAGTTGGGAAGTAATTGAAACATGTGGAGGTTAAATACCATCCTGCTAAAAGATGAAAGGGTCAACCAGGAAATCTGAGAAGAATTAAAAAGATTCATGGAAACTAATGAGAATGAAGATACAACCATTCAAAATCTTTGGGATACAGCAAAAGCAGTCCTGAGGGGGAAATACCTCACAATACAAGCATCCATCCAAAAACTGGAAAGAACTCAAATACAAAAGCTAACCTTGTACCTAAAGGAGCTGGAGAAAAAATAGCAAACAGATCCTACACCCAGCAGAAGAAGACAGTTAAAAAAGACTCGAGCGGTACTCAATGAAATAGTGACCAGAAGAACTGTGGAACAGATCAACAAAACCAGGAGTTGGTTCTTTGAAAGAATTACTAAGATAGATAAACCATTAGCCAGCCTTATTAAAAACAAAAGAGAAAAGACTCAAATTAATAAAATCACCAATACCAAAGAAATACAAACGATTTAAAAACTTATGAGCAGCTATATGCCAATAAATTAGGCAATCTAGAAGAAATGGACACATTTCTAGAAAACCACAAACTACCAAGACTGGAACAGGAAGAAATAGAAAACCCAAACAGGCCGATAACCAGGGAGGAAATTGAAGCAGTCATCAAAAACCTCCCAAGACACAAAAGTCCAGGGCCAGATGGCTTCCCAGGGGAATTCTATCAATTGTTTAAAGAAGAAACAATACCTAAAGCTGTTCCGAAAGATAGACAGAGATGGAGTACTTCCAAATTCATTCTATGAGGCCAGCATCACCTTAATTCCAAAACCAAAGACCCCACCAAAAAGGAGAATTATAGACCAATATCCCTAATGAACACAGATGCAAAAATTCTCAACAAGATACTAGCCAATAGGACCCAACAGTATATTAAGAAAATGATTCACCATGACCAAGTGGGATTTATCCCCGGGATGCAAGGCTGGTTCAACACTGGTAAAGCAATCAACGTGATAGATCATATCAACAAGAGAAAAAACAGGAACCATATGATCCTCTCATTAGATGGAGAGAAAGCATTTGACAAAATACAGCATCCATTCCTGATCAAAACTCTTCAGAGTGTAGGGATAGAGGGAACATTCCTCACATCTTAAAAGCAATCTATGAAAAGCCCACAGCAAATATTATTCTTAATGGGGAAACACTGGGAGCCTTTACCCTAAGATCAGGAACACGACAGGGATGTCCACTCTCACTACTGCTATTCAACATAGTACTAGAAGTCCTAGCCTCAGCAATCAGACAACAAAAAGACATTAAAGGCATTCAAATGGGCAAAGAAGAAGTCAAACTCTCCTTCTTTGCAGATGACATGATCCTGTACATAGAAAAGCCAAAAGACTCCACCCCAAGATTGCTAGAACTCATACAGCAATTCGGCAGTGTGGCAGGATACAAAATCAATGCCCAGAAATCAGTGGCATTTCTATACACTAACAATGAGACTGAAGAAAGAGAAATCAAGGAGTCAATCCCATTTATAACTGCACCCAAAAGCATAAGATACCTGGGAATACACCTAACCAAAAAAGGTAAAGGACCTATACCCTAAAAACTACAGAACACTTCTGAAAGAAATTGAGGAAGACACAAAGAGATGGAAAAATATTCCATGCTCATGGATTGGAAGAATTAATATTGTGAAAATGTCTATGCTACCCAGGGCAATTTACACGTTTAATGCAATCCCTCTCAAAATACCATGGACTTTTTTCAGAGAGTTGGAACAAATCATCTTAAGATTTGTGTGGAATCAGAAAAGACCTCGAATAGTCAGGGGAATATTAAAAACGAAAACCAGGGCCGAGGGCATCATAATGCCAGATTTCAGGTTGTAATGCTACAAAGCTGTGATCATCAAGACAGTGTGGTACTGGCACAAAAACAGACACCTAGATCAATGGAATAGAATAGAGCATCCAGAAATGGCCCCTCAACTCTATGGTCAACTAATATTTGACAAAGGAGGAAAGACTATCCACTGGCAAAAGGACAGTCTCTTCAATAAATGGTGCTGGGAAAATTGGACAGCCACATGCAGAAGAATGAAACCAGACCATTCTCTTACACCATACACAAAGATAAACTCAAAATGGATGAAAGATCTAAAAGTGAGACAAGAATCCATCAAAATCCTAGAGGAGAACACAGGCAACACCCCTTTTGAACTTGGCCACAGCAACTTCTTGCAAGATACATCCATGAAGGCAAGGGAAACAAGAGCAAAAATGAACTATTGAGACTTCATCAAGATAAAAAGCTTCTGCACAGCAAAAAAAAACAGCAAGAAACTAAAAGACAACCTACAGAATGGGAGAAGATATTTGCAAATGACCTAAAAGATAAAGGACTAGTATCCAAGATCTATAAAGAACTTATTAAACTCAACAGCAAAGAAACAAACGATCCAATCATGAAATGGGCAAAAGATGTGAACAGAAATCTCACAGAGGAAGACATAGACATGGGCAAGCACAAGAGAAAATGCTCCACATCACTTGCCATCAGGGAAATACAAATCAAAACCACAATGAGATACCACCTCACACCAGTGAGAATGGGGAAAATTAACAAGACAGGAAACCACAAGTGTTGGAGAGGATGTGGAGAAAGGGGAACCCTCTTGCACTGTTGGTGGGAATGTGAACTGGTACAGCCACTCTGGACAACTGTGTGGAGGTTCCTCAAAGAGTTAAAAATAGAACTGTCCTACAACCCAGCAATTGCACTGCTAGGGATTTACCCCAAAGATACAGATGCAGTGAAACACCGGAACACCTGCACCCCAATGTTTATAGCAACAATGTCCACAATCGCCAAACTGTGGAAGGAGCCTCAATGTCCATCGAAAGATGAATGGATAAAGATGTGGTCTATGTATACAATGGAATATTACTCAGCCATTAGGAACAACAAATACCCACCATTTGTTTTGATGTGGATGGAACTGGAGGGTATTATGCTGAGTGAAATAAGTCAATAGAAGAAGGACAAACATTATATGGTCTAATTCATTTGGGGAATATAAATAATAGTGAAAGGGAATAAGGTGGAAAGGAAAGAAAAATGAGTGAAAATATCAGTGAGGGTGACAAAATATGAGACACCTAACTCTGGGAAAACGAACAAGGGGTGCTGGAAGTGGAGGTGGGCGAGGGGTTGGGGTGACTGGGTGACAGGCACTGACGGGGGCACTTGGCAGGATGAGCACTGGGTGTTATACTATATGTTGGCAAACTGAACTCCAATTTAAAAAAAAAGTTAAGAAAAAAGGAAATGAACCATGTGTTGAAACTTAAGTCCACAGAAAAACTTTCATGTAGCAATAACAGCTTTATAGTGGCTTTATTTACAATGGTCCAAAACTGGAAGCAGCCTAGAAGCCCTTTAGCAGCTGAAAGGATGAACGAACTGGTACATCCATACAAGGAATATTGCTTGGCCATACAAGGAAATGAGCTACCAAGCTGCAGAAAGATTGCAGAAAGATCCTTAGATGCTTATGGCAAATGGAAAGAACAGTTAGATAAACTGTGGCAGATCCATTTAGTGGAATACTAGTCAGTGACAAACAAGAAGAAAATACTAATAAAAAAACCAGATGACTCCCCAAGAATTATGCTGAGTGTAAAGAATCAATCCCATAAGAGTACATACTACATGACTCCATTTGTATAATATTCTTGAAAAAAACAAAATTATAAAAATGGAGAACAAATTAGTACTTGCCAGCTTTAAGGAGAGGTAAGGGTAGGGGTAGGAAGATGTGGGCAACCACGAATTAGCTGGAGTAACTGAACCAAACAGGCCCGGATTTGCATCCCTCATTCACGCAAAAGGCTCGGGAGCCTAAAGGGTGAATAGTTGGTAGACACTTGAGAAAGGGCTTGAGCAATGGTTCTCAGGGCTAGCTTGTGCGTGATCGCCCACATAACACAATAGATACAACTTATTCTGACCTGGCCATAAATGTAAATAAGGGTCTGTCTGTCCTTGCTGGTCTGTTTACCATACCTAATATTCCTTTGAAGTATGCACATCTGGAGCAACAAGCTTATCTATTTACCAAGGTCTTCTGGCACCTGTGAGTCTGTCTTGCATGCTGAGAAAAGGGAACTTTGGAGGGTTTCACAAACCTGCTAAAAATAAACACCTTCTTGGCTTTGTTTTGCTCATGCTATAAAATGTTGTAAAACCTTGAATAAAGCTGGCACTGTTTGGACATCATCCACTGTGTCCCTCCTGTCCCCATCTCTTTACTTTTCTTTTATTTTCCTCATCCCCTTATCCTCAGGACCCTGATCGTGTTGCTGCAGCGCACACAACAGGAAGAAATGAATATGGCTATAAAATTCCTTATGGTGATGGAAATATTCTGTATCTTACTTGCATTCGTGTCAATATCCTGGTTGTATTTTGTACTATAGTTTTGTAAGATGTCACCACTGGGGACACTGCGTAAGGGTACAGGAAATATCTCTGTACTGTTTCCTATCAGTGCATGAGAATCTAGTTATCCCAAAATAGAAGTCTAACTTAAAAAATAATCTGATATTCCAAAGAGAGGAATGAGGAAGCAAGACAACAACAACCAAAGAAGAGAGGACAAAAAGAAAAGAAAATGACAGACTTAAATCCAACAATATACATAATTACGTAACATGTAAGAAAAAAAACACAATCATATCGATTAATACATAAAAGCATTTGCAACATTCAGTACCCAGTCATGATAAAGCTTCTCAGAAAACCAGGATTAGAAGGAAATGTCCTCAACTTTTACCAGGCATTGATGAAAAACCCTACAATTTAAATTATACCTAATGGTGAAAGAATGAATGTTTTTGGCCCAAGCTCAGGAATGAGGTAAGGATGTTCCTCTCCCTATACCTAGTCAACATTATACTGAAGATCTTAGCTGGTAGAATAAGGCAAGAAAAAGAAATAAAAGTATCTAGATCGGAAAGGAAGAAATAAAATGGTTGTTTTTTTCACAAAAACAAGATTATTCACATAGAAAATATGAAACTATACACAAAAAAGCTACTAGCACTAATATGTGAGCTGAGGAAGACCCCAGGATATAAAGTCAATATAGAAAAAACAATAAAATTTCTGTAAACTAGCAATGACCAATGGAAATCTGAAATTAAAAAAAAAAAACCCACACAGCACATAAACCTGAATCAAAAGACACAGGGTATCAGACTGGATAAAAAAGCAAGATCATCAATATGCTGTCTGCAAGAGACTCATTTTAGACCCAAAGTCACCTCCAGATTGAAAGTGAGGTGGTAGCAAGCCATTTATCATGCTAATGGACATCAAAAGAAAGCTGGTGTAGCAATCCTTACATCAGACAAATTAAATGTTAAACCAAATACTGTAATAAGAGATGAGGAAGGACACTCTCATAATTAAGGAAGATCTAACAATTATAAATATTTATACCCCTAACAAGGGAGCAACCAATTATATAAACCAATTAATAACAAAATTAAACCCATTGATAATAATACAATAATAGTAGGAGACTTTAACATCCCACTCTCAGCAATGAAGACCAATGGACAGATCATCTAAGCAGGAGATCAACAAGGAATCAAGGGCTTTGAATGACACACTGGACCAAATGGACTTCACAGATATGTTCAGAACATTCCATCAGAAAGCAACAGAATGGGGCAGCCCGGGTGGCTCAGCAGTTTAGCACTGCCTTCAGCCCAGGGCGTGATCCTGGAGAACCTGGGATCGAGTCCGACGTCAGGCTTCCTGTATGGAGCCTGCTTCTCCCTCTGCCTGTGTCTCTGCCTATCTCTATGTGTGTGTGTCTCTCATGAATAAATAAATAAAATCTTTAAAAAAAAAAAGAAAGCAACAGAATACACATTCTTCTTGAGTGCACATGGAATATTCTCCAGAAGAGACCACATACTGGGTCACAAATCAGGTCTCAACTGGTACCAAAAGACTGGGATCATTCCCTACATATTTTCAGACCATAATGCTTTGAAACTTAACTCAATCACAAGAAGAAATTTGAAAGAACTCAAATACATGGAGGTTAAAGAGCATCCTACTAAAGAATGAATAGGTCAACCAGGAAATTAAAGAATTTAAAAAATTCATAGAAACAAATGAAAATGAAAACACAACTGTTCAAAATCTTTGGGATACAGCAATTAGAGCCCAAAGCAAATATCATTCTCAATGAGGAAAAACTGAGAGCTTCTCCCCTAAGGTCAGGCACATGGCAGGGATGTCCACTCTCACTACCATTGTTCAACATAGTACTTGAAGTCCTAGCCTCAGCAATTAGACAACAAAAAGAAATAAAAGGCATCCAAATCAGCAAAGGAGAAGTAAAACTCTCATGACATGATACTCTATGTGGAAAAACCAAAAGATTCCACCTCAAAATTGTTAGAACCCATACAGGAATTCAGCAAAGTGGCAGGATATAAAATCAATGCACAGAAATCAGCTGCATTTCTATACATTAACAGTGATACAGAAGAAAGAGAAATTAAGGAGTAGATCCCATTTACAATTGCACCAAAACCGTAAGATACTTAGCAATAAACCTAACCAAAGAGGCAAAGGATCTATACTCCGAAAACTACAGAACACTCATGAAAGAAATTGAGGAAGACCGAAAGAAATGGAAAAAAATGCTCCATGCTCATGGTTTGGAAGAACAAATATTATTAAAATATCTATGTTACCTAGAGCAATCTACACAGTCAATGCAATCCCTATCAAAATACCATCGGGATCCATGGGTGGCGCAGCGGTTTGGCGCCTGCCTTTGGCCCAGGGCGCGATCCTGGAGACCCGGGATCGAATCCCACATCGGGCTCCTGGTGCATGGAGCCTGCTTCTCCCTCTGCCTGTGTCTCTGCCTCTCTCTCTCTCTCTGTGACTATCATAAATAAATAAAAATATAAAAAAAAATACCATCAACTTATTTCACAGAGTTAGAACAAATAATCCTAAAATTTGTATGGAACCACAAAGTACCCCAAATAGCCAAAGGAATGCTGAAAAAGAAAACTAAAGCTGGTGGCATCACAATGCCAGACATCAAGCTCTATTACAAAGCTGTAATATCAAGATAGTATGGTATGGTAGAAAAACAGACACAGAGATCAATGGGATAGAAGAGAGAACCCAGAAATGGACCCACAACTATATGATCAACTAATTTTGACAAAGCAGGAAGGAATATCCAATTTAAAAAAAACAGTCTCTTCAACAAATGGGGTTGCGAAAATCAGCCACATGCAATAGAATTAAACTGAACCATTTTCTCACACCATACACAAAAATAGACTCAAAATAGATGAAAGACCTACAAGTGAGACAGGAATCCATAAAATCCTAGAGAACACAGGCAGCAACCTCTCTGACCTCAACCACATCAAATTCTTGCTAGACACGTCTCCAAAGGGAAGGGAAATAAAGGCAAAAATGAACTATTGGCACATCATCAAGATAAAAAGCTTCTGCAGAGCAAAGGAAACAGTCGACAAAACCAAAAGACAACTGACAGAATGGGAGAAGATATTTGCAAATGACACATCAGATAAAGGGCTAGTATAAAGAATTTATTGAACTTAACACCCAAAGAACAAATAATTCAAACAAGAAATGAGCAGAAAACATGCACAGACATTTCTCCAAAAAAGACATACAAATGGTCAACAACTGAAAAAGTCCTCAGTAACACTTGGCATTTAAACAAAAAAATTAATAATAAAATAAAAAAACACAACCTTTACTGAATATCTTAAAAAACCCTTATCATAAAAAAGTTACTGAAACAAATGGAATTGAGTATGCAAAAACAGTCATAATAAAAGAATGTTGACCCACATCTCATATTAGATATAAAAGTTAACTTATCAATGATAGCTTTAATTATAAGAATGAGGGGGCAGCCTGGGTGGCTCAGCAGTTTAGCACTGCCTTCAGCCCAGGGCCTGATCCTGAAGACCTGGGATCGAGTCCCACGTCGGGCTCCCTGCATGGAGCCTGCTTCTCCCTCTGCCTGTGTCTCTGCCTCTGTGTGTGTGTGTGCCTCTCTCATGAATAAATAAATAAAACCTTTTTTTAAAATTATAAGAACCAGAGACGCCTGGGTGGCTCAGCAGTTGGGCGGCTGCCTTTGCCTCAGGTCATGATCCTGGGATTCGGGATGTAGTCCAGCACTGGGCTCCTGCAAAGAACCTGCTTCTCCCTCTGCCTATGTCTCTGTCTCTCTCTCGCTCTCTCTGTGTCTCTCATGAATAAATAAATAAATCTTTAAAATGATAATAACCAAAATCACGAACAATTCAACTGGCATTTAAGTGGTTCACGGATAAACGATATACCTTGGCTATAAAAGTGAAAAAAACAGTGCCTGCGTGACTCAGTTGGTTAAGGGCCTGCCATTGACTCAGGTCATGATTCCAGGGTCCTGAGATTGAACCCTACATCAGCCCCCTGCCTCTGCCTCTCCCCTTCCTACTACTCATCCTCCTGCGTGCTCACACACTCTCTCTCAAATAAATAAAACCTTTTTAAAAATCCACAAGCTACCAACAAATGTCACAACATGGATGAAATTAAAAAGCATTAAGTGAAAGAAGTGAGGGGAATAAGGCTACATACTAAAAGATTCATTTATATGACATTCTAGAAAGAATCAAACAACAAGAAGAAAAGAAAACAAATCTGGAGGTGGAAAGAAGTTTAAGAATATAAGGAAACAAAAATAATAAAAATAAATAAAACAAATAAAAAAGAATGAAAGGAAAAAAGAGGTTTTTCTGCAGGACAGAAAATGTCCAATATCTTGATGGTGGTGGTGGTAACGTGACTATCTATTGGCCAAATCAATACAACCGTACACGCAAAAGGTAAACTTCAGAGTATAGAAGTTATACCTCAATAAAGCTCACTTAAAAAAACAAGAGTCACATCACCATAAATATAAAACGAAAATATGTGAGAAATACACATAGGGATTATGTTAAAACATTATCACATACAACCAAATACCATATGATGCTACTTATTAATTTCCTTTCATTAAAATCCCTATTAAGCATTAAGGACAAACAATATTAACAAGTAGTGACCTCTAGTTAATGACAGGCCTGTGGAAGTATTTCGGGGTGAAGTGTACTGATCTCCGAAACTTACAATGAAACTCATCACAAAAAGAAAAGGGACTGATTGAAGGACAGAGGAATTAGTAGTACACAGACAAACAGAAGAAAAAGCAAATACAGCAAAATGTACATTGTAGCATCTAGGGGGAATTCTATGGGTGTTCAAACTATAATTCTTTCACTTGTTTGGCATGAAAATTTTTATAATAAAATGTTGGGGGGGGAACTAAATAAAGAACAGCAGAGTAAACCCAAAGTAAGTAGAAAAAAGGAAATAAAGGTAAAAGAGAAGTGAACAAAACAGAAAACAAAACACAGGGGAAATGCAGAAAGGCAAAGACCTTTCTCTGAAGAGCTCAACAACCTTTTGATGAACTTCAGACTTCACACTACTACATGGGACAATTCATTTTTAAAAAAATATTTTATTTATTTTTTCATGAGAGACAGAGAGAGAGAGAGAGAGAGAGAGAGGCAGAGACACAGGCAGAGGGAGAAGCAGGCTCCATGCAGGGAGCCCGATGTGGGACTCAATCCCGGGACTCCAGGATCACGCCCCTGGGCCGAAGGCAGGCGCTAAACCACTGAGCTACCCAGGGCTCCCCCATGACTGGACAATTCAGATTACAGTGAGGCCACTCTTGAGACTAACCATTCCTAGAAGATTTATCTCAGAAAAACCAGAGAATTTTTTTTAGGATTTATTTATTTGAGAGACAGAGAACGAGCAGGGAGAGTGGGAGGGGGAGAGGAAGAGAAACAGGTGCCCAGCTGAGTGCACAGCCTGACATAGGGCTCAATCCCAAGACCCTAAATTCATGACCTGAGCCAAAATCAAGAGTCGGGTGCCCAACCAACTGAGCCACCCAGAGGCGCCATTAGAACAACTAGAGAATTTATGGGACCTGCCAGAAACTTCCTCCAGGGCCCAGGGGAATAAGCAGTCCCGAAGTAGCCTGAAGTCTCGAACAATGGGGAAAGGGAAAACAAGGGAGTCCAGTAGTGAGTCCACGTGCTCCTGTCTTCCCACCCCACCTGATCCCATGCCCCTGGGTGAGGCCTGGCCATGTCTCCCTGTGCCTTTGAACCCTTGTCAGGGGATGCTGAAACCAGTGGATCTCAACTAGACATGGGCATCAGAACTGTCTGGAGCGTCACTCAAAATGCACAGAACCAGTACCACCCGAGGCTTTCTGAAACCATTTCCACATGGTGGGCCTACGCGTGAGTATCGTGAGGGGTCCACAGGTCACTATGTGATACACCTTGGGGTAACAAAGACTGTATTAAGAAATATTTTATCGTCAACAACAAAAACAGTGATAGCATCTACTGAAAGCTCCCAGGGTGCCAGGCACCCTTCTTGGTGCTTTACATTCATCCACTCATGAAATTCTGACAATCCTGTAAGTTCTAGCATGAGCCCCATTCTACAAACAGGAAAAAAAAAAAAAAAGAAGACTCTGAGTCAAGTGCGCAGAGGGACAGCTAGTGAGCAAAGAAGCCAGAAATCAAATCCAGGCTCTGAGCTCCAAAGCCCGAGTTGCTGACCACTGGCTGCGGATGGACACAGAACCCCATTCCTCTGCCCTTCTCCAAAAGGAAAAAATACTTACCGAATGTTCCCACACCTGGATGGGTAAGAATGAGATGCAGGTACTCTCTAGGGCTCTGTGTTCCAGGCAGAAAATCAGCCAGAGACACACAGCTCCGTTTAAAAGAAGCTACCAAATGGAATGCAGGCACAGAAGCTCAGCTCTATTGGGCTGCCTCTTTTGGCTGAGGTCATGATCTCAAAATTGTGATAGAGAGCCCGAGTCAGGCTCCACACTCAGTGTAGAGTCTGCCTGAGATTCTCTCTCCCTCTCCTCCTATGCCTCTGCCCCCCTCCCCTTGCTTGCTCTCTCTAAATAAATAATATATAAAATCTTCAAAAAAAAAAAACCACCTTAGATATACTGGTTACCCTTATAAATGTAACAGGAAAACTACAAACAACAACTTAACAGACACTGCGAAGATCTGAGGAGAAGGCCAGGGTGTAACTGAGCTAAATCCTCATTTTCCATATAGAGGGGAGATCACATAGAAATCTCCAGAAATGCAGGTGTGAAGGCATTCCCGGGACCCAGGAGGTGACCCTCAGCAGAATTACAAACAGAAACTGAGAGACGAGGCAGACAGCCCTTGGAGGTGTGGCTGGGGATGTGCTGACGCGACCCGTCTCCTGTACTGCCCGTGCTGACAATGAGCATGCTCGTGGTTACTTTCAGTATCACACAGATTTTCACATAAGGCAACTGGACTCGAGGAGTGGACTGTGCCTCTGAGTTTGTGCTTCCTCCTCCCAGGGCACCACTGAACTGAGAATGGGACTCGGACATTTCAATACCTGGAAAGCCCTGGAGGCAGGGAAAAGCATGCCACGGGGAGAGCAGAAAGCCTGAGGAATCTGTACAAGGCAGCAGTGGGTATGAGGTTGACGGAGCAACGAAGAGGACACCGTACCCCCACACAGCCCTGGGAGAAGCTACAGGGAGGTGGGTGCGGGCCAGCCCAGGGAGGCCCTGAGGGAGAGGGTGCACAGACCAGCAGAGGAGGGCTCTGGGGCAGCCGTCCGGGAGACACGAGGGGTCGTGGCCGGGCCAGAGTGCAGTAGAGCCGGGGCTCTGCAGCTAAACTCCAAACCCCCGTGCAGAGCGGATTCACATGTGTAAGCTGAGGTGGCCCCCGAGAGCCTGCTTAGAGCCGGGGCTGCAGGTCACAGAGCACACCCGGTAGTCCCAGGGCTCTGGACAGATGTCTTCGGACGGGCCCACAGAGACGCCACTGTGAATGTGCAAGGAACGGGGGAAGACCGGCATCTGAAGAGCATGTGGAGCACTCGAGGGACCCAGACCAACCAAACCAACCAAACCCACGACCAAGGCAAAGAGCCGCTGTGCCCAGGATGGCGGCCAAGCTCCGTGAAGCAGGCTGCCTGGGAGTAATGTCCTGTCTAGGTCCCTTGCGTTCTGAGTAGACACAGAGAGGACACAGAAGACAAAAATGGGTGAGTGGGAGGGAGGCATGGGTAAGAGCTGGAATCTGACATCAGGTGGAGAGTCCAGTCACATCTGGAAGAGACTGAGGACCTGAGAAGAGAGGACACGGTCCCGGGAAGGCAGACGCTGACGAGCACGACATGGGCACAGAGAAGAGCATGGCGGCCGCCTGGCCTGGCAGAGCCAGAGGGTGCCAGCAACGCTTTAGGGCCACACCAACCCCGACAAGCCAGGTGGGATAACTTCCCTGAGGCTGAAGAAACACTGAGCGTCAGATGTAAGAGGCCCACAGCATGACAAATAAAGGGGAAGCCTCACCCCTACAGCCATGCCTCTTCTGAGGAAAAAGCCAATGCCCAGGGGAGGAGAAACACCCTGAAAGCTTCCAGAAAGGAGGGGGAGTGGGGAAGAGGGAAGGCTCAGGATACTGGCAGGTAGAGATGGCATCTGACAGCAGCAGCGGCCACACTGTCTGAACCCCAAGTCAGAACAAGGGGGCCAAGGGAGGGTGGCAGGTGCAGGCGGCTCCTGGATATGACGGCGGCTCGTTTCCTCGAACCCAAGTGGTGTCCCAGAGTCCAGGGGCGCCGAGAAGAGCTCCCAGGCATGGCCCTGACACCCAGCTCTCGCTCACCTCCTAGGTCCCCTGGCCTGGCCTGATTGGCCCAGCGCCCGCTCACCTGGATACTTCCACGTTGGCGTCTCTCCCTCTGTCAGGCCGGCCTCCTCTCCTCGTCCCAATCTGAGGACCACATCTGGTTTGGCACCTAGGTATCCTGAGGACGGGAAATGACACAGGAGGTCGTTATCAACGCCAGAGGCGTTCCAGAACCGAGACCTAGCCTTGCCAACTGCAGAGGGTCCAGAGGAGAGCCCTTTGCCCCATGAGGAGAGCCCTTTGCCCCTCAGCCCAGAACATTCACAGAGGAGCGCAAGCCATACATATCCCGGGGCGGGGTGGGGGGGAGGTGTTTGCAATCGGGACTGTGACTTCTCAGCGGGGAGCCTTGGGCTTCACAAGCCCCAGAGTGGGTGACACGAGTGGGCTGTGTTCCGGTCACACTGTGGACCGCCCTCACCCACGGACACCAGGTGGCTGTAGTTCTCCAGCATGACATCCCTGTAGAGGTTCTTCTGAGCCGAGTCCAGTTGCTGCCACTCCTCCAGGGTGAAGTCCACACACACATCCCTGAAGGTCAACGATTCCTGCAACAGCACAGGCCTCATTAGCCCAGAGGGATGGGCTTGGGGAACGGACGGTACGTCCCATCCTAAGTCTTCCACAGGTAGAAGAGATTCAATATGGCTCCCACCCCAGGAGACCCCGACAGATGAGGACAGATTGGCTTTTTGGCTTTACACAGAGCGGAAAGTCGCCTGCCCAGGGTCACACAGCTCCGATACAGGGATCAGAACACGTGTGCTCTGCCTTCCGCACCCACGTGTTTCAACATGACACTGCACCGCCTTTCTCTACAGAACTGTTCTTTGCCAGTCACTACGCAACTTGAGACCATGTAGTGCACGGAGTGTTTCTGTAACCAAAGTTATCGTAAACTTTATAAAGAAACAGAATAGGTGTCAAAAGTATCTTCCTCTGGAAATGCAGTCTTTCGGCTCACTGACTGAACACAGACCAAGCTGGTACGGCCAGAGGATATAAAGGTTGATAAAAACAAACACACACCTTCTGAACTGAAGGAGCTTCCACCTAGTAGAGGGAGGAACACAACACTTACAAACTCACCTATGAAAGGGAGGGAGAGCGGCGGGGGTGCGGAGGGGGGCTGTCCTCCGAGGGCGGTGCAGATGCAGCACAGGGAACAGAGAATAGAAGGAAGTCGGTTCTGCTTGGGGCTGGCAGAGAAGGCTTTGCGGGGACACAGAGCTATGACAACGGTTCTAAACACAGCACCTCCGTCAGGACTAGGACGTAACAGAAAGTATATACAGGCCTTGCTCTAGGTCCCTGTTGCAGAGCTCCTGAAACCCTTATAAATCCCCAAGTGAGAAGAATACAAGGAGCATCTCATGTTCTAATGAGGGGACTCTAGTTGAGCTGACGGGCTGGTGACCAGAAAGGCCAAGCTGTGATTGGAAGCTCTGGATTTTAAGCCCCACTCACCTTTCTCCAGATTTGGGGGGGGGGGGGGGCTGGAGGTGGAGTTAACAATTGATCGTACTTGTGTTCTGAAGCCTCCATAAAGTCTCAATAGCGTGGGATTCGGGGAGCTTCCAGGTGGGTGAAAACATCTATATACCGGGAGGATGATGCTTGCCAGTCCATGGGGACAGAAGCTCTTGAGCTCAGGGCCCTCCCAGGCTTGCCCTATATATCTGTTCATCTGGCCATTCATGCGGGTCCTTCATCGTGTCCTTTAATGAACTAGTAAATGTAAGTAACTGTGCCCCCGAGTCCTGTGAGCCACTGTAGCAAGTAATCGAATCCAAGGAGGGGGGTCACTGGTCCCTCTCATCTATAGCGTGCTGCTCAAAAGCCTGTGCCTGGTGCTGGCATCTGATGGGGCATGTGGGGGGGTGGTAGTCTGGTGGGACCGAACCCTCGACCTGTGGGATGTGATCTAGGATCTCTCTGAAGAGAGATGGTGTCGATACTGAGTTCGGGGCAGGACGCCCAGCTGCTGTGGCAGAGAGCTGTGTGGGGGTGGGGCAAACCTTCGACACCTCTGGGGAGAAAGTGTCCCGTGTGAGCGTGGAGGAGACACCCGGGAGAAAGATAGGCAGGAAAGACACAGTGGGAAGAACCGGGCTGTTTCCAGGACCGTGACGGCTGCGTTGGGTTTTTCCTTCACAGTCCTCAGACTGCTGATTGTGGCTACTCCGTCACGAAAGGGAACGTGAGGAAGCAGGAAGCAGGAGGGTGGGAGTCTGACCCAGTCAGCAGACTGAGGTAGAGAAGGAAAGGTCTGTGTTTGGTCTTGTCAGCACCACACAGAAGCTCAGAAGTTTCTGAGTGGCCAGATTCCCGCCAGAGAGAGAGAGAGAGAGAGCGCACAATACTCCAACCCTTTACGCTCTGGATCTCCTCCTGTCCCACCCACACTGGCTGGTCTTCGACCTGGGGGATGTGTGGCACCTGCAGGGCCCCAACAGGCCACACGTGGCAGCAGTTCGCTCAGCCCAGCAGACCGACACACGCCAGGCCACACCGTGTGCACAGGGGCAGTGACAGGCATGTGTTGCCAGCAGGAGGAGTTCTCAGAGCAGCCCACCCCTGCTCACCCTTCCCAAGTGACAAGTCAGGTGTTAGGGACCATGACCACACTGGTGAGCACAGGGCAACACCTGCCTCAGTGGCCATCCGCTGTCAAAATTCAAGATGCACATCGCTGCTGACCTAGAATCCTCACGTCTAATAAGCTACCTTGCAGACCAGACATGCTCGCGAGGAACAAACTGAAAACGTACACGGGGACGTACTGCTGCACCGTTTATGACATCAAAAGACCAGGGTTATCCCCGATGTACATCCCTGGCAGAAGGGTTAAGACATACTGGTATTTCCAGCCAGTGGAATATCGCATAGCCATTTTTGGAAATGGGGTACCACGCGCCGGTGATTTAGCCCTCCGGGGAACAGCTGGCAAGGTCTGTAGAAACTCTTCATTCTTAGGAGTCTCTCATGGAAAGGGAGGTGGGCGGGGGGTGGGGGTGACTGGGTGACGGGCACTGAGGGGGACACTTGATGGGATGAGCACTGGGTGTTATGCTATATGTTGGCAAATTGAACTCCAATAAAAAAATAATAAAATATTTAAAAAAAAGAGAAACTCTTTATTGTCACCACAAGGGGGAGTGGGTGGGGACACTGACATCAAGACAATCCAGGGCAGTGACACAGTTAGCTATCCTCCAAGGCGCACAACCGCCCTCCACACACAGCCTGACCTGACCCACGTGCCAAGCGTGCCCAACTCTGGGGTTGTTCAAACGCACAATGAAATGGAATGGTCGTGGAAAAGTCCGGAATGTGCTTGAGTCTCACGTGAAGGAAGAAATCTGAAGTAAAGGGCATTCTTACAAGAAAGAGATGTGCATGCGTGATCTCTCCAAGAATGAATGAACGAGGAAGGAGAAGGGGCATGGGGGAGACAGAAGAATTAGTTTGTACCCTTTGTCAAACAAGGCTTTTGTCTGAATTTTTTTACCGTATGGACAAATCATTTCGCAGTGCTCAATTCAGCCTATTAACGCCCTATTCAGAACCTGTTTCTAGAATCTTGGTATCCGTGTTGTCAAGTGCGTCGGGTATGTAACTTACTTTCTGTGACATCTTTATCAAACCTAAGGTGAAGTGGCTTCACAGAACCGACTGGACCCATTTTCGACTTTCAACATCCTGGAAAAGCTGGACACAGGAACTATCTGGTCTCTTTTTTTCACATTCTGGGAAAGGAGTAATCAGTGTAGGATTTGGGACAGCCAATTAAAGTGTGAATACCTTAGACCCAAAATCCAACCTCCAGGTGAGGATACATAAACCTCCCGCACTGTTGAGCACACACATAAAGAGTCATCCAAGAGGCACCATATACAACAGAAAAAGAACATTCAAAACCTGAATATGCAAACAGAGCAAGAGTTGGATGATACATCCCTAGCACTGCAGAGTAACGGAAATCATCTTTCTGTGCTGAGGAGGAACACCATCCAGAAAATAACCAGGCAGGAAAAGAAGATGGGAGCGGGGCTCGGATGGCCCTTGTGCAAAAACACCCACCCGACACGGCCAACGGACCCGTTCTCAGCGAGTGAACCTGACGGAAATGCAGCCACCCCACACCATCCCGAAACTATTACCAGTGGGGAGTCTGAGGAGAAACGTGGCACCGGGGGCAGAAGGAACAGGGGCGTTCGGACTATTCTTTAACGCACAGAACGTCAGGCATGGCTTTCCTTTCGCCATTTTGAACATAACGAAAAAGCAAACAGGTGGAAGTGGAGACACGGGAAGAGCACACGAGTCTATGGACTGGAACGAGCTTCCCCGAGAAGTAAAAGAAAACGGAGGAGGTGCGTTTCCCAGAGGAAGAAGTCTGATAAGAATGCTCACTCTCTTGCTATCTTCTCTTGTTTTATTGTGTTTGGTTTCTATGGGGAGGGAAGGATCAGGGAAGCCGTAGGTGGATCAGAGCCTGAAGAGAAAGCAGCCACAGCTGAGGGGAGGGACCGATTTGTTAAGGTTACAGTGCAGATCCCCCAAAGCTGCCTCAAGTCCACTGGAAACAAAGGAGGGGGTAAAGAGGAACTCACCTGGGCCGTGGCCATCTCGGTCTGCCCTGGACAAAGGGCGGAGATCTAGGGAGACAGAATGAGGGGCTCAAGATCAGGGCGCTCAGCCAGGAGACCATCCCCACCAGCCTAATAACAATCACCCTTGCGTCCTGGGGAGAATGACGTGCAAACGTGCCTGGGACCTCCAGCCCGGTCCCTTGGGACATGGATAAGCCCACGAATAAGCCCACGACTTGTGTTTACGGGCTTTCCAAAACGAATCTTGTTTCATTTCTCCACATATTTAGAAGCAGATTAAGAAAAAGCAAGTGCAACCCAAGCTCATTTGTTCACCGTTATGTGCATACTGATGAGCAGCAGCGTATGAGAGCATTTATTAAAATGGCTGACATTGGTTTTCTCGGATGGGGGATTTCACTTTTTTGCTTTTCTTTACTTGCGTTTTTGAATGTGAACATCATTACTCATAAGATGCGAATGAGAAATGATTACACTGAGCCTCGGAGGTGACAGACCCCGAGCAGAGTCTGGGGGACAGTGACATCTGGCTGGCTGTAGTTTGCAGGTGGAGAGAAACCAGGGTTGGAGGAGGGGCAGGGAGGGGCAGGGAGGGGAGGCAGGGTGCAGGGAGGGAGGGGAGGAGCCCAGCACTGGTCATTCCACGAGGAGCTGGAAACCACCGACCTTGGCACCCTGCACTGCACACGCTGCCCTTCGCTGGCCCGCCTCCACCGCATTCCTGGCTCCTGACTTCCTCCTTTCCCAGGAGGTCCATTCAATGGCCTGTTCTTCCCTGCTCTGCAGTTTCAAAATGAGTCTCCGCAAGGAGCTTCTGCACAGAGTAGCTGCTGTCACCACAGCCCCCCCCACCCCCACCCAGGCAGCCTCAGGACAACAGGGTTCGGCTCTCCGTGCAGCTTCACGACTCACGCCCTCAGGTCCAATGACAGCAGCACCATAACGAGGTAGCAGAACCAGAAGACGGCGTACCTCCAGGCTGATTACAGATTTTGCCAAGTAAAAAAGAAACCGATACAAAACTATTGTACGCTTTAGCCAGACTAGAGGGAAAACCCACATTTCTGCTAGAGGTGGGTGGGATGTTCACACTCTAGGGCTTACGCATTCCAGAAACAGCCAATGGAAAAGAGGGGAGCATTATGTGTGTCTAGTGTCAGGAGACCAGAAACTCTTGTGAGGCTGGCAGTGATCCTCATGACCCTGCCCCTGCCCGTGCAGGACTGTAGCGGGCCACCTGCCTCCTGGCAGCATCCCTCCATCCACCTGTACACATCACCTCTCTCCTCTGATGGGGTTCAACTGCCCACCGTCACATGCTGAGCATGCTCTCTCCCAGGGGGAGCAGGGAAAGGGGCCACTCCAGGTCTAGCTTTTCTTGGATCGGCTGTCCTTCAGCCTTCACCCTCTGCCCTATGGTCCGGGTCTGTCCTGTGAGCCTGTACTCCCCACTCTGGGTTCTGGATCTGTCCTGAGAGTCTGCATCCTCTGCCCTGGGCTCTGGGTCTGGGCTGAAGTTCCTCCTCCTAAGCCTCTCAGAAGAGCTCTCTTGCTCCTAAGGATGCAGGACCAAAGGATTCAGAGACGACAAACGCATCTCAGCTGCAGCACCCCATCTGTGCCTCTGACACTGGAACTCACCTTCTGAGGCCTCAGACGGGCTCTTCTGTAGACCAGGAAGCTCAGGTGCAGGTGAGCTGGAATCTGCAGTTGGTGAGCAGTGGTCTCAGCGATGCAACCTGATCCTGGAAGGAAGGACCAAACAGGAGATGCAATTAGCAACCCCTTCACCCTATGGCGTGAAGTTGAGGAAAACTCAAATGTTCTTCTTTATGGAAGGAAGCACAAGGCCTCGTCTGAGTCTGAAGAGTGACGCTCAGTAGGACCCCAATTATCACCAGACAAGGACCTGACCACACACTTCCTTCATAAAAGCCCCCCCCCGCACCCACCCACCCCCCTTCTGAAATCAAACTGCCCTGTCCCTTTCATTCACGGTGAAAATGTCAGTGCCCGCAATGTGCCTGTTCTGCGTGTTGCAGACACATAGATCAGGGAACCAAAGAATCAAAGTTCCCCGCCCTTGTGGTGGAACTCTATTCTACCAGGGAAGGCAGGCAGCAAGCAGCAAACGTGATCACCTTTGGGAGGGTGGGAGGGAACGTTAGTTAGAAAGGCCTAAGGGCTGGCGGGCGGGTGGCTAGAAGGTTCCGCCGGGGTTTACTAGCTGTGTGACTTTGGACAGGATTGCGAGCCTTTCTGTTCTTGCTTTCTCGCGACGAAGATAACGGTAACACCTGCTCACAGGCCATCGCGAAGATGACCGTGACCCCCAAGGGCGCCTCGCACTTACTAGGCCCTCAGCAAAGTCACTGTGTCACTCGGCGTCGCCCGCGACGCGCCGCCCACACTCACCCCTCGGCCCCGGGCCCCTGAGCCCTCAGAGGACGCGAACCCATCACCCCGCCCTCCCCTCCAGCCCGTGTCCGCTCTGCCTCCCCGTACTTGGCTACCAGAACCCGCCAGTCCGGGCGGATAACAACAACCGGCGCGACCTCGCACCGCCCTCGGGTCGGCGGAGCACTTCCGCTCCCGTCGCCCCGCAGCCCGAGGTCGGAGCGCCGCGCACGCGCACGATCGGCTTTGGGAAGGAGGGGGGCGCTGCTGTCAGTGGCCAAGATGGCGCGCGTCGCGGGCAGCGATTCTGACCCGGTTTGTTCGCGCCGCCAACAGCGGTTCGTGCAACCATTTTCGGCGCACATCAGGCCGGCGCGGGGGTCGGGGTGGGGGTGGGGTGGCGTCTCCCGTCGGCGAGGCGCCAGCGGAGGCTGTCAGGGGCCCCGGTCCCCCCGCCTCCGAGGCCGAAGCGCCCTCTGTCGCGCCGCTCTGCTGCGCAACCTCCCTCTCCCAAAGCCGCGCTGTCCGCTTCCTCGGGCTCTCAGAATAAGAAACGGTAGTGGCGCCTGCTGCGGTTCCTCAGCGGCACACGGGCGCGGCCATCTTGGGGGCGGGGCCGCTCCCTGGGCGCCATATGCTTCCCAGGCCCAGGGGTCAGAGAGCAGGGGTCAGGCCCAGTTGCGGGAAGTGGCCCGGAGGAGGGCTTGGGAGCAAGCTGCAGGGCCACTCCCACGCGCAGACCGAGAAACCCCGATGCCGGATTCTCCTGAAATAAATCTCGTGGCCCCAGTCAGGCATCCCGGGCGTCCGGGGAGACTGTGGTTTTTGCTTTTGGACAACATTGCCTAACGTAAGCAGAGAGTCTTGGTCTCTGCCAGTGGCAGTCGTTGGTAGCATACACAGTAAGCACACACAGTTGGTAGCATACACAGAAAGCCTGTTAAGTGCCCTTGGGGACAGACTTCTGATACTTGTCAGGATCTGGGGGAAAGAGGCCAAGTGTGTGCCGCCCTTGTAGGACCAGGCCCTACAAGGGTGCCTGGTCACCCCGCAGAACTCTTCGGGCGGTGCATGGTCGGGTGTCAGCTCAGTTGGCGCCGAGCTCCTCCTGCGGTAGAGCCACAGCAGGTGCCACGCACCGTGGAGAGAAGCATGTGACAAAAACCATCGTGGCATCCATCGTACGTGTATGTGATCTTCCATTTGAACCTACTGCTTTTCCCCCTCTCTTTCCCTTTCTCCTCTGTAAGTTAACTCATGTTCCCTGGATGATCGAGATGATTCATAGCCCAGATCTACAGCGCACGGTTCTGGAAAGTGACCGTGTAAGCTTTGTGCTGGCGTCCCGGGAGGGAGAAGAGCCTGTGTTCCCTCAGGCGTGCGAGGGGGTATTGCTCTCCGCTGGGAATGAATTCCATAAGTTATGGCCAGGCCGAGAGATACTGCTTCTGCATTTCTAGAGGAGCGGTGACCCGCTAACCTTCTTTTCAGACATGCCTATCAGGAGGCGTGAAAAGTTGAGTTAGTAGGCCAGTGCCCCGGGGACCATGGAGAAAGCCCCAGCTACAGAAATACCTGGTCTCTGGCCCTGGTCAGACCCTGCCCATGTCCTCACAATACAGGGACAAGTGCTCACGCGGAAAGGGAAGACCTGATGGTCCAGGTAGGGCCTGGTGAAGGACACGGGTCTGGCACTCCTGCAATGCCAGCATTTCTAGTGTGACTCTGTCACTTTGGAACCTCAAAACATGCCGGGGTGCTCTTCCAGTGCATCCTCTGTCCGGGCTCTTAGGGTATATCAGTCCATAGGGGAGAAGGCTTGTCTCCACCTCTTTCTGGCCCCTTGGCTCACAGCTGAAGACCACCTGCCTAAAGGGCTTTGTGATCCATGTCAGGTGCATCTGACAGCCCCAAGCCCAGGGCTTAGCCCACAGCAGGCACCTGGTTCGTGGTGGCGGTGTACACTGTTTTCTCATACAAACCGGGTAACGTGCCTGTGCCGCTGCGGTACCTTCCCACAGTGTGGCCTTCCCCTTTGCCACCTTCGTGCCCGGTTGTGTGCCCGTGCCTGGCTCCAGCCTCACCCAGGATCGCCCCCTCGTAGTCAGCTGAACACCTTTTTTTTTTTTTTTTTTTTTTTTTTTTTTTCTGTTGGCGACTAGACTTCTAAAGAAGTGGAGATGACTTGTAAGGAGTAAACCTAGGAGGCCTGGATTGCTCAAGCCCCGTACATTCCAAGGAAAATCCTGTTTCAGGAGGACTGGCCCTTGTCTGGCTCTGGGGAGACCACCACTAAGCCCCTGTCACATTCTGCCTAGTAAGAGTGTTTTTGTATTCTAAGCACTGCTGTTCCAGTTTGGCCAGATCGTTTATGCAAACAGTGTGACTTATGGTGAACATCTGGTTTTGCATGTGTGAGGCCCTGGGCCATGCTATATTAGCTTGACCTCTGGAGGGCTGTCGCCCGAGGAGCTAACATCAGTCCCATGGATGCTGCACACCCGCATCACCTCCCTAAAAACCCTGGACCCCCAGGGCTGGGGGAGCTTCCCTGGCTGGTAGCACCTGGCAGGTTTCTGTTCACACATCCTTCCTGGGAGAATTTAAGCATTGACTGTGTGACTCCTTTGGGAGAAAACAACTGACCTGTCATGACTGGTTTCTGCTGGACTCCGCCCCCAGCCCGCCAGGCACCTCTTCCCTTTGCTGATTCTACTCTGCAGGCTTTCACTGTAGTAGGTCATAACCGGGTATAGAACAGCCCAGGGGGGCAGCCCGGGTGGCTCAGCGGTTGAGCGCCGCCTTCAGGCCGGGGCCTGATCATGGAGACCTGGGATCGAGTCCCACATCCCTCCATGGAGCCTGCTTCTCCCTCTGTCTCTCTCTCTGCCTCTCTCTCTCTCTCTCTGTCTCTCTCATGAATGAATAAATAAAATCTTAAAAAAGAAACAGCTCAGAAGGACTCTCAGGACTCTGGAAAAGAGAACAGCTTTTCTGAGTCCTGAGTCCTAGAGCGGCATCTCGCCTGAGGGTGGTCTTGGAGACTCGCTTTACACCGTTGCTCCTGATGCTCAGATGTGTACTCACTCTCCAGTTGGTTTCAAGCATCCCAGTAGGTGGACCTTCTGAACCCAGTTTGACTCTGCCCTCAGCGATACACAGGTCGCCGACTACAGCCCCAGTAACATCAGGAGGACACTTGTGCTTTTTCATCTGTGATGAATAGAGGTCCTGAGCGCATGCCCTGGGTAGTAGTTGAGCGAGCTGACCATGCTTGCTTTTTTCTGTGTTTGTGGAGGTTCCCTGGTATCTGCCTCTTCCTGGAGTTCTGCATAATGGCCAAGGTGTTGGACCCATCAAACAATGCCTTGATGTCATTCTATTTGAACTTCTTGACCTGCTGTAAAGGATGTAAGGCCAGTTGCAGGAGTTCTCCTGGTTGGACTACATTGTCCTCTGTCCTGCTGGCCCTTTGGATTTGCACAGGTGAGAGCGTACCAAGAGTGAGTGGCCCTGCTGTAGTCAGAAATGAAGGTCTTTAGTGCCTGTCCCTGCACTCATTGGTGCTTTATTGTCACCTCCTATGTTGAGGTCACTCTCTCATGTGAATTTAACAGGAGTTTTTGCCATATAGCTTCTCATTGGGTATCTTTTGCTGGAGTCCTGGTTCATGTAAGAAAATTATCACCTATAATCAAATAGAATTTTATATTTCTGCCTGCTTCAGTTATCTCTGTGTGGACTTCCTATTGGTTAATAACATTGAAGCACAAACCAAAATTTTTAATGACCATCTCTAGTGTGAATTTCACATGCTAAGCCACAGATCACCCATGAATTACAATTATTTAAATTTCATTTTGGGGGCACCTGGGTGGCTCGGATAGTTAAGCATCTGCATTTGGCTCAGGTCATGATCTCAAGGTCCTTGGATCGAGCCCCACGTTGGACTCTGTATGGAGTCTGCTTCTCCTCCCTCTGCCTATGTCCCTGCCTCTGTGTGTGTGTGTGTCTCTCATGAATAATAAAATCTTAAAAAAATAAATTGTAGGGGATCCCTGGGTGGCGCAGCGGTTTGGCGCCTGTCTTTGGCCCAGGGCGCGATCCTGGAGACCCGGGATCGAGTCCCATGTCGGGCTCCCGGTGCATGGAGCCTGCTTCTCCCTCTGCCTGTGTCTCTGCCTCTCTCTCTCTCTCTCTCTCTCTCTCTCTGTGTGTGACTATCATAAATAAATAAAAATTTTAAAAAATAAATAAATAAATAAATTGTAGGTTTTTCTCTGCCCCATACATTTTCTGATGTTGCGAAAAGTCTAAGCATTACATAAATGTCTGCCATTTCTTAAGAGAATTTTCTTCAAAAGACAATCTCTCCTTGAGCAAATGAGTAGAATTCTTTTCACTTCCATTTCATTTCAAAGGTTTTTCTTTTTCATAAGCAACTTCCTTTGTTGTGACTAAATTTATTTGGGAATTTTTCATCAGACACATAATATTGTGGTTCTCTTAATTCCTTTTGTGAAAATACTTTTGTTTAACAACCACTGACTTCAAATGGTTACCTTTACCAGGTTTATTACATTTGTGCCTTCTTAGTGTTTTTCTTTAGTATTGGTAACTCTCTTTTACCTGAAATGCTTCCCTTTTCCCCTCTGCAACTCAAATCAACTTTTTCATTGTCAGTTTTGTTTTTCTGAAATGATCATTGTCAGTGTACATGGATCTCTTAGCTGCCAACTAGGGACTTTGTAGAATCTAGATTAGCCATCATGCACGTGTCAGTGATAAGAAGAATGATGCACATCAAAAAGCAAAAACACAACTATAAATAAACCAAAGAAGATTACACATCATCTATATAAAGAAAATAAACGGGCAGCCCCGGTGGTGCAGTGGTTTAGCGCTGCCTGCAGCCTGGGGTATGATCCTGGAGACCCGGGTTCGAGTCCCATGTCAGGCTTCCTGTATGGAGCCTGCTTCTCCCTCTGCCTGTGTCTCTGCCCCCCTCTCTCTCTGTCTCTATGAATAAATAAAATCTTTTAAAAAAAGAAAATAAACTACTCCTGAATGTAAATGCAATACTGTAAAAACCCAATTGTCCATAAACCTAGTCCATGAATTTCAGCCAGTTTGAATCAATGTCCTCAATAGGCTTAAGGACGTATAGTACAATCCTTTATTTTAATTGGCAGGGAAAAATTATATATGAAAACAGCCAAGGGTATTCTGAGGTTAGTTGTAATAAGGGAAGACTCATACTCTGCTATATACTACACTAAATAAAATGTGGCACACACAAAAAATTTAGAAACAAATGAAATCTAGTATAGAGCAGAATAAAAAAGATCACTGTAACAGAAGAAGAAATCAGAATGGAGTATATGAAACACTAAATGTCTAAAGTTTAGCCAACTAGAGTATGAAAATAAGAGGGGAATTTGACTTACTATACATAACGCTAGGTTATAATGGTTGACAAAAAAGTAGAAAAAGTCCAATGTATATTCATGTATATATGGAAAATAACTTATGATAAAAAGTGTTGGGGTAAACAAAAACAATCTGGAAGCCATAAAGTAAATCCTAGATTTCATTAAAACATCTTTAAAATCCAAAAGAAGGGACTAAGTCAGTAGAACATCTGACTCTTAATGTTGAGGTCATGAGTTTGAGCCCCACGTTGGATGTAGAGATGACTTTTTAAAAATTCAAAAAATCGGGGTGCCTGGGTGGCTCAGTCAGTTAAGCAGCTGCCTTTGTCTCAGACCATGATTCCAGGGTTCTGGAATTGAATACCATCTAGGACTCCCTGCTCAGAGGAGAACCTCTTCTCCCTCTCCCTCTGCACTTGCCCCTGCTTGTGCTCTCACTCTCTTTGTCAAATAAAATATTTTTAAAAACTAAAAAATAAAAAGATTTAAAAATAGATGGATATTTAAATTTTTTTTGCTATTTTTTTTCAAAGATTTTGCTTATTGATGAGAGACACAGAGAGAGAGGCAGAGGGAGAAGGCGACTCCCCACAGAGCAGGGAGCCCAACCTGGGACTTGATCCTACGAACCTGGGATCATGACCTGAGATGAAGGTGGATGCTAACCAACTGAGCCACCCAGGTGCCTGACATGGATATTTCGGACATCCAGATAGAATAAACATTATAAAATCCAAAAGAATATATGCCACAAAAAATCAAAAGACAAACCTGTGCATTGGGGAAAATATTTACAACATTTGTGACAAAGAGTTAATATCCCTAGTAAACAATGTCCTCACAAACTCTTATGTAAAAGAGAATATACAAATAGAAAAATAAACGAAGAATATGAAGAGGGAAGTCCTAGAACAAGAAAAAAGTTGTCATTATTTTAAAATTAGTTTTGTTTTTCTTTTGAATGATACACCATGTGGTTATAGTTTCAACAGTGGAAGAAAGGAAGTTTGTATTTGAGGGGAAAGTGTGATGAATCTCATATCGGTATCTCTGACTCTGACTTTTTTCTAAGCTCTAATTCTGCATTTCCTGCTGCCTACTGCTCTTAATGCTTGGAAATCAAATTCACACTTCAAATCTATTAAGACCCAAATTCATCATCATATTTTGAATCATTTGCTAACATACAATCATTACATTAAAATTACTGAGAAGAGGGATCCCTGGGTGGCGCAGTGGTTTGGCGCTTGCCTTTGGCCCAGGGCGCGATCCTGGAGACCCGGGATCGAATCCCACATCGGGCTCCCGGTGCATGGAGCCTGCTTCTCCCTCTGCCTGTGTTTCTGCCTCTCTCTCTCTCTCTCTCTCTCTGTGACTATAATAAAATAAAAATTAAAAAAAAAATTAAAAAAAAATAAAATAAAATTACTGAGAAGAAACTGGAACCCTCCTACTTTGCTGGTGGGAATGTAAAAAGTTACAGCCATTTTGGAAAACGATTTGACAGTTCCTCAAAGAGTCAAACATAGTGTTAACATATGGCCCATCAATTTCACTCCCAGGTGTATACCCAAGAGAATTGAAAAAACCTGTTCACATACAGAAAAAAAACTATACATGAATGTTCATAGTTGCAATATTCCTAATAACCAAAAGTGGAAACAAACCAAATGTCAATCAAATGATGAATAAACAAATGGTGGTATATCCATACAATAAAATATTACTTAACCATAAAAAGAAATGAAGTGCTGATGCAATAAACAATTGTGGATGGATCTTGAAAGCACTGTAAGTGGAAAAAGCCAGACACAAAAAGCCACATATCCTATGATTCCATTTATAAGAAATATCCAGAAAAGGGGCACCTGGGTGGCTCAGTTGAGGGTCTGACTCTGTTTCAGCTCAAGTCATGATCTCATGGGTCCTGGGATAAGCCCTGCATTGGGCTCTGTGCTCAGCAGGAAGTCTGCTTCTCCCTCGCCCACTGCCCCTCCTCTCTCACTCTCAAATAAATAAATCTTAAGGAAAAGAAATATCTAGAAGAGACAAATACCTTGAGACATACCATAGATTAGCAGTTGCCAGTGTCTGGGCAGAAAGGGAAATGGAGTGACTGTTAATAATTTATTAGTTTGCTAAGGCTGCCATAACACAGTATGACAACTGGATGGCTTAAATAACAGATTTATTGTCTCACCAAAAAGAAGGGGGAGGGAAAGGAATTTATGGTTTCATAGCTCTGGAGACTAGAAGTCTGAGATCAAGGTGTCACCAGGGCTCATGCTCCCTCTGAAGGTACTAGGGAGGGATTTGTTCCAGACTTCTCTCCTAGTTTCCGGTAGTTCCTTGGCTTATAGCAGTGTAAACCTCATCTTCACTTATGTCCTCCCTGCGTATGTATCTGTTTCAGTGTCTAAAGTTCCCCTTTTTAACTAGTTCCATTTGTAATGACTCTATTTCCAAGTAAGGTTGCATTCTGGGGATTGGGCTTAAACATGGAATCTGGGGGATAGACATCATGCAGCCTGTCACAAATGGGTGTGGAGTTTCTTTTCAGGGTGATGAAAATTTTCTGGGAGTGAAGACAATGGTGATGGTGGACAACATTGTGAATATACCAAAAACCATTGAATTGGATCCTCTGTAGTGGCAAATTTTATGTTATGTGAATTCAATTTTAATTTAACAATTACAAAAACACACCTTAAATCCTCTGGTAAGGTCATCTTTTTCAAGCATGGATATGCTGTTATTCTCCACCACTTCTATAGAATATAGCTCTCACGAGGACAGGGATTTTTACATATTTTGTACCTCAGTGCCTAGAATACTGCTGGGAACATAATAGAGGCTCAATAAATATTTGTTGAATGGATAGATAAATAAATGAGAAGTTTTATACCTTGTCTTAAATGTGTGCACTTGAGAGGTAAAATATCTTAAATATGTAACCCTTAGAATTAATCTGCTTTTTAAGTACTACCATCAAACCAGTGCCTTAATTGTCTTCTCACTGCAGAAATCTTCTCATTATGACCTTAATAAAGAAGGATGACAAGTCTAATTCAGGCTCATAAGTGCACAGAGAGCTTTGTAATGAAAAATAAGAGGAAAGGAGCAGAACTCACCATTCCTTTTTTAAAAAATATTTATTTATTTATTCATGAGAGACACAGAGAGAAAGAGAGGCAGAGACATACACAGAGGGAGAAGCAGACTCCATGCAGGGAACCCAATGTGGGACTCGATCCTGGATCTCCAAGATCATGCCCTGGGCTGAAGGCCAACACTTAACCACTGAGCCACCCAGGCATTCCTGAACTCACCATTCCTAAAAAATTTCTCCCAGATGGGCTTTTTGACTATGCCCATGTTCTTGCTCTGTTAATATTTGCTTTTGGATTCCCATTTTCTCAACTGCTTTCCTGCCTTTCATGTAGCCTCTCTTGATGGTACCCCCATTGGCTGAATCCAACTAGAAACCAGAAGGCAAGGGTGCCTGGTAAATGCAGAGGCCAGTGTCCTAAGACACGTGGACAGGATAGAAAGGGTGGTGAGTGGATCTGTAGAAGCAAAGGGAAATATCCAGCTCAGATATGAGGGAATAAAATTTTCCAAATAGAGTTGTCAAGATTTGGAACCCTATGTTAGTTGGCGAATTGTACAAAGTCTTCATGGATTTGGAAATGTCCTTCAGTGTTATCCCTAATCAAGGCAAGGTGCCAGGCCTTGAACCCCACATCTATGAGTTACTGGATGTGGACTGCCCCTGGAGATGGGTCATAACTATTGTCAAGTAACTTTCTTCTTCCTGAGGCAATGCCTGGAGAGACTCAGATGAGAATTATTAGCTGCCAAATCTCTTAGCAACTGAGAGGATGAGTAACTTAGTTCTGAAGGGAGGGACATCTGAGAGGCACACTACTGTGTACCTTACACTTTATTACATTACTTGTCAAGGCTTTTGAGATGGAAGGAGTAGATGATGGTTAGGAAGTAATGAAACTGGAGCTGGAAAAGGGAATGATGGAAAGGGAAGGCAAGAAGAATTAAAGACTAAAGAACAAATTATGGATTTTTTAGACTTTCAGTGATTGATGAGATCTTTCCCTTACAGTAACCTCCTATGACTGAAAACAGTGTGACTTCATATCCTCTACTAGAGTAATGGGCTTATTGTGAGTCCAGGTAGACAAACAAGAAGAAAAGCCTGTGAAAAGAACCTGAAGGAGAACATTTTTTCTAAGGCAAGTTTTGTTTTGTTCTCATCAGTCCCTGTTATATCATTATCAAATGCCTCCTTCATCTATCGCAAGTCAAGCCCTGGTCAAGAGGATGAATTCCTCTTAGTTTAGTTTGCCAAGGACTTTTATCATAAAGAGATGTTGAATTTTTTCAAATTTGTTTTGCATCAATTGATTTTATCAAGTCACTTTTTTAGAATGTTAATATGGCACATTACATTGATAGAGTTCCCCAAAACAAACCTTCCTTGCATTCCTGGAATAAGATATATATAAAATATATATCTATATCTATATCTTTTTTTTTAATTTTTTTTATTATTATTTATTTATGATAGTTACAGAGAGAGAGAGAGGCAGAGACACAGGCAGAGGGAGAAGCAGGCTCCATGCACCGGGAGCCCGATGTGGGATTCGATCCCGGGTCTCCAGGATCGCGCCCTGGGCCAAAGGCAGGCGCCGAACCGCTGCACCACCCAGGGATCCCTCTATATCTATATCTATATCTATATCTATATCTATATCTATATCTATATCTATATACTGGATTCAGTTTGCTAATATTTATTTTGGATTTCTGCATCCCTTGTTCATGAGTGACACTGGCCTGCACTTGTCTTTCTTTCTTTTTAAAGACTTAAAATTTTAAAAAGATTTTATTTATTTGAGAAAGAGAGAGAGCAAGCAAGAGAGTGAGCACAAGCATGAATGAGAGAAGGGGCAGAGGGGGAAGAAGAGGGAGAGAGAGAAACTCAAGCAGACTCCCAGCTGAGTGCAGAGCCTGACACAGGGCTCGATCTCATGACCCTCAGATCATGACTTGAGCCAAAATCAAGAGTCAGATGCTTAAATGTCTGAGCTACCCAGACACCCCTGAATATTTTATTTTTAAGTAATCTTTATACCCAACATGGGGCATGAATTTACAACCCCACGATCAAGAGTCACCAACCAGGCACCCCTATACTTTTCTTCATTTATAATTAGTTCAGTTGCCTGGGTTGTAGTGCTCACATCTTACATTTCCTTTCTAGGAACTCCCAACATCCTTGTGGTGTTACCCCAAAGCAACTTCACGTCTCTCGCCCAGTTCCAAAGCTGTTAGACTAACACAATATACCTACTTCTAGATTTCCATGACAATTAGCCTCGTGAAAAGGGAAGGCTAATTAAATGCTTCACTTGAAATGAATTTTCTCAAAACCAATACATAAAAAGTAGGAAATACTTTCAACTAGGTTTATTTAAAAAGACCTATCTGACTTACACTCTCTTTTCTCCCTTTCACATAAATAAAGCATTTAAAAAAAAAAAAAAGACTTTATTTATTTATGAGAGCCATTTATTATGGCTCCCTATAGGCAGCCTGATGCAGGACTCGATCCCAGGACCCCATGATCACAACCTGAGCCAAAGGCAGATGCTCAACCACTGAGCCACCCAGGCATCTTTAAATAAAGCATTTATAAGGAACATATTAACAATGCTTATGCATGACCCCAACAGAATCTACTTCAACTACCAGGTTCATTGGTACCCAGCCAGTGGTTGTTCATTTTCTTCTCCTTGGCAGCAGTCTCTGTATTTCTCAGGCCTAAGGGGTATTCTTTCATCTTGGTGACCCGGCCCTGTCTCTGTCAGACTGCAGTGAGTTCCTTGTCTTCCTGAAAGTCACCATGGCGCAGTGACTAAAAGCATGTGCTCTGGAGCCCAAAGGCTTGAGTTTGAAGCTTGGCTCTGCCCCTTCCTAGCTGTGTAGTCTTAGGCAAGTTAATTAAACTATCTGTGCCTCAGCTTTCTCATCTGTGTTATTGCAGGAATAATAAGAATACCTACTTCTTAGGACCATTGTGGGGACTAAATGGAACTAATATCAATAAAGTATTTAGAACAGGGCCTTATCTGTATTTAGATATTTATCTAAATAATCAGTGCCTATTTGTATTTAGATACAGAGTCAGCACATCTAAGTGTTAGCTATTAATGTCGGTATTTCTTTTTTTTAATTATTTATTTATCAGAGACACACACACACACACACAGAGGCAGAGACACAGGCAGAGGGAAAAGCAGGCCCCATGCAGGGAGCCCAACGTGGGACTCAATCCCAGGTCTCCAGGATCATGCCCTGGGCTGAAGGCGGCACTAAACCACTGAGCCACCAGGGCTGCCCTGTTGTTGGTATTTCAAAGTGACTGGGATCCTCTTGGATTCAGGGTTGCTCGCCTTTGGCAGCTTCTTCATTTGTCTATGATGTTCACCGGCCAACTTATGTGTTATTTAGAAGTGTGTAGTTTCATCTTCAAATATTTTAGGATTTCCCAATTATCTCTGCTATTGGTTTCTAGTTTAATTCTGCTATAATCAGAGAGCATACTTTGCATGATTTCTGATCTTTCAAATAGGTTAAAGTATGTATACAGCCCAGTATGTAGTCTATCATGGTGTATGTTCCATGTGAGCTTGAGAAGAATGTGTATCCTGCTGCTGTTGGATAAACGTCAACCAGATCCAGTTGATTAATGATGCCATTCATTTCAACCATATCCTTACTGATTTTATGCTGGCTGCACCTGTCAAATATGGATAAAAGAGTGTTACAGTCTTTAACTATGATAGTGTTTTATCTACCCCTCCTTGCAGTTCTATCACTTTTTGCTTCAGGTATTTTGACGCTGTGTTGTTAGGTGCATATACGTTGAGGATTTTTATTGCTCCTTGTTCTGAAGTCCACATTGTATGAAATATATATAGGTGTTCTTTAAACAGCTTTCTTTAAATTGTTGTTGGCATGGTATATATTTATCCATCCCTTTATTTTTTAAAAATATTTTTATTGTGGTAAAATGCACATAACATGTAACACTTTAACCATTTAAAAGTGTACAAGTGGGATCCCTGGGTGGCGCAGCGGTTTGGCGCCTGCCTTTGGCCCAGGGCGCGATCCTGGAGACCCGGGATCGAATCCCACATCAGGCTCCCAGTGCATGGAGCCTGCTTCTCCCTCCGCCTGTGTCTCTGCCTCTCTCTCTCTCTCTCTCTCTCTCTGTGACTATCATAAATAAATAAAAAATTAAAAAAAAAATTAAAAAAAAAAAAATAAAAGTGTACAAGTAAGTAACTTTCAGTACATTGACAATATGCAAACATCACCATTATCTACTTCCAGAACTTTTTCATCACCCAAAAAGGAAATCCCATGCACACTAATCAGTCACACTCCACTCCACCTTTCCCCCAGTTCCTGGAAACCTCTAATCTACTTTCTCTCTCTATGGATTTATCCATTCTGAATATTTCATATAAATGGAACCATATAATATGTGGCATTTTTGTGTCTGGCTCTTCACTTAGCATGATGTTTTCAAGGTTCATCTATGTCATACAATTTATCAGTAGTCCTTTCCTTTTTATAGTTGGATAATATACCACTGTATGTATACACCACACTTTGTTTATTCATTCATCAGATGATGAACATCTGGGTTGTTTCCTCCTATAGGTTGGACACCTATTTTCAATTCTTTGGGGTATATACTGGTCTTAGTTCTGTTCAGGCTGCCATAACAAAATACCACAGGGAAGATGGCTTAAACAAGAGAAATTTTTCTTATGGTTCTGAAGGCTGTAATTCTGAGGTTAAGGTGCCAGCATAATGAGTTTCTGGTGAGAATTCTCTCCCTGGCTTGTAGATGGCCACCTTCTTACTATATCATCACATGACCTTTCCTCAGTGCCTGCACATGAAGAGAGAGTGCTTTCTGGTATTTTTTTTAAAGATTTTATTTATTTATTTAACAGAGAGAGCACAAGCAGGAGGAAAGTCAGAGGGAGAGGGAGAGGGAGAAGCAGACTCCCTGCTGAGTAGGGAGCCTGACGTGGGGCTCGATCCCAGGACCCCGGGATCATGACCTGAGCTGAAGGCAAAGGCTTAACCAACTGAGCCACCCAAGTGCCCCGGATATCTCTTCTTATAAGGACACAAATTCTGTCAGACCCCACCCGTAAGACCTCATTTCATGCTCATTACTTTCTTAGAGGCCTCATCTCTAAATACAGTGACATGGTGGGGGGATGTTTAGGACTTCAGCATATTAATTGGTGGGGGAAATGGGGCACATTCAGTCCATAACAATACTTAAGAGTAAAATTGCTGGGTCATATGGTAATTATATGTTTAACTTATTGGGGAACCACCAAATTATTTTTCACAGTTGCTATAACATTTTACATTCCACCAGCAACACATAAGGGTTCCAATTTCTCTACATCCTCACCAACCCTTGTTATTTCATGTTTTTTTTTAAAAAAAACTATTAGTCATCCTAGTGGGTGCTAAGTGACATTTCATTGTGGCATTTGTTTGTACTTCTCTAATGACTAATCATGTTGGCATCTATTCAGTTGCTTATTGGCAATTTTATATATTTTCTTTGAGATATATCTGTTCAAGTCCTTTGCCTATTTTTAACTGGGTTGTTTCTTTTTGGGTAAAGTTGTAAGAGTTTTTTATATATAAATTATGGATAGGAAAATGTTACCAGACATATGATTTGAAATATTTTCTCCCATTCTGTGGGTTGTCTTTTCATTTTCTAATGGCTGTGTCCCTTGATGCACAAAAGTTTTAAATTTTGATGAAGTCCAATTTTTATTTTGTTGGTGTTTTGCTGTCATACCAATGAAACCATTGCCAAATTGTTATGAGGATTTCCCCCTATGTTTACTGCTAAGGGTTTTAGGATTTTAGCTCTAATACTTAGGCTTTTTTAAAATCCATTTTGAGTTGGTTTTTGTGTATGATATGAGGCAAAGGCATAGATTCATTCTTTTGCATGTGGATATCCAGTTGTCCCAGCACTATTTGTTGAAAAGCCTATTCTTTCCCCCATTGAATGGTCTTGGCATACTTGTCAAAAATCAATTGGCCATAGATGTGTGGATTTATTTTGGACTCCCAATTTCATTCTCTTGATCTATATGTCTATCCTTATCTACATTGTTTTTATTACCATGGCTTTGTAGTAAGTTTTGATATCAGGAAATGTTAGTCCTCCTATTTTGTTTCTCTTTTTCAAGACTATTTTGGCTACTGATGGTCCCTTGAAATTCCATAAGAATTTTAGGATCACCTTTCTTATTTCTGCAAAAAATAAAAAGGTCATTGGGATTTTGATAGGGATTGTTTTGAACCTACAAATTTCTTTGGTTGCTTGTTGCCATCTTAACAATATTAAGTCTTTTAAACCATGGACATGAGACATTTTTCCATTTATTTAGGTCTTCTTTAATTACTTTCAATGTTTTGTAGCTTTCAGTGTACAAGTCTTTCACCTTTTTAAAAAAGATTTTATTTATTTATTTGACAGAGAGAGAGACAGGTAGAGAGGAAACAAGCATGGGAAGAGAGAGCAAGAGAGGGAGAAGCAGGCTCCCCACTGAGCAGGAAGCCTGATGTGGGGTTCAATCCCAGGACCCTGGGATCATGACCTGAGCTGAAGGTAGACGCTGAGCCAACTGAGCTACCCAGGTACCCTATCTTACACCTTTTTGATTAAATTTATTCCTAAGTATTTTATTTTTTTGATGTTACTGTAAATGGAATCCTTTGATTTCCTTTTTGGATTTTTCATTGCTAGTATATAAAAATACAACTGATTTTTGCATATTGATAATGTGCCCTGCAACTTTGCTGATTTTGTTTATTAGCTCTAGTAGCTTCTTTGTGTGGGGATTCTTTAGGATTTTCTCTTTTATTGGATGATGTCATCTGTGATTAGAGATAGTTGTACTTCTTTCTTTCCAATTTAGATGCCATTTTTTTTTTCTTGCCTAATCGCTCTGGGCTAGAATTTCCAGGGCAGTGTTGAATTACAGTAACAAAAGGAGACATCCTTGTCTGGTTCCTTTTTTTTTTTTAATTTATTTATGATGGGCACACAGTGAGAGAGAGAGAGGCAGAGACATAGACAGAGGGAGAAGCAGGCTTCATGCACCGGGAGCCCGATGTGGGATTCGATCCCGGGTCTCCAGGATCGCGCCCTGGGCCAAAGGCAGGCGCCAAACCGCTGCACCACCCAGGGATCCCCCTTGTCTGGTTCCTAATCTTAGAGGGAAAGCTTTTAATATTTCACCATTGAGGACGATGTTAAATCTGAGTTTTTCATAAATGCCTTTTATTATGTTAAGGAAGTTTTCTTCCTGGTTTACTTTTTTTTATCATAAAAGGGTGTTGGGTAATTTCAAATGCTTTTCTGCATTCATTGAGATTATCATGTGTTTTTTTCCTTCATTCTATTATTGTGCTGCATTATATTGATTTATTTTCATATGTTGAACCATCCTTATGTTCCTGGGATAAATCCCACTTAGTCTGCCTTCGGCTGGGTCATGATCCAAGAGTCCTGGGATCAGGCTCCCTGCTCAGCATGGAGCTTCTTCTTCTCCCCTCTGCCCCTCCCCGACCACTTATGCTTGCTCTCTCTCACTCTCTCTATCTGAAATAAATAAATAAAATCTTTTAAAAAAATCCCACTTAGTCATGGTGGGCCTAACATGTTGCTGGATTTGGTTTTCTAGTATTTCATGGGGAATTTTAAATCTATATTCGTAAAGAATAATAGTTTGTGATTTTCTTTTCTTGGAGTTTCTTTGTCTGGGTTGGGTATCAGAATGAATTGGAAAGTGTCATTTCCTTTCCTATTCTGGAAATTTGGAAAAGGATTAGCATTAATTCTTTAAATGTTTGCTAGCACTCATTAACAAAGTCATCTGATGTTTGACTTTTCTTTGATGGAAGTTTTTTTAAAAGATTTTTTATTTATTCATTTGTGAGAGACAAAGAGAGAGAGGTAGAAACAGGCAGAGGGAAAAGCGGGCACTCGTTCCCAGGACCCTGGGATCACAACCTGAGCCAAAAGAAGATGCTGAGCCACTGGTGAGCCACTGAGCTACCCAGGTGGCCTGTCTATTCAAATCTTCTGCCCATTTTTTAATTGGATTATTCTTTTTGGGGGTGTTGAGTTTTGAAGTTCTCTGTGTATCTTGGATACTAACCCTTTATCAGATATGTGGTGATATTACACATCCGGTCTCTCTGTCATGTAGTTTTTCCATTAGAGCCTTTCTCATCATAAACTTTAATCGTACTTCTTTTTCTGATAACAGCTTTTTTGAAGAATAATTTATGTACTGCACAATCCACCCATTTAAAGTGTGTGATTTAATGGTTTCTAGTACATTCACAGAGCTGTGCAAAATCACCCAAAATTAATTTTAAATTAATTTTAGTACATTGTCATAAACACAAAAAGAAATCTTGTACTCTTTAGCTGTCACACTCCCGATACCCCACTCCCCTCCCCAGCCCTCCGTGACCACTATTCTGCCTTCTTGTCTTTATAGATTTTCCAATTCTGGACATTTCATAAAAATAGGATCATACAATATGTGGTCTTTTGTGACTGGCTTCCTTCACTTAGTATAAAGTATTCGAAGTTCATCCATGTTGTAGCATGTATCAGCAATTCACTTCATTTTATGGAGGAATAATATTCCATCTATGAATCTACCACATTTTGTTTATCCATTCGTCAGTTGATAGATTTTTGTGTTGTTTCCACTTTGGGCTAGTATGAATGATGCTGCCATGAATATTCATGTACAAGTTTTTGTGTGTACATACGCCTTTACTTCTCTTGGATTATATACTTAAAAGTGAAATGCTGAGTCAAATGTTAACTCTATATTTAAATTTTAAGAGACTGCCAGAATGTTTTCCAAAGTGGCTGCACCATTTTACATTCCCACCAGGAGTATATGTAGCTTCTGATTTCTCCATATCCTCATCAACGCTTGCTAATATCTGACTTTGATAATAGCCATCCTACTGGGTGTATATTGGTATCTCACTGTGATTTTATTTGTGTTTCCCTGAGAGATAATGATGTTGAGCATATTTTCATGTGCTTATTGGACATTTCTGTATCTTCTTTGGAGAAATGTCTATTCAGATCCTTTACCTGATGCCTTTATTTTTGAAAGATAGCTTTGCTGGATATGGAATTCCATATCTAGATTTTTTTCTTTTGGCATTTTTTTAAAGTAAGCTCTAGGCCAAATGTGGGCCTTGAGCTCAAAACCCCAAGATCAAGAGCCGCATGCTGTACCAATTGAGCCAGCCAGGCTCCCCATTCTGGCACTTTGAGTACATCATACCACAGCCTTTGGCCTCTGTTGTTGAGAAGTCATTGTGAACCAGTTGTATGTGATGTGGTTTCCTTGTACCTGGTGAATCATTTTTCTCTTGTGGCTTTTTGGATTTTATCTTTGGCTTCTAACAGTTTGAACATTGTGTATTAAGATTTGGAACTCTTTGTGTTTATCCTACAGGGAATGCATTGAACTTAGTTTGCATGTAGATTAATGACTTTCATCAAATTTGACATGATTTTAGCCACTATTTCTGAAATGTTTTTTTCTGCCCCCCTCTCCCTTTCCTCTCCTTCTAGTCAATTTCCAGAGTCCTGAAGTGGTTTTGTACCTTGGTCTGTTTTATCATTGCTTTTTGAGGAAGGGATTTGTTGAGTTTCTCACTAAGCCATTTTGGAAGTCCCACCTCTACAGTAGCTGATTTTAATACCTAACATCTCCATATTAAGTGCTAACTACAAACACCTGAAAATAGAAGACACGTGGTACTGGGAAGTAGCTGCTTGTTAAAACATTTTAAAGGATACTCGGTTCTGAATTGCCCATTGGAGAAAGCGTATCTTCAAATATAGTGGTAATATTGGCCTATGTGATCTGGTAATTCTTCACTGGCTGAACTAGTGTAATCATCTTGCTAAAAGAAAAGTTATGTAGTTCTAAGTAGTTAGTCATGTTGACTAGAAAAAACAGTCACACAACAAAGTTGAATTGTACGTATTTTCTTCCTCCAGCAGATGGTGACATTTTATAGAGTACGGATAAATTGTCCAGAAGAACCAGCGACGAGCTACGTGACTAAAATAGAATTATCTTTATCTCATTTCTCCTTTATCTCTATCTTGAACTCCTTTACAAAAAAAAAAAAAAAGCATTCATCAAGAAGTTACATCTATAAAACAAAACTAAGAACAATAAAAAAAAATCATCACTGGGATGCCTGGTGGCTCAGCAGTTGAGCATCTGCCTTTGGCTCAGGGTGTGATTGATCCTGGAATCCAGGATCGAGTCCCCCATCAGGCTCCCCGCAGGAGCCTGCTCCTCCCTCTGCTTATATCTCTGCCTCTCTCTCTCTGTGTCTCTCATGAATAAATAAAATCTTTTAAAAAATTAAAATAATAAAAAATCACTAACACAGACAGTAAAAATTTTCTACTTCTTCAGTGCCTAGTTGCATAGTGTTTTTACTAGATATTTTCTCCCTTAGCCTCAGGTCACATCAGCCTGCCTACATGCAAAAATAGAACAGCCAGAACAAAATGCTAAAGGGGGCAAATGTGTCTTTAAATAATGTCCACCTTTGATTTTCTTCATTTCTTTCTTCCTTGCAGGCCCCTCATTCCTCTCTGTTTCCCAAATTAGTTATTTTTTTTAAAGATTTTATTTACTTATTTGACACAAAGAGAAAGAAAGCACAAGTAGGGGGAGTGAAAGGCAGGGGGAGAGGGAGAAGCAGGTTCCCCCACTGAGTAGGGAGCTAGACAGGGGACTCAATCCCAGGACCCTGGGATCACAACTTGAGCCAAAGGCAGATGCTCAACCAACTGAGCCACCCAGGCGCCCCTCAAATTAGTTCTTTAGAATTATTTCTCCCTTCTTTTAAGTTCAATGCATTAATGTTTGCTTCCCTAGTTTCTAACCTTGAGTACAGAATCTAATTTGAATTCATTCTTTGGTGTATGTAATTAATAGTTTCCACTTAATGTGCTAGCTACACCAGGGGTATTAAATTCACGAGTTCAAACCAAACATCAATTGAGCATCTCTTATGTTTCAGGTTTAATTACAGAGCTCGGAGTCTGTCTAGTAAGGGATACAAACTCAAATGATATGTAAGAGGTGTTTCAGTGCAGGTTTGTACAAGATTCCATGGGAACTCAGAAAATGAATTATTAAATCTGTTGAGGGAATTTTATATGTGAGCTTCAACTCAGAGTGGGATATCATAAAAGTGCACAAAGGGAATTTCAGGTAGAACAACTTGAGCTCAGATTTGGAAGTGTCCATTAAGCATTTTTGCTAAAACTGGAAGAGTCTGCATAGAACATGCAGCATAAAACACACGCATGCCAACAGAGTTGGAGGGGAGGATGGAAGAGAATGAGGAAGGCAGTGGTGGGAAGTGAAAACATGGAGATTGAGGCCAGACTGTGAAACTCTTAGGAGGCATGCTAAGGAGGAAGAATAGCACTGTCTTATAAAGGTGTGGAGGCACTAAAGGATGGAAGTGGAGAGTCCAATTAAGAGATGATGGATCGAACAAAGCTAGAGAGGAAAAACACAGTGTGGGCTGACGAGTGGTAACATCTTGCAGGAGGGAAAAGACTAATGATGGAGGCATATTTAAGAGAAATTCACATGATAGACTTTGTGGGCTAGGATGAATGACTGGATGTGGTGCCCGAGAAAAGAGGAGGTGTGTACAAAGATGACTGTGAGGTGTCTAATTCTGGCATCTTGGTGTGTAACAATTGGATTGCTCAAAAGAGGAAATTCATGAGGATAGTAGATTTGTGGAGGTTGTAAAGAATTTGGTTTGGGATAAAATGAGTTTGAGGTTCCTGGGAGGTATCCAGGTGAAGCTGCTGAGACAGAAGTGGAAATATAAGAGTAACTAGAATTCAGAAAGAAATCTGAGGGGCGCCTGGGAGGCTTAGTCAGGTATGCATCTGACTCTTTTGGCTCAGGTCATGATCTCAGGGTTGTGAGATCAAGCCCCACATAAGGTTCTGTGCTCAGCATGGAGGCTGTTTGAGATTCTCTCTCTCCCTCTCCCTTGACCCCTCCCCTTGCTCTCTCTCTCTCTCTCTCTCTCAAATAAACAAATAAATCTTTTTTTTAAAAAAAAAGACACTCTGCCCAAAAAATGTTTATTTGCTGATCTGTGTTTCTGTTAGAAAATACAAAGGGACTTGGTGAGTCATTATTGGATTTCAACAGGAAATCACCATTTCTGGCCTTTGGGAGGTAGTAAAGAGGATTGAAAACTCTGGTTGTCCCTGCTATCTAGATGGTGTTGCCCTGCCCTACCCCATGTCTTTGAGTTCAATTTGTCTGTCTTTTAATTGTTTTTTTTTTCTCTACAGTAAAGCACCACACACAGTGCCCACCCCTCCATCCTTGCACTGCAGTTAATTTATGTCATTAAAAACGAGGCTGCTCAGGGGCGCCTCGGTGGCTCAATTGGTTAAAGTGTCTGACTCTTTATTTCAGCTCCAGTCATGATCTCAGGGTCCCAGCTCTGTGCTCAGCAAGGAGTCTACTTGAGACTCTCTCTCTCTGCCCTTCCTTTCTCAATATATAAATTAATTAAGAAACAAAACAAAACAAAAAATGAGGCTGCTCTGATCCAGCCTCTTCTTCTGCCGTATCCCTAATAAAATGTGGAGGCCTCTCCCTGAAGAAAAAAAACTTTGAAAATGTCAAAGCGTGGTGGATACTCTCCAGATTCTCCTTCAGGAATAAAGGAAATGTTCCCCAGCTGCTGGGAGTGGTGCCCACAGAAAGCCCTCAGCTGTCAGCCTCCTCAGGGATTGCCTTGGCTGAAGAGAGCAGCCTCACCCAAAGTTACATCCTTCTATGGGTCAGCCTGCATCTAATAACTGAAAGACATGGGGCCTGTTCTCTCAACTTGGGTCAACCCTGAATAGCCATTACATTGGCAAAAGTCCCCATGTGGTAAACCAAGAGTGTTGCTGAGGTCCTGTTGCAACGCAACCCAGCATCTCCCTCTGCCCAATCCTGCATCCTTCCCGTCCCTTTAACAGGTTTTGATTTCAATAGCCCTCTTGAATAGATCTTCTGGGTGCCTATCTCCATCTCAGAGTCTGCTTCAACAGAGAAGTCAGCCTGTAACAGAAAAAGAAAATAATGGGAATTCCCTCAGTGTCTCTTCAGATAATAGGGACACTGGACTTCATAATATGTATGAGGGAAAAAAATCTTCCCTAGACCTAGGCAAGACAGTGCAAACAGCTACTCTCTGCTATGGTCTTTGGCAATGGTAACATAATTTGCTTCGGACAACTGGTTTAAGGGTTGAGCATTGGCTTGAGCACTTACTTTCTAAAAATAGTGATGGGGGGCCAGGGCTGTGATAATTCTATGCATTATTTACTAGCCCTTTAGACTCTTAACTGCAGATTATCATCTGGCAGACTCTGAAATGGATATCATCCTGATGGAGTTTTTTTTTTTTTAAGATTTTATTTATTTATTTATTTATTTATTTATTTATTTATTCATGAGAGACACACAGAGAGAGGTAGAGACACAGGCAGAGGGAGAAGCAGGCTCCATGCAGGAAGTCCAATGTGGGACTTGATCCTGGGACTCTGGAAACATGCCCTGAGCCAAAGGCAGATGCTCAACCACTGAGCCACCCAGGCATCCCTAGCCTGCTGGAGTTTTATGAAGAATTGCTCTTAGGACCAACTCCTGTGAAAGGAAAGAGATAGGAAAGTAGTAGGGTTGGGCCAAGAGATAGGTGGAGCTATGATGTAGTCTCAGTGGATGCCTTGGCTGATCCTATGGGGAGCTCTGAAGATGGCCTGGCCATTTAGAGCTGTCTGATTTTGAAGTGAGAGGGCTGGGATCTTATAATCCTGCATTAATCAGTTGTTGGGTGTGGGCCACCCCCAGTGGAAGCACGACTTTAGGCAAGCAGGTCTCTTCAGCTTAGGCAATCCCAAAGGGGGCTGATATCTGAGGGTTGTTTGCCAAAAGCACTCCTGGAAGCTGAAGTAAAAAGTGTTTGGAAGGGGATCTGAGTAGTTCCTTAATATATCCACCACACTGTTTAAAAAGTGAGTAACCACAGCAATCCCCTCTTTATTTTTTTAAATTTTTATTTATTTATGATAGTCACAGAGAGAGAGAGAGGCAGAGACACAGGCAGATGGAGAAGCAGGCTCCATGCACCGGGAGCCCGACGTGGGATTCGATCCCGGGTCTCCAGGATCGCACCCTGGGCCAAAGGCAGGTGCCAAACCGCTGCGCCACCCAGGGATCCCCAACAATCCCCTCTTTAAAGCAAAAGTTGCAAGAGATGCCAGAAATTGATGTAAATTTACTAACGATAGGAAGCTTTTAAGATACCGCTTTCAATACAAGACAGATCAAATGGACAGAAAGTAAATAAGAATACAGAAGACCTAAATGACAAACTAATAAGGTACATAATTGTGGATGTAACAAGCTTTGCACCGTGATAATTGGGAATACAACTTCTTCTCAAGTGCCCATGAAACAGTCATAGACACTGATCGTGTATTAAGTCACAAAGGGAGTATCAGTAGGTTGCATAAGATAGAACTGTTATAAACAACATTCTCTGATCATAATGCAATAAAACCAAAAATTCTACCAGAAAATTTAAAAATCTGTTAAGGAATTCCTGAGAGGAAGGGAAATAAAAATGAGATTAGGGAATTTTTTAAAATAATGCTAATGAAAACACTATATATCAGAAATTATTGGATATAATTAAAAGTGATTGGAGGAAACTGTATACCTATAGACATTGTCAGCAAATGTCAATAAATAAATAATATCAATATCAACAGAGATGAATAAATAACAAAATAAAAATGTATGAACTAAATTCCCAACTCAACACCAGAAAGAGAACAAGAAAGTAAAATAAAAGCATAGGGAGGAAAGAATAAAGATAAAAGCAGAAATTAATGGGATAAAAAAGAAAAATAGCATGTTTTTACATCTATTTAGTAAACCAGAGTCCTGTTTTCTTGAAAAAATTAATCAAATAGACAAACCAGTATTGTATTGACTACTATCTCTGGTTTAACATTGAAGAATTGTAGAGATAATGGATATCCTTACCTTGTTCCTGATCTTAGCAGAAATTTCTCTAGTGTTCCAAGAATAAAAGGGGTGGCAGACATATACAAAATCAGAAGTGACATGAGGGAAATAATCAAAGAACAATTTTAAGTTATAAGACCTTTTGTAGACCTCTATGCAAATAAATTTGAAAACATAGATGAAATGGCTAATTCTCTAAGAAAACACATTTGCTAAAATTGACCCCATCAGAGAGACAAGGCCTAAACAAATCAATTTCTTTGAAGTTATAAAAGAACTATCTCACAAAAAAGCAGTTGGCCCATATAGTTTTACAGGAGAAATTTGCCAAACATTCCCCTCCCTCACTCATATGTTTTCTCTCTCTCTCTCTCTCAAATAAATAAATAAATCTTAAAACAAAAGCAAAAACAAAGACAGCATGAAAAAGAAAATTACAAACTAAATCACTTATGAATACTGGTACAACAATACTAACTACAAAGTAAGCAGAGAGAATCCAACATGACATTAAGTAAATAATACTCCATGTCTTTTTTCTTAAAGATTTTATTTATTTATTCATGAGAGAGAGAGAAGCAGAGACACAGGCAGAGAGAGAAGCAGGCTCCGTGCAGGGAGCCTGATGTGGGACTCGATCCCGGGACTCAAAGATCACGCCCTGCCCCAAAGGCAGGCGCCAAACCACTGAGCCACCCAGGGATCCCCCATACTCCATGTCTAATTGGGAGTTGCTCCTGAAATGGAAGTTTGGTTCAATATTATGAAATTTGTCAACATAATATACCATATTAATACATCTAAGGAGAAAAATTCTATGATTGTCTCCTTTGGTGCTAAAAAGCCTTTGACAAAATTCAACTTTCTTTCCTAATTTAAAAAACACACAAGAAAATAGAAATTGATGGATAGATACTTCCTTTACATGATAACATTTGTATGGATGTGTGAGTATGCACACCTTAATCCTAAACCTAGCATCTTACATAATGAGAGTCACTAGGGGAATTTCTGCTATGATCAGGAGCAAGGTAAAGATACCCATTATCTCCATGACGATTTACCATTAAACTTAAGGTGTTAGCAAATAGAATCAGACAAAAGAGATTAATTAGTGACTTAATAATTTGAAAAACAGAAGTAAAACCATTTCTTTTTTTTCTTGTCATTTAACTTCTTTCCTTATTTATTTTTTAATTTATTTTTTATTTGTGTTCAATTTGCCAACATATAGAATAACACCCAGTGCTCATCCGTCAGTCCATTTCTATTTGCAGGTGACATAATACACCTGGAGACCTTTACAGAGTCACTAATAAAAACTAACTCAAACAATGAAAGAATTCAGTAAGTTAGCAGGATATAAAATTAACATACAGCAAAAATTAACATATAGGAACCAACTGCTCTCTGTATACAATAACCAGGTAGCAGATGTAATCTTAGAGAAAAAAATCCATTTACAATAGAAACCAAGAAGATAAAATACTTAAGAATAAATTGAACAAGAAATATCCTTATCTATACCATGAACATTTAAAAACACTTCTGAAAGGCACAAAAGTAGTCTTAAACAAATGGAAAGATATTCCTTTATCATGGATAGGACAAGCCATGTCGGAAAGATAATTCTCAGGATGCCTGGGTGGCTCAGTGGTTGGGCATCTGCCTTCGACTCAGGGTGTGATCCCAGGGTCATGGGATCGATTTTCCTCCCTAAGTTATTTTTAAAATGTACCACACTCTCAATAAAATAAACCTGTGAGCTTCTATTCTGGACTTAGGTTGATACTAAAGTTTATATGGAAATATTAATTTGCAAGAATAGCTAAGTGGCCTAAGTTTCTTGAACTGGCCATGTTCTCTTCTGCTACTCCATTCCCACCTCATTAAATTTAGTCCATCTCCACCTTCAGATGTCAGCTTGGGTGTCCCTTCTGGGAAGCCTTTACTACACACACGCACACACTGGCTGTCTAAGGCAGGCCTTTTTCTTATGCTCTCTCACAGAACTTGGGTTTCCCTCCTCCACAGCATTTGGCCCAGTTTGGAGTTATTCACACACTGGGAGACTCATTTGGTTAAAGCTGGCCTCCTCTCTTAAGCTGGACAGGTCATGAGAGCAGGGATAGGGACTGTGCTTCTCCCCATATATCTCCTCAGCCTCACACAACCTCAGCAGGTGATTGCATTTAATGCATATTTTTGAATAAATATCAAGATATGAAAAAAATGCAAAGGGAAGGTCCAGCCACTTTTGAGGAAGTTTGTTCTCCAGACCCAGGGTTTTAAAAGCATTAAAGATGTGACTTTAACACATCTATTCATAATGTTTGAATCCTCATGAAAAAGAGAAAAAGTACCAGAATAAATGAATCAAAAGGAATATTTTTTTGCATTTGCCCAGCCCAAATCCTCATTTTTTTTTCCTCAGCTGAGCCTGCAGATTCTGCTTTCCCCAGTTCCATCCATCCCTTCCTTTCCTACTGCTATCCACTTCCAGTTTTCCTCTCCTTCTGTCCCAGTAGGTCTTTCTGCCTCAACCCCCATCCACCAGATCACAGCAAGATGGTTTTTGGAAAGTCTTTGCTGCTAATATTACTTACTCCCTCAATAAAAATAGTCAGTAGTTTGCTTTCAAAGACCAAAGATTTTTAAAAAGTGCTTCCTCCCATCAGTCAGGCAGACAACAGATACCTGTTGAGCATCTACTATGTGCTCGACACCATCCTAAGCTCTTGCATTCAAAACTCCTAATGAGTCAGTCTACAAGCCTTCATGATTGTCTTTAAGACCAGGTGGAACCAGGATGGATTCCAAGCAGAGGAGTGACATGACTGAAATAAACCACTGATTCAAAATCAGTGTCAGGCAGGGGCCCTTGGGTGGCTCAGTTGACCAAGTTGACTCTTGATTTCAGGTCAAGTCATGATCTCAGGATGGTGAGATGGAGCCCCGCATGGGCTCCAAGCTCAGCGCGGCAATTCTTTCTGCCCTTCCCCCCAGAACTCTCTCTCTCTCTCTCTCTCTCTCTCTCTCTCTCTCAAATTAACAAATAAATCTTTAAAAAAAATCAAAATCAGAGGACAGCAGAGTGGAAACAGAGATAGGCTAAGCAGTTTTTAGAGATAGGACAGAGGATGATCACCTGGGCTAGGGTGGTAGTATTGGCAAGGGAGAAAAATGAATGCATTAAGGGAACATGATGAGATAAAACCAACCTGACTTGGCAATGGGTTGGGTTGAGGGAAGGGGGCTGAGGGAGGGGGAGGTGCCAAAACCAACACCTACATTTCTGATTGCATCATGGGAGAGATGATTCCCCCATTCACACATTAACACTGAAATGACCTTGAGGCCACCAAGAAGGAATGTCAGGCAGGCAACTGGATTTCTTTTTTTTTTTTTATTTTTTTGATTTTAAAAGATTTTATTTATTTATTCATGAGAGACTTGGGAAGAGAGGCAGAGACATAGGCAGAGGGAGATGAAAGCTCCCTGTGGGGAGCCTAATGTGGGACTTAATCCTGGAACTCCGGGATCATGCCCTGAGCCAAAGGCAGACACTCAACCACTGAGCCACCCAGGCATCCCAGCAAGTGGATTTCTAGGTCCAGAGCTCCAAGGAGAGGTCTGGGCAGGAAATGTCTATCCATCTTATACAATTTAATTCTTACAATAACGCTGCAATAACGCTCCTAGTAGGATCACTGTTTTACAGAGCCTGGTCTCCCAAACACTTTGCTTTGCTCTGAAGGCACAGCTGTGAAATGGGAGGAGAGTGGGGCCAGTATGATGTCCTAGAAATTGAAAGGAGTCAGTGTGGAGGCGGGAGCTGTCAGGTGTCAGATGCTATTGGCAGGTCAAAGAAGATGAGATGTGAGGATGTCCTCTGGGTTCAATAACATGGAAGCCATTGATTAGCTTAGAAAGGGCTGTTTGTACAGCAGCACCGGGCAGGAATCTAGACTGGAGCCCGCTGAGGAATGAGGAGGAGGTGACAGCAGGGGGAGAGCAAGTATAAACAACTCCAGCAAGGAGCTGGGCTGTGAGGCTTGGGCGGAGGAAGCCGCGGTGCCAGGACAAAGGAGCATCGAAAGGCCCGGCAGAGGGGTGCAAGTCCAGGCTGGAACCCAGCCAGGCTCGGCACTTGAGCTCTACACTTCGGCCTGGGGCTGCGCCCGAAGGAAGGCGTACTTCTTTTAAGGCCATTTTTGAAATTTGTGTGCCTAGAGCAGGCACCTTCTGATTCTCATTAAAGTGTGTGTCAGCAGTGCTTGTACTGCAAGAGGGTGTGAACTGATGGGATTTTTTTTTAAGAGATACATTTAACTATGTTTATTTTTTATTTTATTATTATTATTTTATTTTTTATTTATGATAGTCACACAGAGAGAGAGAGAGGCAGAGACACAGGCAGAGGGAGAAGCAGGCTCCATGCACCGGGAGCCCGATGTGGGATTCGATCCCGGGTCTCCAGGATCGCGCCCTGGGCCAAAGGCAGGCGCCAAACCGCTGCGCGACCCACGCATCCCCCCATTTAACTATGTTTAATTCGCCCATTGATGAGAATACTCCAGTTGAGAGTATGTGGCTGAATTAACAGGAAAGAGGAGTGGTGACTGATAGCAGGTGCTGAGACATACTCTATTGTACCAGAGAGAAAGCGGCAGCAGGTCCACTCGATTAGGTGTGATAGAAATCACTTTACAGGGGCGCCTGGGTGGCTCAGGTCATGATCCGGATCCTGGGATCGGGGCATCCTGCTCAGCAGGGAGTCTGTCTCTCCCTTTGCCCCTCCCCCTGCTCCTGTTCTCCCTTTCTCAAATAAATAAATAATATCTTTAAAAAAAAAAGAAATCAGCTTACAGAAAACAACTTTTTTCTTTAATTGAAGTATAGTTGCACAATGTTAGTTTCAGGTGTATGACACAGTGATTGACAACGCTTACATTACCCTCTGCTCCCCACAAGGGTAGCTGCCATCTGCCACCATACAATGCTACCACAGTACCATTTGATTCCCGGGGCTGTGCCTTTCATCCCCATGACTGATTCATTCTGTAACTGGAAGCCTGGACCTCTCTGAAAACAACTTTATTTCTGATTGAGCTTTTTGCTGGGCTGGCAGTTTGCCTTGGTAATTCCTAGGGTTTCTCTACAAATAGGGGTGTGCCACAGATCTGGGATCTTAGGATCATTGGGTTTTGGTCCACACAGCACCTGAGCCACTCCTTGAGATCTGCTCTTCCCTGAACCATTGCCACGAGGAAGAGCTCAGATAGACCCCAAGCCTAGTATCTTACAATATGCACATCTATTATTTCTCACAATTCTGTGGGTCAGCTAGGTGGGTCTTCTGGGTCAACTCGACTGGGGTTGGAGAATGGAGCGTCCTCCTACTCAAAGTGTGGTCCTCAGAGCAGCAGCACCCAGGAGCCTATTAGGGATGTAGGTTCTCTGGCCCCACACCAGGCCTAATGGACCTGTTTCCCCATTTTCACAAGATCCCCGGATGGTTTATGGATGCCTTAAAGTTTAGGAAACACCTGTCTGGGCTATCCTCTCTCATCTGTCTGGCAGTTGGCAGGCTGTTTGGTCTAGGCGCCTCAGCTAGCACAGCCTATTCTCCAAGCCACGTGGCTAGCCCAGGCTTCTTCAACTGGTGATCTCAGGGTTCCCAAGAGCAGCTGGGGGGGCTCTTCCCCATGGTGAAAACATTTTTCAAGCCCCTGCTTGTGTCATGTTTATTACTGTCCCATTGGCCAACGCAAGTCACAAGGCCATCCCAGAGTCCGTGTGAGTAGGCACTGCCAAAGGGTGAGGAGAGAGAAGGGGAAAATTTTGTGGTTATTTAAAAAACCGACCACACCCTCTGCGACTGGAGTTTTGGCTTTTGGAAAGAAACACCAGCGACTTTTTTGCATTCTGCTCAGCCACATTCCTCCCTTCAGGTGAGCGGAGAGCCATCTACTTGTTTAAAAGAGGAGAGGAAGGAAAAAAGTAAAAACACAGGGAAGGAGAAAAAGTGACAGCTTCATATTGGAAAATAATATCCCTGCCACAAGGGAAAAGATGGGTACAGAGGTAAGTGGATGTATGGCTCGGATAGCGGAAAGTGAGAGCTTGCCTAACAGTTTCATTTTCTCTATGAAGTAGGAGGTAAGTTCATCTGCTGAAACCAGGGAGGGGGGTGCAGAGGGGGTATCAGAAGTCTGAGGAGAGCAGAGCAGGTCTGAAATAGTCATAATAGAACCTGAAACTGGGAGTTGACATGGAAAGTGTAGGACTTTAGGGACCATTTGAGGTTGATGATTTTAACTCCATCTGTCCTGTGGAGGACCTACAACTGTGTTTGCAGGTACAGAGAGAGCCCAAAGCAGGGTTTAACAGGGGGATGTTGCTAAATGAGTAAATGAAAAGACAGAGAGTTTAGATTATTGGCAGAAGTGTTATTAAAATAACGGTCTGGGGTCTCTTAGCCAAATAGAAAAAAATGGGAATAAAGTGGAGGTACCAATCAATGAGGATGGAGGGTAGAGAAGATTTGAACAAATGGCCGAAAGGCCAGGACTTGTGGACAGATGGAAGGATGCTTCAGCTAGCGATTTCAGATGTGGAGTGGTTTCTCTGATTAAAAGGCCAGAGATTGGGCACCTGGGTGGCTCAGTCCATTAAGCATCTGCTTTCAGCTCAGGTCATGATCCCAGGGTCTGAGATCAAGCCCCGCACCCAGCTCCCTGCTCAGTGGGGAGTCTGCTTCTCCCTCTGCCTCCCCCCCCCCCACTGGTGCTCATGCTCTCTCCCTCTCCCCACCCCTGCAAAAATAAATAAATCTTTTAAAAAAGGTTAGAGATCTTTGTGGAGATGTTCCCACTTTTCCAAAGTGAACACCTTCCCCTGGTGGAGATGAGTAGATTTGCTTTCTATCTTCCATTAACCTTACAACACCTTCCTCCAAGGAGGTGTTCATTATCCTACTGAAATAGAGCAAAAATGATCCCTTTTAGTTCTCTTTTGGATTTAGGGAACTTTAGGCTCACTCTGCCTCTTGGACTTCCTGTCACTTTTTCATCCATCATTCATTGCATAGTCCTGCTTATGGGTCCTTTTAAACACTGAACCCCCGAGGAAGTCCACATCCTATCGTTCTAGCTCCGTCAATGTCTTTTGCTCAGGTGTCAGAACAGGCTAGATTACGCGGTGGTCACAAATGACACCCAAATCTCACAACGACAGGAGGTACAGAGATGCTAAAGATTATCTGCATTTTACAAGTGAGTAAACCGATCTTCACAGGGTCTAGAAATGTGCTTAGCCCTCAGCGGTCAAGCCCTTAAGGAATACACCATTTAAAAGTTCACCGGATGCCTGGGTGGCTCAGCGGTTGAGCATCTGCCCTTGGCTCAGACTCAGATCCCGGGGTCTTGGGATCGAGTCCCACATCAGGCCCCTCGCAGGAAGCCTGCTTCTCCCTCTGCCTATGTCTCTGCCTCTCTCTGTGTGTCTCTCACGAGTTAATAAATTCAAAATAAGTTGACAAAGGCTACACCTTAACGATTAATTGCGCTGCGCGAAGGAGTTAGCGTCTCCAATTCCTCCCGCCCACCGCGCAATGTGCAATCGAGTATCTTTATCCCAGGGAAGAAGTTGTCGCATCCAGACCTCTGTAACACCCACCGTGGGGCTGACGGGGGCGCTGGATGTGGATAGCGACCAGGAGCCCCGCTCTCGACAGTACAGAGGCGCGTCTGCCAAGAGCAGAGCTGACCAGGCAGGGGACATAAAACAGGGGAGGCGGCGGAGTTCTCCGGGTGGGGTCCAAGTCCGGTCACTGGGTACATTCTGTACACACGAGCCCCTCCCTGCCCTGAAGTCAATCCATGAAGATTTGACTGCACTATGGAGCGGCTGGGGAAAGGTGGGGTCTGGCTCGGTGCGCCCCAACCATCATCCGCACCCCGCCGCAACCCCGCCCAGATCTGGCAGGGCCGTGGGCGATCCCGGGCGGGTAAAGACGCGGGGAGGAGCGGCGAGCTCGAAGGCGGGGCCGGCGGCCGCCAAAGCAGCCAATAGGCGGCTACCCAGCGGCGGGGCCGAGAGAGAGGGCAGGGGCGCCGCCACCAGCACCACCGTCTCCTAAGTTCTCCGTTGTGGATGCACGGGCCCGGTCGCTCCGCTCCCCATCCCCCGGCGCAGTGGGGCCCGAGGAGGCCGGAGGAGCGGGCTCGGACGGGATTTCGGAGGAAGGGGAGAGGACGGGCGCCCCACCCGCTCGGAGGGTGGGGGGCTCGGTGAACCATGAAGAGCCGGCGGCGGCGGCGCCGGGAGTATTGCAAGTTTGCGCTGCTGTTGGTGCTGTACACGCTGGTGCTGCTGCTCATCCCCTCCGTACTGGACGGCGGCCGCGACGGCGACAAGGGCGCCGGGCACTGCCCGGGCGTGCAGCGCAGCCTGGGAGTGTGGAGCTTGGAGGCTGCGGCGGCGGGAGAGCGAGAGCAGGGCGGGGAGGCGCGGCCGGCTGCGGAGGGGGGCGCGGGCCAATCCCCCGGGGCCCCGGGTAACCTCAGCGGCGCCGTTGGGGAGGCGCTGTCCCGCGAGAAGCAGCACATTTATGTGCATGCCACCTGGCGCACCGGCTCGTCGTTCCTGGGCGAGCTCTTTAACCAGCACCCGGACGTTTTCTACTTGTACGAGCCCATGTGGCACCTATGGCAAGCGCTGTATCCGGGCGACGCTGAGAGCCTGCAGGGCGCGCTGCGCGACATGTTGCGCTCGCTCTTCCGCTGCGACTTCTCGGTGCTGCGGCTGTACGCGCCACCGGGGGACCCCGCCGCGCGCGCCCCGGGCGCAGCCAATCTCACCACGGCCGCGCTCTTTCGTTGGCGGACCAACAAGGTCATCTGCTCGCCGCCGCTGTGCCCCGGCGCACCCCGTGCCCGCGCTGAGGTCGGCCTCGTAGAAGATGCAGCCTGCGAGCGCAGCTGCCCGCCCGTGGCTCTACGCGCCCTGGAGGCCGAGTGCCGCAAGTATCCGGTGGTGGTCATTAAGGACGTGCGCCTCCTGGACCTGGGCGTGCTGGTGCCTCTGTTGCGTGACCCCGGCCTCAACCTGAAGGTGGTGCAACTTTTCCGCGACCCACGGGCCGTGCACAACTCACGCCTCAAGTCCCGGCAGGGGCTGCTGCGCGAGAGCATCCAAGTGCTGCGCACCCGCCAGCGAGGCGACCGCTTCCACCGCGTGCTGCTGGCGCACGGCGTGGGCGCTCGGCCCGGGGCCCAGGCCCGCGCCCTGCCCGCCGCCCCGCGCGCCGACTTCTTCCTGACCGGCGCGCTCGAGGTGATCTGCGAAGCCTGGCTGCGCGACCTGCTGTTTGCGCGCGGCGCGCCCTCCTGGCTGCGGCGCCGCTACCTGAGGCTGCGCTACGAGGACCTGGTGCGGCAGCCGCGCACCCAGCTGCGCCGCCTGCTGCGCTTCTCCGGGCTGCGCGCGCTCGCCGCGCTCGACGCCTTCGCGCTCAACATGACGCGGGGCGCGGCCTATGGCGCCGACCGACCCTTCCACCTGTCGGCGCGCGACGCCCGCGAGGCGGTGCACGCCTGGCGCGAGCGCCTGAGCCGAGAGCAGGTGCGCCAGGTGGAGGCGGCCTGCGCTCCAGCCATGCGTCTGCTGGCCTACCCTCGCAGCGGAGAGGAGGGCGACCTGGAGCCGCCGGCGAATGAGGAGAAGCCGCCTGAGGCCGAGGTGGACGGCGCCACGTAGCCCCCCCGCACCGCGCCCCCGGGACGGATCCGGGTAAGGTGGCCCCGGGCGGGACGGGGGCATGGAAGGGTTTTGGGGGAGCTCAGACCAGCCTGCAGGGGGAAGTGTGTGTGGGGGGTGGATGCCGTCCCAGATCTCACCCCGTCTGAATAGGTCCGAGCGGGTGGGAAAGCGCCGCTAGAATTTGGAAGAGAGTCATCGGGATCTCCAGCTTAGCCAGCTGCCCCCTCCCCAGGGGAGGGCCCCGAGAGGGGTTAAGTTTGCCTGGGGCGGCACCCAGGTGTCCGCACTCCCAGGTCCCTCGGTGAAGTAGGCGTTAAGGTCTGTCACCCGTTGGGATTGGGGCAAGGAGAGGGAGAGAGAAGAGGGGTGGAGAGGAGGGAAGAGGTCTGAGGAGAGTAGAGAAGGTTTGAAACAGCTATAATGGAACTTGACATGAAAGATAACTGATTTCCGGGACCATTTCGAAGCTGATCGACTTTATCTTGACACCGATCTGTTCCTGTGGGGAAACTTTGCAGCAGTGTTTGCAGGCACGGGGAAAGCCCGAAGCAGGGTTTGGTGCAAAGTTAGCGACTCTCCTCCCTACCCGTAATCTGTTCCCTACTTCTCTGCCCCCGTCTCTCTAGAGCGCCGCTCCGGGTCTCTCCTAAGTGACCAGGCATACTGGTGTAGACAGGCCTCTCGTACAACAGTTTTTGCACGTGTGTGTGTGTCTCCTGCTGTGGTATCGCTGCAGAGTGGACTTGGCTTTCCCTTGGCTCATGGAGCATCTCCCTGTCCCCCCCCCCCGCCCCTCACCCCCTTGCGCGGCTGGCGTTTGCAGGATATTTGACCATATCCCATCCACATCAGATCACAAAAGCTGCCTAATCAGCTTCCTCCATCCAGTGCCATCCAGTGCAGACTTTAGGGCTGGGCTTTCTGCACTCAGCCCCAATCCCTTTGAGAGATGGAACCTTACAGGGGCAGTAAGTAGCAGCCTCGGCTGTGCAAAGACCTCCTCCTTCCCCAATTTTTTGTGTTCTGTCTCTTTTATAGAGCGTGCATCCTAAGATGCTAAGGTGGCGGCATGTGACCCCGGCATGTGGTCAGTGTCTGGCCGCGCTGTTGTTGGGCTGAGGGAGGAGTTTGTTCTGCATGACGGTGACCTTAGCAGTCTAGTTAGTGGTATGGGAACGCATTAACCCAAACTATTTGACTTGGAAGGGGGCAGCCTTCTGCACTGCGCTGCCAGAGGAGGAGGAAAAGCTCGGCTGGGTGGGCGGAAGTGACTTAAGTTTCCATTCATTATTTTTTAGTGTAATTCGGTATTCCCCTGGGATGAAGCTCAGAGGACAAAGTTGAAGTTGTTAATGAAGATGGATTTTTGTTGTTTAATAGACCAGGGTTGCTGAGTGCTTTCGGAAGCTGACTGCTTTTTCTCCCAGTAATCAAGTATTGAATGGTTTTCTTGGCCAGTTTGGGTAATTGCTAGGAAGTCTGTGTTCTTTCCTGATTTCCAGAGCAAAGGAAGGTAAAGGCACAGGGTGACTGTCACATCTTAACAAAAACATCCTTTCATCTGCTAATCCTGTTTTTGCAGATGTAAGTAACATAATGGCCCCTCACCCTCCCTCCCAGGCTTGAGGAAAAGCCTCTCAGGGCGAATTGGGCAGCGTTTTTCTGGCGTTAAGAACTGCACATCTCCCAGAAACCTTTATTGTTTTCATTTTTACCAACATTTATTGAGCTCTGACGGGAGCAAGGTAAGAAAGAGGATAGAGAGGAGGAGAGAGGGTATAATCTGCATCTCTAGGAAGTTAGAATCTGTGTGGGTGACAGTGACTATGGGGCAAGACACTGATGCCGCTGCTCGGAAGGCCACTGAGGCTTCCTTTGCAGGGCTGCAGGGACTTCTCGGAGCAAGCTCTAGGCTCTTCAAATACTTTAGTGACCAAGCCCTTCTTCCCACACTTCTGCTGGAATTATTAGGCACTTACCATGTCACCACCAACCAGTGGATTTGTTAAAATGTGGGTGTTCCCGATTCCTGGAAAGATGACGTTATTGACCCACTGATGACCTTCCAAAAAATCTGTCTCCCCTGGGGAAGGGGTTGGATCCTCTTGTGCCATGCATGGAGTTAGGCATTGTACATGTGTCATTACTTTCACCCATTATCAGTTTTACAGATGAGGAATCCAGGACTCAGAGGATTCAAGTAACCTGCCCAAAGTCACTTGGACTGGGGAGGGGGGAGCAGCATTGGTGTTAGACTCCCCACCGCCGCCCCCCCAGCTCAGAATTTCCCCTTACCTGGCCCCCCTTAAGGTCCCCTGGCAGCACCTTTAGCACCTCAGCTAGGCTAAGACGATAGGCTGGGGTGGGGTGGGAAACACCCTTAGCTTTATTTATTTATTTGTTTGTTTGTTTGAAAGATTTTATTATTTATTTATTCATGAGAGACAGAGAGAGAGAGAGAGAGAGAGAGAGAGAGAGAGAGGCAGAGACACAGGCAGAGGGAGAAGCAGGTTCCATGCAGGGAGCCCGACGGGACTCGATCCCGGGACTCCAGGATCACACCGTGGGCTGAAGGCGGCACCAAACCGCTGAGCCACCCGGGCTACCCCACACTTAGCTTTATTATTAATAGGCTCTAGCAAACTGAACAAATCAATAAAATATCCCCGAGCTGCCTACAGCACCTCTACAGGAAAAGCGGGTGACTCTACAGCCGATCTCCCTCCCCCCCCTGCAAACCCGGGCCTCATCGCAAACCCCTGTTAACTGCACGGTGGAAAGTTTGCTCCGTGGTGAGTCACAGATACGCCAGGTGGAGTTGTCGCACAAAGGAAATTTTATTTGCGTCGAATAAGGAGATCACGGGGGAGTAACTTCCAAAGCCTTGAGTCCCCGAGCAAGGGTGAACGGGTTCCTTTTAGTTAGTTAGGTTAGGATGAATCTTTAGATAGGGGAGCCTTGTCATCACCTGCAGCGGCAGGCAGGAGGCCGCGCATGCGCCTGAAGGAAATCCGCGGGTCCCTGCTTTGTATGTTACGTGAAGGTGGCTTGAGCTTCTCCTTGGGCGGAGGTTTGAGTGTTACAATGAAGTAGAGGTAATGGGCGGCGGTTCCCGACCCCTCCTTCCAGACATCCCTCGTGGTCCATCGGCGGCGCAGGTGCGAGCGGAGTGGGGGATGGGGGGCGCGCGCGTGTGTTTGTGTGTGTGTGTGTGTGCGCGCGCGCGCGTGTGCTCAAAATGGCCAGGGCGGCCTGGGCTGGCTGGAGGTCTTGCCAGGGCAGTCGCTATGGTTCGCCTGAGTTAGAGAGAAGCTGGAGAGAAGAGCTTAAAGAAAAATGTAGGACAGGTCAGTGAGCACAGGCAGGTGGCAGTTAAGGTCAGGCCTTGGGGGTCTAGCTGGTGGTACCCCTAGCTCAGCAGCGAAGGGGAGAGGGCTACACACTCATTAACCTGGGCAACTTCTGGAAGGTCCATAGCTGACAGCCAGGATTTGGCAGGGAGGGAGTCAGGACACTGTTTTGCAGGGCTGCGTGGGGACCACAGCACCCTGAACCAAGTCATCAAGGACTCAGGCCCTTTCTATCCCTTCCACCCTCTTGGCTTTCAGTCACCAGCTTCTCCGGCTGTCACAAGATAGTAGCCCCAGCAAGGAGCATCACTTCCTCACAACTACGCAGGGTTGTTAAGAGGCAGGAAGGAAGGAAGCTAGCTGGCGAGTAAGGAAGGGGTGGAGGAGTTCCCTCGTGTGTCTCTCCTTCCATCTGGTAATAAAACCTTCCCAGAACCAACTCCCCCACCACAGTCGACATCCTTGTATTTCTCACTGGCTAGCACTTGGTCACGTGGCCCTCACTGGCCCAGTAAGTGGCAACAGGGAAAACGGGCTTGTCCTGATTGGCTTAGATCCCTGGTTCTCAGCCATAATGTCAGTACCTGAGTTCCATCCCCAGGGATTCTGACTTCATTGATCTGGGGTGGGGCCCAGGCATTGGGGTATTCTGAAAGCACCCTGGGTGATGGAGCTGGACAGCCAAAGTTGAGAACCGTGGCCTGGACCGGTCCTGGTTCATCGTCTGGGTGGGGCTGTTGCCACTGGAACAAGATCCGGATGGGGGCTGGAGGGCCATGGAAATTTATGTCAAGGAACTTGGAGCCATGAGGCTCCAAGCAGCTGGAGGGCGTTCATATGGAAAGGGAAAAACGTCTTCAGGGATTCACAGCTCCATTTATCACCCTCTCACATTCCTTTAAATGCTTTGTTATCCCTAGCTTCTTAGAACCTAATAATCCATCATTGTACACACCATCCACTACTATTCCAAACAGTTAAATGTGCTGTCCTGTCCCTTTCAGCATGTCTCCCCTTGACCTCTGTCCTGAGGAGGCCCCAAGATTTCATTCTGGTAGGTATTTAAGACACCTTGGTCTTTGTTCTTGACAAGATAAATGAATCATTTGAACGAATCTAGGGAAGGAGGTAAGTGCACTGTAAACTAATAATCCAACGTTCAGAAAGCTTTCTCTAAGGAAGCCATCCGAGCAGAAAAAGAAATGACCAGCTACCACCAAATCCCCAAGTATTCTCAAAGTCATTCTATCTTAATCAGGATACTAAGCCCCAGCTTATGTATAAATGTCACCTGAAGGAGATCTCTTGCTTAAATAGGCATTCATTAAACATTGTCCCCCCCCCCCCCATAGAATTTCTCATTCAACAAAATCCATTTAAATTCCCTATCAGGAGTTCCGGGTGGCTCAGTCGGTTAAGCACCTGCCTTCAGCTCAGGTCATGATCCTGGGGTCCTGAGATTGAGCCCCGAATAGGGCTCCCTGCTCAGCGGGGGGTCTGCTTCTCCTTCTCCCTCTGCCTCTCGCCCTGCTCATGCTCTCTTTCTCTCTTAAATAAATAAATAAATAAATAAATAAATAAAATCTTAAAAAAAAAAAAAAACAAAAACTTCCAATCCTAAATCCAATCTGGTGCTGTATTCAAGCCAGAGGGCTGGAAATTAGGATGGGGTGTGTGTATGGGGGTGGGGTACACATAGATACCTGAGTGGCAGAGCCACATAATGAGATAGAGCAGATTTTTTAAAAACACATCCATATTAAAATCCTTATTATTCCCTTATGAGGTTAGTGCTGCCTTTGATCAAGACATTCTTGGAGCTCCCCTGTGGGGCTGTCTTCCCAGGTAGGACCCCCTCAGTTGATGGTGGATTTGGTGTTTAGGGAAAAATCAAGACTCCTCAAGTCTGGTGAGTGAGGCAGGGGAGGAGGCTGGCCCTACCAAAGTGGAGGCATGGCCACACAGTAGTTACAGAGTCATTCCTTAGTGCATATGGAATTGATTTTTATGTGAGGGTTCAGGAACCCAGGCTTTTAGGGCTTGGCTCTCCTGGTTGCTTCTTGATTGACCTTGGGCAAGTCCCTAAAACTTTTTGGCTTTAGTGTTCTTGCCAGTAGGAACGAAGGTTAAGAGGATTTCCAGGGTTTCTCGAGCTAAGGGAAGGTGATGTTTATTGCATGCCTGTTTTGTGCACTGTGTTACTTGCTTCATGTGTGTTGTGTGGAGTTAGTCCTCATCTCAGCTTTATGAGGTACATATAGCATCCCTGTTTTGGGATGGCAAAACAGACCCAGAGAAGTTGGGTAACTGTCCAGAATAACACAGCCAGAGGATTGAAATCAGGTGCTCTCTATTTTGAAACTGACACCCAAAACTTTTTTTAGAGATAATACAAGCACATGGTGGAAAAAGAGATTAACAGTTACAGAGGGATATAAAATAACCTCCAGTCTTAACTTTCTAGAAGCAACCACATGCATTTCCTAGAAGAAATACATTTCTTGTGATATTTGTCTAGAAACACTTTCTGCAAATTCAAACATATTTTGCCCTTCTGGGTGTAGCTATAAATCTTTTAGATTTTAATTACTTAAAATTTTTAATTGAGGGGCACCTGGGTGGCTCAGTTGGTTAAGCATGTGCCTTCGGCTCAGGTCATGATCCCAGGATCCTGGGATTGTGTCCAACATCTGGCTCCCTGCTCAGCGGGGAGTCTGCTTCTCCCACTCCCTCTGCCTGCCGCTTGCACTGCTTGTGCACTCTCTCTCTGTCAAATAAATAAATAAAAATCTTATTTTTTTTAACTGAGATATAATTAACACATAACATTGTATTAGTTTCAGGTGTACAGCATAGTGATTCCATACTTGTGTATATGGTGAAATGATCACAGTCTAGTTAACATCCATCACCACTTGTAGTTACCTGCTTTTCCTTTCAATGAGAACCTTAAAGATCTACTCTCTTACCAACCTTGAAATATGCCATACAGTATTATTACCTACGGTCACTGTGTTGTACACTACATCTCCGTGAATTGTTTATTTTATACCTAGAAGTTTGTACCTTTTGACCCCCTTCACCCATTTCGCCCAGCCCCTGCCACTTGGCTCTGGCAACTACCAGCCTGTTCTCTCCATGAGTTTGATTTTTAGGTTCCACATGTAACGAAGACCATACAGTATTTGTCTTTTTCTGGCTTATTTTATGAGCATAGTGTCCTCCAGGTCCATCCATACTCTCACAAGTGACAAGATTCCCTTTTGGTTTATGGCTGAATGATACTCCATCCATTCAGCCTTTGATGGACACTTAGGTGGATGCCATGCGTGTCTTGGCTATTGTAAATAATGCTGCAGTGAACATGGGGGTGCAGATATTGTTTTGAGTTAGTGTTTTTGTTTCCTTTGGGTAAATACCCAGAAGTGGAGTTCCTGGATCACATGGCAGTTCTATTTTTAATTTTTAGAGGAACCTCTGCTCAGTTTTCCATGGTGGCTGCACCAGTTTACATTCCCACCATTTGTGGGCAGTAGTGGTGCTTGGCCATAATGGATTTCTGTTGCCACCTACTCAAGTCCAGAAACATGATAGCTACGATGAGATTATAAAAAACGTGGCTTTGAAGAAGATGGTGAAGGGAATTCACAAGTTCCAGATTCTGAATCCCTCTTTTGAACAAGTACTCAAACTGGGTCAGGTGCCGGAGAGCTCACACCCGGGGAACGTGTTTGCTGTTTCCGTCCCATCCCCATGGGCTCCTGCCACCAGCCCAGGGCGGGTAGCACCTGTGTCTGAAGAGTCTCCATACGGACTGCATTTAATAACTATAAGGGCATATGTTTCTTTCCGTAAACTATTTAGCTAGATTTTTGGGAACTTTTTCAGTGTCTATGTGCTCATTAAAGAGGGGAGGGGAGGTTGCTTTTCATTCTAAATTTTTTTTTAAATGTTGACTTTTCCTAGACTAAAATTGTATATGCTTTTTGGTAATTTGAAAGTGAGAATACTGGCTGCTGACTGTTGCCATCATGTTCTTACAAAATCATTTTCCATTTTTCTGTGGAATGTTCCAGCAGCTAGCAGTGTCTAAAGTACTGCTAAGTTCATGCATTTATCCTTTAGAGGATCAGTAGTAGGAAAGACTTATGGACTTAAGCAAGAAACCTAATGCTAGCTCACTGTACTAAATCTGTACCTATTCATATTAAACTTAATGATGAATTATTTAGCTTTTGTTTAGGGGTTTTTCTGGTGAACTCTTATGAATAACCTTTTTTCCCAAGATTTTATTTATTTATTCATGAAAGAGAGAGAGAGAGAATGTGTGTGTCAGAGACCCAGGCAGAGGGAGAAGCAGGCTCCATGCAGGAACCCCAATGTGGGACTCGATCCTGGGACCCCGGGATCATGCCCTGAGCCAAAGGCAGATGTTCAACTGCTGAGCCACCCAGGCATCCCACGAATAACTTTTTCTAAGGCACTGTTCCCTTGCCTTTTTTATGTTTCAGAAGCGTGGACTTGATGCCTCTGCTTCCACTAAATCCAGTTGTGACAAAATCTTATTTATGAGGTATGATCTGAAGGTTACAGAAATAGGTGAGCCCGGGTGGCTCAGTCAGTTAGGCATTTGCCTCTTGATTTTGGCTCAGGTCATGATCTCAATCTCGGGTTGTGAGATCGAGCCCCCTGTCCAGCTCTGTGCTCAGTGGGGAGTCTGCTTGAGATTCTCCCTCTCCCCCCTCTCTCCTTTCCCTCTCCCTTCTGAAAAGTATAAATGAAATAAAATGTAAATGGTTTAAAACAAATAAAGATTACAGAAATAAAATAATGAAACGTAGGAAAACACTATAGGAGTATGTAACATTTCACTAGTTTCTAGTCCCAGCATTTCATTGCTACATTTTTTTTATTATTATTTATGATAGTCACAGAGAGAGAGAGAGGCAGAGACATAGGCAGAGGGAGAAGCAGGCTCCATGCACTGGGAGCCCGATGTGGGATTCGATCCCGGGTCTCCAGGATCGTGCCCTGGGCCAAAGGCAGGCGCCAAACCGCTGCGCCACCCAGGGATCCCTCATTGCTACATTTTTAATGGTGTCATGTGCATACACGCAAGTAGATCTCTTAGAAAAACATCTCCAGCAGGGTGGTCTTATGTAGCAAAGGGTGTACACGTTTTGCATTTTGAGAGGTAGAGTTCTTCAAAGTTGGCCCCAGTATTCACTCCCAACCAGCTGTTTCTGGGAGTGTCCTGTTTGCCAGACTTTCACCAATGTGCATTTTACTGATTTTTTTTTCATTTTGGCTGGTGTGGTGGCTGGAAAAATGCTTCCTCCCCAAACCCCGGCTTTCTCTGACTCCGCGGGGCATCTCAGAGGGTGAATGATTGCCTACACCTTGGTGTCATGGTGACCAGACGAAATCGCCTGCTTAAGCCCTCCTGCAGGCCACTTGTATTTGGCAGGCGTCATTCCTGTGATCCTTTTGAAGGACCGGATACACTTTGAAATAAAAATGCTTTTCTTTTTATAAAACTGCGCTGATGGGTGAGGGCAGGCTTAGCGAGCTCCGTGTTAGGATGGCCTTCTGGTCCCGGGGCAGGGGGTAGTGCCTGTTGACTTGACACTAGCGCTGGGGAGATTTGGCTGATTTTAAATAAAGCTTAACCCTTCTGACATTTTCTCTGTGCTCCTGAGAGCCCCCTTTGTAGTCTGGGGCAGGGGGGCGGTGGGTGTAGGGCAGGAGCGCCCGTTTGCAGTTGCCGAGACAGGATTCAGAGGGTTTTCAAAGAGGGTTTTTTTAGCCTGGGTAAAGATTTTCTTCCCATGAATACAAATGTAGTATAAATAGTCCGAGTGATGCTTTTAAAAAATATTTATAAGTAGCTGGCTTAAAATTCCTCAGTCTGCCTTTTCTCAGGCCGCCCTCCGCATGAACAGCCCAGAAACTCCAAAAGCTAAACCGGTCTCGCCTTTCTGGGCCTGCTGTTCCAGTTGAATGAGGCGACTTAGAAGCGAACCTCTCTTCGGGAGGTCTCTGGGCTCCTCATCTTCTTACCCCGCGGTGGAACTGAAGGAGTTGGCTCCATTCAAAGAAACCTTTCTGCCTAAGTGCAGTAGACAATTAAGAACAGTAAGGACCAAGAAATAGCCCTGGCCCAAGTTCAAGAACGCAGGGAAGTGGCGAGCCGTTTGGGAGCTGAACAGGAAGCAGTTTCAATTGGAGAGAAGTCGCAGAGCTCAGTGATGTCTTCATGAGAGTTGGAACCCTTCAGCCTTGCACCCCCCCACTCCCCCCACAGCCTGCAGGCACCTCGCCAGCGTCCGGGTGTGACATCTGCAGCTGGCCCTGTTCGTGTGCAAGACCATCATGCTGGATGCAGGGGAGAAATTGGAGCATTGACCCATAGCGGATATTTGTCAGTTCAGGGGTTAAGAGGAGGTAAAGGATGGCCACCACGGTTGACGTCAAGGATGGCCATCAAGGATGACCTTGTTCAGAGTGAGCAGACTGCCCTTCCCCTGAAAGTCAGTGTGAGTGGCTGGGAGCTTTGCCGTAGAGCGACATTCTGGAAACAGGCATTGAGGCAGATGTGTTTTTGCACATGGAATGGAAGTGTTTGTGCATGGAATGGAAGCCCTTTCTGTTCAGTCTCCCGGGCTGGTGTTAAAAGGAAGGCACGGGGCGAGCCGTGAGGATGCAGGGCAGCCCCTGGGCCCTGGTGGCAAGATGTCTCAAATCTAGCCTGAGACACAAACGTCTAGAGGGCCAGCTTGGAGAGATTAATATTGTGTGATTAGTGTCATTTGGTCAGGGTAACCAGCAGGGGCTGGAGGCAGAGAAGCCAGCCTAATTGAAAGTCAGAAATAGAAGGTGCCAGAAACATTTGTGAGGTATGGAGAGCAGGTAGGGGTTCAAGACCGTGAGTTCTTCTGTGTGAAGATGAGGCACTGAGGGAAGTTAGGAGCAGCTGCCAGCGCGAACTTGGGAGGCTAAGGGAAGCAGTTCTGATATAACAGATCAGGTAAGCAGTGGGGAAAAGGCCCCAGAGCTTTTGAGGTCACTCTCCCCATGCTTGAGACCAGACTTGATGGGAAAGGACTCGTCACTGCTTCAGAGAGATTATGGGAATATTAAGCCAAAAAGACTAAAATCAAGATAGTGTTTTATTTATTTTTTTAAAGACTTTATGTATTTATTCGTGAGAGACACACAGAGAGAGAGGCAGAGACATAAGCAGAGGGAGACGCAGGCTTCCTGCGGGGAGCCCGATGTGAGACTCAATCCCAGGACCCTGGAATCACATCCTGAGCCAAAGGCCAGCGCTCAACCACTGAGCCACCCAGGTGCCCTGCAAGATAGTGTTTTAAAAATAGGACTTCCTTTCAAATAGCCTAGAGCTGGCATATGTTGAATATACGGATTTTAGAAGCCATAAAAGCAGATACTGTTCCTTGCTCTAATAAAGGGCATCACCAGCACAGATATAATAAAGTAATACAGTTTTCAGGTTCTACAAACAATAAAAACGGTTACCCTTTTGTTGCCTTTCTGGGTATTCTGCACACACACACACACACACACACCTTCCCCAGCTAGGGATGGCAAAAGGGACTGTTTTGCAAAGAGGAGATTGTGGGCTGAAAATAAACACACATGAACACACCCTCCCAAACAACAAAATTCCCACCATTATTGAATGCCTTTTAAATTTATTTTGTTTTATTTTTATTTCTCAACAGAGGGAAAGAAATAGTTTTGAGCTCAGGAAAAACTCATGTCATGCTCCTAAATATGGCAATCTCTGGCAGTCCTACGGGCCCAGGGGAAGGCTGATTTACCTGCTCCGACATCCTGTGCCAACATGAACCTGCTCTTGGCCTTTGTGCCATTTTCCTTTGAAGATTTATTATTTGAGAGAGAGAGAGAGAAAGAGAGAGAGAGAATATGAATGTGTGGGAGAGGGGGTGTGCAGAGGGAGAGGGAGAGAGAATCTCAAGTAGACTCCATGCTGAGCACGGAACCCGCTGTGGGCCTCGATCTCATGGCCCGGAGATCATGACCTGAGCTGAAACCAAGAGTTGGGTGCTCAAGTGACTGAGCTACCCAGGCACTGCCATGGGGCCATTTTATACCCATCAACCATGGACAGGGCTAGATGAGGCGTAGGGCAGACAGTGCCTTGATGTACAGGAAGAGATACTTGGAGTGTGGGCACAGACTCTGTATTCTGACTAGCCATCCTAACCTGTGAACCCTAAAGTTGACCAGGGGCCACTCCTGTGGGGGCCCAGCGGCTGCCCGAATGACAGATCCAAGCTCCACCACTTCCCAGCCCCGTGCCCTTGCTAACCTGTGACACCCCCACTTGGTGGATGACAAACATTTGCAGGTGGGCGATCAAACACATATTGTAAGATACTGACTCAGTTCCTTTACTTCAGTCGGAATGACTTTACTCACAAAAGCAATTATGTATGCCGATTGAAATTATTCCTCGGAGCAGCTCAATGAAAGGAAAAAACAAAAGCCAACTAGGCCGAGTCAGCTGTTTCCAAGTTTTATAAATACTGGTTTGGAGCATATTCATTTTGTTTGCAAGTGAGCTCAGAAACTTGGGACTTTTTCCGCTGGGGGTGGGCATGATAAAGCTAGAAGCCGGTTATTATTTTTATCCTGTTCTGTTGAGGAAATATGATGGCCATTAAATTTTGGCTCTAGTTGACTCTGGGACTTGACCAATGTCTCGCATGTGTTGGTTTTCCTTGGAATTCTGAAGCAGAGAAGTGAGTCCTTTTCTCCTCCTGTGAGCAGCGAGGGGGTAGGGGGCAGCTTAGCTGCACATGGGTTGCCCAGATGCCAGCAAGTGGCTTCTCCCCTGGTGTCTCCCCCTATTCCCCAGGCCAAGAGTTTTGTCTGTTTGTGAGGTTGTGTTTTTGTTATTTTTAATTAAAACTCATTCTCTGTACTCACCGGAAGTGAGAGTTGTTTCAAGTATTAAGTATGACTGTTGCAGGGGCACCTGGGTGGCTCAGCGGTTGAGGTCTGCCTTTGGCTCAGGTCGGGATCCCGGTGTCCTGGGATCGAGTCCTGCATCCGGCTCCCCGCGGGGAGCCTGCTTCTCCCTCTGCCTATGTCTCTGCCTCTCTCTCTAGGTCTCTCATGAATAAATAAAATCTTTAAAAAAAAAGCAAGTAGGGGATCCCCGGGTGGGTCAGCGGTTTAGCGCCTGCCTTCAGCCCAGGGCGTGATGCAATTCTGGAGTCCCGGATCCGGTTCCACGGCGGGCTCCCTGCAGGGGGGGCCTGCTTCTCCTTCTGCCTGTGTCTCTGCCTCTCTCTCTCTCTATGTCTATCATGAATAAATAATAAAATCTTAAAAAAAAAAAAAGAAGGTATGACTGATGCAAATATACTGGCCCCCGCCCTGCTACTTAATTTTTCACATTGAAAGTCTGGAAATAATTTCTAACACTGATGCTATTGAAGTCCATCTCTAGGCTGTTTGGGGGGTGCGGTTGTGTGAGCAAACGAAATGTTTCCTATTACACTTCAGAGTCCCAGTGAGGGGATGCTTGCCCTTTGACATTTCTGGGATTTCAAGTATCATTTTCACATTCTCCCCAAGCAGCTCCCTTAAAGAAAACACACACACACACACACACACACACACACACACACACACACCACTAACTTAATGGCCCTTTTGCCGTAAACACTGCCAGTCATTTCCGTTTTCCTTAGCACCGCCGGCTCACCGATTGGAGGTGAAAACAGCAAGGTTAGAGCTTAGTCGGGGCCGGCGGGGATCGAGGATCGAAGGTGGTGGCGTCCTGCCCCGAGGCCGGCCGGGCCGGGCGGTCGGGAGAAGCCCCCGCGAGCAGCGAGCGGCCGAGCAGCCGCGGAGGAGGCTGACGCCGCGCTCTGCCCGTCCGTCCTGGAGTGGCCCCGGAGGAAGGCTGTCACAATGGGCTGGCAAGGACGTCGCCCTTGATAATGGGTCCTGCTGAATGCCCGGAAATCTCCGCCCCGCACCCCACCCCGCCGCCAGCCCAGCACCTACCAAGTCAGCCCGGGGCCTCACCTGGGCCAAGTGCGTGGGGGCGGGGGGCGGGTGTCATCCTGGTCGGCGGAGGAAAACTTGGCAGAAGGGCGGTTAAAAAAAATCTACAAGCGCCAAAACAAAAACAAAAACAAAACTGCAAGTGCGAAGGAAGGAGCGAAGGGAGACGTCCGTGCCCGGCTGCTGCTCTGGGGGGGCCGCGGCCGGTACCTGCCTCCCCGCCGAGGGCGCAGCGCCGCCTCTGCTCCGCAGACTTGAATTTATTTATTTCTATTGAATTCAGCTTGCCAACATCTAGTGTAACAGCCAGGGCGCAACACGAGGCGGACCCTCCTTAACGCGGAATTTTTTAAAAAGATTTTATTTATTTACAAGAGAGAGGCAGAGGGAGAATCCGACTCCACGCAGGGAGCCCGATGTGGGACTCGATCCCCGGTCCCCAGGATCACGCCCTGAGCTGAAGGCGGCACTAAACCGCTGGGCCACCGGGCTGTCCCCGGCTGGTCATTTAAATACCAGGAGAAGTGTAGCCAAGGAGGCAAAATACACTCAAGTCTTTGGTGTATGACTTTGAATCTTTATTTTTTTGTATTTAAATTCAATTGCCTTTGAATCTCTTTTTTTAAGATTTTACTTATTTATCCATGACAGACACACAGAGAGAGGCAGAGGGAGAAGCAGGCTCCACACAGGTAGCCCCATGTGGGACTCCATCCCAGGACCCCGGGATCTCCCCCTGAGCCGAAGGCAGACACTCAACCGCTGAGCCACCCAGGTGTCCCAGACTTTCAAACTTTAAGGAAATGATCAGTTTGTTGTATGGATAAAAAAGCTGTGGTCAATTATACAATGGAAAATTACTCAGCCATTAGATGCGACGAATACCCACCATTTGCTTTCACGTGGATGGAACTGGAGGATATGATGCTGAGTGAAATGAGTCAATCGGAGAAGGACAAACATTATATGGTCTCATTCATTTGGGGAATATAAATAATAGTGAAAGGGAATAAAGGGGAAAGGAGAAGAAATGGGTAGGAAATATCAGAAAGGGAGACAGAACATGAGAGACTCCTAACTCTGGGAAACGAACTAGGGGTGGTGGAAGGGGAGGAGGGCGGGGGTGGAGGTAACTGGGTGGCAGGCACTAAGGGGGGCACTTGATGGGATGAGCACTGGGTATTTTTCTATATGTTGGCAAATTGAACACCAATAAAAAATAAATTTATTATTTAAAAAAATAAAGTGCAAGTGATTTTGTGAATTGAGTATTAAGGAGAGACTTGACCCTTGGATGCCACATATTTTTAAAACAACCCTTTACACGTGCTTCTCAAAATAGCGATACAGTGAAATCTCTATAATTCTGTAAATTAATTGCACCCAGAGTTTTTTTATTATCTGTTTTCTGTTATCATACAGGATAGGTGTTTTTAAAAATTGAGGTATAGTTGACATACAACGTATTCGTTTCTGGTATGAGATTTGACCATTGATATACATACGAAGTCATCACCGTTGTAAGTGGTAGTTACCATCTGTCACCATGCAAAGTTACTACGAATTATTATTAACCACATCCCTGTGCTGTACTTTGCAACCCCGTGGCTTATTTATTTTATAACTGGAAATTCGTTCCTCTTAATCCCCTTCACTTATTTCACCCCTTCCCCTACCCCTCTTCCCTTTGGCAACCACTAGTTTGTTCTCTGTATGAGTCTGTTTTGTTTGTTCATTTGTTTTTTCGATTACATGTGTAAGTGAAATTATATGATATTTGTCTTTCCTAGACTTATTTCACTTAGCATAATGCCTTCTAGGTCCATCCGTATTGTCATAAAACAGCAACATTTTATTCTTCCGACTTACTAATATTCCATTGTGTGTATGTATGTTTGTGTATGTATATATACATATATATATCTTCTTTATTCACACACACATCTTTATTCATCTCTTTGTGGACATTTCAGTTGCTTCCATGTCTTGGCTCTTATAAATAATGGGCAATGAACATGAAGATGCATATATCTTTTTGAGTTAGTATTTTTATTTTCTTTTGATAAATACCCAGACATGGAATTGCCAGATTGTATGGCAGTTCTCAATTTTTTCAGGAATCTGTATGCTGTTTTCCATTTTGGCTGCACCAGTTTGCATTCTCACCAGCAGTGCACGAGGGTTCCCTTTGCTTTACATCCTTGTCAACACGTAATATTTGTCTTTTTGATACTAGCCATTCTGACAGGTGTGAAGCAGTATCTTATTATGGCTTTGATTTGCATTTTTCTGATGGTTGGTGATGTCGAGCATCTTTTCTTTCTTTTTTTTTTTAAAGAAAAGATTGATTTATTTTAGAGAGAGAGAGAAAGAACACTCATGGAGGAGGGGCAGAAGGAGAGAGAGAGAGAATCTTAAGCAGACTGCACTGAGTGCAGAGCCAGATGTGGGGCTTGATCTCAGAACCCTGAGATCATGATCTGAGCCTAAACCAAGAGTTGGACGCTTAACCAACTGCACCCCCCAGACATCCCTTGAGCATCTTTTCAGGTGTTGATTGGTTGTCTTTATGTCTTCTTTGACAAATAGCATTTTTCACAGAACTAGAACAAATGATCCTAAAATCTGTATGGAACCTGAAAGGACCCTGAATAGCCAAAGCAGTCTTGAAAAAGAAGAGTATAGAGTATATGACAAAGCTATAGTAATCAAAGCAGTATGGCACTGGAGACACCTAAATCAATAGAACAGAATAGAGAGCCCAGGATAGGTCTTTAAATAATTTTGTCTTCAGAATATCCAGAAGGCTCTACACTCATTTCAGGTGCTGCAGGCAGTAGCAAACATTTTTATTTTCTTCAGATTCTGGGTAAATGGGAATCGTTTTAAACAAGATGTGTTAGTAGCTTCAAATTTAATTCTTAATTGTCAAACATCCAGCACCTGAGGGAAAAAAAGGGCAGTGCTAGGTACTTGGTCACTGAAGCTTGCTGATAAACTGAGTGTTTGGTTTTTAAATTTGCACACAAAATTGAATATTTCATAGCTTCAAATGAATAGGGCCCCAAAGTATTACAAAGAGTGAAATCTGGAGTGAATTAAAATTTTATTTATTTTTTTAAATTTTTATTTATTATTTATGATAGTCACACACAGAGAGAGAGAGAGAGAGGCAGAGACACAGGCAGAGGGAGAAGCAGGCTCCATGCACCGTGAGCCCAACGTGGGATTCAATCCAGGGTCTCCAGGATCGCACCCTGGGCCAAAGGCAGGCACCAAACCGCTGCGCCACCCAGGGATCCCTTATCTAAGACACTGGTGCTTAAGAATTGAGGGAACCATCACATTAAGAACTCATGGATATGCTGATGTTTTATATTTTTAATTATTTTTAAAAGATTTTGTTTACTTATTCATGGGAGACACACACAGAGAGGCAGAGACATAGGCAGAGGGAAAAGCCAGCTTCTTGCAGGGAGCCTGCTGTGGGACTTGATCCCCGGACCTGGGATCATGCCTTGAGCCAAAGGCAGATAGATACTCAACCACTGAGCCACCCAGGCATCCTGGATATGTTTATATTTTAAACACAACGTTTAGTTGGTTGAGTGTCCAGCTCTTCATTTCTAGCTCAGGTCATGATCTCAGGGTGTGAGATTGAGCCATTTCAGGCTTTGCACTCAGTGGGGAGTCTGCTTAAGATTCTTTCTCTCTCCCTCTCCCACCCACCCCTACTCGAGTGCTCGCTCTCAAAGAAACAAAAACAGAAACAGAAATGAACAAACAAAAACCAACCCAAAAACCCACAACCCAAAATAGTGGGAAAATGTTAGAAAATTAACTGATAGGTTTTTAAGGTCCTACTTGGGGACTATGGGCTCCATGGAAGGTATGGAAGTACCCCTGGAAGGTATGTAAGTACCCCTGCCCTCGGTTCGGTAACCTTCAGGAAGTATAGGAGGACAGGAACCCATTTGCAGTGTGAAGAAGGAAAGGGCCTTATAAGGTTGCTTTTGGTACACTGAGGACTGCCCAGCCTGGATTAGCTGGGCTTCAGAATGGCTCTTCAAAGACTCCAGAGAGGCAGTCACAGAGCTTTCAGAGCTCCTCTCCTCCCACCTTGTACTGCCAGCGATTTCATAAAAACTTTGAACTTGAGTGAAAAGCAACTTACAGGTAGATAAAATAAATTTTTAAAAAGATTTTTAATAAAAGGATTTAAAGAGTGCTTTTGGGTCCAGAGGTGGGGCTGGTACTGTGTCCATAAACAGGATATTTGTTAGGACAGGTGATCTGACCAGGCAACATTTAGCACTTGGTGAATTACTGCTACATTGTTTCTGGGTCTTTAAGACAACTCAAATGGAGAGGTAGACACACTGCACAAAGAAACAGTTGGCAGAGGGAAATTTTTTATTTTGAAATAATTGTAGCCTCCTAGGAAGTTGCAAAAACAGTACAGGGAGGTCCAGCGTATCCTTCACCCAGCTTTTCCCAGGGGTCACATCTTTCCCGTAGGTCACTATCAACACCAGGAAGTTGACATTAGTACAATCTATAGGCCTCTGTTTTTACACATACTCCTTTTGTGTGTATGTGAGTACATGGACCTGTGTACTTTGATCTCACCTAGATATGTGTGAATATTACCACAGTCAACACACAGAACTGTTCGATCAGCATAAAGAAAATCTCTTGGGCTACCCCTTTATAACCATATACCCCACCCCATCCCACCTTTCCATGGCAAACATTAATCTGTTCATCTCTAGATGTAATTTCAAAATTGCTATATAGATGGAATCATGCAGTATGTGATTTTTTGAGATTGTTTATTCTCAGCAGAATTCACTGGAGGGGCACCAGGTTGTCATGTGTATCAATAGTTCTTTCGCTTTCATTGCTGAGTAGTATTCCACAGTATGGATGTACCACAGTTTGTTTAACCATTAACCCACTGAAGGACATTTGGATTGTTTCCAGTTTTTAAGTATTATAAATAAAGCTGCTATGAAATATTGGTGTATAGGTTTTTGTGTGGACATTACATTTCCTTTCTCTGAGATGAATGCCCAGGAGTGCAATTGTTAGATCATATGGTAAATGTGTGTTTGCTTTTTATAATAAACTACCAGACTTTGTCAGAGTGGCTATACCATTTGACAGTCCCACCGGCAGTGTATGAGAGATCAGATTTCTGTGCAGCCTCACCAGGATTTGGCATTGTTACTGTGTTGTACTTTAGCTGTTCTGTTAGGTATGTAGTGGTTATTGTCCTTGTGGTTTTTAATTTGCATTATCCCAGTGGCTAGTGACATTGAACATCTTTTGTGTGCTTACTTGCTGTCCAGATCTCCTCTTTGGTGAAATGTTGGTTGAGGTGTTTTGCCCATTTCCTAATTGGATTGTTTGTGTTTTGCTCTTGCATTTTGAGTTATTTATATATTCTAGATAAAAGCCCTTTGGTAAATATGTGGTTGCAAGTATTTTCTCCCAGTCTGTATCTTATTTTGTGTTTATATCATATTAACAAGATCCTATGCAAGCCAGAAGTTTGTAAATTTTGATGAAGTCCAACTTAACAATTTTTCTCTTGTGGATTGTGCATTTGCTGCAGTGTCTAAGAACTCTTTGCCCAGCCCTAGGGTCCTAAAGATTTTCTCCTGTGCTTTCTGATAAATATTTTATATTTTTGTCTTTCCTTATACATTTTAGGATAAGCTTATCTATATCTACATTTAATTCTGTGGTTCATTTTGTGTTAGGTTTTGTTTAAAGTGTGAGGTTTAGGTAAAGGGTTAGTTTTTGCCTGTGGATGGTCTGTTTCAGCACCATTTACTGAAAAGATGATCATTCCTCCGATAAATTGCTTTTTTATTTTTTGTCAAAAATCAGTTAGCCATACACATATGTAGGTCTGTTTCTGGGCTTTTACTGCTCCATTGATCTATGAGTCTGTCCTTCCACCAATACCACACTATTCTGATTAATGTGGTTATATCTATCTTAACACTGAATAGAATGATTATTCCTACTTTATTCTTTTCCAGAAAGGTTTTTAGGTATTCTAGTTTCTTTGCCTTACCATGTAAATTTTAGAATAATGTTGTCTATATCTACAAAAAGCATTGATGGAATTTGATAGGAATTTTCTAAAATCTCTATATAGGTCAATTTAGGGGGAATTTGACATCTTTACTGTTGAGTCCTCCAATACATGAACATGGTTAAGTGTCTCTTTTTATTCAGATCTTGTTTAATTTCTTTTACTGGTATTTTGTAGTTTAGCCTACAAGTCATTTACTTGTTTTATTATATTTATATCTAAATCTTTCATTTATTTTCAGTGATTGTAAATAGTATGAGTTTTAAGATTTGGTTTTAAAATGTTCATTTCTGGTATATATAAATCAAGTAGATATTTAATATTGATCTTGTATCCTGCAAACATACTGAATTGATTTGTTAGTTGTGTGTGTGTGTGTGTGTGTGTGTGTGTGTGTGTATTCCTTGGGATTTTCTATGTATATAAGCATATCATTTGCAAATAGGGACACTTTTATTTTTTCCTTTCTAGTCACTATGGCTTTTATTTCCTTTTCTTACCTTATTTCATTGTCTAGGACTTCTAGTATTATGCTGAATAAGAATGGCAAGTGCAGACATCTATTGCCTGTTTCTGATCTTAGGGGGGAAGTCATTCAGTCTTTTACCATAAGGAATGAGGTTATATGTAGGTTTATGTAGAATTTTTAAAAATCAAGTTGAGGCAGTTTCCCTCTATTCCTAGTTTGCTGAGAATTTTTATCATGAACCAGATGTTAAGTATCTTTAATGGATGGAAATGCCTTTTCTGCATCAGTTGATAGGATTATGTGATTTTTCTTCCTTAGCTTGTTAACATGGTGGATTTCATGATTATTGAAACTAAGCCAGTTTTCATCCTGGAATAAACCCCACTTAGTCGTGATATATAAATTTTTCCACATATTGTTGAATATGATTTACTGATACTTTGTTGAGGATTTTTGCATCTAAGTTCATGAGAGATACTGGGGTTTTTTGGGCATTTGTCTAGTTTTGGCATCAGGTAATACTGGCCTCATAATTTTGTAGAAGAGATTATGTAGAATTAGTGGTAATTCTACTTTAAATATTTGGTAGAATTCTCCATTGAACGTATATGGGCCTGGAGATTTAGTTTTTGGGAGTCTTTTAATGATTACTTCAATTTTTAAATAGATATAACGTCAAATTATCTACTTCATATTGGATGAATTATGGTAGTTTGTGCTTTTTGAGGAATTGGTCCATTTCACCTGAGTTGTCAAATTTATGTATGTAGAATTATTCTTAGTGTTTTTTATCCTTTTAATGTCTGTGAATTCTGTAGTGGGATCCTATTTCATTGCTGATATTAGTAATTTGTCTTCTCTTTATTTTTAGCCTTGGTAGAGGTTTATCCAATTCTTAATCTTTTTTTTAGAACCAGGTTTTTGTTTCAATGATTTTTCTCTTTTGTTTTTCTGTTTTCAATTTTACTGATTTCTGTTCTTGTTTCCCTCTACTTGATTTGTGTTTACTTTTATCTTCTAGTTTCTGGAGGTGGGTTTTTAGATTATTGATGTGAGACCTTACATCATTTGCAGTGTAAACATCTAATACTATAAATTTCACTCTCAGCACTGATTTGGTTGTGTCTCACAAATTTTGATATGTTGCATATTCATTTTAATTCGACATATTGTTGTTTAATATTCCATGGATTATTTAGAATTCTCATTTTCAAGGATCTGGAGAATTTCCTGATATCTTTCTGATATAGATTCTTAGTTTGATTCCATCATTAGTGAACACATTCTGTGTTATTTTAATTCTTTTAAATCTATTCAGGTTTGTTTTATGAACCAGGATCTGGCCTATGTTGTGAATATTCCATGCGTGCTTAAAAAGAATGTGTTTCAATGGAATATTACTCAGCCATTAGAAATGACAAATACCCACCATTTGCTTCGAAGTGGATGGAACTGGAGGGTATTATGCTGAGTGAAATAAGTTAATTGGAGAAGGACAAACATTATATGGTCTCATTCATTTGGGGAATATAAATAATAGTGAAAGAGAATAGAGGGGAAGGGAGAAGAAATGGGTAGGAAATATCAGAAAGGGAGACAGAACATGGAAGACTCCTAACTCTGGGAAACGAACTAGGGGTGGTGGAAGGGGAGGAGGGCGGGGGGTGGGAGTGACTGGTTGGCGGGCACTGAGGGGGGCACTTGACGGGATGAGCACTGGGTGTTATTCTGTATGTTGGCAAATTGAACACCAATAAAAAATAAACTTATTATTTAAAAACTATAAACATAACACTAAAAAAAAATAAAAGAATGTGTTTCAGGGGTGCCTGGGTGGCTCAGTTAAGTGTCTGCCTTTGGCTCAGGTCATGATCTCAGGGTCCTAGGATTGAGCCCTATGTTGGGCTCCCTGCTCAGTGGGGAGCCAGCATCTTCCTCTCCCTCTCCCCCTCCCCTGCTCATGCTCTTTCTCTGTCTCTCTCAATAAAAAAGTACAATCTTTTTTTTTTTTTAAAGAATGTGTTTCTATTGTTATTACGTAGAGTGTTGTACAAATGTCAATTCAGTCTTGTTTGCTTGATGGTATTATTTAGTTCCTTATATCATTGTTGATTTTCTGACTGGTAATTCTGTCAATTGTTGAGAGAGGTATTGAAGTTTCCAAGTATAAATGTGAGCAGGTCTACTTCTCCTTTCCGTTCTTTCAGGTTTGCTTCAAAAATGTGAAGTTAGAGTGAAGAAAATCTTTCTGTTCTACTTCTCCTTTCTGTTCTTTCAGGTTTGCTTCAAAAATGTGAAGTTCGGTTGTTTACTGCATATGTCCACATTTTGGATTGCTATGTCTTGTTGGTGGGCTGAAACTTTTATCATTATGTACTGTCCTTTGTTGTCGCAGGTAATTTTCTTTGCTCCAAAGTTTATCTGATATTAATATAACCACTCTTCTTTTTACCGATTTTTTTTAGAGAGAGAGAGCATGAGGGGTGGGGAGGTGGGCAGAAAGAGAGGGAGTTCAAGAATCTTAAGCAGGTTCCATGCCCAGCACAGAGCCTGATGCAGCGCTTGATCTTACAACCCTGAGATCATGACCTGAGCCAAAATCAAGAGTCAGACACTCAACCAACTGAGCCACCTAGGCACCTCTTTTTTTTATTTTTAAATTGAGATGTAATTCACATACCAGAGTTCATCATTTAAAGTGTTTGATTCGGGCAGCCCCGGTGGCGCAGCGGTTTAGCGCTGCCTGCAGCTGGGGGCGTGATCCTGGGGACCCGGGATCCAGTCCCACGTCAGGCTCCCTGCATGGTGCCTGCTTCTCCTTCTGCCTGTGTCTCTGCCTCTTTCTCTCTAGCTGTGTCTCTATGAATAAATAAATAAAGTATTTAAAAAAACAGTGTTTGATTCAATGGCTCTTAGTACATTCAGAAAGTTGTGCATTGATCACCCCTAATTCCTGTTTTTCTGACTATTATGTAGAAAATGGAGGAATGCCTGGGTGGCTCAGAGCGTGATCCTGGGTTCTGGGATTGAGTCCCACATCGAGCTCCTTGCATGGAGCCAGCTTCTCCCTCTGCCTGGGTCTCTGCCTCTCTCTCACTCTCTTTCTATGTCTCTCATGAATAAATAAATAAATAAAATCTTAAAAAAATAAAATAAAAAATTGAAAGACCAAAATGCAATTTTCATTCAATATATATCCTTTGGTCCTTATGTAGTTTTTTTAAAAAAAGATTTTATTTATTCATGAGAGAGAGAGAGAGAGAGAGAGGCAGAGGGAGAAGCAGGCTCCATGCAGGGAGCCTGACGTGGGACTCGATCCCGGGTCTCCAGGATCAGGCCCTGCGCTGAAGGTGGCACTAAACTGCTGAGCCACCCAGGCTGCCCCCTTATGCAGTTTTGTTGCAGAAAGTGAAGCCCATGATTTTAGAATGATGATAGCAATTTATCAAAGTAAACAGTTTTCACACAGTTTCGATAATTGCAGCAATTTCCTCAAACCGCTTGTAGAAATTCTGAAATTGTGGAGTTGTCATTTCAAAGGACTTATTCTTTACATGGCCTGAATGATCTGCCACTTTTAGCATCACTGTAACATAAGGACACTTAGTGATATGCAACTGTCTGAGCTTATAGCCATACACAGTTTGAGCTGAAAACCTCTAAGCTGGTTGGTGACCTCACTTAACATATGGCAGCAATCCACTAGACCTCTCCAGGCAAGTGTCCAGGGCTCACACCAGCAACTCCCCTTTCAATTAATGTTTATATGGTATATTCTTTTCATCCTTTCGCTTTCAACCCACCTATATCGTATTCAAAGTGAATTTCTTGTAGACAGCATATTGTTGGGTCATGTTTTAAAGCCATCCTGCTGGTCTCTTTTTGTATATTTGTAAATTTAGACCATTTATATTTAATGTAATTATTGATATTATAGGGCTTACATTTGCCATTTTTATTTATTTAATTTATTTTTAAGATTTTAAAAATTTATTCATGAGAGACACAGAGAGAGGCAGAAACACAGACAGAGGCAGAAAGAGAAACAGGCTCCATGCAGGGGGCCTGATGCAGGACTCGATCCCGGGTCTCCAGGATCACACCCTGGGTTGAAGGCAGACGCTTAACCGCTGAGCCACCCAGGCATCCCATATTTGCCATTTTTAAAACTTGACTTCTGTTTGTTCTATTTATTGTTCCCATTCCCCTTTTAGTTTTCCTGTTAGTTACATGAATATTTTTAAGGACTTCATTTTATCTGCAGTGTTTCAGAGTATTTTTCTTTGTATGCTTATTTTAGTGCTTTCTTTAGATTATACATATGCAACTAATCACAATCTACTGGTCTCGACATTTCACTGCCTCAAGTGGAAGTATACAAACTTCATGTCCATTTAGCTTCCTTTATCCTATCCCCTTTATAATCCTCTTGTATTCTTTTATATATATATTGAGAACTGTATCATATAGCATTAATAATTTTTGCCTCAACTATCAAACTTTTTTTTAATTCAAGAGAATAGTCTGTTATATTTGCTCTGTTCTTTCTTTATTTGTGATGCTTCATTTCTTTCCTTTACCATTTCCTTTCTGTTGGAAGAACTTCCTTTAGTAGTTCTTTTACAGCAGATCTATTGGCAACACATTCTCTTAGTTTTCTGTCACCTGAGAATGTCTTTATTTCACCTTTATTTCTGAAGGATAGTATCATGGAATATACAACTCTGCATTGACAATTATTTTTTTTTAGCACTTGAAAAGCATTGTGCCACTTCCTCTGGCCTCCATGTTTTCAGATATGAAATACACTGACATTCAGATCATAGTTTCTGTAAGCAATGCATCCATTCTCTCTAGCTGATTTCAAGATTTTTTCTTTGTCTTCCCTGAAGTTTGAGGACACTGTATCATGGTGTAGATTTCTTTGTGTTTTTGGTTGGAGTTCACTCAGCTCCTTGAATCTGTAGGTTTATGTCTCTTGCCAAATTTGGGGAAAATTTCAGACATATTTATTCAAGTACTTTTTTAGCTTCAGTCTCTTTTCCTCCTCTTTCTGGAACCCTGATGAAATGAATAGGTCACTTTTTGTAGTACCACAAATCCCTGAGGCTATGTTCATCCTTTTTCACTCTATTTTCTGTTCACAGTAGATAAGTTCTATAGCTCTCTGTTCCGATTCACTAATTCTTTACTCTGTCATCTCTATTCTGCTATGGAGCCCATCCATCCAGTGAGCATTTAAAATTTTGGTTATTGTACTTTACAGTTCTGCAACTCCCATTTGGTTCTTTTTTTTTAATATTTCTTTGCCAAGAATTTCTATTTTTAAATTTTTTTTTAAAGATGTTATCTATTTATTCATGAGAGACACAGAGAGAGAGGCAGAGAAATAGGCATAGGGAGAAGCAGGCTCCCCATGGGGACTTGATCCCAAGACCCCAGGATCATGACCTGAGCCAAAGGCAGACACTCAACCACTGAGCCACCCAGGCACCCCTATTTTTAAATTGTTTCAAGTGTGTTTCCTAATGGCTAACTGAAGCATATTGATGAGTGGCTTAAAATCCTTTTTGGATAATTTCAGAATCTTTGCTGTTTCAGTGTTGGCATCTGTCACTTACCTTTTCTCATTCAAGTTGAAATTTCCCTGATTCTTGGTTTGACATGTGATTTTTAAATCATATCCTGAATATTTGGGATACATTTGAATCTCTGAATTTTATTTAGATCTTCTGTTTCAGCAGGCCTCTACTGACACTGCTGGGGGAGGATGGGGTACACCACCTGGTTACTATCAGGCGGGGGTGGTACTCTAGAAGCCCTGGCTTCCCACTAGGGCTCTCCGGACAGGAAGGGGGGTTTGTGTATGGTGCTTGGTTTCTGGCTTCTTGGCTGACCCTTTCCTTGTCCTTTGGGTAGAGGTAATAGGCTTTTCTTGGGGCTTTTTGGTCTGTGACCATTTGCATTCCTGGTGTGCTGGCATCTCCAGTGTCTATTCCCAGATCTAGGGGGAAGCATGAAGAAAACCGAGGGAACTCACAGCTCTGCTGCCCCTCATTCCCCAAGGTCTGCAGTCAGTCTGGTTTCTTGTCTGGGCCCTTCACAGAGTCTTTGTCTCATGTCTCATGTTTGGGGGTTTTTGTTACACTCTGTGGAAGGAATAAGGACAAATGCACTTAACTCCATCTTATCGGGAACCAGAGTTAGTCCTTTTGGAAATTGATTTATATTAAACTAAACTATACTGAAATTTGACACGGTGGCTCTTCTTTTATGTAGATAACCTGTACTAACAATATTAAATTAAAGGTTTGTAGGAAGGCCTCAGGGCATTTATGAAATTGGCTCTTTAATGGGGATCTTTAGTGCACAGTCTTTATCATCTTGAAGATGCTTCTTTCCCAAACTCTGCACTGCATAAGCAGTGGGCTTTAATGAAAGAAGAAAAAAGTTCAGATGCCCCAAAGGTAGAAAGCTGGACTTGTTGCTTATACACAGCTTCCGTTTTACACAAGAGCTGATTGTTGCTGGGATGACTGATTTTGCCCACGTGAACAGTGCACACGTGGAGGATGGACGGTTACGTGGTCAGTGCCTGAAGGGTACAGCTTCGATCCCAGCTCTTCCCCCACTCTCCCCAGCAAGTCTCAGGACATTCTGTCCCCCTCCTCGGGTGCCCCCACAGCAGGAGCTGCAGAAAGCGCGGTCATCCTGGCAGTGGTGCCCAATCTTTTTCCTCACCAAAATATCCCTTGGGTCACATTTTCTCCTGACCTGTCCTCACCAAGCAGAAATGACAGGTACTGGCGGTATGGATTTCCAGCACTGGATCACACAGCTTAAATAAGGGAAGATTATGGGCTTCATAGTTAAGAGGCCTCGTAGCATCAGAGTTCAACAGGCCTCCTGTCTGTGGGTTGCTGTGTTCTGAAGTTGAAAACATCCTTTGTTTTTTCCCTTCCAGGTCAGCTACCGTGAACCGGGGCACTCAGCATGTTGCCCCAGCACTGGAGAAGCCACGCTGCGGAGGTAGTCTATCACAGTCAGAGACTGGGACTTGGCTGGGTACCGACTGCTGTGCAATTCTGCAGAGCAGCAATATCACGAGCTGTTAATGACCGACACGTTGGTTGAAATGAAGTTTTCAGTAAGGAAGTGACAGTCCGATGTGGGTAATTATGGCCATAACTTTAGTTCCCAGCCTGAACCTGCCTCTGCTGGAGCCATTTCAACAAGGTGTTCTCAGAACAAAGAAGAGACGTGGTTTGGTACCATTTCCCATAAGCAGCAGGTGTCTGAACAAAACATCAATGTGAATAAGGGCCAAGTGCAGTCCTTTGTATCTTGATTAAATTACTTGATATTAAATAAAAGGTCTGAGTGCTATTGGTTTAAACCTGACTCATTTGGCTTTTTCAAAGAACTCCCCCTACACCTGCCCCTAAACCAGTTTTTAAAGATTTTATTTTTCATGAGAGACACAGAGAGGCAGAGACACAGGCAGAGGGAGAAGCAGGCTCCATGCGGGGAGCCCGACGTGGGACTCGATCCCTGGTCTCCAGGATCAGGGCCCGGACTGAAGGCAGTGCTAAACTGCTGAGCCACCCGGGCTGCCCCCTAAACCAGTTTTTAAAAAGGAATTTCTTTCCCTGGGGTGGGAGAACCCTAATGAGCTGACACAGATTTTTGCTATCGAGTTTTTCTGTCTGGTGTCTTTGTAATTATACTATTAGATGACTCCGCAGTCCATGTTAACGACAAGATTTGTTTTGTTTTGCTAGGATGCAGATTTTTATGATGAAGTTCAGTTGCATGGTTCAGGGAAAAGCTAGTCTACATACAAGGGAATAGGAAGACTCTGAAGGAAACTATTGAGTTCAAGAATCTTAGCAACACTCAAAGCCTGTTAACGACTTGTATGCCAGAAGTCACAATACAGACCAGGTCTGAAGTGTTTCTCTTAATCCTGAGGGACATTAAAATCTCAGAAATCTGTTGCTGTGATTTTTTTTAACTTTTTTTTTATTGGAGTTCAATTTGCCAACATATAACACCCAGTGCTCATCCCGTCAAGTGTCCCCCTCAGTGCCCGTCACCCCATCCCCCCCACCCACCTCCCCTTCCACCACCCCTTGTTCATTCCCAGAGTTAGGAGTCTCTCATGTTCTGTCACCCTCTCTGATATTTTCATTCATTTTCTCTCCAAGTTGCTGTGATTTTTAGACCTTATTTTAAAACTTAAGTTTTTCTAGCACCTAAATCAGGGGTTGGCAAAATCCTTTCCTGTAAGAAAGCCAGACAGTAAATCGTCCAGGCTTTATGCGCAAATTGTCGCTGGCTTCTGTCACAACTACTCAGTTCTGCATGAAAGCAGTCACAGATCTTATGCAAATAAAGGAGCCTAGCGTAGTCCAATAAAACTTTATTTACAAAAATAGATGGTGAGCTGGATCCGAGGGGCTAGCTAGCCTTAATTTGTCAGTCTCGGGCCTAAGGGAGCTAGAGAGAAATAGGTTCCACTCAGAAAAGAACCTCTCAGTGAGGGAAAGAAAACACCAAGAAAAGGATCACACTGCATTCTTCTACTAACAGACGATATGTTTAAAATGCAAAAGAAGATTAGCTCAGCCAGTTAATCTTTTTATTTTGAGTTTTGTAAAAAAAAAAAAAAAAAGCTTTGAGAAAAATGTGTTAAATATAGGTCAATGGCAGGAAAACATGTAGCTAGCTTTACAATATCAATCAAAACATATACACAAAGGCAAACAGTAAATAAAATGCTAGGGAAAGGTAGCACTTTGGGGGCCTACCTGCAGTTTTCCTTAGTGCACATAAAGGTTACTGATAACTCCAAGTCTTCACTTTTTCACAGTTAAACATACTTTTATTTCATATATCATGTTTATTTCTATAACATACTATAACATTAATCTTTGTAAGACCACTGGTTTGCTACTGATGAATGGAAATAGAAGACAAAATTCTCCCCAATTACATTGTGTAAGCTCTTAAAATGTTCCCTGGAAGGTCATGTCATCTCACGTTAAATTCATCCTATACTATTTTTAAAAACTGCTCTTCGGCTATTAAATGAATCTTGGTGGCCTTCCCATTTAATCATTTTATCGGACACAGTGAAACTGCCTAAGAAAGGACCAGGTGTGTTTTATGTAAAAAATGATAAGACAACCTAGGAGGAGGTGGTCCTACTGTGAAGTCACTCTTCGAACGAGTGATTTCAGTGATACATTTTATTTTTATTTTTTTTAGTGATACATTTTAAATCCACAGACTTAACACCCACACAATGGGAAGTCATTCCTCTGCTTCCCCAAAGCCCATGACTGGCATCATCGCAACTGAAGTGCACCCCAAATGTCCAGGCAGTTGGACTGTCACCCAGTAGCACGGGGGTCTTCACTTCTTTCAGTGCTTCAGACAGCAAGTGCTGGGCTCTGTGGTGTTTACAAGCCTCTTTCTGAATTCCTCAACATACACAGGCCCTGCAATTTTCCACTGACCCTAACATTTTGGCAATTCTGCTAATCGTTTTTAGAAGGCAGCCACCTGAATAGAAGGCAGCCTCTCTTGGGTCTCCATGTGCCTCTCAGGGCTTTTCAAAATGCAGCAGGACAGGAAGACCTTCCTTCTCATCCTCTCCCAGGTTCATGTGGCAGACGACTGGCTGCCTACGTGTTCCATGTGGGCCGTGGTTCTACCCTGCTTACAAAAATAAAACTAACATCAAAAACTTTGGTTTTGTTCATTACAATTTCTGCTCATGCTAGGTGACGTGTTTGTTAGTTAAGAAAAAAGAAAGCCCTACTTAGAAAAATTGAAACTGGGAAAAGGGGTTTATTTCCAGGTCTGGTTTTGAAAAGATTGTCAAAGAACCTACTTGCTTTTCCTTGTTAGAGACTAGCATTGCTTTCTGGAGCATTTCTCTGTATATTGTCCTTATTAGGGTCTAAGAAAGGTGGAAATTCTCTCCAGGTGCCAGAGTGAAAGCAGCATTCAGACGGGTTGTTGCTAACTCTTGGCCACTAGACTTCCTTCAGCTTCCTGTAGCAGAGTACAGCATCTCACACTGGTAGGCCAGAGTTTCACTTGAAGACCAACATAAGAGATCAGAACTCAGTGATACCACTTGAATGCACATGACAGGCTCACTCCTACACTAACTCATCTGCAGCATCAACATCAAGAGGTGTGCATGAGACCTGCCAAGTTCCCTGTTGCCGAAGTGGAATAAGAAGTCACATTATTATTGAATCAGCAAGCTGACTTTCCAGAAGCCCTTGTTCCAGATTACATCTTACAACAGACGGGAAAATCAGCTTTGTGATATGCGTCTTAGAACTTACCAGGGGAAAAAAGAACTCACCATGGGTACCCAGCTAGGTGTTCAAGACGATGATTCTCTCATCCGTTGAGTGGCTCAGTGGCCTCACCACCAGTGCATCACTGGTGTTTCTACATTTAGAAATTGTTCTGTTCAGGGACACCTGGGTGACTCAGTTGGTTAAGTGTCTGCCTCAGGGTCCCAGGGTCCTGGGATTGAGCCCCTCTTTGGGCTCCTTACTCAGCGGGGAGCCTGCTTCTCCCTTCTCCCTGCCTGTACTGTCTCTTGCTTTCTCTTTCTCAAATAAAATCTTTTTTATAAAAGAAATTGTTCTGCTCGTATTAAGGTATCTGACACGGTGACATTGACTTCCCCCGCAAAGAAAGAGCGATAACTGGACAGGGGGGCATGTGTGTGTCATGAAACAGCCCTCTATTTTGGAAGGAAATTGCCCTAGACTGAAATGTTCATGGACAGCTGAGAGAACGTTTTTCACGTTTTCTAAAGAGACTTAATTTGTTCACCAAACCACAGAGGACATTTTCAGGTCTCAAGAACACAGCCTGAAAGTTCCTTGCTGTTTGCCTGATGAAACATTTGCTGTCGCAGTGTGAGACCTGGCTGCAGGGCATCAAGTTGCTTGTTCAGCTGCCCCAGTGAGTACCTCGGATAGGCAGAGTCCATTTAATCACATATGCCTTCTTCCTATTTTTGCAGCCTCATCTAAAGTGCAGATTTCCTTCTCGAAGAGACAAGGTTCAGGTCTCCTTGTAGTCCCAAAAGAGAGTATTAAGAGGAATGGCTGGAGTCTGTCCCTCCCCTCTGCCGGCCCTATCTGGAAGTTTGCCAACATTGCTGCCTTGTGACCTGGAAGTGGTCACAAGCTTCCACTCACCTGGGGCCTCCACTCAGGTGTTACATGGGCCCACCCCCATCCTAAGGAGTCCAGCAGGGATTCAGACCTGGGGACAAGCTACGTGTGATGAGAAAGAAAGCTGACTTGACTTGCAAAGGGGACTCCATTTCATCCTGGGTTATGTTAAAATGACAAGCTTCTCCAAAACCTTCACACTTGATAGTCAGCTGCTCAGTTAAGACCAAGCCTCTTTCTTTCCATAAAAGAGCGGCCAAGAGGACAAGTTTTTAATCCCCACTCACCCACCCAACACATCCACTCAAGTCACCCTTCTCTCCCTTTTATGCACTAAGGTGGTTCAAGTGTGACATTTTCAGTTGTCCTTTATGATGTATGTTCTGGAGTTCTGCAAAGATTATTTGCATGAAACTCTTTCACAGCTGTCCAATCTATATTAATTGGTCATCACTCAGATTGTTCCACAGGACTAATGATTAAAGGAAACTTAATTTGCTAGGCTATTCTTCAAGGTTCCAAATAGGGTCCACTCCAGGTTGTGGACTAAAAGCCTCCTGACCCTGGCTGCACACTAGAATCCCTGAAGATCCTCAATAAAACACTGAAGCCAGGCCCTACTCTAAACCTACTGAATGTGAAGCTCTGAACATTGGGCCCTTACACTGGTATTTTTAAAAAACCAGCCAGGCAATCCTAATGCACAGCCAGGATTGAGGACTTGTCCTCTAGAACAGCTAGCTCTGCTGAACCAACATCCACCCCTCCAACCCAGAACAAATATGTTTATAAGATGTTAAATCTGAGGCACTTAGCAGTTTCAATCGGATTTATGCCAGATTGGCAGCAGACAGTTGGCCTTGAGTTAGATGGTTTGGGGGCTTCGTGGCACCTACTTTTCCCCATTCAGCATAGGTATAAAGCTTCTAGAGATGGAAATATTTTGATGAATGGACTCATTTCCTAGCATCTCTGGTAAGGTCAGGATTATTCTTCATATCTTGGAAACAAAAATTAGGATCATATGTCAGTGTCTTACTCCTATCCACTGAGTAAAAAATCCAACCAAATAACTACAACCCTAGCAAAATTGTGATCTTGGCAAATCTCCATTTACTTAGATTTAAGTAGGTCCAAATAAAATGTTTGGAGTCAAGACTACAAGACCCTTTTGGTGAAAACACAGCAATCTATGTATTGATTTAGGACTAGGATGGAGAACTCTGGTTATTTTCCCCCCTCACGAGGGTATTTCTTATTAATTTGACAAAGGCTTCTTGGAAAGCCAAAATGCCAACAAAGCCTCGACTTTAATGAGGAGAGGATGGGTCCTACCTGGTTGGCTCTTTTTCAAGAACCCTATCGGGGTTTTCCTGTTAGCTTTTTCCCCTCCAAAATTAAATAAGTAAGCAACACAAGAGAGAAACAAGGTTTTATAAAGACCCAACCAAAGAGCTGACCAGCCTATCCCTCCATCTCTGCAAATCACACACACACACACGCCTCACCTTTCAAGTTTACAGGCATGACTGGTCATTACTGAGGTAACTGTACTGAATAAAGCCTGTGCGGGTTCTGGGCACAGGCACATGTGCACATCTCCAGCCTTCTGCCAAGCCTGGGAGTCGCTCTCTGCACTCTGACCCCACGACATGACTACCTCCTGTCCAGGGGCTCTCTAAAAAAGCTGTTTCTCTGGCGTGGGCTCAGAGATTTTCTCAAGTCCCTGACTAGCCTAGGTAATTCTGAGCCTTACAGGGTGAGATATGTTGTTTAGCTCACTTTTCAAGCTTACAAAGTCCATGGATGCCCATGATAAAATAAAAATGGAATTTAGGATACATAGAAAGGAAAGAGGGGAATACAAATCATTTAATTATATCATATCAAACCATATGAAATTGCCATTTCTATTTTTTCAAAAATGGTTAAATATCAGCAATTTCATATGGCTGAACTTAATATTTGCCCATTTTGCACTAATCATCAATTCAAAAAGCAAAGTATAATAATGTCTTATCTAAATATTAACCATTAAAAATGCGAGTTAAGAAGATTAAATGGCTGGTTTCATTTATGGATGCACTCAACTGGGCCACAATTTTGTCTGCCACAATAAGAAAAATGCCCACATTTTATGAAAGCAATTTTTTTTATAGATTGGGTTTTTACATATACTAGCACTGAAGCAGAGACACAGGGAGAATCCCAAACTTGGTTTCTAAGGGCTCCCTCAGTATTTTACCTGGGAGGCCCCAGGTGTGGGCAGGTAGTACAGTTCACCCACAAAGAAGCCAAACTAAAAACCTAAATTTCAAACCATGCTCACACATTAAGCTGGTGCGAGCCTCCCCAGATACCAAGAAAATGACCCTTCTCTACATGGCACTCAGTGTCAAGACATCTGGATTCTTAATCTTACAGTAGGCGGAACCTTCCACGGGATTGAATAACGCTTAATTTTCCATTGACTTGCCTCTCATTCCTCACATGGCCACTGAAATCCCATGCATTTAGTATCAAAGTTTGGAATTCTACTCGGTCCTTAGAACAGGAGCTTGTATTTTGTGTTTTGCAGTCAATATTTTTTGCAGTGTGGTGTTTTTCCACACTGGATACTAGCCTATTGCCTCCTAGGCTCCTTGCTGCTCTCTCATCCCGATAAAAGCATCCCACAAATCTTGGTGTTATTCCTAAACCCACAGTAGAAATCTCAGTCCTATGAATCGATCACCAGGCAGCTCACTCACATGGTAGCCCTGAAGAATTGACTGATTTTTGCCATTAGTTTCTAAACAGTTTCTCCTGTCCTCAGATTAATTTTAAAAGCCCAACAGCATAACACGCTTTTGCCTTTGGTTTTAAACATTTCAGTAGCTACTTCTTTCTGGAGATTTCCAGAGAAGGAATGCTAATTCTTTCCCCATGTTGAAATGTTCACGGATATAGTTCCAATCTTCAGCCTCCTGGAAACCCAGGTGGCGAAAGGGGTCCAGAAGCCTGAAATGAGATCGCGGTCCTACCATCCTCTGTGCTAGGGCCTCTGCTCAAATTGCATCTTCGTGAGTTCTGTCCCATTGACCACCGGCTTCCCGTGATCTTTGGAGGTCCAATCTCAGCTGCCTCCTTCTTGATCGTTCTTCCAGCCTGCTCTCCCCTACCTTGCTATTCCTGCAGCCAGCTGGGCTGGCACTGCTGTGTATGGATTGGAAGCCTCTCCTGGGAGGACTCCCCATGCCTGCCACACCTTGCTCAGATACTGCAGGTGAAGGAGTTAGACCGTTAAAGCATGCTATTTGTTTGTTTGACTCTGAACAGCACACTACTAAGTGAAAAAGTAGGAATTAGGTCTGCATTTGTCTTGAGTTAGAGACATATAAGCCCCACCATCTGCATCTTGGGTTAAATTTTAAATGTTAAGATAGCTTCAGACCTCAGGAAGATAGAAGCATCAAGTTCCACTCAGTCAGTGCCCCATCTCAAACAACCGTGGGGCTTGCGGCCTCCTCACTGCACGTGTGGGCCGCCTCATCGCTGCAGGCCCTGGGGGGAGAGTCACGCGTTGTCCTCCAGGGGGAACACCAGGCGCGTGCCCCGGCTAGACACCAGCTGGTCTCCTATTCCCAGGGCTCGGTCCAGCACCTCCTCGGAGCTGCTCTTTGTTCTCCGACTGCCCTCGAGGCTTGTGGAGGCCGTGTGGGAGCCCGAGGAGCCATTTGCAGTCACTGTGCTGTCCCCCCCGTAGGTCAGGGTGAGGTCGCCCTCAGTCAGGATGAAATCCGAGTCTTCCTCTCTCAGCGGCTCTTGGTTCTGCAAAGTGCAACGAATGACAACAAATGGGAGACTGGTAGCTTCTAGGGCTGGAGCCAACCCCAACCTCAACTCCTCATCTGAGAACTGGGGCTTGTGAATCATGACTGCCTTGAGCCCCTGGTGTGGATCCTGGATGTAAGTAACCTGTCCAGTGCTATTTAAGGCAAGGGCACCGGTGCCCCAACCATGGCTCTGAATCCCAGGAAGCAGTTCCGATTTTCAATGCTCAACAGCTTGGGATTAGTGACAAAAGGGAAGGAAGGGAGGCCAGCCTGGGTTGTTGGCTTCCCGACCCACAAGGAAAGGAGGGGTAAGGTCATCGCCAACTTGCAAATAGGTTTTGGGTCCCTCTCTTCTCTGGGTTGGTCTTCTGAGTGGGCCTCCTGCCCTACACAAACCACCTGAAACCCACTTGGTTTATATCTGAACTACTCTGTCCTTGTCAGCGACTGACAGAAGGGGACAAAGCATAATGAGGTTTTCCTTCCTGTCTCCACAGAAGAACCCCTGATGGGAAGCCCTTGTGTAGATGCGGTGAGACGTGGAGAGGACAGGCACCATTCCTTGAACATGTATTTCAGGCCACATGAGCTCTCACCTGATCCTTGCCCCTCTCTGCCTGTGAAGGGCAGGGAACACTCATGTCAGACAGAGAAAACCTGAGGACCTAAGAGGACCTATGAAATTTGCCCCGGGTTGTCCAGCTGGTAGGAAGTAGAGTTGGTATTTACGCTGCCTCTGGACTGGTTTGGCCCACATCAAGGATGGAAAACATCAGCTGGGTCAGGAAGAGGCCCAGCTCGGCATCTCATGCTAAGCTGAAGTTACAGCGAAACGGCCAAGACTGGGCAAGGCAGGTGTTAGCCGAGTGGCAGCCTCTTGAAACTACCAGGTCGTTGGGGAGAGCTTGGGAAGCAGCACGGGGCCAGCACAACCCTTCACCCTCCAAAGGATTTAACCAGCAAAACTGGTGGCAGCAGGGGGCGGGGAGGCAGTTCGCTCCTCTGCTGCCCCCACTGCACATCTGTCAAACATGGTGAGCTGCTCTTATGCTCGGCAAGCAGGGTTTCAAAAGGCTCCAGGTAAACTGTTCTTGGTCTATTTACCATGTACTCTTCAAAGTGCATCTGAAGTCCTGCATCCTTTAGACGGCAGGGTGTCCTTGGTGCAGGACACAGAACCTGCCTCCTTGATAGCCTCCTGCCCTCCACCTCCCCTCCCCTGGCCCCACCAGTCACACTGCCCAAGGCCACGGGCATATTCTCCCCATCACACTTGCATCCCCATCTAGGTGAGAAACCAGCAAAGCCTGGTGACCGCCTCCTCTTCTTGGTACCCTTCCTCGTGGTGCTGAAGTCATAGCAGGTGCAGCAGAGTGCCTGTTAAATGCACCGGCCCAGGGAGGACTCACGGGTCTGCTGACCCCCTTCTCCCGCCCCAGCCTGTGTGTGTGCACTCACTGGTCACAAGCGCAGGTCTGTTTTCTGCATGGCTTCTCAGTGATGTCGCCTTCTCCACCCTCTACAACGTGACGCCACATAACCAATGCTCTGGCTTTTTTTGACTGGCAAGCACAAAACGCTTCTTGCTGGCTGCCTCAAATCCTCACTGGAATGAGGCAGGGTGCAAACATGCAACTAAGTAAGAACCCTCCACTCAGGCAGAGCATAATTCCAAAACTCACTCCAAACTCCCTAAATTCCTCCTCTCCACCAGTGTTTGGAAAGTCCTGAAGCTCCATTCGTCCTGCGACAGTTTTCTTAACGACAAATGAGTTCATGTTCCCCATTTTAGCATGTTCCATTTCTCCCGTGCAGATGAGCGCTAAGTAAGATTTTCATTCATCTCTGTCAAAATACTGCTGCCAGGGCTCTTAGCTCCCCATTTTCAGCGGGAGACTCTCCTGGAACGCAGGACAGAGAGGAATGTGAAGTCACTGTATGCAGGGAGATGCTGTGAATGTAGCCATGCCCCCTACAGCTGCACAGACAGATGCGCCCCCAGACACCAGCCCCAGTGTGGCCCACGCTGACCCCTGGCAGTGGGAAGCAGGGCTAAAATTCACCGACAGGGGAAAACAAGATTGGATGTTGACCCATTCCATTACAAAACTCACAAGCGTGGACAAATAGTACCTGAAACAAGGACATGGCAAAGCCCAGCGGACAGGGATTTCCAAATCAGAGCTTAATGAACATAATACGCAGATGATGAAACCAATCCACTTCCTCGAACTCGATGACAATTTCCACAAAAGTTTTAAGCTGGAGGTTTGTACAATTATGTAACTAGCTGTCCACTGAAGAGTGCCGGGAAAATACTGTAGAATGACCCTGCAAACACATGTGTCGCAGGAATGTGCCCATTTTAAATAAACAGAGGTCACTTTCATGAATGGAAACACACTGCTTTCTAGGTGGATGTGAATCCTGAGTGGTGTAGAGTTAGTGTAAATGGTGAACGTCTTCAATATCACCCAACTAAACCAAAAGTACAAACACCCTCTAGGTGATGGGTGAGAACAACAGTGTGTTAAACAACTGCGAGGGAGGCCTGGTCAGAGACCCTCACAGGGCTCAAAACCCTGCAGGGGGCCCCTCCACTCTCCCTCCTTTGGCTTCCTCAATTAATTTTCCGAAGACCCCGTGTTTCCACTCTCCCAACGACCGCAAGCCTCGCTGTGTCTGGAACTGACTGAGACTCTGGTTAGGACCCCAGCCCAAGGCAGTAGTGGCAATATGGAGGGATTCTTGCTTCTTGACCTAGTCGCCCCATCTCTGATGAGGCTGCCCCATAGCATGCCAGGCCACTGTTCCCCTCTGCCCCAGCGCACTCTGCCCAGCTGTGTCCCCTGCCCCTCTGTAGCACCCAAGTGCAAACAATGGTTCCCAAGCCTGCTGCCCCACCCCATTAGAACTTACCTGGTCCAGGTCCTTCTCGCTCAGATCTGGTGTTTACATTCTGCTTTCTCAACACTAATCAAGTAAATTGCAGGTTATTTACAAATTCTCTGAAACCTGCATTAGGGTCTCAGCTCTGCCAATTACTGATCCTGGGACCTTGGCACTTTCTTCCTCTGTAACACCGTAGCACGTGCTTATTTACAGTACGGCTGAGAGAAGAAACTTGGCCTTTGTGAGCTGTAAAGCTCTACACAAACTTAAGGAAATCTTCTCTCCTAGGGTATGATGTGTTTGTGACCGGATGGTTAGGATGGCAGAGGAGAGAGAGGAAGAAGGATCTTTCCTCTCCTCTAGTCCTTCTATGTGGGTAGCTGTTTGCTCTCTCCACCCTCTGCCTAGCACCCATATAAGTCGCTCATGAGTCAGCCCCAGAGCTTAGACATCCACTAGTGTGGATCTTCTTTTTCACACTGTGCTAAGTCCGAATCTGAAAACAGAAAGGACCTGACCACATCAACGCAAATAAAGCATTTACAAAAAGAATCCTCATGTTTGCCAAACACTTTGTGGTTCACAGTGTTTTCCTGTGTCTTGCCCTTTAATCTCACCATCATCCTGTGCAACTAGGCCCATTTTACAGATAAGAAAACTAAAGCACAAAACACTTAAATGGCTCAGGGCTTGGGTTTGAATCTAGTGTTCTGATTCCAAATCCAGTGTCCCTTCTACTACACCACAGCTGCGGGTGTTATGGGGCCCCACAGCCCAGGTAAAAGGTTTCTCTGTTACGGTGCAAAATAGATAAACATATGTAAGTTAGACGTTTCTAATCATCTTATTTAGAGAGGCAAAACCTGTGGATTTGGAGGCTTGAGTGCAACAGGTTTTGTCTTTCTGGGAAAGACACTACCCTGGCACGGTGAGCAGGAATACAGCCCTGACATGCTGTACTTACGTCATACACCTGAGGACTGGTCAGACACCGAGCAAGCAGGCCACACCAGGCTGGGAGCGTGGTAGTTAATGGGGGGCCACTGTGTGTGAGGATGGGCTTCAAGTAACTTTTGAAAGATAATTAAGGAAAAATGTCTGCAAAGAAAACACACACCCAACAAAACATGTTTAGAAATCCCCAAGAGTAAATCATCTGGCCTTCTACCTACAAAAAAAGGATGCCTCTTTTCCCTCATTTTACCAGTACCATCCAGAAAATACTTGGGGTCTGCAACAGTCTGAATCAAAGATTAAACCATCCCTGTAAACGTTTCCTATAAACTCTCAGGTTGGCGGTTCCCAATTTTCAGGCAAAAAGAATATTAAATTAATTAGAGCATCTTTCTCCATTCATCTGTTATGCTGAACGAGAATTTTGGTTTCAACCAGCATTCCAGTTGTGGACACACAACCAGCTCACGCCTTGGAAACAGGAGACAGCATATCAGTTTCTCAACCTTGACACTACTAACATTTGGTGCCAGGTCCTTCTTTGTCATAGGGGACCATCCCACATTGTAGGATGTCCAGCAATATCCCTGGCCTCTACCTGCTAGATGCCAGTAGCACCCCCAACCCCTCTCCCAGGTGTGACAACAAAAAGGTCTCCGGACACTGCCAAATGTCCTCTGAGAAGCAAACCTGCCCTCGGTTGAGACCACTACTCTGACATGAAGGTCAGCTATTGTATGGAGAGCTCAGGATTTGTCAGTTTGTGGCTACTATGCCGTCAGATGCATGACCTTGTGTTGGAAGGACCGTGAGGCACTCATCACAATAGGATTGAGCCTGGATCATTTCTGAGACCCACAGCCCCCACAGTATGGAGAAGGCAGAGACTCACATGGCTACCCTCCAAGGCAGGAATGGCCAAGAGAATTGGAAGGAAGGTGAGAAGGCATCAGAGCCATCTGTGCCCAAGAGGATGACTGCTTTGAGCACCGTATTTACAATATTTACAGCAGCACAAGAGAGAACAGGCCTTTCTGGGAGGAGATAGAAGGAAGACACTGGGGTATACTTCTAGTAGGGAATTACTCAACAAAGGGGAAGTTGGGGGCTCTGCCAAAATTCTATACAAACAGAACAAACCCCCTTTGACCACTGTCCTCTGAACACATTTCTGGGACTGGCCCCTGTAGGCCTCTTGGCTACTTTAAGTCCAGCTGCGGAGCTGACAGCACTGGATTTGTAGGGCTAATACAAACAGAGGCACAGGGGACCCCCAAGGCTACCTTTTGGTGCCCTGCCTCGGGTGGTTCAAAGACAAGTTCTCACAAACACAAAAGGCCCTCTAACAACTTCTTAGGAGAGAAAAAAAATCTATTTACATACAGATTTTAAATATGTAAATTCTTCAAAGGGCAAAAATGAAATATCAAGTCTCTGTCCCATTCAGTTGCTCTAGTAATTACCATTATCTTTTTTTTTTTAACTGAGGTATAACAGACATTCAGCGTTATTTTAGTTTCAGGTGTTACAACGTAGTGATTTGGCCTTTGTATCTATTGCAAAATGATCACCTCAACAAGTATAGTTACCACTTGTCACCACATAAAATTAATATAATGTTATTGACTATATATCCCATGCTGTACATTGTATCCCCATGCCTTATTTATTTTATAACTGGAAGTTTGTATTTATTGATCCCCTTCACCCATTTTACTCCACCAACCTCCTTCCCCTCTGGTGATCACCAATCTGTTCTCTGTATCTATGAATCTGGATTTTGTTTGTTTTGCTTTGTTTTTATAGATTCCACATATAAGTGAAATCAATATAGCATTTGTTTTTCTCTGATTTATTTCACTTAGCATGCTAGCTTCAAGATCCATACATGTTGTCACAAATGGCAAGATTTCATTCTTTTTTATGGCTGGGTAGTATTCCACTGCATGTGTGTGTGTGGGGGGGGGGAGGGCGGTGTGTACACCACTAGAATACATTTTTTCTCCTATTTCTTGATTTATAAACTTTAGTCAGAGGCTTTTAATTCCCTCCTATGCAGGATGGTACCTTTAGTTCATTTATACTCCTGCCTTCTCAAGTTTTTCCTAATTTCTATTATAATTAATTTCATACCGCAGATAAATAACATTTGTATTCTATTTTATAACTAATAAGTAAATCTTCTATATTTTGTCTATGGGTTGAGTCTAAATGTTAAAAGCCACTAAATAGCATTTGTAATAATATTATTATATGAATATTATTCACTGTAACCGAGCAGAGTAGTTAGAACACTATTTTTTTTTAAAGATTTTATTTATTTATTCATGAGAGACAGAGAGACAGAGAGAGAGAGAGAGAGAGAGAGAGGCAGAGCCACAGGCAGAGGGAGAAGCAGGCTCCATGCAGGGAGCCTGACATGGGACTCGATCCCGGGACCCCGGGATCATGCCCTGGGCCAAAGGCAGTGCTAAACCCCTGAGCCACCCGGGCTGCCCAGAACACTATTTTTTTTAAGAAGACTCCATGCCCTGAGCTGAGATCAAGAGTTAGACACTAGGGGTGTCTGAGTGGCTCAGTTGGTTAAGCGTCTAATTCTTGATCTCAGCTCAGGTCTTGATCTCAGGGTTGTGAATTCAGGCCCTGTGTGGGGTGAGGAGCCTACTTAAATAAAAAGAAGAATGAGTTGGACACTTAAACGACTAAGCCACCCAAGTACCCTGTGGTTAGAACACTATTAAAGGAAATGTAAAAAGTGTCATTTAAACTTTGTTAGTGAGAACACTTGAGTGTCTTGGTAAATACAGGATCTTTTTTTTTTTTTTAAGGTTTTATTTATTCATGAGAGACAGAGACACAGGCAGAGGGAGAAACAAGGCTCCATGCAGGAAGCCCGATGCAGGACCGGATCCCAGAACCCTGGGATCATGACCTGAGCCAAAGGCAGACGCTCAACCGCTGAGCCACCCAGGTGCCCCCAGGATCTTCTTTTAATTTTGTTTTGATCTTGTTCACTTCTGGATTATAAAAAATCGCTACATCTTCAATGTTGTCCACTTAGATGGAGCTGATTTTGGTTTCATTTAATCTGTATGCTGTTGTTGGTTTTTCCTCCCCTTCTTAGAGAGCACAGTGTTAAACTTTCTCAACTCTTGCATATCTGAAAGCCACCTTCCTTTTCCCACCTACTCAGCTGGGGTGCAGAATTCTAGGCTCAGACTTTTTCTTTTCATCCTAGGACTCTGACAATGCTAGATGGTATTCTAACATCCAGTTTTGCTAATGCCACATCTGATTCTTTCTCTTTATAGGCTGCCAGTTTTTTTCTTTGGAAGCCTTGAAGAGTCCTGCTTTTCCTTCTTAGTTATGGAATGCTCCAATGTGTCCATTCATGCTACTCATACCAGGGGCCCTTGCACTCTGGAGACTGGAATCTTCCCTCTACCAAGAGATTGTTTTTCTTCCACTACTTTTTTGGTTCTTTTCCTCCGCAGTCTCTATCTTCTCCTTTTAGGTTCTGTTAAAGGACTCTGGGCCATCTGGCTCTGACCTCTACATCTCAAAACTCTTCTCTCGCACATCTCTAACTCTGCTCTAATTCTTACAGATTCTTTTATTCTCAACTTCATCTTCCAGATCAACAGTTTGGTCTCTACCACATAATTAAACTATCCATTACATTTTGGGGTTCATTTTAGAAACTTTATTTTTAATTTCCAAGACTTTCTTCTTGTTTGGTTGCTCATTTTTCTAATGACCTGTTCTTATATCATGACTGGAAAAGCCTTTCAACTCTAGGGCTTTTATTAGAAAAATTAAGAAATAACTATTTAGTGGGGCACCGGGCTGGCTCAGTTGGTAGAGCATACAACTCTTGATCTCAGGGTCATGAGTTAGAGCCCTGTGTTGGACATAGAATTTACTTTAAAAATATATGTACATATATAGGAATTAATTACTTTGGCATGCCCTCCTATGTCTTTACTCAGTTCATCAAGCAGGTGGGGAATCTGACCATGCTGAAGTTGAGTTGGGGGGTATTACTCTAGGGAGAAAAATCTTTGGTGGCCTCAAGATCTGTTTTTCTATCAAGCCCTCCCCAGGTTTTATCTCCACTTTCTTTAGAGAGCTATGGCCTGAAGAGAAAATTAACAGCTACCAGTTGATCAGTTGACACAGGAAGTGCTTGTTGCAGCTGTTACTAACAACATTCTTTAATAAATGACCTAGACAAACTGGCTCAAGTCTCACTTTGGTCTTGGGCTATAGTTGTCTCTCCTACAATTCCCTCTATGTTTGGTCTTGCAAGTAGTCCAAAATATCTCTCCTGTGATTTCAATGAGCCCTGGGAATACAAGGGAGCTATATGTGTGAGCTGAGCCTCTCATCTTAAATTGGAAGTCCATCTATTCCATTTTCAGGCTTTTTCAGTGAAGGAGGTACCACACTTGCTCTTGCTGGCCTGTGGGGATCATTTCCATCCAGCTGAACCCTGGATGTAGTCAAAGCTCACATTTTCTTATTTGACCATCTATGGAGCTATAGAATGAATCATGGGCACCTTCCTCATCTAATTCTTCAGACACTTTGTGCCTGCTTCTGTTCTTAGTGTCTCTCCTCCAAACTGAATAAGCAGAAATCCTAGTGACTAAAATTTACACTCCATGACTTTAGAGATCACTCCTGTTGCTCTTCAAAGAGTCAATTTCTTCCCCACACAACTTCACTGAAGTATGACTAACAAACAACAACTGCGTGTATTAGGTTTATGAGATGTTCAGATATGTGTATACTGTGAAATAATTACCACAATCAAGCTGATTAACATATTCATCATTTCACACAGTTACCATTTTCTTGTGTGCATGGTACAAACACTTAAGATCTACCCCCTTAGAGAATTTCTAGCATACACTACAGATTATTAACTATAGTCACAATATTGTATGTTAGGTTTCCAGAACTTAGGTTTTCAGAACTTATACATCTTATAACTGAAAGTTTCTACCCTCTGACCAGCATCTCTCCATTCCCTCCACTCCCCAGCCCCTGGCAACCACCATTCTACTCTCTGTTACTATGAGTTTGACTTTTATAGATTCCACCCGGAGGTGAGATCATGCAGTGTTTTTCTTTCTGTGCTTGGTTTATTTCATAGCATAATGTCCTCCAGTTTTAGCCATGTTGTCCCAAATAGCTGAATTTCCTTCATTTTTAAGGCTGAATAATATTCTACTATATACACATGCTCACACACATCTTTATTCATTCATGCACTGAGCGGATGCTTAGGTTGTTTCCATATCTTCATTACTGTGAATAATGCTGCTATGAACATGGGAGTGCAGATATCTCTTTGAGATGAGGATGAGTAACCTCCGTACTATTTCTCGCAGTGGCTGCACCATTTTACATACCACCAACAGTATATAAGGGTTTCCATTTCTCCACATCCTCCTAACACTTGTTATCTTTTGACATTTTGATAACAGCTAACCTAATAGATATGAGGTGAGATCTCATTATGGTTTTGATTTGTATTTCCCTGATGATGAATGATGTTGAGAATGTTCCATGGGTCAGTCAGCCAAGTATATGTCTTCTCTGGAAAAATGTTTATTCAGGTCCTTTGCCTATTTTTTAATTGGGGTATTTTTTAAAATCATGAAATGATGTTGGGTTCTGTCAAATTGCGTTTTCTGGGGGCACCTGGGAGGCTCAGTCAGTTAAGCCTCTGACTCTTGATTTTGGTTTAGGTCATGATCTCAGAGTTGTGAGATCAAGCCCTGCATCCCAGTGTGGAGCCTGCTTAAGAGTTTCTCTTTCCCTCTCCCTCTGCCCCTACTCCCTCTCTAAAAAATGCCTTTTCTGCACCTGCTGAGATAATCATATGATTTTTATTTTTTGTTTTGTTAATATGGTATATCACATTTATTGATTTACTTATGTGGACCACACTTGCATTTCAGGGATAAATCCCACTTGTTCATGGTGTATGATCCTTTTAATATGCCATTGAATTCTTTTAGTATTTTGTTGAGGATTTTTTACATCTATGCTCATCAGGGACACTGGCCTGTAAATTTCTTTTCTTGTAGTGTCCTTGGACTTTGATATCAGGGCAAAGTAGGCCTCATAAAATGAATCTGGGAGTGTTCCTGCCTCTTCAGTTCTTTGGAAGAGTTTGAGAAAGTGTTAATTCCTTAAATGTTTGGTGGAATTCACCAGTGAAGCCATTTGATTCTGGGCTTTTCTCTGTTGGGATTTTCTTTTTTAATTTGAAAGGGAGAGAGCACAAGCAGGAAGTGGAGAGGAGAGGAGAGGGGCATAGGGAGAGGGATAAGCAGACTCCTTGCTGAGCAGGGAGCCCAATGTGGGGCTTGATCCTAGGACCCTGAGATCATGACCTGAGCCAAAGGTAGATGTTTAACCAACTGAGCCACTCAGGCACCCTTGTTGGGAGTTTTTTGATTACTGATTCAATCTCTTGCTTGTTACTGATCTATTCAGATTTTCTATTTCTTCTTCATTCAGTCTTGGTAAGTTGCATGTTTCTAGAAATGTATCCATTTTTTCAAAGTTATCCAATTTTTAGTGCAGAATTGTTCATAGAAGTCTCTTATGACCCCTTGTATTTATTTGGTATCATTTGTAATGTCTCCTCTTCCATTTCTGATTTTATTTATTTGAGTCCTCTCTTTTTTTCTTAGTCTAACTAAAGGTTTGTCAATTCTGTTTATCTTTTCAATAAAACAACTCTCAGTTTCGTTTATCTTTTCTATTGTTTTTCCAGTCTCTTTTCTTTATTTCTGCTCTGACCTTTGTTATTTCCTTCCTTCTGCTAACTTCTGGCTTAGTTTGTTCTTCTTTTTCTAGTTCCTTGAGGTATAAAGTTAGGTTGTTTATTTGAGATCTTCCTTTCTTCTGAACGTAGGCACTTATCACTATAAGCTTCCCTTTTAGAACTGCTTTCACTGCATCTCATAAGTTTTGGTATGCTGTTTTACTATTTTTATTTGTCTCAAGATATTTTCTGATTCCCCTTCTGATTTCTTCATTGATCCACTGGTTGTTCGGGAGCGTCCGGTTGAATGTCCACACATTTGTGAACTTTCCAGTTTTCTTAGCTTCATACTATTGTGGTTGGGAAAGATCTTTGATATAATTTCAATCTTCTTACATTTGCTAAGACTTGTTTTACGATCTTTCCTGGAGAATGTTCCATGTGTACTTGAGAAGAATGTGTATTCTGCTGCAGTTGGATGCAAAGTTTTGTATATCTTTTAGATCCACCTGGTCTAAAATGTAGTTCAAATCCAATGTTTCATTATTTCCTTTTGTGTCTGAACAATCTATCCATTATTGAAACTGGAGTACTGACTGCCCATAAGAATAAATTTCTTATCACTTTAGCATTTTGTCAGTCTTCTGTGAACTCTCTCCAATTTTCTCCACATCATTTCCAAACCCAGGGAGTAACACGCAATCTGAATTACAATGTAGACAAAGTACATATGGCTTTTAAAAGTCTCTGGGGGTTCTATTTCAGTTAATAGCAAACAAGGTAATTTAAATCATCATTTCCACTGAAAACAACTAGAAAATCTGGGCAAAATAAAACACCACAAAATCGTCTGCTTAATGGCATCAGAATGCTGCCATGGAAGCAAAGAGGGCCAGAATCTGGAGGAAGAAGCCCAAGAGGTGAGTCTGGCATTTGATGAGCCACATTTCCCCAAAAGGCACCTGAGAAGTTGGGCAGAGTATCTGTCAGACTCACAAAGATAGAGTGAATCTTTTTTAAAAAAAATATCTTATTTATTTATTCATAAGAGACACAGAGAGAGGCAGAAACATAGGTTGAAGGAGAAGCAGGCTCCCTGTGGGGAGCCTGATGTGGGACTTGATCCCAGGACCCTGAGCCATGACCTGAGCCAAAGGCAGATGCTCAACCACTGAGCTACCCAGGCACCCCTTGAGGATTTTTTTCAATCTAATGCATGACAAAATTAGCTTCTTCAATTAGCTTTCTTGATTACTATGTATTTTTTAGTAATTTGTTTTTCTCTTTCTGTTAATTGCCTATTAATTTTAAAATATTTTGTGAACCTTTTTATTATAGAATTTTAGAAGTTCTCTGTACATGATAGATATTAGTCTCATATGAACATAGCAAATATTTTATCTGGTCTTCAGGCTTCGTTAATGTTGCCTTCTGTCATCCCAAAACTATTATTTACATAGTAAAGTTTATCTCCCCCTCCAAGCCTTTGATTTTTGATTAAAAGGATGTTATTAATGAAGTTTTAAATTGTGGCCTGTATTTTCTTTGAAATTTTCTATAAGTTCATAATATCATCTGCTTTTCCCAGTAGAATAGGATTTCTCAACTTTGGGGATAACAGAAGAGAATATGAAATTTTCTGTTAACAGATACTTTCTCTTTACACGTATATGTTGCTGTAGAAGATAGAGTGAATCTGATGAAAACTGGAGTCCCATCCTTCTGAAGAAGATGGTATGTAAACACCTTAGGCTCTACTTTAGAATCCTAGAAAAAAAACCACAACAGAAAACAGACTAATCTTCACAGGAAATGACTCCCAGCTTCAAGTCACCCTCATTCCTGATTGGGTTATGGTGACCTGGAATTGCTAATGCCCCTAGCCTAGCCACTGACCAAAAACAAGTTAATTAGCTCTGAAGGACAATAGCCTCAGCCGGAGCATCTCAAATGATCTCTACACTTTTCCACTACCCATGTCCATCACTCAGTAAAAAAAAAATAGATGCACAGAAGATAAATAATAAAGTTTCTAGAAGGTAAGAGGAAACTGGCTTCATGAGTTTGGGATAGACAAAGATTTTTATAAGAGGACACAAAACTACTATCCAGAAAAGATCAATAAATTGGATTAAGACCTTTTTTTATCAAGAGATTCTATGTAAAAGTCAAAAGGCAAGTCACAAGGAGAGATGATATTTTTATCACATATAATTAGCAAAATACTCATATAGCCAGAATACCTAATGAATGCTTACAAAACAGTAAAGGCAGACAACCCAATTGAAAAATGGGCAAGAGGGCAGCTCGGGTGGCTCAGTGGTTTAGCGCTGCCTTCGACCCAGGGAGTGATCCTGGAGACCCAGGATTGAGTCCCGTGTCAGGCTCCCTGCATGGAGCCTGCTTCTCCCTCTGCCTGTGTCTCTGCCTCTCTCTCTGTGTCTCTCATGAATAAATAAATAAAATATTTTAAAAAAGAAAAGAAAAAAAAAAAAAAGAAAAGAAAAATGGGCAAGAGACTTGAACAGGTACTTCATAAAGAAACATACCAATGGCCAGTAAATATACAGAAAGATGCTCAACCTTATCAGTCATCAGATAAGTGCAAATTAAAACCACAATAAAATACCACTATAAACCCAATAGAATGGCTACAATTCAGAAGACTGGCAACACCAATGGTCAGTGATGACGTACAGCAACCAGAATTGTCATACACTAGAGGTGTGCATAAAGTGGTACCACCATTTTGTAAAACTGTTTGGCACTACCTTCTAAAGTTGAATCTATGCATGTCCTATGACCCAGCAATTTCATTCCTGAGTATATTCCCAACAAAATGTATATACACATGCACCAAAAGGCACGTACAAAAATGTCATACTAGCTCAAAATTAGAAACAATCTACATGTTCATCAACAATCAATGATAATTAAATTATGGTATATTCACATTTTTAAAAAGATTTATTTATTTATGATAGACATAGAGAGAGAGAGAGAGAGAGAGAGGCAGAGACACAGGAGGAGGGAGAAGCAGGCTCCATGCCAGGAGCCCAACGGGGGACTCGATCCCGGGACTCCAGGATCCTGCCCTGGACCAAAGGCAGGCGCTAAAGCACTGAGCCACCCAGGGATCCCAATGGTATATTCACATAATGAAATATTACACAGCAATGAAAATGGATGAACTAGAACTACACATGGCAACATGGATGTGTCACACAAATGATGTCAAGTCAAATAAACCAGACACTAAAAAATATATATTCTGTAGTCCCATTCACACAAAGTTCAAAAAACAGGTAAAATTACTAGGTGTTGCTAGAAGTCAGGAGTTTGGTTACATCTAGGGAGAAGGGGTAGTAACTGGGTTATGGCATGAGAAGAATTGAATACTTTGGTTTTTTACCTTCTTGGTATTCAATGAGTATGTTTATTTTGTGATAATTCATTGAGCATCTAAGATTTGTGTACTTTTCTATATTTATCTTACACTTTAATAAAAATCTTTTTAACATTTTTAAAGTTTCCAAAGACTGTATATGAACTACCTACCCATTTGATCACTATATCAACTTAAATTATGGAAGTTTAACTTTTCGATTTTTAATTTTCACCTGAGAACAAGTGAATCTACTAGAACAGAGTCTGTTCTGCATGTGGCCCAGTTAAGGCATAGATCAGACTTGTCCAGACTTGGTTAGGCCAATAGGAATTATCTTGGTTAGGCCATATTGAATTATCAATATGAATTAACTGTTCAAGTTCTACTACCCTTACTGACCACAGTATGGTTCATTGTGTAATTTTAACTAATTCACCTATACAGGCTTATTTCCCTTGGACATACAGTTCTGAAGAGCCACATTGAATCTAGCAAGCTGTGGGTTAGCTACCCTAATAATGTACAAACATTACTCTTGGCCAAAGAGATGCTTTCCAGGACTACCTGTGGTTGAATAATCTTGCATGTGGACCAAGAGAGGACTGACTATCCCTGTACCAAGCACACATCTTTACTTACTTATCAGAAGTTGTTCACTGACAACTCAACAAGAGAATTTCATCATCAATGTTTCACAAATATAAGGAAGCCACTAAAGGATACTTATGGTCAAAGCTGTACCACAGCCGGAAGAGCCACGCACTCTCCTGCTTTGTCCGGTTTCCTCTGGCAGAATCTGGTCCATCCTAGGAACAAACAAGAAGACAGATGCTTAGTTGCAGTAAAGGGATTGAAATGGGGTGTGTAGGGAGGGGAGGGAAGCTTCTTTTTTAACCATAACTTTTAGAGATTTAGAGCTCAGAGACATACATCCTGTATCACTAAAGTTGCAGATATACTGGGAGGTAATATCTTGAGAGAAAGTGGATAAATCCAAAAGGCAGACAAATCAACCCCCAAGGTAAAAAGCCTGGGATACATCTGTGGGCAGCTCAACTCCCAGTGCAGTACAAAATTTCTTTTGGCGTTCTTATTGTAAGTTTCCTCAAAGTGCCTTTTAGTAGGTTAATTACACTAACATAGTACAGATCCTAACAGGCCAAAACTAATCTATAGGGAATATTAAAGAGAGCTTCCATAAAACCAGTTTTCCAGGCCTCCCCAAAGCTGGCCTGGGGAAGTCATGCTTGGTCATTCCCTGACGATCCACCTAGGATTCTTGATGGCCCTTACTAAGGCACCTACATTGCATTCCAGGTGGTACGGCAACTTGACACCCTGGGAGCTTTAGTAAGATGGGGGCAGTGAGCAGGGAAAATGGGGCCAGAACTAGCATTTCTGTTATTTTAAAGATTTAATTAATGAGAGAGACAGAAACAGAGGGCATGAGCACATATGAGCAGGAGGGGCAGAGGGAGAGGGAGGGGGGGAGAATCTCAAGCAGACTCCACGTTGAGCGCAGAGCCCAATGTGGGGCTTGATCTCACGACTCTGAGATTAGGACTTGAGCTGCCCAGCCCACTGTGCTACCCAGGTGCCCCACATTTCTGGTATTTTAGCCACCCTCAAACGGTTACTCCCCTCATCCCTTTCCAACTCAAATGTCCCTGTCATTCAATTTGCAAAATGACTTGCAAAATCGAACATTCATTTGAGGCTTGGGAAATAGGCTCTGTACAAATATTGTAAGCAGCACAGTTAATATTAAAGAGTGGACTGGCTGTGGTGATTGAAGGGCACTGTTGGAATTCTGAGTTGTTGGGTGACCAGCTCCGAAAGTACAGACTGCTTGGGAAGCACAAGCAGTTGCCTCTCCCTTGAATGCTCCAGAGAGAGGCAGCTCTGCAAGTGAGGTGCCACTGACAAAAGCCAAATGCAAAATGAGCCATTATTACAAGGAGTTCTACATTGCAGTGGGCATTCGCTCCATCTGTAACTGAGATAGCATGGATCCATCAGAGATCTCTGAAAGGCTTGAGTGTAGGAACAAGTAATGGGAGGGAAATTAGCAAGCACTGTTTCAATTTCTCATGTTTCCAATAACAAAGGTTATTTTTAAAAACAGAGTCCCTATGGTATCTGAAGAATGTTTAGTGATAGATGCGGACATGGCTTGTTTAAATGGGCCCTTCTATGGATGAGGAAATTTTTAAAAAAAGAGAAAAGAGAGAGAGAAAGAGTTCCCAGGGACCAACTGTATTTCACATTTTTAGAAATCGTGTGGAAGAAAGAAGGCACAGAAATGTCTCTATTTGCAGGTCATGATCACTCCTTCAGGTAATCAATTGCTGGCCTAATGACAATGTAAGGGGGATTTCCAAATGCCCCACGACTGAGTGTTAAAGTCACAGGTGAGCATTCTGAGGGGCAGATACCTTCATGGAAAAATTAAATGGTTCATTACAAAGGGATAGGCTCTAAGCTCGTGGTTCTAAGTGACCATAGAAGCTTATTAAAGAAAAAACTACCCTGGTGACATACATCGTCAAGAAGGATACTATAAACCACCAGGCACAAGACAGATACCCCCTATGTCAGTTGCATCTGCTCCTCCCCTAAAACAAGAAAAATGACCAACCCCAACCCTGTCATCCTAACTTCTGCCAAACCACAATGCACTATCATCACCTGGGACATTTTAGGCCCTGCCACCTCACCTCTATAGGAGACTTAGATAAGCCCCAAGAAGGACCATTACAATGCGTAAAGCAAAGGAAAGGTTTCTTTTCTTTTTTTTTTTTTTAAAGATTTTATTTATTTATTCGTGAGAGAGACAGAGAGAGAGAGGCAGAGAGAGAAGCGGGCTCCCCATGGGGAGCCCCATGTGGGACTCCATCCCAGGACCCTGGGATCATGACCTGAGGCGAAGGCAGAGGCTCAACCACTGAGCCACCCAGGTGCCCCAAAAGGCTTCTTTTCAAAGGCAAACAAAAGGTCTTCACAGGCGACCAAGGGCCATGCCTGCAGGCCATAAATAAGATAAAGGGAAATATAAGAGGCTGCAAGATGATGCCAATGCTGAAAGGTGACCAGGGATAAATTTGGAGCAAATAAAAAGTGCAGCTTCACAACGGGGATGTTAAGCAACTTCTTATTTTATGAGATGGTGCCAGAAGTATGACTAGGTATAAGAAAAACAGAGATAAATCCACATATGGGGACTCTGGAGAAATCAGGGAGGGGCTGTGGAATGGGACTCATTGGGTTTCATTTATTAAGCTGACCCAAAAGAGGAAGATAACCAACAGCTGCTTCCCAAAGGGATTTGGGCCCCTTTCCTGCTCCGAGCAGTATAGGGCTGAGCAGGGGTCAGTGTGGGGGCAGGCTGATCCTACAAGACGCAGCCCCCTTCCCAGGCTCATGTGCAGACCCTTGGATTTCCATTCAGGTGCTGCCCACAGAAAAAGCTGGGACCTGTTCTCTCACCACACTCCTCCCCGAAACCTGCATTCCCACAGGAGGGCTTACACCCCATGTCTTCAGCTCAGGGCTTTTAGAACTTGGAACAGCCTTTCCAACGGTAGCTTTCTCCCACCTACAACACCTACCTGGCTGATCCATATTCATTTTTTGAGGCTGGATACAAGAGAAGGTTGGCTTCTCTGAGAAATGTTTCAAAGGCAACAGAGCATGCCAAGAGGTACAGGTATGACTATCACAGGCTTTGTCAACAAACTATGTGGGTCTCGATCCTTACTCTACTCCTAGCTGTGCCATTGTCTCGCTGTATGACCCTGGGCAGGTTTAAATTGAGATCTAACTGACATATAACATTGTGTCAGTTTAAAGTGTACAGTGTGTTGGTTTGGTACATTTATTGACTACAGTATGATTACCATGGTAGCATGAGCTACTATCTATATCCTGTCACATAGTTATCATTTCTTTTTTTTTGGTGAGAACAATTAAGACCTACTATAGTAGCAACTTTGTAGTTTATAATGAGTATTGTTGACTATATTCACTTTGGTGTGCACTAGCTCTCCAGAACTTATTTATCTATTAGCTGCTTAAACATCTCCCGAATTCTCCTACCCCTTAGCTCCTATCCCCATTTTTCGAGGATATCACAATGAGTGTATTTATTTTTTGTATTCACTAGGCATCTACTGTGTGCCAGGCACCATGCTGGGTGCTGGAAACACAAAGGGGCATGAGACTAGCACTTGCCCCCCCAAGGAGCCTGTTTCCAGAGGGGAGGACACACGGACAGACATATATGGTGACAAATGTGATGAAATAAAAGAAAGCAAATTTAAGAACTGAGGAGTGACAAAAGGTCCTATTTTTGAAATCTTTTTGCTAGAACTAATAAATAATGATTTCTGGGCAGAGTTATTATTTCATTCCATTCTTATTGTTAAAAGAAATTTTCAAAGCTAAAATTTCATTACAGTAATGACAACAGCTTTTTTTTTTTTCCAGAGATGGAGCAAAACACTTCCCTTCCTCGCACCACAAAGGTTTCTCTGACCTAATCCCAGGAGCCTGATGTTACATGACATGGCAAAAGGCGTTTTGTAGATGGACTTAAGGTTTTCCAGGAGGGCTGCTGCAATTACACAGGCCCTTAAAAGTAGATGAAGAGGGTAAAAGAGAGAGTTGCAGTGGAAGAAGAGGCAGGAAAGATTCAACATGTGACAGGGACTTGCCCCACTGTTGCTCACTTTGAAGATAGAGGGAGTCCACAAACCAAGAAATAGCAGGTGCTTCTAGGAGGTGAGCTTGACCCTGGGCCAAGGGTCAGCAAGGAAACAGGACTTCAGTCCTACAGCTATATAACTGAATGCTAGCAACAACCTGAAGAGCCTGGCAGTGGGTTGGTTCTCCCCCAGAGCCCAACCCCACCAACACCTTGATTTTGGCCTTAAAACAAAGAAACCAGCGGAGCCCACCAAACTTTTAACCTACAGAATGTAAGACTGGTGTTTGAAGTTACTGAGTGGGTGGGAGTTTGTTACAGTGGCCCTAGAAATCTAATGCAGAGCAAAAGAACAAATAAGTGATGTGACCTAATTTGTGCCTTTTTCTTGTCCCTGGGATGGTGGAGCCTACAACTTTCACAAGGGAGTAATAGGTTTTGAAAACAGGGAATCAAGAGCTCCGCAATGCCTACTCCAGGGCTTCTCAAATTGTGAATGGGCACATGACCCTCCTGGGAACCCCTTTAAAATGTGAGTTCAGAGTGGGTGGGTCTGGGTGAGGCCCAACAGTCTGCATTTTTATAAGCTCTCTGGTAAGGCCCAGGCTGCTGGTCCATGGGGACACTCAGAGCTGAGGGGCAAGGCCAGGTCTATTGACCTCACCTCTGGCACTCTCTGCCCTTATCTGTACCCTTCATTGCACTGTCACCACACCCTTAAGGATGTGGTGTCTTGCTTGCAGATGTATTCCCAGAGCCCAAAAGATTGTCTGAAATATAATAGGTGCTCAGTAAGCCTTTGTCAAATGAATGAATAAATTAATGTGAATTTTGTACTTCTAAGAAAAAAAATAGCCAAAAGGGAAGTCAGGGACCAAGGTGAGGGGGTGGCAAGCAGAAAAACAAAAAGAAAAGCATCCTAGTGGAATTTAAGAAAAGGCCATTCAGCAACTGTTTGAAGTTAAAGATTTAAGTGACTGCGTATCAGGTTTCAGCCTAGAGTAAAACTGAGGAAGGACTAGAAAGTTGTAAGTCAATGCAACTATAAAGAGCTGATTTTCTGCATGCACGTGTGTGGTGCTTGCCAGGCGCGCCTGTGCACACATACACTACAAGCACAATGTTTTCGTCTCCTCCACATTCTATTAATATCCTGCTTCTGACTCCGTCCTGCTGAGATGATAAAGCCAGGATAAATTCAGATTTGTGCTCCTAGCTACTCCAAAGCAGCCTCATCAGTGAGTGCTCTTCTGTAAACTTGGGGAAGGAAGTGAATATCTCTGTCTGGCACAAAAAAAGTCCCCCTTGAATGGGGTGGGAGGCCACCCCCAAGCCCAGGCAGCTTGCCTTCAGCTGGGGTTGTTTTTGTTTTGGTTGCAAAGTCACCAAGACCTCCAGAGAAACAAAGCAACTGAGTTTTTTTGTTTTGTTCTAATTAGTCAAACTTGCCAGGGACATGAAGCTGAAGTCTGCCCACAATATTCTTATGCTTCCTTCTCATAAAGCCAGAAGTTCTAGCCAAAAGCTCCTTTCCTTCTCCCACATGAGCTAATATTCTGCAGCTCTGTAGCCATAACTCTTGGGCTTCTAGAACCAGTGAGGAACAATCCTGCTGTCATGAGAAATTCATTCCCATCAAATGTCACTTTCCTATTTATTTTTAGGAAGATCATTTAGAAAATGAGGTAAAGAGAACTGGCCTTTCTTCTCTGCTGGGGAACAAACATCTGGACTTTCCCCACTTATGATTTCAGTTTCATGACATCACTGAGCGTGTGACCTGGATCCATTTCAGGGGAAACTGCAAGAACCCAGGATTTTACCCAAAAAAATTGAGAAGCCCATTTACTTCTCTGTTTTATTGTTGCTCCTGACCACTGAGTGCTCCCAGCTCTGCTGTTAGTGGCTCACTGGACTGAGGAAGTCAGGCCAGGAGGACTAAGAGACATAAGGCCCTTTAAGTACAAGGGCAGGAGTCATTTGTAAGAAAGTGCCCTGGAAAACCAAGCTTGAAGTTTGTCTTTTTTCTTTTTTTCAATCTGACAGCAATCTTGAAAGACTTTCAAAATACCAGTGGAACTGATTCTGAGGGCCCACTGCATGACTGAGTGTGAGGCTTGGAAGGAGGTAGGTTAAGGGAAGCTGTGACTCCAGCTCCCGGCTAGGGCCGGCCGCTGGGTGCCACTCGGAGTGCTGCAGAAGTCGCCACCACCTGCCCATTCACAACTGGACCAAAGGGCCGTCCAGGGAGCCATCAGGAACACTGATGACCACCCCGCAGACAGGGAGCGCTATCTTAGCTGTCACCGCGGAGGCTAAAGGCACTGCCAGAACGCTTAGCACTAACTTAGGACCTGCTGCTTTCTCAAACATTTCCATGGACCAGTGACAACAAGCTTGTGACTGAGTCTTGTTACAAGCCCAGTGTCTCCATGTGAAGTTCTCATGAGATGTATAGTGAGTTTGGCTACGTGAAAGCAACCAAACCACTTCATGCCTTTCCTTTTACAGATGCTTAAATCCAGAGGCAGGAGCAATGGAAAACAACAACAACAACAATAACAGCAAGCAGCAAAAGGGCTGGAGGGTGTTTGGTCTGGAACTGACAAGATGAAATCTGTCCAAACCCTGGCTATCCAGCTGGAATTAGCCTGTTTTTCTTACAAAATTCATCTGGACCAGCTGCAGTCCTGGGGAGGAAGCTTTGGAATAGGGCAGTCATATCTTCCTACCAGAGCCATTATTTTCCTTTCAGTGAAATAAAGACACTTCACCCAGGTTTTCTCAGGGTGAGTTTCAAGATCCCCCATTATACTCTAAATTAGCTTCCAGGTGCACAGTTCTGAATTCTCGGTTTCTAAACTCCTTGATCCAAGCTAGAGTGCAATGGCAACTTTTCAAAAAGAAGTTCTCATTGAAACCACAAGTTCCCAACACAGTGGCCACTTCTAATATAATCTCAAAGGTCTTCTGGGGCACCATTATTCCTGTTTTAATATTTTCTTTTTAAGTAATCTCTACACCCAGCGTGGGGCCTGAACTCAATCCTGAGATGGAGTCCCATGCTCTTCGACTGAGCCAGCCAGGCGTCCCTCTGGAGTACCATTAAAGTGGGCATCATATCGTCTCCAATAAAGCTCACTGGAAACTTTTCCTCAGATGTCCAGCTCTTTCAGAGGTCATGGCTTTGTGTTCCTTAAGGGGCATTACCACCAAGATGGGAACCCCCTCAAAAAGAAAGAAATCAGAAAAAGCTGTAGGCGGCACTCCCTGGCCCTGCATGGCACTACATTTTGGGACACTTGTTAGGTCTGATTTGGGGACTAGAGTAATTTAGAAGGTCCTCTGGAATTTGAAGTATGTAGACTGGATTTAGGGTTGAGCGCGGTTCAAAGCTGACTGGAAAAAAAGAAACCCCCAACACAGTTTCCTGGACAACACATGTGTGAGGTCAGTAAAGCTTTCCTCTGCACTGGGGCTCTCTCGTCGCCCCCCGCCCCGCCCCCCGCATCTCCCTATCAAATACCAATCGAGCGCCCCCAGGTGCCTGGCACTGCGCTCAGCACTGGGGAGTCAATCCTGCACAAAACAGTTCTTGACTCCTGAGGCCAGTTAGTGACATTTGGGTAATGGATTGCTGCTCTTAACATAACCTTTTGTTCCTCTAGCCTGCCTGCCCACAGAATGTCAGCCTTGGGAAGGAGCAAACCTGGAGACACAGGGTGATGTGGCAGCCCAAAACCATGTCTGCCACTTCGCTGATGCTCCCATAAAGAGCTTATGGTCTCTCTCCCCTCCCATCGAATCCGGTCTGGCTTGAGCAACTCATTGTGACCACCAGGAAGTCACAGAGGTGATGCCGGGAGACTTTCAAGGCTAGGTCAGAAACGGTGATGCGGCTTCCACCTTGCTTGCTGGGATAGAACCCTGAGTCATTGTGTAAGAAGTCCAGGAATCCCGAGGCCATGTGGGGGAGCCATGTGTAGGCATTCCAGTCAGCTGTCCTAATCTTTGGGTCCTCCCAGCTCAGGTGCCAGACATATGAGTGTATGAGTCTTTGGATGACTCCAGCTGCCAGCTCTCTCCTTGGAGCAAAGGCAAGCTGCCTCTATTATGCCTTTTCCAAATTCCTGACGAAGAGAATCCATGAGTAAAAGAAATTGTTGCTCACTTTCCTATGTTTGGTGCAGTTTTGTTATGCAGCAACAGTAACTGGAACAGATGGCAAAACCACTCTATCAGGAGTCTCTGCAGCAGCAGGGAGTCATCCCTGCTTGTCATACTCGAGGCTGCCATGGGGCTGCTCTGATCCCAGCCTGTACAGCTTCCTTCCCTGGCACACTGTTCCAGGCTCCACCCTGCCTAAGCCTTAGCTGTTAGCCTTACTGTGACCTTCAGCCCTTGGGGGTGGGGGTGGCAATGAGGGTGAGGGCTGCTGCTCTGACATTGTTGGGCTTGAGGAGAACTCAGATGTAAAGGATCCCAGGCTCTGGAGGTAGGGGAGGGGCTCTAATCACCCACATCCTTCCTCTCTTCCTCAGATTCTGGGCTAGAGAGTCAGATGCCATCCCCACTTCCCCCTACCCGGGCACCACTGACAGACTCTGACCCAGTGACAGTGAGCCAGTCGCCAACGTATCTGATATATCCATTCTTGGAAGGCAGGCAGTCAGGGACTTAGCTTGAATACTCTTCCTGGCCAGCCTACCCCCTCAATATGTTGTTTAAGAACACCAGTTTGACTAACCAGGTCAAACCCTGGCTTCAAAACCTTCTAATTCTCTGACTGCAGATGGCTCACTTAGACTCTCAAACTTCAGCTTCTCATCTATCAAATGGCGGTAACAGTACCTACCCCATAAGGTTGCTGTCAAACTCACAGTGAGGGAATCCACGTAAAGATGTTTGGTCTATAGCAAATACTCAATAAATTTTAGCTACTTTTAAAAATGTCTTCCCCTGGAAGAAGCATCTCTTGTGACTTACCCCTTGTAAGACTTGAAAGCTGTCATTGTTGGGTGGTGGGTCTTGATCTGGGTCGACGCCAACTCTGTAAGTCACCAGGGAGAAAGACAAGGAGAAAAATGGAGAGTATTAGCTTGGACCATGGCAACCATGCTGGCTGAAAGTAGCCAAAAAGCTGACCATCTTCGAGAAGCAGAAGGAGTAGTTAGCTAAAAGAGGAGGAAGGCTGTCATGCAAAAGTCGTGAGAAAGAGGTCATGTACCATGTCAGATCCCAGGGGGCAGGAGAGGCAAGTAGTACTGTGTGCTTACACCCTATGCAAGGCCACTCGGGAGTGGCACCAGCTGGCAACTGTCCCTCTGCCTTCCTGCACCAAATGGTCCCAGTTATCCAAACTGGGGTCTTACTGCCCCATACCGTTTCCTTTCTGCTGCTTCCTCACGTCTGCCCTGACCTCCTTTTAATTCCCTAAACTTCTGATATGCAATTTTTCACATATCCAGGGCAGCGCCAGAAGAACTTATAGTGAACACCTGTATACCCACCACCTAGACTCTACCATTGGCATCTTGCTAGAGTTTCTTTACCACGTATCTATCCATATCTCTATCATCCATCTTATTCTTTAGATGCATCCAAATAAAAGTTGCAGACATCAGCACATGTCCCCTGAATACTTGAGCATGCATATCATTCATGTTTAATCCAGGTAGCCCCATGTCCTCCTGCAACAGAGGTGACCTGAGAGGTGGCATGTTTAAGATCAACAACTGAAGGCGGAAAGAAAAAGCAAAGTGGCAGAATCCACTTGCAACAAATCTCACACTTTTGTTAGGGTAGTTGTCTTGACTTAGTAACACACCAGCTGTTGTTTTGTGCATCTGTTAATTCTCTCTGCCTGTACCCTCTTCACTCTGAGGTGGAGAACTGTGACATCGATCACAGGGTGATGGGGGAGAGAACAAAGAGGCCAGGAAAATTCTCTGTCTTCTCACACTCCCTCCACTGTTGCAAAGAACTGGAAACTGAGATCTCAGTTTTTGGCAGGTCTGCCTTGAGCTTGAAGTGAGGCACTGACTGGCCTCAACCAACAGTCCAGTACCAGGGTGCTGACTCCAAAGAGTGGTCCACAGACACAAAACCCCATGTGTGTGCATCCTACTTTTCTTCCTCTCCTTCCCTCTTGCCCACCTATGATGCCCAGGTCATTTCTTGAGAAGAGAGACTAGCAGAAAAGGTAAACAGTAAAGAACACAGATGTGCCTACCCTTTCAAAGCCAATCTCTAGGTTCTTATTCCAGGTTTGTCAAGCACTGACCCAAGGTGTGTGCGCCCCTGAAAGGAACTATGGAAGGAGAGGGAATGGATGTCCTGTATTTTGCTGAAGGCAAAGTTTAAAACCACAAGATGAATCCATGTATTCATCAGATATTTATTGGATGCCTATGATGGCAGGCACTGTTCTAATGAAAATCTAGTGTACCAGACACTAGATTTCCTCCCTATGGGCCTGGAGTTTGATAGGATCTTTGTAGTGAGTTGGATGGACTTTGCTACATGTCTAGGGGCTGCTTCCAGGCTGGAGGAGATTCTGAGGGTTGGAGACTTGTCCTCGTAACTAGACGTTATCCGAGGACCTTTAAGCAACAAATCTCATAGAGGTTTTCTGACACAAAATCCATCCAATTCAGGGGCCTCAGGGCTGCCCCTAAAAGTCACACCAGAGCCTCAATGCACCTGATGTGTCTAATGTATCAAAATGTGAGAGGAGTGGTCACATATGGAATTCCTAGCTCTTGATTTTGAGCCTTCATCTGTTTTAGAGATGCTTAACACACATTCCACAGAGAAAAGTCCTCCATGTGGTAGTTTTGTCAGCATTTGTAGGATCAACAGCTAGGAATCCAACATTAGGCCTTATTCTGTGGATTCTATAGCAGCACAAAACCTCTTCATGGAAGACTAATTTACTTAGCTGAGCTCCCCGGTACAGACTCAGAGAGGCAGAGCACCGGTTACCCTGATGTTTCTCAGACAGCCTACCAGAATGCCAGGTGACACAGCAGCCCTCAATCTAACTATAAGGCCTGACCATATTGTAGGGCAGAAGTAATGAGTTTATGTTATCTGAAGGGCATGAGGCACAATATGGCCAAGAATATGGCAGTCCAGATCTGCCACTAATAATCTCTTCTTTCTATACTGTGAATTTTGAAATAGGTGTCATTAGCTTTCATAAACGGCTTCCACATCAGCAAAGATAAAGCAAATTGACTTTACTGGCCTAGATGAAATAGGAAGACTATGGGTAGGACAAAAGGTTAAGTATGCCCTGTATTACAATAATGAAAGTAAAGCCAAATATAATAAAAGCTGCCAAATGAAATTTAGCCCCCTCTATTCTTTTAACTGATCTCTATTAAGAGAGAAAAAAAGACTTGTTTAACAAGAATTCAATTCTGTTCGACAAGAACTGCTTATGAAGACTAGGCTGTGACTATTTTCATGCAAGTCCTGGCAATGTCAGTGGAACTCCTCTATTTTCCTTGGGCCCATGCGGCCAGGCCAGAATTCAAAACAACAAATATAAAACGTTGAAATAACTTCATCAATTCACCAAAGCAGGGCCACCCTAACTTCATCTCAAACTCATAATGTTCAGCATTTTGTTTGGGGGAACTTGGGAGTAAGTCTAGATCCACACTATCCAGTAGAACTTTCTGCAACCATGGCAGTGGGCTAGATCTGCGCTGTCCAGTGTGCCAGCCAAGATCCACATGTGGCCAGACACTGAGTTGAAATGTGGCTAATACGACTAAGGAAGTGCATTTTTACATTTCATTTGGTTTCACACCAAGTGAGAAAATAAAGCAGTCAAACTAATGTGCTCATTCTGGAATGAATAAATCTGGAAAGAACATGAATAATTTCCCTTCTAGTATGATAATAAGTACATTCTGATTAGCTGCCTCCAAAATGCCATTGAAATCTCAGGAATTTTAGGAGTGTTCTACATTAACTGATAATTTTGCAAAAACGTGAGTGGCTGAAGCCCTAAATAATTTGAGGACTATGAGACACACACCTTCATGTAAAACCTTGGACACCAGGTCACAGTCTGAATTCTCACATATCCCCAGGGTAATAACTTGTCCTTTGCCCACAGGACCTTCCTTCCTGAAGGTGGGATATTTCAAAAGAAAGGGTCTCCTCTGCAACTTATCTGCTACCTACAGTCAGGCCTCCAAAAAGTGAATGTGTGTGTGTGTGTGTATTTTAAACAGTAGAAAAACAAGTGTAAACCCAGGGAACTTAACAGCTTCCATTACTTGTATGCACATCATTACAGTCCATCTGGAGCCTGGTAATAGTGCAACGTTCATACCCGATGATAAGCATCGTTGTTCTCTCCACTGCCCTCAGAGAGTGACGTACTTTCACAGTGGCAAGAACAGAGCTCAAGCCTATTCTGCATTGATTTACCTACCAGCACTGAGAATCAGATCAGAAACAATGCATGCTGATATAGACACAGGAAGGAAAAAAGAAACATTAAACTCTTCGATCTGCTTGCCCAATGTCGCCGCTCTTAAGCATAATCCAATCATAAACTTGGATGGACACAGAGACAAACTGCATTAGAAGAGACTTTATCTTCTGTTTTTTTAAACACTGTTTTTGTACCTTCTGATTGACCATGAGGTATGAGTACACAAACACATACTTAAAAAAACTCAAATAGCATTGGTACTTAATTAAGATGATATAAGCCATACCCTAGTCATGGCTGAAATATAAAATTCTAGTTTTCTTTATGAATTAATTAAAAGCCTTGTTTACTAGATCATAAACAAGGCTTTGTGGAAAAAGTATCTGTGGCTCTGAAAATGGACTGCTCTCGACACTAAGCTCAGTTGTATAAGAAAGGAGACACTTGCCAACTTCGGCTTTGGTGTTGACACACACTGTCAAATATTCAGGGAAAGAGAACAGAATGTCAGGGACACTGACACATCCATCAACCCAGAGAAAGGGTGGAAAAGGGATTAGACTTGACCTGACCTCTTGCCCCTTTGCTAAAAGGGGCAGGGGGTTGGCGCACACAGGAAGCAAGAAAGGGACAAAACAGCATAAAGAGAAACATCTCAGGTTAGAAGGAGGAGAAGAGCCAGGCCCGGTTAATTTGTTTCTGAGGATGCCCTTGTGTCACCTGAAGTACTGCCAGCGGTGTTCATTCTGGTCCTCTTCGGAGGGCTCCTCGACGCCAACTCTGGGCAGCAGAAGAAGGGAACGTGAGTGTTATGGGGACAACAGGGGAGCCAGGAGCTCTGGGCACAGGACCTGGACCATGTCCATCAAAGAATAGGCTGGCTCACTCTGAATATAAATCCGTATCCTCTTATACTGTCCCCATTCTCTAAAACCCAGAGAGGTAGAACTGCTGCTAAATTCAAACTTAAAGCAACAGTATTAGGAGCTAGGTCAAATGAGGATCAATTGGGAATGAAGATAAGCCTCTCAAAATATAATGTAAGGAAATCAAAGGAATGTATGCAACTCATAGAAAGTGCATTTATACAATTTTCCAGGTCACCTGTTTCATAAAGCAAGGTGCATCCGTAAAAAAAAATAGAAAACAAAGTTGCTACTAAACACATATTTGAAGCATTTACACATAATTTGACACATATTAGACAGAAAGAGCAAAAAGCACCATATTGTTGAAAACAGCAACAATACTTAAGAAGACAAAGATGGCCTTTTTTTTTTTTTTTGACAGAAGTCAGGAACCCAACTTCTGCTATTCTCTTTCTCTTGCAGCTTAGAGTTAACATGGTCCATTTTTACCTGTCTTCACAATTTCTGGGTTATTCAGGGTGCATTGGAACTTTGTCATCGTACTAAGAGCAGGCACTACTGACAATCTTGGCACTACTGACATTTTGGGCCTGGGCCTCTATCTACTAGATACCAGTAGTGCCCCCCCACCCTAGGTGAGGCAAACCAAATATTCCCAGACATTGCCAAATGTCCCCTGGGTGGTAAACTGCCCTCCATCGAGAACCACTGCGTTAACTCATGTGTTCTAAATTAGGGGTGGTATTGGCCCCATGGGTGTGAAAATTGGTTCTTGTGAGACAAAAAGTTTTAGCTAGTACAATGGTTTATAGCCTTCTAAAGCATGATAATACTTAAACAAGTATACAATGGATCTGAGGTATTTAAATTTCATTGGAAGAGGTCATCGGAGAAAAAGCATCTTCGAAGGGCTCCGTGAAGGGAAACAACAATGAAAACAAGGTGGAAAAACATGGTGCTAGATAATGCCCATATTCTTGTGCTATGGCTATCCCCCAGAATATGCAAGTGAGAATGGGATGCTTTTTAACACTGTACTTTTAACAAGTCACATGCTCAAAATGTGACTCATACCAGACTATTTTACTGTAGAATTGAAAAATTATAACAAATTCCAGAAAAGCAAGCTGGACTCCATTAAAGTAAGATTCACTGATAAGAAAAATAGCAATAGTAGCAGTACTAAGGCTATTATTGGTGATGATAATATTATATTATACACAATACATATTACATATAATAATTGAGAGCTAACATAGACTCAATGCTTACTATGCACCAGACTGTACCTTTCTTTCTTTTTCAGATGGTATATTTAATTCTTTATCACATTTATTTTATCCTTACACTACTGTCCCCATCTAAATCGGTGGGGGAAACTGAGTAAAGAAGCTAAATAAGTTGCCCAAGGTCACAAAGGTAGAAAATGGTAGAACCAAGACTGTGGCCAAGACTCTCACACCCCAGAGCTCCAGTTCTTCACCTCACAGTACCTGCCCCCTCTTTTTTAAAAAGATTTATTTATTTATTTGGCAGGGGAAGGAAGGGAGAGGAGCAGAGGGAGAGGGAGAGAGAATCTCGAGCAGACTTTGTGCTGAGCCCAACACGGGGCTCGATCCCCACAACCCTGAAATCACGACCTGAGTTGAGACCAAGAGTCAGATGCCCAACCAACCAAGCCACCCAGGCGCCCTAGGATCCACCCTCTAATTACATGCTGGCACCCTAATCACTTTAAAAAATATTCAGTTACAAATGCTATTACATAAAGAGCTCAGAGCTTCTCCCTGCCTTTATTCAAGTTATCTGGCAAAGAGCTTTATCGTAAATTCTCAGTCTAACAGGATTATACTGAGCAGAGTATCCTTACTTGTCCTTGAGTGTTTGCATGACTGTACTCTGGAGTGTGAAGAGTACCTGTTCGTCTGACTGCCACACACGTGCCATTCCACCCCCACCATCACTACCACTTCACGTGTGTGTCACCTGAAGCTGGGGAGCTCTAAATAGAACAGCCACCACGCTGCCAAAATGTGCTCTGGACCCATACAAGGCGGTCTTTTTTTTTTTTTCTAATTGCCAAAATTCTGCCTTTTGTGAATAACAACCCTTGCTCAAGGGACTAAAAAAAATATGTAGTCTGTGCATTAATAGGAAATAACTGGAGCGTTCTGCCATTATATTTTTTAATGTTTTAAATTATTTTTAATATTATTTTTAATATTTTTAATGTTTTAAAATATCAATCACAACATACCAAAAAGCTAAGTTGGATTTCTGGAGGGCAGTGACCTAGCTTTGGATTTGTGGAATATTCATTTTTATCTTATACACAGACTAGTACATAGCCATGGTTAAAAATCACAACTAACTTCTAATTATTTAGGGTGGAACTCCAAACCCCACCCTGGGCCTTTGACTTCTGAGCAACCATTTAATACCTCATGATCTCTGTCAGTAGCCTGGAGAAGTAAGGAACAAGTAGGTATTGATTGTACTTTCGTCACAGAGGTCAAACACCACGCTGAACTTCAGGGGGTTTCTGAATCAATTTAGAACAAGAAACTGGTTCATGTAAATTATTCACGGTCATGAAGTAACATCAGAAGCCACAGGCCAGAAAACCCAATGAATCTCATTACTTTATTTCAGAGGGAATTTCTTTTCATGTGATCATGTGATAAATGTCAGTTTCTACACTTACATAATTACAATGTATTCATATCTGGGAAATGCAATGCACTAACACCATATGTATTGTCCACCTATTTGTTTCATTATGCTATCTGGGTAGAGTTGGACAGAAAGAAGAAAAAAATAAAGATAGGAGCAGAGATCAATGAAATAGAAAACAGACAATACAGAAAATCAATGAAATAAAAAGCTAGTTCTTTGAAAAGATCAATAAAATTGGCAAACCTCTGGCAAGAAAAAAAGAGAGAAGATACAAATTACCAATATCAGGAATGAAACAAGGAGTGTCACTATAGATCTCACAGACATCAAAAGGATAACAAAGCAAGATTACAAACATAAACATGACAGCTTAGATGAAATGGATCAATTTCACAAACCACCACAATTCACCCAATATGGAACCTTTTTTTAGATTTATTTATTTATTTATTTGAGAAAGAGAGAGAGGGAGAGGAAGAGAGAGAGAGAGAGAGAGCGAGAGAGAGCAAGAGAGAGCATATGAGTGGGAGGAGAGGGAGAGAGGGAATCTCAAGCAGAATCCCCGGTGAGTGTGAAGCCCAAAGCAGGGTTTGATCCCACAACTCTAAGACCATGACCTGAGCTGAAATCATGGGTTGGACACTTAACTTACTGAGCCACCCAGGTGCTGCATGAAACAGATCATCTTATTAGCCCTATAACTATTAAAGAAATTGCCTTCACAATTTAAAAATTCTTGCAAAAGAAGTCTCTAGGACTAGATGGTTTTACTGGAGAATTCCATTAAACTTTCAAGACGAATTAACGTCAATTCTACACAATGCCTTCCAGAAAAACAGAAGAGTAGGGAACATGTCCCAGCTCATTTTGTGAGGCCAGATTACTCTGGAACCAAAAAATAGAGAAAGGCAGTACAAAAAAAAAAACAAAAAACTGTAAACCAATATCCCTCATGAACACAGACCACAAAAGTCCTTAACAAAATAACAACTAATAGAATTCAGCATTTATATAAAAAATTTATACACCATAACCAAGTGGGGTTTGTTTTAGGATAGTAGGACTTGTTTAATATTTGAAAGTTAGTTTTAAAATGAGGGGGAACGGGTGCCTAGGTGACTCAGTCAGTTAAATGTCTGATTCCTGATTTCAGCTTAGGTCATGATCTCAGGGTCATGAGACTGAGTCCTGTGTTGGGCTCTGCATTGGGCGTGGAGCCTCCTTGAGATTCTCTCTCCTCTCCTTCTGACCCTCCCCCCACTTATATGTGCACTCTCTCTCTAAAAAAAAGGAAATTAATCATTGTAACCCACCATATTAACAGGCAAAACATGGAAAATAATATGATCATATCTCTATAGAAAAAAGCATTTGATAAAATTCAACACCTGTTTATGATAAAAAAAAAAACTCAAAAACCTAGCAATAGACAGAAACTCCCTCAACTTGATGATGATGAAGATCTACAAAAACCATACAGCTATATTACACTTATTGGTGAAAGACTGAATGCTTTCCCCTTAAAACTGGAAACAAGACAAGGATGTCAGCTCATGTCACTGTTACTCATCATCATACTGAAAGTCCTAGCCAGAGCAGTAAGTCGAGAAAAGGAAATAAAAGGTATGCTGGTTGGAAAGGAAGATATAAAACTGTCTCTGTTTGCAAATGATGTGATGGTCTATGTAGAAAATCCCAAAGAATTTACAAAACAAAACAAAACAAAATCCTCCTAGAACTAATGAGTTCAGCATGGTCACAGGATATAAGAACAACATAACAAAAACCAGGGGGCCTGGGTGGCTCAGTTGGTAATGCTTCTGACTCTTGGGTTCAGCTCAGGTCATGATCTCAGGGTTGTGGGATCGAGTCCTGCATCAGTGCTCTGTGCTGGCCATGGAGCCTGTTTAAGATTCTCTGCCCCTCCCTCTTCTCTCCCTCTCTAAAAAAATATAAAAACCAATTATATTTCTATATTCTAGCAATGAACACATGGAAATTGAAATTAAAGATAGAATAATACAATTGCTCAAAAAAGAAGAAAGATTCCAATATAAATCTAACAAACCACGTACAGGCACTGTATGCTGAAAACCATGTAGCAGTGATGAAGGAAATCAAAGACAATATAAATGAAGAAACATGCCATGTTCATGAACTGAAAGACTCAACATAATAAAGATGGCAATTCTTCCCAAACTGATACACAGGTTTAACACAATTCCTGTGAAAATTCCAGCAAGATTTTTTTTGATAAACAAGCTTATTCTAAAACATATATGGAAAAGAACTAGAATAGGTTTACCAATTTTGAAAAAGAATAACGTGGTAGGGCTCACTCTACCTGATAGTAAAGTTTATTACATGACTATAGTTATCAGGACAGTGTGGAGGGTTGAATGCATTCATCAACAGAGCAGAATAGAAACAGATTCACATGTATATAGCCAACTGGGTTTTGGCAAAGGAATAAAAGTAGTTCAATAGAATAAGACTAGTTTTTTAAAAAAAGATTTTATTTATTTGAGAGTGAGAGAGCGTGAGCACGCTTAACTGGGGGAGAGGCAGAGGGAGAGGGAGAAGGGAGCCTGATGTGAGGCTCCATACCAGGACCCTAAGATCATGACCTGAGTCGAAGGCAGATGCCCAACCAACTGAGCCACCCAGGAGCCCCAAGACTAGTCTTTTTAACACATTGTGCCAGAACAACTGGATGGCCTAAACCTTGCATCTTATATAAAAATTAACCCAAAATGGACCATAGACTTGAATGTCAAGCATAAAACTAAAAAAGTTTCAAAAGATAACAGAAGAAAATCTTTAGGACCTAGGGCTTAATGGAATGTCCTTAGATGTAACACCAAAGGCACAATGCGTAAAAGAAAAAGAAATGATAAATGGCACTTCCTCAAATTTGAAACTTCTGGCCTATGACAGATTCTACTAAAAGGATGAAAAGACAAGTTACAGCCTGGGAGAAAATATTTGCAAATCACACCTCTGACAAAAGACTGGTATCTACTATAAATAAAGAACTCTCAAAACTCAATTAAAAACTCCAAACAATCTAATTAGAAAATAGAAATTTTGAACAGGTGTTTCACCAGGAGGAGATATATGAATGGCAAATAAGCACATGAAGAGATGTTTAACATCGTTAATCATTAGAGAAATGCAAATTAAGGCCACAGTGAAGTATTCCAACACACCTATTAGAACAACTACAATGAAAAATAGTGGCAACACCAAATGCTGGCAAGGATGCAGAGAAACTAGAACTCTCCTATACCCAGTCACATACATAGTCATTTCCTGATCTCTCACTGTATGCTAGCTGCTATGTTCTGGGTGCTATATATACATTACATCAATATTTCCACAACAATACAGTTATTTTATGTGTGCATATATACAGCTTCTGTGCCTCAGGGAGAGCTACCCAAACTCTCAGTTCTGGATAGGACAGTTTTAATGATCCAGTCCTGAAAAGGGTTATCAGAAGTGCAAAATGTCACAAGTCAACTCTCTCCATTCAGTGGGAAATTATTTGGTCCTATATATGTCTGTGGGGTGGAGGGCTTATAAACTAGCATGAAAAACAAACATGATTTAATCAGGCTCTGAGCCTCCAGGGTACCTACTGAGAGTGACCAAAGAGGAGCAGGAAGTAACCTCAGAGGTCAATCTTGAGATTCTTTAAAAAAAAAAAAAAGATTTTATTTATTTGAGAGAGAGAAAGAGAGAGCAAGCATGAGCAGGGAGTGGGGGAGGGGCAGAGGGAGAGGGAGAAGCAGACTCCCCACTGAGCAGGGAGCCTAATGCAGGGCTCTATCCCAGGATCATGGGATCGTGACCCAAGCCAAAGGCAGACACTCAATGGCTGAGCCAACCAGGCGCCCCTAATCTTGAGATTCTTAAGGATTCTCAACTGTGTGCAGGGTAAGCCTCCTTTTTTACCCTTATTCTAACACAGAACAAGGCTGGTACCATCTTGTATGCCAGTTTAGAGGCAAAAATCTGTCCATTTTGTTCTTTAGGTTTATATTCCCATGATGAATTATTTCTCTTAATACTACTCTTGAGATTCACATTAGGAAATTGAAATTCTAATCATCCCAAATTTCACGACACAGAGGGAGTCCCTGACACAGGCAAACTTCTTACAGGTGGTAAAGCACAGTAGTCAAGGCTGTGGATTGGGTGGCAAGACTGCAGAAGCCCAAATCCTGGCTCATCCCCCTAAAGCTATGTGACCTGGGCAAGTTATTGCTCTATGCCTCAGTTCTGTCAACTCTAAAATGGAGATGACCATAGTAGTAGCTTCTTTATAGGAATGTTATGAAGTTGGTCTTAATGCAGGCCTGGCATTTTGTACAACGCCTGCATCACACAAGCGTCAGCTATTCTATGGCTGCCACCGATTAGCCCCACATAGGTTCTGCAGAGCCACAAGGATGGGAGCCCAGATATGGTGCCGCTGGCAGAGGCCAAGCCCAGGAATCCCTGCCTGCCATCAGTACACAAGTCCTTGATGGGGAGGAGGTGGTGGAAACTATTCTCTCAAATTCCAGTTTTCTCCCAAATTCCAGTCCCCCCACCCCCGACTCTAAGGATGACCACGAGGTCTGGATAGGCCCTCTCCTTCAAGCTAGGTATGCTCTGGGGTTGTCAGTCTGGTGCTTTCTATGCTCCAGAGAAGGAAAAAAAGCTAAAAGTCCGTAGAGGAAGAGGAAAACACTGCCACCTGGTGGCTCTTCATAGTATTCTTCCCTGCACCCATGCACACCCCGAGTGTTGTCGCGCTCTGATCACAACACCCTCTGCAGACCCCAGACTGAGGGAGGTGGTGGGAGCACCTCCCATGAGGCAGAACACATACAGTGAGGCCTGAAGGGGCTGGTGGAAGATCTGACAGCCTGCTTTCATTTACCATTCAGGGAAACTGAGGCCCAAAGACAGGAAGGGCTTGCCTTGAAGACAGAGCCAGAGTTAGGCTCTGTGACTTGTGACCTCTGTTCCAGCGTCATCTTTACTGTCAGGTGCTGGGGCTCACAGCATACTTTGCAATTCAAATGCTCGTAAAAAAAATCAACTTTAGATCAGTGCTCTCCATCCTGATACAGCTGCAAAACCACAGGCGGGGAACATCCAGGAGGCTGCAACAAATGAGGGTTAGGCAGGAAATGTCACCTCTGTGCACTCGAGTAAGAAGTAACAGAGCAGTTTCCTCCTAGAAACAAAACTCAAATTGCCTCTTTTTATTTCTGGTGGATGAGATTATTTAGGAGGACTTAGTTTGATTTCAAAGGACTGTGAAATGCCAGATGTTGCCAGCAGTTATGTCCGTTCTATTGCCTGCAGCTTTAGGACTTTTGAATTCTTGCCCTAGTGTCACTGTTCTAGCAAGGTCTGGATATTTCAAAAGCCTTGTGTTTTCGTACTGACAAAACTCTTAATGACAATCTTTTTTCTTGTGGAAAATCTGACATTCGGAATTTTTACATATTGTTTTTTAATTCCTCCCCCAAACCAAACAAAACCCCATAAAAACCTTCCGAACACTAGGCTGTCTCACACCTGGGTGAGCACAGTGACACAATTAGACATGAAACCGGCCATGGTTTCAAACCGACCTTATGTTAAGCCATGACAACATGGGTGTTGTGCCTCCGCCAATGACCCAGACGGTGAAGAAGACGATGAGGAGGGTGGTCGTGAACATCATCTGGCGAGCATAGGATGCTGTGTCTCGGATGGCCAGTGCAAATGCCATTGCCCCCCTGAGGCCTGCAGGGACCAAAGAAGAGGATTTGGTTATAAGGCCAAATGACAACGTGTCCTGGAATCCATTGCTGCCACTTGGGGCTAGTGAACTATATCCACGTATGGTTTGCAAGTCAAGTTGTCTTCTTCAGAAAGAAGAAAACTTAAGGGAATATGGTTTTCTCCAGTTGGAAGTTTTCTTTTTGTAAAATGCCCAAATGTAATGAGAAAAACACTGCAGTACTTTGTATATAGCATACTCTAGAATAATAACACTCTTATTACTGAAACAGTTCTCGTGCTTGTAACATGAAGTAAAAGGAAATGTAAATAAGAAATAACTAACATAAGCTCTCTAGGTCTGTGATCCAGGCACTATACAGTCATTATAAACTTAAGTAACAGGCTAGGTATGAATATGCCAAATGCATATTTGTGGCCTGTGTGCCATGAACCACAGAACAATTCTGCATTTCCTTAGCAAAGCCACACAAAGAAGAAATGATATAACCTGATCTCCATCAAGGGTTAGAAACTTTTCCTGTAAAGGGTCAGATATTAAATGTTTTATGCTTTGTGGGGCAAGGGGAAAAAAAATCAAGGATATGGTGTGGGTACTTATATATACAAGAAAAAACAAATTTCCACAAAATCTTACCAATGGAAGCCAAGAATACAATAATAATAATGGAGTACAATTTGTTATAATATAGGTGCATTAATGAAAACAATGGAATTCTTTTGGAGGAGTATATTTCACTTAATTGGATTTCAGAGTTAGGATCCCCTGTCATCACATAGATTATAGATGTCCATCTGTAAAGGCCACTCTTAGCCATGGAATATATGAAAATGGGAAGCAGCCAGATTTGGCCCAGGGGCTATAATTCACTGACCCTTCATTCACATGAATGGGTATTAAGATTGAGCACCAAATACTTGTGGTGAGTACAGCACAACCTATAGAGAAGCTGAATCACTATGTTGTACATCTGAAACTAATGTAACATTATGTGTCGATTACACTAAAAAATACCCTGAGGAAGATAAATTAAATTTGTGAAGCTAAGTATATTCATACCTTTAATTTTGAAAGCATATGTTTTGATCTACATAGTGCAACACTCACAAAGAAGTGAAACAATAGTAAATATTTTTAATATATATTTACAAATGTTTGTTCTATGTGAGTTTTCATATTTTCATCTTGCATCAGATTTTGTTACATTTAATGTTGTTTGTTTAAAAAAATATTATGCCCACACATTTTCGTGTTTATCTAAGCTCTTCTGTTCCTTCTTCATACTATGATCATCATTTATTTTATAGTAAATACTGAATCCATGGTCTTTAATAGATAATATGGTATAAGTTCCTGTTCACCGGGGGGAAGACTGTGTACATTTTATGAGAGAATGAGAAGTTATTCCCACTATATCTGTTTGTGTAGGTGTTCCTACCTTTCCTAATAATTTTGTAAATTCACTAATCTGAGAACTTCACAATTCACCACAGAATGATTCCAAAAAGAGCAGAGCAAAGTTAATGTTTTCTGTGCTAGTGAGATACTTATACAGATTTAGATTGCCTGACAGCCAGCTTTGTCAATGATCAATATCTAAGCCTCTAAAGGAATGTTGTCTCAAAGAAGAACACTTGGGGGTCAGAGAGAGACAATGTGTACTACATTTGTCTTTCTCTTATTAGGTAAGTACTGTAAGCAAAATGAAGGAGAAGCCTTGGGTTTTTCATCACTTTGAAGAACTGAGTTCCTTTCAATGGCGAGATTGCTCCCAGCAGGAAATAATTTTTACAGGAGATATCTTTAAACAGCACTGTGTATTTCTCAGTCTTTTAGTACAGAAAATAATGAACATATTTTAAATTTGTCTAGGTGACTGAGTTATCTCCAGCTGGTCTTGCTCTTTTCCGGCAGTACTTTCTGAATATGTAAGGAGGATCTTGGCATGCCCTCCTGAGAAACCTCTAAAGTTGCCCAGCTGCTCTTGAGTCAAGCCCAAACTCTTTGGCACAGCACTGGAGCTTCTCTGTGATCCAGACTCCAATAGTGGTTCTCAGAGTGTGTTCCTCAAACCAGCAGCAGCCAAGAATATATGAGAAATGTAAGTTCTTGGGGCCCGCACCAGAGCTGCAAAATCACTCTGGTGGTGGGGCCCAGCAAGGTGCTCTAACGAGCCCAACTGGTGGTTCCTATATAGCCTAAAGGCTCCCAGCAGCCTAGATGCAGTTTTCCCATCCAACCTTACCCTCTTTCTGCATTACCCTGCATGTCTTACATTGAAACCACACTGCTCCCTTCCTGGAAAAAGCCACGCCTGGCAATGCTCTCCTGTTTCTCCAACCCACTGCCTCATGAGACTCATCTCTCGAAAGCCCAGGTTGAAGGTTACCCCCTTGGTAAAGATGACCCTAGGCTCTCCTCTTCTCCACTTTGACTCCATACTTTTTAGGAGCAATGTGTCACCCTCTCTCCAGAGACACTTAGCTCTTTGCACACCTGCCTCCCTCACAGGGGACTGTGAGCCCTGCAAGGAGGCTGTCTTTGTATCCTCCAGAACCCAGTACTGTGGCTTATAAAAAGAATGCTCCATGAACGTGTGTCAGAGTGAAAGGGACTCATTGTGGCAGGCTGCATGTTTAAGTGCAGATGTAAGCACATAGTACACAGAGCAACTGCTTTGCCAAGCAGTGCCTATTGGTGAGAGTTAGGTAAGACTCTGAGGCCCCTGAGCACTACTACGTAGCAGTAAGAGGGCTGCTGCTCACTTTGCCTCTTGTGCAGCCCCTCCCCATCTCCCACACAGGACAGAAGTACCTTGAAGGATCACTGTAGCCTTTTGCCCTACCATCTCCTCCCTCTGTTCCGCAAAGATGCTCTATCTTGGCTCTTGTCTATAATGCCTGATGCTTACCACCATCAGCTCATGCCAATTGCTCTCTCCTTCCTTTACTTCCACATACTTTACTGTCCTTTGTCCGCTCAGTGGCTTCTGCACACTTCTCAGCTTTATAGTGGAGGGCGGGGGGGCGGCATCTGGGAGATAGTGTAAATCAAGCAGAACTATCATAGCTGTTAACTTCCGGTTTGGGGCTCATCTTGTTTATGAAAGTGGTTTTTTTGGTTTTTGTTTTCTGCTTCAGAGAAAGTTGGAGCTAGGAAGAACCTCAACTAATTAGTTCAATTTCATTATTTTACAAGAGTGGATACTGTAGCTGGGAGGTACTGAGTGACTTGGCCTGTGTTCTTTTTTAATTAAAGGCCTATCTCCTTTCTAATTCTAGATCTGGAGCCCTTCTGGAAGATTATGAATATCTACTAGAAAACTATCAAGTACTTTACATACTTCTATATCTTCAGGTACTGTGGGTGGTAGAGATAAAAATGAAGATGTGTCTATTTTAGGGGAGAATGTTCACATTTGGTAGTATGGCTTGCAAAATCAGTATTAACTCTGTTTAACTCTGTGTACGTTGGTCTACTCAGCACTGTGGGGGTATACTAAAGAACCAGGAATTTGAACTTCTGTCTCTTTATGAACCTTATCAATGATATTTTAATCATGCTAACATTCCTGCCAAACAAAATGCATTTTCTTTACATTTATGGTTTTTTACCTGAAAACATCATCATGTGTTGAAAGTTCCAGCCAATCTTATGCCTTCTGCCCAAGTTGAGGAAGAAGGAGAGCGGGTAGATGTGTGCAGCTCTGCCCAGAAAGATGGCAACCTAACCACCAGGTGGAGGTTAAGGACCCAACAGGTATCTAGAACGGTACCTTCTCCCAGCCTCTGGCAGAGAGGAGAATTTTAGGGATGCTGTGACACCTCATGACCAGGAGATAACTGCACAAAGAGTGGGAGGGTAGCACAAGGCAGCCAGGCTGTCTAGTCTCCCTCAAAGTGAGTCTCAGCCACAGGTGGGGATTCAACTAGCCAACTTTCCCAACCTTCTGGTTCCCAGAGGTAATTTCTAACCCATTAACTGTGTTGTTGGAACTTCTTGATGTAATTAGGCTGGTGTGGACCAAGTCTCCCGGTCTTGGGTCCAGAAAAAAGCACGGGTACCCCGGCAGGGGTGTGTGTGGGGGTGTTGAGAGGAGTAAACAGTGGTGTGGGCTCCATAAGAAGGAGAGTCAGAAGAACAAACGCCTAACCCCTGGGGTCAAATGGTAAAGAGCAAGTTTTCTGGGCAAGAGTTCATAAGCCTCGGTGGGAAGTAAACAGTAGGGGCCCCAAATGACCAGGAAGATGCTACGAATGAGAAAGTTAAAGTACTGGGTACACTTAAGGAGCATTCTTACTCCTCCCAAGACTCAAGGGGAGGTGGGGGGGGCAGGGGGAAAGATCTCTCTCCCTGAGGGGCTCAAATGTTGACAAGGAAATACAGGAGTGTGGAAGGCAAAGAATTCCGGGAAATGGGGCATTCGTCAGTTGCTGAGCTAAGCCCAAAGCCCAGTGGAGGGAGCTGCAGGCTGCCCTGGTCACAGAAGGAAACCGCCGTGGGAGCCGCAGGGCCAGGAGCTTCCGGTTCAGCCGAGCACCAGCTGCTGCGAGCTACAGCTGCCTCAGACAGAAGCAAAGGCCCAACGGTCTTCTGCCTTCTCTGGGGTAAAGGGCTGCCTGTTTTTTCTGCTTTCAGCTGGGTTCCCTACCCCCCTTGGTTCTGTGTTGGGCTGTTTTGTTTTCAACAGAAGGAGACAGGTCATGCTTCGAGAGCACATTCTATCCCAGAAGCCACATGAAGCTCCTCAAGCGCTCAGGGGCCTTTAGGATTCCAGAGGGCCCTGCTCGCCCTCCCGGCCAGGCCCTCCTCTGTAAACAAGAGCTGCTCTCTCGCTCTCCCTCACAGGATGCTGTGCTAGGAATGCAAATCCAGAGGATGTGCAAGGTCTCTCTGAATCAAAAATGAGAACACTGAGCCCCCAGATTTTTAGCTGTGAGTCCAGTGAGTGGGCAAGACCAACGAAAGAGCCCCAGCTGAAGCAGCTAACACTCTAACCGGAAGGCCTCCACATGGCAATAGGCCACTGTCACTATCGAGCTGGTTAGGGAATGCCACCTATTCCTGTACTGTAAATGAATAGCCCAGAAGAGAAAAACACTTCTTTTCTTCAGGTTAGCTGTGAGGCACCAGAAAAGGCAAGAGGAAATGCCCAGCAATAGGGGACGCCGGCTCAGCATTTTGAAATCCAGGCTGAGCTGGACTGCTATGGTTCCAAGCCCCAGAGAAGTTTCCTTCAATAAAAACAATAGGATCTGAGGCGAAGTGATCAAAACTCTGAGCTGGCAATCCAGTGCTGGGCATTCACATCCCTCCTTCCTCGAGAGAAGCCAATCCCCAAAACTGTGTCTTTCTTCCAAAAACTGTGCTCACAATGGAACTAAGTCAAAGAATCAAGTATTTTTCCACTTTGTCTTTTCTTCTTCTTCTTCTTTTTTTTTTTTTTGGAAAAAAAGGAGTCTTTTCCACTGTGTTCTATGACAGCAGGGACACTCCACTGAAAGCATGTTCATTTGCCTGCAGGCTTCTCTGGGCAGCCTGCACCAGTGTGCGGTCTATAAGAGTAATAGAACCTTCAGGTCTTCCCAGTTGGGAACCTCCTGGATTGGAACTCAGGCAGCAATGAAATAAAAAAATGATTCCAGCACTCACACAGTTAACAACTTCTGCTAAGAAGAGTACTTTACAGGGCAAGTGGGTGGCTCAGTGGGTTAAACATCTGACTCTTGATTTCAGCTCAGGTCATGGGCTCGGGTCCATGTCAGGCTCCATGCTCAGCAGAGAGTCTGCTTGTCCCTCTCCCTCCCTCTCTCTGCCCTTCTTCCTGCATGCATGTGCACATGGACAGACCCTCTTTCTCTAAAATAAATTAAGAAATAAAGTCTTTAAAAATAAGTAAATAAATAAAAAGCCTGCTTTACAAAACAAGCTACCACCTGCCAAGCACCAGTGTAACAGAAAAAACACCTTACACAGAATATGCAGAAAAGCACAACCTTAGATCAAATGCTAACCCTTAAATCAAATATATTTAGCTTTATGAACCACGTAAGCCTTCTCTTCTCTCCTCATGAAAACACCATGAACTAGCACTTGGTTCAGTCACCCACCCAGAACAGAAATTCTTATTAGAGTTTCCCCAGCAGTGGTCACCTGTACACATAGAAAACAGAAGAGCCGAAAAAGGATACAAAAGCTCCAATGATGAAAACGGGGCTGAAAACATGCTTCTGGAAGGTAAACAGCGCCAGGCCCATGTAGGAGAAGATGAAGTTCTCGGCCAGAAAGTGTAACACCTCAAAGAGCTGCACAGAACGGGAAAAGGAAGCCGTAAACCCCGTGGGTCTCCTCCCTTGAATTCACAGGTAACTTGTGAAGACCGAGGGTTCACTCTCACCTGCTTTGTTCGACTTCTTGATTCCACCGACAGATTGTTGTAGGTGTAATGAGCCTGTGTGATTCCACAGAAAAGGACCGCCACAACACCTGGTAAGAGATTTTTTTTAAAGAAAGTAAAAAAATCAGTGGGAAAAAAAAGAAGCAGGAAAAAAACCCCCACTGAAACAAAAACTTAAGGTAGGCTAGCCCAACATATCCAACTTTCTGAATAGTTTGGAAAGTTCCCTATTACTGAATGTTCCCCCTCCCCCACTACTCATATAAACTTTTCCTTCTTTTCTGACTGCCCTCCTTCAAGGTGAAGGTCCTCGACTTCCCTTCTTGCTCCACTTTTAAGGGCATTCTCTCCCCTCTTCTGCTCCTGCTGAATTTGGCACTTAGCTTTCATTCCTTCAAAGCGGCTGTGGGGGCACCTGGGTGGCTCAGTCGGTTGAATGGCCAGCTCTTGATTTCGGCTCAGGTCATGAGCTCGGGGTTGTGGGATTGAGCCCCGTGTCGGGCTCCATGCTCAGTGGGGAGTCTGCTTGAGAGTCTCTCTTTCCATCTCCCTCTGTTCCTACCCTCTGCTCTCTAGCTCAAATAAATAAATAAATAAATAAGTCTTAAAAAAAGAGAGACCATGAGGGCCCATCATATCCTTTTGTCATGTTCCTCTCTGTTCTTAGAAACCATGAATTTGATTGCAAGCAAATCCTTTTTTCTATTTTTACATGGACGTGGGCTTCAGACAAAATGGATCCAGAGAACTGTTCCATTTATCCAAGCCTTGATTACCTTGATTTCTGATTAATGGTAATCATTATGTTGTGCAAGACAACTGACATACCTAGCCTTTGTCTATACATTTACAGAAAATTGTCAACTTTTAAAGAAGTGGGCTATTTTATAATGCTGCATGTAAAGATATGTTGCAGTATTTTGCAAAGAGGATGAAAGAGCTTCCCAACTATCTAGATTATGTATAATAATTATACTTGAGTTTTCTAATGGAAAAATTCAGTGATTTTTTTTTTTTTGATGAGAGAAATGTGAGGGACTAAAACCACAAGGTTACTTATACCAGTAATACCCGAAACTGGCATCATAAGAACATAATATTGAAAAACAATGATTAAATAGACCAGAGACAAAACAAGGACAAACTGTGTTTACACTTATCTGAGTAAATACAAAGTTATTCTTACAAGGACACAGATTTCGTTTGTTATTGTTACTGCCTGTAAAATAAGTAGCAATCTAGGGGGATGATACAAATAAGTTAATGTATTGAGTAACCTCTGCAGCTAAACATCTATTTACAGTTAGAATGAGTATTCAGAGACAGCTGGCCTTGAAACAATAAATTTCATTCTTTAAAAAATGTGTGGCTTTGGGAAACAAAATTATTCTTAAAGCAGAACATCCCCCTTGCTCAGCAATCCTTCATATGGACGCTCTGTGAGCAGTTCATCAACTCGGTGCAGCGGCTCCATGAGCTCCCCTCCAACTCCTAAAGCCCTGGATACAATGAAGGGAAGGGTGGCCCAGGCAAGTAAAAACCCACCTGTAAACCCGCAGGCTTCGGCCAACAGGAACGTGCTCCATGACATCAGGAAGAAAAGTGCAGTCTCCAGCAGGGGGAAGCAGTGCAGCTTGGTAAACTTGGTCACGTGGGCCCCCGTCAAGGAACTTGGCTCCAGGAACCAGTTATCAGGCCCACCAAGAACCACACTTGATTAGCCCAGCAACCCCCTCCTTAGGGCTATCCTTTCCTTTCAACTCTTCTTTCGGGGGCCCCAAAGCTGCTGGCTAGTTTTTGAAGTAATGAAAACTAAGTTTTCTAGTAGAAAAGAGGTTAGCAAGGGCTGGGAGAGGGGAGAAAGGGGGAATATTGTTTCAGGGTTACATGGTTTCTGTTTGGGATGATGTAAAAGTTCTGGAAACAGACAGTGGGGATGATTTTTTAAAAATATTTTATTTATTCATGAGAGACACGGAGAGAGAAAGAGAGGCAGAGACACAGGCAGAGAGAAAAGCTGGCTCCGTGCAGGGAGCCCGATGTGGGACTTGATCCCAGGGCTCCGGGATCACACCCTGAGCCGAAGGCAGATGCTCAGCCACTGAGCCACCCAGGAATCCCACAGTGGGGATGACTGCACAAACAATGTGGAGGTACTTCATGCCACTGAACTGCATGCTTAAAAAATGCTTGAAATGGCCAATTATGTTATATGTATTCTGCCACAGTTAAAAAAATAATGTAGCATTACCAAAAACCATTTAAGAATGTACTTTATTTTTTTAAAGATTTATTTATTTATTTATGATAGGCATAGAGAGAAAGAGAGGCAGAGATTCAGGAGGAGGGAGAAGCAGGCTCCATGCCGGGAGCCCGACGCGGGACTCGATCCCAGGACTCCAAGATCACGCCCTGGGCCAAAGGCAGGTGCCAGACTGCTGAGCCACCCAGGGATCCCCAAGCATGTACTTTAAATGGGGGAGTTATACAGTATGTGCATTTTACCTCAATAAAACTTTCTTCAGAAACTGAGTTTTTAGTATGCCTGGTGGCTCAGCAGTTGAGCGTCTGGCTTTGCATTAGGGCATGATCCCGGGGTCCCTAGATCAAATCCCACATCGGGCTCCCCACAGGTAGCCTGCTTCTCCCTATGTCTGTGTCTCTGCCTCTGTCTCTGTCTCTCATGAATAAATAAATAAAAATCTTTTTTAAAAAAGAAACAAAAAGAAACTGAGCTTTCTAAAGCAACTGGAAATAGGGGATCCCTAGGTGGCTGGGGATCCCTGGGTGGCTCAGTGGTTTGGTGCTTGCCTTAGGCCCAGGGCATGATCCTGGGGTCCCAGGATTGGGTCCCGCATCAGGCTCCCAGCATGGAGCCTGCTTCTCCCTCTACCTGTGTCTCTGTCTCTCTGTGTCTCTCAGGAATAAATAAATAAAATCTTAAAAAAAAAAACTGGAAATAGGTTTTCCGTGCTCCTTGTAATGCCCAGGGCTCTGAGGGGCACCACCTTGGCCTGAGGGGGGACTGGCTGGTTAGTCCCAGCAGTGCTGGGCTCATCCTCAGCCAGGCCTGGGGACAGACAGTAGGTCAGTGAGACCCTGACCTCTGTGGGCTGCTGTGAACTTGAGTCTCTACAACAGGTGCCTCATGAATGCATAAGAAGTGAAGAAAAAAAACGTACAACTCTAGGGGCAGCTATGAGGTGCTCGTGTCACTTCTGGGGACCAGAGATTCCCCTTGTAACACTGCCCCTCCCCAGCGGGCCAGCATGGAACCACTTCATGAGTGCTTTCATGGGGCAGCACAAGTCCCCAGGGCATCAAAAGGACCTGTGTGGGGAGAGCAGCGAAATCTGTGCTGCCCAATATGGTAGCCACTTGCCATGTGTGGATTCTGAACACTTGAAATGTGGCCAGTCTGAACTGAGATATGCTGGAAGAGCAAAAAACGTGCCACATTTCAAAAATTTCGTATAAAAATGGCATGGATGGGATCACATTGATTGTATATGGGTTGCAGGTTGAGATGATGTGGCTGGCACCCATGGCTTCCATCACATTGCACTGGACCAGGGGATCTAAATGCCATTGCAAGAACACATGGCAAAGGACTCAGCGCACTTGTTGAGGGACTGCCTGCTCATTCCACACTTTGCTTTTATGTTGGTTGGTTGGTTTTTTAACCAAATATCATATGATCCTTCACTTACAGAAGGCCACCTTGCAGTAATTCCCACTGATGGATGGCCCTGGGTAGTTAATGGCCACATTAGCCCCTGTGATCCGCAACAGCAGGGGGCGAGTAGCACGTTGGAGGCTAAAGTACTTCCCAGCCTGCTCCCTCCTGACCATCTCTGTGGTGGTCCCTGATCCCCAGCCTCCTCTCAGCACTTTTCACCCCTCTACAACCAATGTTCTCCCCGAACTCCCATCTCCCACTGATTCACAGGAGGAAGAGAGCACAAAGGTCAGGTACAGAGCTAAGGCTAGAATCACATTCCCAACCTTTTTCTCAGCCTCTTAGCTACATAGTGTTCTGTCATGTTTCACCAAAGGGACACGTTTCAGGAGCTCCCAGACCCCAGTGGAACCATCGATTTAAGATTTGTTTCTGGAAAAAAAAAATGACTTCTGAGAGGGAGAACGGAGACCTTGTTTTTACAAGTGTACTAGCACACAATCATACCCAGGTGGGGGCAGAAACCACAGAAAGGATATCAGAGCAGTCACAACGCCTGTCACGGCTCCCATGGTAAAAGAGCCACTAAATATACCTAGAAAAATGCCCACTGATTTAAAAAAGGCAGCAGCATCAAAGGCATGAGTGTTCAGCCCTGCTGGCTGGTAGGCAACTATAGACCTGTGATTTAAAAAGAAGAGAGTGTTAAAACAGACTGTACTGCCTTTACACCATGGTACCTACAAAGACTGACAAACATCAGTATCTACAATCTGCCAAGCACCTCCAGTGCTGTATTCCTTTAATCCGTAGCCCTCTTGTTATGCTGGCATTAGCATTCAGATCACTGCCAAGTGCACAAAGCAACATCACTTTAGCAACAGAGCTGATAAACCTCATTTAGAAAAACACCCAGTTCAATCTTTAACACTTTTAAGATAAGCCTCTGAATTTAGCCCAGAAAGTTCTGGAAGCCAGAGGCTCTCTTCCCCAGGGCAGAAATACTGTTACTTACGAGGACAGGACAATGGCAACAGCATCATTTAGGACACTTTCTCCAAACAGAAGTGCATAAAGGTCCACATCTGCATGCAGTTCGTTAAATATTGCCAGTACGGTCACTAAAAATGGGCAAAAAGCATAGAAATTAGTTTCAGTTTAAGCCACTGGTGACAAATGTATACAGGCAATTCCTACCTTTGGCGGGACAGGATGGTTTAGGAGACAGAAAGGAAATGAAACAAAAATGACAGTCTTCCTGATCTGAATGAGGTCTGATATGAGGCTCGATTCTAATGACACCATGCGGCAACCCCGCACCTTCCATTGCAATCCTATTATACTTTGAAAATACCTCTGTTATAAGAATTTAAAAAAATCCTCACAGTGAATGTGTTTTGGCTCCACTTGTGGGTTGAAATATTTTTGAAGATAGAAACCCTATTCCCGCTACCACTGTGTTCCCAGAACCCAGCTAGGGTCAGGGCACAAAGAAGGTTTTAATAAAGGTTTGTAAAATACTGAAGGTCTTCTTTTATGACAGACCAGATATAATTCCACTTCTCATAGTCTTCACGTTTCTTAGACACTGAAAAATCAGCTCTTATACATATGAGCAGTTCTTAAACTATTGGTCTCAGGACTCCTTTATACTCTTAAAAATTACTTTTCTGGTTCCCACCAATAGCTGCTTTTAGTTTTGTGAGCAATAGCTATTGATATTTACTGTGTTAAATAAAGCAAAAAATTTAAATATTTATGCATTTAAAATTAAGAATAAACTCCATCATGTTAATGTACATTATTTTTAAAAATATTTATTTGAGAGAGAGTAAGAGTGCACAAGTTGGGGAGAGGGGCAGAGGAAAAGGAAGAAGCAGACTCCCTACTGAGCAGGGAGCCTGACATGGGGCTCAATCCCAGGACCCTCAGATCATAACTTGAGCCAAGGGCAGATCTGTAACTAGCTGAGCCACCCAGGCGCCCTTTAACATACATATTTTTAATGAAAAATAATTCTATTTTCCAAAAAAATTAGTGGGAAGGGAGCCACTGTTTTTTTCTTTTAATTTCTTTTTATTGGAGTTCAATTTGCCAACATACAGCATAACACCCAGTGCTCATCCCCTCAGTGCCCATCACCCAGTCACCCCAACCCCCGCCTACCTCCCTTTCCACCACCCCTAGTTCATTTCCCAGAGTTAGGAGTCTCTCATGTTCTGTCTCTGATATTTCCCACTCATTTTCTCTCCTTTCCCCTTTATTCCCTTTCACTATGTTTTATATTCCCCAAATGAATGAGACCATATAATGTTTGTCTTTTTCTGATTGACTTATTTCACTCAGCATAATACCCTCCAGGTCCCTCCACATCGAAGCAAATGGTGGGTATTTGTCGTTTCTAATGGCTGAGGAATATTCCATTGTATACATAGACCACAGCTTCTTTATCCATTCATCTTTCGATGGACACCGAGGCTCCTTCCACAGTTTGGCTATCGTGGACATTGCTGCTAGAAACATCGGGGTGCAGGTGTCCCGGCATTTCACTGCATCTGTATCTTTGGGGTAAATCCCCAGCAGTGCAATTGCTGGGTCGTAGGGCAGCTCTATTTTTAACTCTTTGAGGAACCTCCACACAGTTGTCCAGAGTGGCTGCACCAGTTCACATTCCCACCAACAGGGCAAGAGGGTTCCCCTTTCTCCACATCCTCTCCAACATTTGTGGTTTCCTGCCTTGTTAATTTTCCCCATTCTCACTGGTGTGAGGTGGTATCTCATTGTGGTTTTGATTTGTATTTCCCTGATGGCAAGTGATGTGGAGCATTTTCCCATGTGCTTGTTGGCCATGTCGATGTCTTCCTCTAGGAGATTTCTGTTTATGTCTTTTGCCCATTTCATGATTGGATTGTTTGTTTCTTTGCTGTTGAGTTGAATACGTTCTTTATAGATCTTGGATACTAGCCTTTTATCTGATAGGTCATTTGCAAATATCTTCTCCCATTCCGTAGGTTTTCTTTTAGTTTTGTTGGCTGTTTCTTTTGCTGTGCAGAAACTTCTTATCTTGATGAAGTCCCAATAATTCATTTTTGCTTTTGTTTCTCTTGCCTTCATGGATTATCTTGCAAGAAGTTGCTGTGGCCAAGTTCAAAAAGGGTGTTGCCTGTGTTCTCCTCTAGGATTTTGATGGATTCTTGTCTCACATTTAGATCTTTCAGCCATTTTGAGTTTATCTTTGTGTCTGGTGTAAGAGAATGGTCTAGTTTCATTCTTCTGCATGTGGCTGTCCAATTTTCCCAGCACCATTTATCGAAGAGACTGTCTTTTTTCCAGGGGATAGTCTTTCCTGCTTTGTCGAATATTAGTTGACCATAGAGTTGAGGGTCCACTTCTGGATTCTCTATTCTGTTCCATTGATCTATGTGTCTGTTTTTGTGCCAGTACCACACTGTCTTGATGACCACAGCTTTGTAGTACAACCTGAAATCCGGCATTGTGATGCCCCCAGCTATGGTTTTCTTTTTTAATATTCCCCTCGCTATTCGGGGTCTTTTCTTATTCCACACAAATCTTAAAATAATTTGTTCTAACTCTCTGAAGAAACTCTATGGTATTTTGATAGGGATTGCATTAAACATGTAAATTGCCCTGGGTAGCATAGACATTTTCACAATATTAATTCTTCCAATCCATGAGCATGGAATATTTTTCCATCTCTTTGTGTCTTCCTCCATTTATTTCAGAAGTTTTCTGTAGTTTTTAGGGTATAGATCCTTTCCCTCTTTGGTTAGGTTTATTCCTAGGTATCTTATGCTTTTGGGTGCAAATGTAAATGGGATTGATTCCTTAATATCTCTTTCTTCAGTCTCATTGTTAGTGTATAGAAATGCCACTGACTTCTGGGCATTGATTTTGTATCCTGCCACACTGCCGAATTGCTGTATGAGTTCTAGCATTCTTGGGGTGGAGTCTTTTGGATTTTCTATGTACAGGATTATGTCATCTGTGAAGAGGGAGAGTCTGACTTCTTCTTTGCCAATTTGAATGCCTTTTATTTCTTTTTGTTGCCTGATTGCTGAAGCTAGGATTTCTAGTACTATGTTGAAAAGCAGTGGTGAGAGTAGACATCCCTGTCTTGTTCCTGATCTTAGGGGAAAGGCTGAAGGGAGCCATTGTTTCACAGTTTTTCAAACTCTTTAATATCTAGATTAATGGAAGACAGATGGTTCTCTTATCTGCTTCTGTATTCGACCAACAGATAGTATTACATGTTATGCAGCCTCTGGAAAACTCCACTCTACTGCACACTCATGAAAAAAATTTAAGTAAAAAACACAAATAATGGAGGCACCTAGGTGACTCAGTTGGTTGAGTGTCCCACTTTTGGTTTTGGCTCTGGTCTTGATCTCATGGGTCCTGAGACTAAGCCCCACATCTGGCTCTGTGCTCAGTGGGAGTCTGCTCTGATATTCTCTCCCTCTGCCCCTTCCCCCACTCAGACACATGTTCTCTCTCAAAAACAAATCTTTAAAAACAGACAAATAATGTATTACTATTATTATTAAATCAGTTCAGACCTTAATGTCCCTGAAAGCATTTTGGTGTTTCTCAACTTCAGTACTAGTTTAGGCCAGATAATTGTGGGTGGCTGTCATGCAAGGTAGGATGTTCAGCAGCATTCTTTGCCTCTACCCACTAGATATGAGTAGCATTGCACACTCCTCACCAATTGTAACTACCAAAAATGTCTCCAGGCATTGCCAAATGTCTCTTGAGGGGCAAAGTCACCCACCTGCCTCGTGAAGAACCACTGTTGTAGATATATACATGTGTGCAGGCTCCTCTCTACGCTCACACCCAACTACCCTCTGCTTTGTTTGTTTCTACCATAAGGACTTTAAAAACTTGCCTCTCCAACTCCTCCTGCAGTGAGTGTCACCTCTTCCTGCCTGGAGGAGAGTGGAGAGGCTGGATGTAGCATAGTCATCTATGTCTCCACGACAGCTAAAGTGTATCTGAAACACAAGGGCAGGGAAATAGAAGCACGGAGTGCCCAGACACCTGATTGTAGCAAGAGCCGTGGCACCAGCTGAGGGCCATTAGCTAAGATAGACAACTGTCTGTTTAAGTTCCTACTGGCCAGGCTGTTCTGCTGTTGCAACCAAAAGCATTACTAACAGACACAATTAGAAAACAGAACCAAACAAATATTTACCTTTGTGAGTTACTACAAGCTAACCACTCTTGTAGCCATCACCCAGTTTTGGAAATGGAATTTTGCCAGCCCCCTTGGAAGCTCACTTATATGTTCCATTCTAATTCCAAGCCCCTTCCTTCACCCAAATGTAACCACCAATCTGATTTTATAGTAATCTTCTTTTTCTTGCATTTCCTTATAGTTTGATCACCTGATGTATACTCCCTGCTTGATTTTATCCATTTTTACATTTACTTTTTGAAATATTTTTTTATATCTTATTTACTGCCTGGGTTCCTCGACTTGTTCCTTTCTATGAACACTTTCCATAATGCCTAGTGTTTACTCCTCTCATTTCTGAATTTTCCAATCATGATGTATACAGTTCTTTCATAACTTCTATCATTTTCTGAATTTCCTTTTTTTTAACATTTTATTTATTTATTTATTGAGAGAGGGGGAAAGCACTGGGGGGAGGGGAGAAGACCAGAGGGAGAGGGACAAGCAGACTCCTGCACTGAATGTGGAGCCTTATGCAGGGTTTGATGCCACCACCCTGAGATCATGACCCCAAGATCACCACCCATGCAAAAACCAAGAAAAAAAAAAAGAAACCAAGAGTCCAGTACTCAACTGACTGAGCCACCCAGGTACCCCTTTAATTTCCTTTAGCTTTCATTGGAATATTAGTAATATTCTGCTTTGGTGCCCTATTTTGCTGATATTACTTAATTAACTGCAACTTTCCTATGCTATTCAGAGGGGCTATCCTCATGGTTTCTTAAACTTTGCATGAAGTCCGATCTCAACCTATTGCTGCTGCTCATTTTAAGTGAGGTGGGTAGGGGGAAGACCTAGATCAGCTTTCCTCGTTTCATGACTCTAAGGCTCCCTCTGCTGGTTTTACATTGAAGTACTGAAAATGTGGCGCCACCTCCTTCATGCTCAAGAAATCTACATCCTCTGGTCTCTTCCTCCCCTGGTATCTGAGTTTGCTTTCTCCTTTAATGCCCTGTCACGCAGGGCCTGTGATCCTTAGCAGTTCCTTCTTATGAAGTGGCTTTGTCCTTCCAGAGATATTTTCACGGGATATTTTTTGAGAGCCATGAGGGCTCAGGTCATTTCTGCGGCCTCAAATCTCCTCTGGTGTCCTTGCTGTCACTCATAGATTGGAGCCTGTAAAGTGCCTCCCAGCCTTAACTGTTGTTATCCGGATGTGCCTACAAAGTTCTTTACTTCGAGGGGAGATTCCTCCCCCTTTGAGTTTAGGAAAGTTTGCTGGCAGTCAAAATGATCAGCAGCCACCTCTCTTCCGCGCTGCTTCCTCCTGCACTGCTGCAGTCCCTACCCCTAAGTCTCACTGCTGCTGGTGGCTTGACCCCAGCAGATAATATTTGGGGATTTGTGGGTACTCTGCCAACTAGCTCTCTCTCTGTGTTTTCTCTCTTGCTGTACTGCTTTCTCTATTTCAATTCAGGATTAAGGAAGATTCCAAAGCTACACTGTTCCCATCATGCTCTCCCTTTTCAAAAAGTTTAATTCACTTATTGAGAGTGAGCAAAGAACAGTTTGGATAGGAAAGTGTTGACTCTATCATGAGGCTGCTCCCGGTAATTATACATGTACATGCTCAAATCACTCTAAGCACTGGGACACTAACCAGACATCAACAGGGGGCACTGCCCATAGCCATAGTTGCTGGAGGACATGTCATCTTCATAACAGGACACAAGGGCAATCTTTTTCATCTACCTTTAAATACACTTTATCAGGTAACACAACAGGAAAAACCTTTAGGGATTTGGCTAAAAAGAATTCTTATTTTCTGGATTGCTTATTACATGAACAATATTTGTGGCTCCTTCCAGAAAACCTGTGGTGGTTAATTTTATGTGTCAACTTGACTAGGGCTATGGGGGCCTCAGATATTTGATCAAACATTGTTCTGGGTTTGTCTATGAGGTTTTGTATGGGATTAACATTTGAATCCGAAGACTCAGTAAAGCAGGTGTCCCTCTCCAATGTCAGTGAGACTCATCCAGTCAGCTGAAGGCAGAGTAAGGAAGACTTCACTCTTACTGCCTGCCTTTCAAATGGCACAATAGTCTCCTCCTGCCTGTGGACCCAAACTCGAACTACACCATTGGCTTTCCTGGTTTTCAGGCCTTTGGACAGCAGATATTAGGATTTCTTAACCTCCATAATTACATGAGCCAATTCTTTATCATCACTCAATTTCTTTTCTTACTCTCTCTCTGTCTACACACATGCACACGCACACATACACACACCTATATCTGTTTCTCTGAAGAACTCTAATACAAAACCTTAATTCTAATAGTTTATCATTATGTGACTAAAGAATTATCTTCCTTTGGGGCACCTGGGTGGCTCAGTTGGTTAAGTATCTGACTTTGGCTCAGGTCATGATCTCAAGGGTCCTGGCATCAAGCTCCACTCAGCAGGGAGTTTGCTTCTCCCTCTACTCCTCCCCTTGCTTGTGCTTACATGCTCAGTTTCTCAAATAAATAAATAAATAAAATCTTAAAAGAGAATTATCTTGTTTTAACCCAATGTTGATGAAAAAGTAATAATGCTAATAACAACAACAATTACTAAGGACTTAAACATGAAGCAGGCAGGGATCCCTGGGTGGCGCAGTGGTTTGGCGCCTGCCTTTGGCCCAGGGCGCGATCCTGGAGACCCGGGATCGAATCCCACATCAGGCTCCCGGTGCATGGAGCCTGCTTCTCCCTCCGCCTGTGTCTCTGCCTCTCTCTCTCTCTCTGTGACTATCATAAATAAATAAAAATTAAAAAAAAAAACATGAAGCAGGCACTATGCTAAACATTTTCCAATCTCATTCAGTCTTCATAAAACCTGAGGTGGGTAGTACTATCGTTTCCCCTGATTCAGAGATGAGAAAACAGGCCCTGTCTGATGGGCTGCTTTCTGCTGCAACATCAAAACTCCTAAAATCTGAGTGGTTGAACCCAAGAGAAGTTTTATCCATTACTCATGACACGTCCACTGGGGTAAGCACCGGAGGCCTCTGGTCACATCAGTCACCCAGGGATTCAAGGCTGGTGGAGGCTAATCTCAATGAACAGAGCACAGGGCTGGCAGCCTAGGAGACCTGAGGCCCAGGACTTTATCAGTCAGGGTCATGGTAGGAAAGAGACAGCACCCTCAAACTCAGCAATCTGAGAAGTATTTAATGAAGACATTGTTTATAGAAATGTGGGCAGAATATGGAAAAACCGCAAGAGAGAGGACAGTACATGTCACTGAAAACAGAGACCATCCTATACCATCTCTAGGCCCAGAGGGTTCAGAGAAGGTGTGACTGCCTGAACCAGGAACTGCGTTGTGAGGGTCACCTGACAGGATCTGTGTCCTAAGGACACAGCCAAGACCCTGCATCTCCATTCTCCTTCCAGTCTCCCACTGGTGTTCTCCTGTAGACAAATCCAATGGGAAACCAGAAGACAAAGGAACCTTTGAAATCTTCCATATAGATCAGCCTCCTGGTACCCAAAGAAGGGTGGAGAAGGGTGGTGAGTAAATCTGGAGGGGAAAATAGACACCATCCCACATAGCCACCAATAGCCTATGAAAACTTAGCACACAGCAAAGTCCAAAGACTTAGTGAAGTAGGGGTTTGAGCTCGATGATTTTCAGGAGCCATCCCCTCTTTTAGCATTTAATATTCAGTCTATATTTAAATTTTCCCATTTGTTCCATAAAATGATTTTTCAACTAGAATTCAGTCAAGATTTTCTCATTGTAGTTGATTTTCTTTTTAGTCTTTTTTAATCTAGAAAAGCTCCTTCCTCTACTCCTTTCTTATGATATTGACATTTCTTTGAGAAGATCAGATCATTTCCTTGTAGAATGACCTGTCTTCTAGAGTTATGATTGTTTCTTTGTGCTTTTAACTTGTCCCTTTGTTCACTGTATACCTTGTAAACTGGAAGTTATACTTTATTTTTTCAATTTTTCCCAATTCAAATCCAACTAATTAACATATAGTTTATCACCCAGTTACTCCATTCCCCCATCCCCTCTCCTCTGGCAACCCTCAGTTTGTTTCCTATGATTAAAAGTCTCTTATGGTTTGTCTCCCTCTCTGATTTCATCTTGTTGTATTTTTCCCTCCCTTCCCCTATGATCCTCTGTTTTATTTCTTAAATTCCAAATAGGAGTGAGATAATATGGTAGTTGTCTTTCTCTGATTGACTTATTTCACTCAGCATAATATCCTCTGGTTCTATCCACGCTGTTGCAAATGGCAAGATTTCATGTTTTTGACGGCTAATATTCCATTGTATGTATATACCACATCTTTATCCATCAGTTGGACATCTGGCCTCTTTCCATAATTTGGTTAAGAGTCCTTTTGACTTGCAACACTGTTTTCCTAAAATCCTACAGTTACCAGTAGTAAAATGAAACAAAACAAAACAACATATAGCTAACTCACTTACCCATGACAATAAAAGCTAGCTTGCATAGTTAATACTAATAACAATGAACACTTACATGGCCCTGCTCTGAATTTGGCTGATCTGATTTTCAATTTCTCATTCTCCCTGCCCATCACTTTATAAAACAAGGCAGAAACCCCTGTGTGCCCCTCCTAAGCAAGCCTATGCCTGAGCAAGAGGAGTGGTGTGGGTGTGGACAACTAGAAGATGACAGAGCGGGTGACAGACTGGGTGAGTGGCTTCTCCAGGTGAAGAGTAAAGACTGCCCACCCCCCACAGTGGGACCCCTGAAATTAGAGTGAGCAGGGTCACAAGGGCTGTTGCTAACTGAACACGGACTAAGAAATTACAATTCATTGACTGAAGACCTCTGGTACTGGCATCTAAAGAGGAGTGAGAAAAATAAAGTAGCAGGTGTAGGAAGAAGGAAAATTCAAGAACCCGAATTTGTTCATTCGATGAATGAACTTCACCTGAACGCTTCATCTGTATATTAAAGAGCACTTAGCACTTGCAAACACTCAGTACAAAGTGGTTAAGTATTGTATACAAAATGGGCCTGACTCAAGAGCTGTGGCAGCAAGTAAGTGAAAGAGTCAGGGAAGAATGGGTAGGCAGGCGGCATATTGGAACTGAGTGTCAAAGGATAAGCAAGAGCCTGAACAGTCTGGGTGATGCAACTAGAGAATTACTCTCTCCGAGACCGATCACAAATTTTGAAGACCAATCACTCGAGGGGTGTACAGGTGACAGAATTAAAATGAGAGGGATCACTTCATAAGGGTTCATAGAAAGGAATGAGTGCTTACTTTCTCTGGTAGCTGCTAGAGATGTGCTCCAGGTTGGAAACGTACATTTTCCTTTGCTGAGCTGTGGGTCTCTCTGAAGTAACAGTCCACAAGGATGGCACATGGCACCCTTGACGCACAGCCACAGAAGGGAGATGGCTCTGGGTCACAGAGCCACCCACACCGCCCCACGTGTATGGTGTCTCCTTCAACGGGAAGACCAAAGACTGGTGTCTTGAGCCAAATTCGGTGTCATCAGGGACAAGGACTCTGATTCCTTCATATCAATCAATACCACTACATATCCTGATACTAGAATTGTTGGATGCACCAGGCACAAGAAGTCTATTTGATCTCATGGTCCCTTCTAACTCTACACTTAAGTTTTTATCTCTTTTATGGCCCATGTTTTCAAACAACAGATTTTTAGGAAACTGGTGAAAGGCTTTTAATCTGCAAAAAAAAAAAATCTTTCTACATTTCAGAAAGATTTCCATTAAAAAGCAGTTAAAGTTAATGTCCTGGTGTTTAATAAGTTTTAACTTTCAATTTTCTAGAACTTTCATTTATATAAAACCCTTACTGTGCCAATCTCCACAGGCCAAATAACAATGGTGTATCGTGGTGATGCCTTCTGTTAATTTCTACCACAGCAAGGACACATTAAATTGAAGTAAACAATTAGGAAGATAATCTGAAAAAATAAGCCTTTCTATCCAATTAAATGAAGCAACACCTCAATAGGTCAGAAAACAACACTGGTAATCTTTTTTAAAGATTATTTATTCATTTATGGGGGGGGAGGAGACTTCCTGCTGGGCAGGGAGCCCAATGTGGGGCTTGATCCCAGGACCCTGAGATCATGACTTGAGCCAAAGGCTTCAGAAGCTGCTTAACCAACTGAGCCACCCAGGTGCCCAGTGTTCCTTATGTTACACTAACCTCCCTTTGCTTATTGGTGGTACTAGTGTAAGAAGTTAGTGATAAAATTACAGATGAGGGGTGCCTGGGTGGCTCAGTCAGTTATGTGTCTGATTCTTGGTTTCAGCTCAGGTCATGATCTCAGGGTCATCAGATTGAGCCCCACATCAGGCTCCACACTTAGTGGGGAGTCTGCTTGAGATTCTCTCTCTCTTCCTCTCCCTCTCCCTCTGCCCTTCCCCCATTCTCTCTCTTAATAAATCTTTTTTTAAAAAGTTACAGATGAGTATAGTTAGTAATATATTTTCAGAGAGACTAGACACCTTTCCTTGACTTATGCAGAATCTTTTTCTCAACAGACACATACTTGGAGATAGTCACAGACATTGTAGTATGAAAATAATAAAGCTACTTTTGGGAGTGCTCTTTAGAAACATGCTTGAATTAAGTTATGACCTGTTATTTATTTTTTTTTTAATTTTTTTTTTAAATTTTTATTTATTTATGATAGTCACAGAGAGAGAGAGAGAGAGAGAGAGAGAGAGAGAGGCAGAGACACAGGCAGAGGGAGAAGCAGGCTCCATGCACCGGGAGTCTGATGTGGGATTCGATCCCGGGTCTCCAGGATCGCGCCCTGGGCCAAAGGCAGGCGCCAAACCGCTGCGCCACCCAGGGATCCCCTGTTATTTATTTTTTAAGAAAACATGGGGTGGTGGGTGCCTGGATGGCTCAGTTGGTTAATATCTGACTCTTGATTTTGGCTTGGGTCATGATCTTAGGGTCCTGGGATCAAGCTCTGCATCGGGCTCCATACTCAGTGGGTAATCTACTTGAGGACTATCTCTCTCCCTCTTCCCCTGTGTGTGTGCTCGCTCTCTCTCTCTCTCTCTCTCAAATAAGTAAATAAATAAATATAAAAAAAAACAGGGTGGGGGGATGTCTCGCTGACTCAAAGACCATGTGACTCTTGATCTTGGGGTCATGAGTTTGAGCCCCATGTTGGGTGTAGAGATTACTTAAAAAAATAAATAAATAAACTTAAAAAAAACTGAATAGCAAAAAACAAAGAAATCTCTGCCTGAGCCAGATGTGGCTAGAGACCAACATGATTAGCAGATGCTGTGGTCAGTGCTTTACATGTGTTAGTTCATTTAATGTTCTCAATAGTCCTGGGACATAGGTATCATTATTCCTACTTCATGAAGGAGGAAATCGACATGGAGGAGACAAAGTGTGCCCAGGCTACCTGGTCAGTGAGAGGCAGGGCTCAGACTTCCACCTACAACTCCACATCCCACACTCTTTTTCCAAAACCAGGGTACTTCAACCAGCCATGTCTTTCATACCAGTTTATTTAGTGTTTGGGCTACATTATGGGGGTAAGAGAGGTCAATTGGTTTTGGGACAGCAATAGTTTCAGAATCACACAACTGTCTAGGGCTGGGCCATCCAATAGGGTAGCTACCAGGCACATGCAGCTATTAAAATCTATATTACTTATCATAAAATAAGATTTTCAAGTCAGTTCTTCAGTTGCACTACCTCTCATTTCAAGAACTCAGTAGCCACATGTGGCTACTGGCTACCTGACTCTGGGCATGGAACAGAGCACATTTTTATCATCGCACTGATCTAGAGGACTCCTATGAGGCATGGCACAATTGTGTGGTGGAGGGAATCTTAGTATCTTTAAAAAATCATTACTATCCAGAGTGTTAGAGGGCATCATAAACATTGAGAAGACTTTTCCACCTCCACTACTGGGACAGCACCAACTCTTTCTCCGTAAGTTCCTTGCCTACAATGTCCTCTCAATGGCTGACACCAGACGGAAGAAATAGCTTTAACTACCTGATGTGAACTGATTTAATTATAGGTTCCAACTGGGAGAAGGGAGGTTCTTTTGTTCGTTCTTGAGCTGCAGAGCAGGGTGGGGGGCATATAATAATTCTACCTTTTTTTAAAAAAAGATTTAATTTATTTATTCATGAGAGACACACAGAGAGAGGCAGAGACATAGGCAGAGGGAGAAATAGGCTCCGCATGGGGAGCCCTATGCAGGACTCGATCCCAGGACCCTGGGACCACGCCTTGAGCCAAAGGCAGACGCTCAACCACTGAGCCACTCAGGCGTCCCAATAATTCCACTTTTAAGAATTGGTTCCACTAACACTTGGGAAAGTACAAGGTAAGAGATTAATGAATAGGAACCAGGTCACAGTGTGCTGTCATGCAGGAACGCTGAACAAAAAGGAGTTTACAAAGGACATTACATTCACTGCAGATACTGGCATGCATTTCCACTAAGAAAATTTTTTATAAAATGATATTGTTTCCTAAATGAAGGCAAAAAGTACAACACCGAGGAAGAGGGCAGTTAAAGTGTAAAAATTATGGCCAAAGTAGACATTCTAAAATGAAAGACAGGTGCGCCTGGGTGGCTCCCGTCAGTTACGCATCTGCCTTTGGTTTGGGTCACGATCCCAGGGTCCTCGGACCAAGTCCTGTGTCAGGCTGCCTGCCCAGTGGGGAGTTTGCTTTTCCCTCTCCCTCTGCCTCTCCTTCCCACTCATGCTCTCCCTCTCTCTCAAATAAATAAAATCTTAATAATAATACAAGCAAAAGGGAAATGCACACCCTTCTTAGAAAAGCCATCTGTTAGACCACTTCCTGGTACCTCTACAGTCTCCCTACTGCAACCAAAGTTAATGGCTGCTCTGAATGTTTGGAGATTTAAATAATGGAATAGCATGATGATACCTGGGTCAGTGGCCGAGATAATTGCTCCAAAAAAGAGACAATCTGTGTAGTAAAATTTATCCGAGAGCTGTCCCACAATCTTCATGAGCTTCACCACGCCATACATAAGATTTCTGTAAGAAGGGAAGGTAAACTATGTCAGAAGGGGAAATGAAAACCCTCCTAACTGAGTAACCTGGCCAATGTGCAAGCAAAGTAGCACTAGCATACGATACCTCGAGGGTGGCTTATAAAAACCTTAGGTGGCTGTTGTGGTTGGACACTCACCAGGAACACATGCAAATAAGACTTTGGCACCAGGTAATAGTTTGCAGTGGACATCATCTTGCTGAAACATCTCAACACTATTCCATTCCTTAAAGCTGTGCTTGCTGACAACTATTAAGTATGGTCCTCGATTAGCAACAACTTTAAGGCACCCAAAGCAGCTGGGTAATAGAGGAGAAAGAAAGGGAAAGAATGCTTCATAGTGTGTAATCAATTGCTACAAAACTGACAGGATCCTCAGGCAGTGTGTTTAAAGCTGTGGAAATGAGTGCGCTGGATGAGCTGGAGAGAGAAAAAAAAAAAGGGTGGGTAGGCCCCAAAGGTGCAGGTGACCAATCTTCTCTGCCAAGAATTATTTCAAAAAAGGGAACAGGAGCAAAACTCTCTAAACATCCTAGTAAAACATCAGGGTACTCCAGCGACATATCTGGCTTCTCATTCTCTGCATGGGTTAGGGCAGGCCAGCGGCAGCCCTTCTGATGCTTCTTATGCTGCATAGGATGTGGCACAGTCCAAGACAGACTACCAAATTAAATATTTTGACTTGGCTGGAGCATGTTTCCTACAGGACAGCTTACAAAATGGGAAGAGTGAGGGGTGTTAAAAGGCCTGATACGTGTTACTAAAGGGTGTGTGTGTGTGTGTGTGTGTGTGTGTGTGTGTGTGTCTCGACAACAGCTGTAGGGGTTAGGAGAATAAAAATAACCACAGAATAGACTCATTGTACCCCACAACTAACACTCTAATAATAATATTCTTGCCGGTAGGGACCATGCCATGGCTTACATTTGTATCCCGGGCACCTAGGATGACAGATTTACTAAGCTAGGAGCTCAAGAATTATTTGCAGAATTGAATCCTTTGGAGAATATGTAGCTATAACTTAATGCTTCCTTACTGAGTGCCGGGCACTGTTCCAGACAAACAGTTCAATTTTGATTCCCAGTAACTCTGTGAGACAGAGGTGATTTGCCTTTTGTTGCCTGTTGGAGGCTTCTTTTACCATCCTTTCAGACATTTCCTAAAACTACACCTGTCTCTCCATTTCCGCCTACCACAAACAGACTCGGACGCTGGGTTTCTCCCTGACAGCCTTTTCTCATCTTGCCACCAATGCCAGTCATCTAACCTGGTACTCTTTGGTGGTCTGTCTCTCTTAAAGGATGAAGTCCAAGCTCCTACTATTTTGGTGACACAAAAGGCCCTTGCCTTTTATCCCTTCCAGCTTTTTAGCTAATTTTTAAAAGGTAACGAAGGTCCATGCTTTATTCCAATTTCCTTAGCTTTTACCTAATGTCCCTTTTCTGTTCCAGGATCCTATCTGAAATACCACACAACACCTCGACATCATGTCTCTTTAGTCTCCTCTGGGCTGTGACAATCTCTCCGACTCTGTGTGTTTTTGATGACCTTGTCACTTTTGAGGAGTGTTAGTCAGGTACTTTGTAGAAACTCCCTCCATGAGGACACGTCTGATTTTTTTCTCACAATTACACTGAGGTAATGTGTTTTGGGGAGGGAAAGTGCCACTCTCATCACAAACATCAAGGGTGCAGAGGTATCAGTGTGATTTACCACTATGGCTGCTGATCTGGATCATCTGGCTGAGCTGGTGTTTGTCAGGTTTTCTCCGCTGTAAAGCTATGCTTTCTTCCTCCTTTTTCCCTGTTATATTCTGTGGGAGGAAGTCACTATGCATAGCCTGCAATCACAGCTGAAGGAGACACAAGCTCCTGCTCTTGTGGGGCAGGATGGGGAAGGAGGGAGTAGGTCAACATAAATTATTTGGAATTTTTCTGCACAGGAGATCTGTCACTTCTCCATTTATTTATTCATCTAATCATTTATTAACATTAGCAGAGACTCCGATGTTTACTTTATGGTTTGAGCCCAGTACAATGTTATTTATTTTGTTGTTCTCTGGCCATTGGCCTTAGGGGAGCTTTCAGGTTGGCTCTTTGTCTCTTTGATAAGCCCCAAGCCCTTCTGTTTCTCTGTTTTCTGGGCACTTCCTTATTTTTCGGCACTATGATACACCGTTCTTTTTTTTTTTTTTTTTGATACACTCCGTTCTTATCTTGTGTATCTGCTGCCCCTGCCCTAGAATCAACCATTTCTGCAAGGTGGCCTGGTTCTTTTCACTGGAGAATGTGATCAGGAACCAAGATCTGGGGACTAGGTATACATTATAGTTCATTTTAATTTATCTTAATCTTAATTTAAATAGCTACACATGGCTAATAGCTACCACACTACACAATGTAGCTCTAGAGCTTAACTGCCATCAGCATCAGCATCAAAATCCTGGACTCTGGTGGTTGTGGGGGTTTGGGGGCATGGGAAATGGGGAGATGTTGCTCAAAGGATACAAACTTACAGTTAGAAGATTAACAAGTTTGAGGATGTAAGGTGCAATATGGTGATTGTAGCTAATAATACTGTATCATATACTTGAATTTTGCTGAGAGTAGGTCTCAAATGTACTCATCTCAAGAAAAATGGTAACTATGTGACAGGATGAAGGTGGTAGCTAATCCTATGGTGGTAATGATCTTGCAACTTATGAATATATCAAATCAACACACTGTCACACTGTCCACTTGAAGTTCACACAATGTGAATATTGTGATAGCTGGGGAAAACACTGGGCTCTGCAGGACCCATGTGGATTTCACCTCTTTGGAAAATTTGTTAATTTGATTAATGACAAAGAGTAACTTACCCAATAATGAAGCAGGAAACGGCAGTCCCCAAGAAAGCATAAGCCAGAATAGACCCGAGATTTCTGAAAAAGTGTCTCTGAATAAAACAAGAGGCAGGAATCACATTGTGATTTTTGATATCAAGCATAAGAAACACAACAGAAGTCTCTTAAAAGTGAAATTTTACTTATTGATTGCATTATAACAAGAAATAACTGAAGTTACTCCTGAATAAAGCTACTTAGCTATAAACATTGAGGTTTTAAAATAACTCTGATCCCATTAATCACTGAACGAGCAAGCAAGGGCTTAGTAAATCTCAGACACAACTACTCTGATTATATTAAATTACACTGAGAGAGAGAAAGTGTACATGAGTGTGAGTGACTGTGTGTAAGTAGACCAATCATTTTCATAGATCTAACCCAAACTCTTTTACTCTTTTACTCTAGTGATCAGCTAGTCACTCCCATGTCTGGTGTACCTTAGAAGATCATTACAGATAGAAGTTTGAAACTGATAAAGTATGAAAGTGCTGTCTAAAGGGCTTTCTGCTTAATTCAGTATCAGAAAACTGTATCGTAATTATCTGCCTCATGGCATCTGAAGTGTCTCCTGATATCCTTCTGGATTGATTGTTGGAGCCTGGGAAAGAGGGCCAATAGAGATGGAAGTGGAGAAAGGAAAAATAAGTAGTTCCATTTAAGATGAGCAAATGTATAAGTTTACATATATGTATAAGAAGTGTCTAAAAAAAAAAAAAGAAGTGTCTATACTTACACCAATGTAAGATCTAGCAATTATTCAGAAGGAGATGGCCAAACTGCAATCCTCTCAATGCTTCTGTACATTCACCGGTTACCTTAACACACACACACACACACACACACACACACACACACAGATTTGCTTCTCATAAGTCATTAGGCCTTTGGGATACTCTGATGGGGGAAAATCCCTGTTCTTGGGACCCTAAGCCACAGTTCTTACTCTTCAAGGCATAAGCTGTTCTCATTGGACAATCAGAACTATTGAACAAAACCAAACAAAAACCCACAAACACCCTAATTTGATAAGGGCCAGGAATACTTTATATAAAAATTTAAAAGGCAGGAGAGTCCCAGTATACCAGCTGAGCAACATCAGGGAAGGACAGGACCTAGGAAGAACTCAGCATGGATCAAGCAGCCACCAGGAAGTGTGACCACACAGAGGGCTGTGGGTGGCCTCTGACCTGTATTGTAAGCATAGGATCTGAAGCCTTGGCTTCAGCCTTTCCTAATGCTTGGCCCTCTCTGAGGCTGTGAAGAAGGTATCAAGGAATGCCTAGTGCCCTTAAGCCACCTGCTCAGAAGAGAATCCTTTAAGGGCTTGCCACACCAACAATCACCAAATGAGGGTGCTGCCTGAATATATTGTGGACACATTATGTTTGCCTTTTAAGTCAGTCACTGTCCCCAGGCTTTTTTTTTTTTTTTAAGTGAACATATTTATATCCACCAGTGTTTTGGAAAAATTAGGTTTCAAAAAAAATCAACAACTGTGAGCCTAATTGCCTTTTAAAAACTCAATCAAGGGCTTAAAGCAGGGAGGCCTAGGAGTCCATCAATGTAGAGACACGAGACCAAGGAAAATCATGTGAAGTATCCAGGAACAGATTTTAATCCCAGAATTGGTTTTCCTTGCCACTCAGCTCTCCTTTTGGGTAACTATCACTATGGTTAGTTTGAATACATTTAGTAAATTCATATTCATATTTGCCAAAAAAAATCAGGAATATAAGAGCTGTGGATTCTCCTCCTGGAAAGTTAGTTCTCATGGAATGACTGCTGATGATCTGGTAGGGCTTCTGGGGCCCCAGGGAGGAAGGGATCTTGGGGCTGTGCAGCCCAGCTCTGAGCTGACAACTGCTCTGGAGCTTGCATGTGATAGGTGGGTCTCAGGGTCATGTGAGAGGGACCGGTTTAGACTAGAGCCCGGAGGAGCCCTTATCCGTGTGATTTCCGTGATGAATCCCAGGTCCCCGGTGCCACGGGGGACCCCTACGTGGGAATCCCTAGGTGCCCCCCTCGAGGGCATCTAGATCTTAGGGGTGCTGGATTCAGGTTCCCAGGGTGGGTTTGAGGGGCAATGCAAAGTGTCCCCTTTGGTCCTGGGCTGGAAGAAAGTGGGAATAAGGGAGGTCCAGTACCCACGTGGAGAGGAGAGAGAGCGTGTTAGTGGAAAGATGGGTTTGTGCTTCAGATTGCATTGGCAAGTAAAGCTGAATCTGAGCCCTCATCTGTGGGCTTGGAGAGAAACTGGGTCTTGTGGGTGGTCGAGGGGTCCAGATGTGGGGGGATCAGGTGTGTCCTATAGATCTTGGGCCTGATAGGGGCAGGATGGGCCAGAAAAGCTGGGCACAGGTGCAAGGTACGTGAGGGTACACCTCTAACAGGACTGACATTGTTAGGAGGCCTTCTCAGCTTCAGTCTGGTTGTGTGTGGGGCTGAGTGGCCCATGTCCAGGTGTGGCCACAAGTGTTGGCTGCACACAAAACATGCTGCTTTTAGCACTCATCCTCCATGTAGCAAGTCCCAGTGCTCAGGTCTGGATGCTACTAGAGGAGACCTGAGCTGACAGCCTGTGTGCAGATGCCAGACTTCCATCCCCTCCATGTGGCTTCTGTGCCAGACGCATGTCTTCACCTGGACCAGCAGGCATCTGAAGGAGCGGCTGGCGGTCAGCAAAGATGTCTGAGAACCCAACTCCACACTGCCCAGTGATTCTCTTGGGGTATGATTTGTCTCACAGATTGTCCTGGCATTCATGTAAGGTGTTTTGGGTCACAAATTTGTTTGAAAATCAACAAGCGAAAATATTTTAAATGGTCAATGATAGGTATTTGAATAATTTGTGATACTTGATTGGAGCCTTTGAAACTGTTACCTTAAATGTATATTTGTGGATACACAAAGATACCTTTGATTCACATAAAGAAAAGCGCTTATAACATGCACACGCATACACACAAATGAGGAATATAAATCTGCCACCCCAAATACACCCATGACATATTCTAAAATCACACACATACACACACACACACATACACAATTACCCATCTCCACTCATATATGCTGGTATGAACTGGAATTTTATGCCTTGAAAAGAATGGTACACTGTGCCACTTATTTGGGAATTATGACACCAAGTGCTTGACTATCTACTTCATGGTTTATACTGTACTTTCACATATAGTAGCCCATCCAATCTTTGCAGCCACCTCATCATGAAGGTGTTATGGGGACATTTGATGTCTCTCACACACAGGGCTCCCCATAACACCTTGACAGTGAGGAACAGGAGAAGGAGTAGACTCCTGTGTGTGAGCTGCTTGGAGTCACCGATCAACTGCAGTGTCAAGCCTGGAAAGCGCGTCTTCTTAGTGCAGGGCATTAGAGTCTCACTGTACAAGCCACCCTTCTCGACTCCTACTACATCCTTGTAGGGAAGAAAGTATAGCACCTCCTAGTCCTAGTGCTAGGTGCTAGCAGAATCCTAGGTCTTTTTTTTTTAAAGATTTATTTATTTATTCATGAGAGACACAGACTGAGAGAGGCAGAGACATAGAGGGAGAAGCAAACTCCTCACAGGGAGTTCGATGCAGCACTTGATCCTGGATCCCGGGATCACAACACAAGCCGAAGGCAGCCACGCAACCGCTGAGCCACCCAGGCATCCCAGAATCCTAGGTCTTATCTTCCTCTTATTTGGCCAGTCATGTGTAGTTCCCATAGCTATGACTGGTTCAGTACCCCCTACTTTTCCCTCTCCATTCTAGAATGGCAAAGAGAGACAAAGGAGGTGGCAAAGCTCTGGTAAAGTCTTCAAGAGTACAGGCTGAAGACTGATCAGGATGAGAAGGTGTGCTATTGGTGAAAGTCCACCTGGCATTCCAATTTCTAGCTGTACCATTCTAAGACTTGCATTTCTACTCCTTCTCCCGTTCCTCACTGACAAATGTTAACATGAGACAGAGAGACAGAGAGAGATAAAGACTGAGAGAGATATCAAGAAAGAGCAAGTTTGGTGGGAGAAGTTCACAAAACATGAAAGCTTTCATTAGGTGAATTATTTTGCTGGTGACACACCCCATAAGCAAACTGAGCAGTAGCACAAAATCATAGCTAATTCCAATGACATTTTTTCAAGTTAGAAAAAAAAGGCCCATGTCCGCATGACAACTCCATGTGCATAGGTCAAAGGGTCTGAATATATTTGTTTCCGTGCCCGTAGTTAAGTGGTGAAATGGTTATTATACATTTAATTGACAGCAGCTTTAATCACAGATGGCAAAACCATACAAGAACCAACTATTTCAGTGCCATTATAAGGACTATTTAAAAAGGAAAGAGACTGAACTAATAGCAGATAGCTCGAGAGACTGGCATTTCAAAAACAACTTAAATTGGTAACTGGCAAAGCCTGTTATTTTTCTTCTGAGAAAATGAGGCCAACATAGGGAAGGCTCTGCAGAACCTAAAGTGTTTTTCAGCCATTAGAATGGCTACAACCAATGATTTGCTTTCATTTTAAAGCAACCTTGATGATACATTAAGATTAGTGATTTACAACACGAAATTATTCATCACCCATTTGATCTGATAAAGAGTTCCCAAATTCTTCACTTAGATAAAGAATAACATTATTTATACTCATAAAACATCTCCTATTTGTTACATGTCAATAGCTGTCATATAGATTTCGATACTTTTGCAACCCCATAAAGTAGACAAGAAAAGGATACATATTTTTGTATAGAAAACCTAAGTCCAGAGGGAAAGTAGGAGAGATAAGGATAGCTTTTTTTAAACTTTTTATTTTGGAGCAATTACAAATTCAGAGAAATTGCAAAGATAGTATAGAGGGGTCCTGTGTACCTTTGCCAAGTTTTCTCCACTGGTTATACCTTATGTAACTGTACTACAAGATCAAAACCAGGAAACTGACATTGGGACAAAGTGTGTGAATAGCTCTGTTTCATTTTATCCTATGTGTAGATTCACGTATCCATGGCTGCAATCAAGACATGAAGCTGTGCCATCACCACCATGACATCCTTTACAGTCACACCCCCTCACTCCCACCATCCCTAACCCACAGCACAGCCACTAATTTGTTCTCCATCCCTATACTTTTGTCATGCCTAGAATGCTACATAAATGAAATCATACAGTACGTGACCTTTTGAGGTTGGGTTTTTTTTTCCATTCAGCATAATGCCTTTGAGGTCCATCCAAATTGTTGTATTAATAGTTTGTTCCTTTTTTGTTGCTGAGTAATATGCCATGGTATGGATGGGTGTTTAACCATTCACCTAACTGCAAGACGTTGTTGTTGTTTCCAGCTGGGAACTATTACAAATAAAATTGCTATGAGCCATTATGTACAGGCTTTTGTGTGAACATAAGTTTTCATATCTCTGGGAGAAATCATCGGGAATAAAATTGTGGGGTCATATGGTAACTTCAACTTCAGTCTTATAAGAAACTATAAAACTGCTTTCCAGAGTGGCCGCCCCATTTTACATTCCTACTGGCAATGTAGGAGCACTCCAGATTCTAGAACAGAGATGAATCACTTGATGATGAGACAACTATAGTCTCTGAGTGGGCGCAGAACACAGTAATAAGCAATCTGGGAGAAGGGAAAAGTTAGAAAGTTATGTAGGTACATTAACACAGCAATTCCCGTGCTTTAAGAAATACTGGCAAAAATCTCTTACCTTCTTTAAACTGTAGCCAGCATGGAAAATAATTGGAGGCAGAAGGATGTTGAAGAAGACCTCTGGATCAAATGTTACCTGAAAGTTTAAAAAGAAAAAAGTCGGGGGGAGGGCACCAGACTGACTTAGTTGGTACAGCATGTAACTCTTGATCTCAGGATCATGAGTTCAAGTCCCATGCTGGGCATGGAGCCTACTTGAGGGAGAGAGAGAGAGAGAGAGAAGTCAAATTCTAGTTTAATGCCAGTTGGTGTTACAATATTTGCTTAATATTTTAAGCCATTGACTAAAGTCTGGAAGCAAATAAGGTAAGTGTGAAAAATCACGGACTCATCACAAGAGATCAGCCACAGTTTCCCCTGTGGACCAACATGTTCTTCTCTATACAGCACTTTGACTCTTGCTCTTGGTGTGTTATTTAATACATATTAAGAAATGACAATGTAATTCCAAGGACTCAGAAAGCTCCTGGCCAATGGTTTTTAAACAAGAAATAAAAACATCTTGATTTTTATCAAGCCTTTATAAAGGCTCAACTGCAATAAAAGATGCCATCATGATTCTTTATTAAATTTCTGGATCCTCCCACAGAACTGCCTATAGACACCATTCTACTGAACTTTTTATTTATTTATTTTTTAAAGATTTTATTTTATTTATTCATGAGAGACACACACAGAGAGAGGCAGAGACACAGGCAGAGGCAGAAGCAGGCTCCATGCAGGAAGCCCGACGCGGAACTCGATCCTGGGTCTCCAGGATCACACCCCGGGATGAAGGCAGCACTAAACCGCTGAGCCACTGGGACTGCCCTCTACTGAACTTTTTAAAAAAAATTTTTATTTATTTGACAGAGAGATAGAGAAAGCCAGAGAGCACAAGCGGTGGGGGGAATGGCAGAAGGAGAGAGGGGAGTAGACTTCCTGCTGAGCAGGGAGCCCAATGCGGGGCTTAATCCCAGGACCCTGTGATCATGACCAGAGTCAAAGCCAGATGTTTAACCAACTAAGCCACCCAGGCACTCCCATTCTACTGAATTTAAGTCTCTCCTGAGTGATCAGCCTTTTGTGAGACCTGATGCGGCCTAGATCAGAGTCGCCAATGATGCTAGCAGCTTTCTCAGCATCAACATGAAAATCTGGCAGCTCTAGAGGGACTGAAATGCACTTGCAGGCTTCATATAGGAAAATCACTCCGAAACTCTTCATGTTCAGTAAAGAATTAAGCAGTCAATATACTTCCCAAACTTTTTAAAGAATTCGTTCATGTCGGTAAATTGATAGGCTCTTACTAAAATTAATTTTAAAGCCTCACTCTAATTATTAAAAGTCAGGTGAGGGGGTGCCTGGGGGGCGCAGTCAGTTCAGTGTCCGACTCTTGATTTCATCTCAGGGTCATGAGATCGAGCCCTGTGTGGGGCTCCATGCTGGGTGTGAAGCCTGCTTAAAATGCTATCTCTCCCTTTCCCCCTGCCCCTTCTTCTGCTGCTGTCTCTTAAAAAAAAAAAGTCAAGTTACCATTTCTCTTTAGAAACTGGAAATGTTAACCAGCCTAATTAAAAGTGAAATGATTCTCACAAATTATGCTTTATTTGATCTTCTTGCTGAAGATAGGAGTAGTGAGAAAAACAGGGAATGTCAGACTGAGAAGGGGCTTTGAATGATATTCAGTATGAGAGCGCTGAGGCCACAGTCATGCAGGAAGTAGCACGAGCGTTTCCTGCCACCTACTCCAATAAGGTGCATCAAGCTGCCTCGGCACATCTCTTTTCTCCTCAGCTAACAACAGTGCTCTCAGCCTTGTCTGCTCTCCCACCTTTGCTTTGTGCAGCAAAAGTTTAAACAGAAGGGATGCGAATCAACCTTTTTCTAAAGGTAAAAGGAGCAAAAGTCAGCATCACCTTCTATAATGATCTAAAAGATGGAGATGGGTTGGGTTCCTTTTCCTTTTGTCCCCACCCTATCCACAAGAGATTCAAGCTGCCATTTCCAAACAGCTATGCGCATGGTGATTACACTGAGTATCTTTCTCGGTTGCATTTAATTTTACCAATGTTTATGGAAATCCCAGACATTCTTATGAGGGGTTGAGAACATAAAGTTCACTAGGACTGCCTTTGAGGACACAGAAAAGATGGGCATGTTTAAAACTCCAGATTAAGAATAATTTTCCTTAAGGATTAAGGTCGATCCTAAAATCAATAATAATTTAATTTTCAGAGCACAGCCTACACCATGCCTTTGGCTGCAAGCCTTTGCACACATTAGCTTTGTTCTATACAAAAAGAGGCTCTCCACAGCCTGGATCACCCAGAGCTTAGACAGAAGCCTTCCTGCTGATAAGCCTGGGTCTACAGAGTAAAGAGAGAATGTGTGGATAAGTACAGATCTCTTGCTTTTCTTGGAAATCACCTGAGTGAGGAGATAAATTATCCTTCTGTCGTGTACTTTAGCTATTGCCAACATCGAATGAAAAACAGCACTTGGACTCAAATTCTAAGACAAGATATTCTTCCTCCAGAGATTCATTAAGCCTTTGGCATAACTCACTAATGAGAACGGACACTCAATAAGTATTTGTACAATCTGGCAAAAGAACCAGGAAGAGCTAAGACCTACCATTTGGAATACTGAACAAACAAGCTTAAAGTGAAACCAATCTTATTTTAAGAAAGAAACAACCTCATCCCTAAACTGTAACAAGAGATGTGGTAAAGGAGAGATGGGGATGGAGAGACAAGCTGAGTGGTGTTGAACAAACCCATTGCACCACTGGCGGCCTGTGTCAGCTACTAACCCTAACAAAGCAAATGGGCTCAGGTTCACCTCCTAGCAAAACTGAGAACCAGGAATGTTATCCATGCTCCAGGATTCTAAAAGGATTTCCCTCTACAAGGGCTGAGATGGAATCAGAAAGTCGAAAATCATGTCAGGGCCACAATGGCAGAGTACTCCCCAGCTCACCTTCCTCAGCATGTCATTCTGCTCCACACTGTTGATCTTGCCAGGGCTGATTTCTCCTTTCAGGGTGTATTCGAAGAACTTCCCACTGACATTCACCAATAAAGTGCTGAAGGCCCTGTCTTCCTGGGTACAGCTGAGCGACTTGTCATGACCACTGGTGGCAGGGGTGCCGTACCTCAGGATCACCCCAACGATGAGCCCTGAAACAGTGGGAAGGAAAAAAGACCCCCATCAGGTCTGTGGAAGGACAGAGGGAGCATGGAAATAATGACAGTCGGTCTACAATAGCTAGGAGACACAGAAGTCATCTTAGAACCCAGGTATAGTGTATTTTAGAAGCAGCTGCACGGTCCTTCCAAAGGGTTAACATCCTCTGGCCTGAGTTCCTCATCCACCAGGAGGACGAGGTGGGACAGTACCTTTCCTGGTTATTATGGCACTGAGCATTTTCCCCAAGTGACCATGTCTCCTTTCTCAGGCTTCTGGTGGAGGAGGATAGAATGGTAAGAGAGGCAAAGCCTTTTCTGCCAAGGACAGCACAGAGCACAACTGCTGAGCTTTGATCCGTACAAGCGGCAGCCCTCAGGCCAGTCCTGCTGCCATCTGCCAGCCAGGACCAGGCCACAGGAATTTCTAGCTCCTAAAAATGCAATTTGCTCTGCCACCCACCAGAGAAAGGGGTGGGGGGGGGGGGCAGAGAAGACAAAAGAGAAAGCAAAGCAGTGCTTTTGTTTAGGTCATTTCAAGTACTGGGTATCACGGAGGAAGTAATTCTACCGCTTGGGGAGCTAAACCTCACAGTGCAAATTTTTGCTATCGCGACGCAAGGACTGTGCAGCTGTCTTCTTGGAGCTGTGGCTATGATACAGCTAAAATAATTAGCTGCAAGTCTCTAGGTCTCATTCCGTTCTTAGGTGGGGTTTCCCATTAGGGGGAAAAAAACAACCTCAGCAAAGTTGTGGATAAGCATGTGGTTCCACAATGAAGGAGTGTTGCTCCCCTGGTCCTGGACAGGAGTCCCACATGCCACAGGAGAAGTGAGCGACATATGAAGAGAACATAAATCTCCACAAGAAACTTCCTACAGTTCTCTCTTAGGGGGAAGATTTCTGACTTCTCTCTACATTCAGTTCTTTGCTAACAGTGTTAAAAGACAGAAGGGTAAAAAAAAAAAAAAAAAAAAAGAAATGCTCTCTTGTCTCATTCTGCCATTAACAGAGAGTTCCATGAGAAAAAGAAAGAAAGTTGTATGTTTACTATATTCTGTGCATAATATTCTATAATGTCTCTTATCACCAAGACATATGAGAACTCACAAGACGTTGTTGAGGAATTATATATATAAAATCTAGAAAAGTACAGTTCTTTAAGCCAGACTCAGTGTCTCTGCCACATCACCATCATTATTATTGTTATTATTAAAGATCTGCATTAACAGATACTTGTAGCTGGTTGACCTTTGTGAGAAAAATCAAATTATAAAAGATTACTAATAAAGAACAAGGTTCTTTTTTAAAAAGATTTTATTTATTCATTCATGAGAGACAGAGAGAGAGAGAGAGAGAGAGAGAGGCAGAGACACAGGCAGAGGGAGAAGCAGGCACCCTGCAGGAAGCCTGATGCAGGACTCAGTCCCAGGCCCCCAGGACCAAGACCTGAGCCAAGGGCAGAGGCTCAACCACTGAGCCACTGAGGCGTCTCTAGAATGAAGTTCTTAATAATCTCAACTTAACCAGATATAAAACAGTTTTAAAACCTTTAAAGGTGTAGGAGGAAAAGCCAGACTTTAAGGAAAAACACGTTGGTTGTTACAAAGAAAGAAAAAGATGATGTCTTTAGAGAAAAAATAATAAAAACCCCATAATGTAGATCATTCTGGTCATCAGGTCATAGGGCAAAAAGCAAGCAAGCACTTGAGGTCTTCAGCACCAATCTTTTTTTCATGTCTTATTGCTGGTATTTCACATTCTTTTCTTCTTGTTGGGTGACTAACCAGGATGATGTCAGAGATGGTAAGCTAGCACTTAGTGTCTCCCTGCCCAGCCTCGGAACAGACTTTCCAGCTGTGGTCTCTTGGCCATCTTGTGGTTTACAGTTTCCTGGGTGTCTGTGCTGGTAAACGAAGTTGGGGAGGTACCTATGTTGAGGTGGTTGCTGATGGTCAGTCCCTTCTCCTTGATTTTCCCACTCCTCTCCATGGCCATCCTAGAGAATCACAGTCTCTAACCCCAATGGATAATCTGTATCCCTGGTCTACTTTGTTTTCCTGTACCTTGGTTGTTGGCAGTCTTCTCCCTCCCTACACAGGAGGGCTGGAAGACTGGTCAGCCCTCATAGGGTCTCTGTATGGAGTAAGGTGTGTGCTGCTGGGCCTGGTGTCCGGGGGAGCTCTACAATCCCTCTTTCTGTTTCCCATTTTCAGCATTGTGGTTATTTTGCTGGGGAGCACATGGAGGCCCCCGCATAAAGTCTGTAATGGTTATACACTGCTCCATATTTATTGCCTGGCACTGGAAATCTACCAGGGCCAACATTTGTTGCTTCTACACCCTTTTCTCTGTCAAGAACTTTGAACCACATAGTTTCTCTACCCCCTGCACTGGGAAGGTGCTTCCTGGAGGTTCTTCTTTATGGCAGTCTAGTGTACAAATAAATATATATCACTTGGTGTCATTCCTGTGGATGAAACCATAGCTGTTTCTTACATGCAACCATTTTTTAAAAAGATTTTATTTATTTATTCATGAGAGAGGCAGAGACATAGGCAGAGGAAGAAGCAGGTTCCATGTGGGGAGCCTGATGTGGGACTTGATCCCAGGACCCTGGGATCATGACCTGAGCCAAAGGCAGACACTCAACCACTGAGCCACCCAGGTGTCCTGAACCATTTTACTGTTCCTTAAACTTTTGTCACAAGGACTTTCTCGTCTCTGTGGGTGAGCCACTGCTCCCTCCACCATGCTCCTGAGCCATAGTGAGCAGTGGCTGCGCTGAGGAGGGGTGGCAGGAGGCTGCTGGGCCTTAGCCCTGCTGCTCAGGGTTGCGGCAATGGGGCTGGTGGTGGCAGCCTCAGCTCTTTCATGGGTCACCAGAGTAGGGTTCTGCTCAAGGTTCTCTGGGGTTGCTCTCCACTCCAGATGGAACTTGTATTGGGTTTTTTAAATTACTATTATTTCTTCACTCCCTGGTCAGGCAGTTATTTCCTAATGAAGTTGTACATGACAAGAGAGGACTCCGTGGCACTTCAACACTCATCATGTCTACAGGATGACCTGCAGAGTCTGAAGAAGGCGACCTATCACACGATTTAACTTTGATGTCTTCATCAGGAAACCAAAGTAAGTCATTTACAGAAGACTCTCCTTCTCTCAAATCAATAGCTGCTTCCCATAACTCACTGTTTATTTATGGTATCAGTGTCATTATTAGTGGAGGTAACTAAAAGGTAAACCATACTAGCACAGGGTCTTCATGATGACTACTACTCTAATGAAAGAGGTGAGGAACTATATATTTGGTCTTTGTCCCAATTTCCTGGTACATAGCTCCTAAAACCCTTGGAATTGAGTGATTAGTGTCTGTTTGTATGCTAGTAAGATGACTGGTGGCTGGAGGCTCCTCGATAATCTTCAAGATGGGAGCTGGTTGCCAGGGGGAACCAACCTTATGATTACAGAGTTGAAAACTTTTTATTTATTTATTGTATTTTTTTTTAATGATAGTCACACACGGGGAGAGAGAGAGAGAGAGAGGCAGAGACATAGGCAGAGGGAGAAGCAGGCTCCATGCACCGGGAGCCCGACGTGGGACTCGATCCCAGGTCTCCAGGATCGCACCCCGGGCCAAAGGCAGGCACCAAACTGCTGCGCCACCCAGGGATCCCTTATTGTATATTTTTTAATTGGAGTTTGATTTGCCAACATATAGTATAACACCCAGTGCTCATCCCATCAAGTGTCCCCCTAGTGCCCGTCATCCAGTCACCCCATCCCCCCGCCCACCTCCCCTTCCACTACCCCTTGTTCGTTTCCCAGATTTAGGAGTCTCTCATGTTTACAGAGTTGAAAACTTAAACCCTGCCCCAAACTTCCAGGGAGGGAAAGAAGCGAGAGAGTGAGTTAATCACTAATGGCCAATGATTTAATTAACTATGCCTAAGTAATGGAGTCTCCATAAAAATCCCCAAAGTATGGGGACTCAGAGAGCTTCTGGGTTGGTGAACATGGGTTGAAGGTATGGGGAGGGTGGTGTACCCAGAGAGGGCACGAAAGCTCCACACTCCTTCCTTCGTACCTTGCTCTATGTATCTCTTCCATCTGGCTGTTCCTTAGTTATATCCACTTATAATAAACCCGCAATAAAACAAGTAAACTATTTTCCTAAGTTCTTTGAACCATTCTACAAATGCTGTACTTGAGGAGGTTGTCATGGGAACCTCAGATGTGTAGCTGGTCAGCCAGAAGTGCAGGTGACCACTTAGGACTTGTGATTGACATCTGACATTGGGGAAGGGGGTGTGGTGTTGTGGGACTGAGCCCTCAACCTGTGGGAGTTAATGTCATCTCCAGGTAGTGTCAGAATTGAGTTGAATCATAGGACACTCAGCCACTACCCATCAGAATTGGAGAATTGCTTGGTGTGAGAAAGTCATTACAGAAGTGTTCAGTGTTGAATATTGCGTAAAGGGGAAACAGGAGGTTTTTTGCTTATAGAAGTTTATATTTGCAGACAAATTCCTCAATTATAGGAAATGCCCTCACACTCTCTCCCAGTAACCATCACCATCATACTAGAAGTGCTATTAACTGATGAACATTGTTTTTATGTACTGATAAAACACTTCCCTCCCTACCTGGGCCCAGTGTGCCCATTTTAAAGATGAGAGACGGTGAAGGTGATGCTGCCCTCTTGTGGTAAAACATGGCAACATAAAACACCACAGCAAAGATACAAGGTCAACGCCTGCCTGATAGTTTGGGCCAAAACTATTATCAAGCAACAGGATACATTGCTAACTCAAGGCAGACTTTGAGTTACTCCTCAAACATCTTAGATTCATATTTATTACCACTGTAGTTCATGACACAAAGGAACAGAGTCATCATCATGATAGTAAGTTTGTGTTTACTGTCTTCCACTTCAAGAAAGAGTACGACATTAGGACTGTGGAGGCATATTTTGGTAAGAAGAGGATAAAGGTTTAGAAAAAACATGAATGGCATATTTTCATCTGCTACATGTGGAAGACAGACATCCTCTGACAGGGAACTGTAAAAGGTGCTAACTACAAAGAATGAAAACACAACATTAAGTTTTTTTAAAAAGCTCAAAAAAATCAGTATCCACAAAAAAAAAAAAATGATGGAGACCAACCGAGGCACTGAAGATTTTACTGGATCAACATCATAGTGTTCTGGATTACAAAGAGAAATAACCTACTATGTATGTGGGCCAGAAAAGTAGCACATAAGATGGCAGCTGATGGAGAATATGAACCACTGATGTCATAGGTATAGGATTAATATCAGGGAAGAATGGAGTTTTAAACTCTTACAGAAGGCAAATATGGATAACATTCCTTTGACATCTGATATCCCTTAAAACAGGATGGTCAACTCCAAAGATGCAAAAGTTTGAAGACTTTTTCAGGGAAAAACAATTTTAAGACTGCTTCACCTAGGTAGGAAAACAACTCACTTCACAGCTGTATGAGCATATTGTGCTGATGGTGTGCAACTGCCAACTTTTCTAATTTTTAAAAGTAAGACACAAAATCCCTACGTATGGTTTATATATGTGTCTTTCCAAAAACTGGTGGTCTGAGGAAGGAATTTAACTATGGAGAAAGTATGGTTCAAAAACCCCGTGAGAAAAAAAACAAAACAAAACAAAACAACAAAAAACAAAAACCCCATGAGGCCATTAAAGAAACTAGCCCCCATTACTTTGGTGCCAGCTCCTGCTTTCGTGACTGAAGCTGTCAGAAGGACAGTTGAATGAATCAACACTCAGCTAGCTGTAATTCTAGACAGCCATCCACTTGCTGTAATATTTAGATGTCTCTATTAATAAGCCTTTGTTAAGAAGCTGGAGAACAGGTGCATGGATACGTTGTTCTCTAATGAGGTTTAACTTTCACTATATGAGCAATTGGGAGGAGATGATCACCAGTTGGGTCTGGCTACCACTGTGGGCTTGTTTACAGCATACAGGGGCTGTTCTGAGTTCAAAAGCTTCATCTGAAATCCTGAGAAAAGATAGCACCCTGTTCCATACTTCGTTCCACAGTGTGTGAAGAAAGTGAATATAATTTTGAAACATTTCATTTTGATTACATTCTGTAATCACTTCCTATTGCCTACTGTTAGCCCCAGGCGACTACTGATCTACTACTCCCTGTCTCTATAGATTTGCCTTTTCTGGACATTCAATATAAATGGAATCATAAAATATGTAGTCATTTGTGTTGGCTTCCTTCACTGAGTGTAATGTTTTCAAGGTTCAGCTGTGTGGAAGGAAGGTATCAGTACTTCATTACTTTTGATTGCTGAACAGTATTCCAATGTATGAATATACCATATTTTGCTTATCCATTCACCAGTTGATAAGCATTTGGGTTGTTTCCACGTTTTTGCTATTATGAATAATGCTGCTATGGATATTTGCATACAAATCCCTATAGACATGTTTTCATTTCTCTAGGGTAGATACCCAGGAGTGGAACTTCTGGGTCACATGGTAAATCTATGTTTACTATTTTAAGAAACTGCTGAAATTTTTTTCCACTGCTGAAACTGTGTACCTTGCAATTCACCCAAGCAGTGAATTAACACCCACTCCTTTTGATTGTTGACTAGTACTCCAGTGTATGAATATACAAGAATTTTTTTATCTATTCACCTGTTGAGGGATAGTTGACTTGCTTCCAGCTTTTGGCTATCACAAATTAAGTTGCCTTGAACATGCACAAACAGGGTTTTATGTGAATGCGTTTCCATTTCAATACCCAGAATATGACTGCTCAGTCACAGGGCAAGTGTATGTTTAACTTTATTAGAATCTGCCAAGCCATTTCTCAGAGTTACTATGCCATTTTGTGACAACCCCTTTCCCACAAGCAGTGTATGAAAGTTCTAGTTGCTCCACATCTGATAACTCTTGATAATACACCAGAAAATCTGTGAATCACCAACAGCCAGCCTGGGAGCAATGCTACCCTGCTAGAGGATGACTCTGATGAAAGAAATAAACTGAGTCCATAGCTCTTTAAGACACAAGTTATGTCTTGTCCCGGCCAGTATACAAGACACTAAAATAGTGAAAATCAAGCCAGTCAGGAGTTGGACCTCCAATCAAATGCCCCTCTTCTCCAGTAGCTGACATTCCAGAGATCTGATTAAAACCAAGATGGAGCACATTTTTGTGATTCAAAACCACCATCAATTTTATAAGTAGCTTCCCCAAATATGGGATGTCACAGTTAGGAATAAAAAGAAGAAAATGATTTTATCTTAGAGATCTACTTAACAAAACTAGACATGGGAAAATCATTCTACTGTCCCATGAAGCTTTTGGGTGAGTCACCACAAAAAACTTCCCATCATTGTTGTGCCATACAGCACTTCTCCACATATGACCGTATGCCATATAACCTTCTGACAATCTTTACAAAAGGAAGATCCTCATTCTAGTGTAGAATGAGTCTTTCATTGGGAACTAGGACCAGGGAGGCCGACTTGGGCTCCATGACTAAACTTTCAACTAGAGGAGTCCAAAATGGTATCCAAGTATAGGTTGATTACATTTATCTCATTCTATGTGGGGCCTATGCTGACTCAACACTTCCAGGGCTGGAGGGATTAATCCAGGGTTACAGTCTTAGGAATCCCATTATTACCACACACCTAAACCACACTCTCCAAGCTCTGCCATTAACCAATGAGACATTTTGACCTGGCTCCTTTATCTTCCAATTGGTTCAAAATTTTGGTAGGGAACTGAGTATCACTAATTCAATCCCTCAAACACCAACAATATAGATAACCACCCATGTTGTTAAACATATTTTCTTCTGAGGTGCCTAGGTGGCTCAGTGGTTGAGTGTCTGCCTTTGGCTCAGGGCATGATCCCAGGGTCCTGGGATTAAGTCCCACATCGGGCTCCCCACAGGGAGCCTGCTTCTCCCTCTGCCTGTGTCTCTGCCTCTGTATGTCTCTCATGAATGAATAAATAAATAAATACACATTTTCTTCAAAATGCTTTTAAAATAAAATTCACAGATACATTTGAGTGGAAGAAAATGGGAAGCCAGCAGATTCCTGGATTAGGTCTAAGGACCTTTCAAATTATAGTATTGGTTTTCTGTTTTAGGTCAGGAATATGATTCATTTGTTTCTGCTTCATACTCTGCCATTATCCAAAATCAAGGATACCTGTGGCTAAGTCATCACTCAACACATTTTAATTGCTGTTTTGTGTATCTCCCCCTTCAGTTAAACACATTAATCAAATTCAAGTCAACTGCCAAAGGACTACAAAGGTTACTACAGCAGATTATCACACATTTTCCTGACCTTTTTGCCACTCTTTAGAGGCTCAGCCAAGACTCAGATAAACACCAGCTACCTTTCAAAATAAATTTATCAATCTTTCCTCTGAACTTTTGCCTGGAATTCTCTCCCCACCCTGTCTTCCCTAATCATCCTCACAGGGTTAAGTCCTACTTATCCTTCAAGTCACAATATAATTATCACTTCTTCCAGGTAGGGAAGCCCTTCCTGATACCTCAGGACTGGATTGGATTCTCCACAATCAGGGTTGCCCTCACAGAATTCAACATGAAAGATGCCCCCTGAAATTGTTCAGGGCACAACCTACACAACCATATGTGGCTTCCCTGCTACCCATGCATCTCCAGACACAGTCTCTCATAGTGACCATGTCATCAGAGCTACGATAGCACTGCACTGTGAATGCCTTTTAACTTGTGTTCCTCATCCCCAGGGCTAATTTTCCTAAGGGCAATGCTCAGTGAGTACTCACCAGCCATTCCTGCATCTGACCCATCACAGCCACACAATACATGACAGCAGACTATGGGGACATTAGCCAGTAGCCATCTGTTAACAAAGAATCACCTTATGTGAGTTGTAGGAAAAGATACTTAGTTCTGAATCCTGAGAAAGCAACTACATATTTTCAACCTCTTACCTGCCATGAAACTCAAGGGTACCCACATTTATTAGCCTTTCCCATTTGGCCTGAATTAATGAATACAATTCAAGTACTCTCACAGGTCAAAAATCTTCTAGTGGTTTTATGAGGCATATTATAGAATCTACCTTCCTAGAGGCTCTGAAGTAATATTGCAAATAAACGAATGTGCTAATCACAGTTATCTTAGAGAGCTATGAAACTGGAACACACACCAACAACTACGTTTGCTGCTCTCATGACTGGACTTACTAAGGGATGGCTGAGCCTTAAACTGAAATAAATGCAAATATATAGACACACACAAGTAACAGGATAGGGTTTTGATAACACGTGGGAAAATAAGTGAACAAAACACAACCATACTTACCTAAGTTTTAATTGATGACGGTGTATTTTTGAAAATTAAAGAAAACAAAACCTATTTAAGAACTCACCTGTCAAACCAAATCAAAGACTATCAACCAAAACAAATTATCTTCTACGGACTTAACTGTGTTCTCTCAAAAGTCCTATGTCGAAGCCCTAACCACCACCACCACCACCACCACCACCACCACCACCACCGCCCCCCCCCCATGTGACTGTAATTTGGAGATAAGATCTTTTTTTTTTTTTTTTGGAGATAAGATCTTCAAGGAGGAAATAAAGGTTAAATGAGGTCATAAGGTGGGGGCCTTAACCTGATAGGGCTGGTGGCCTTGTAAGAGGAGGATGAGACACCTGCTCCCTCTTCCTGTACATGCGTGCCCAGAGGAAAGGCCATGTGAGGACACCGCAAGAAGGTGGCTGTCAGAAGATGCGGGGGGGCTTCTCTAGACTATCAATAATAGCCTTGCAGCTAACTCACATCTGACCTCACAACTAGGAAACCTTTCTCTTACAGATGAGAAGTCAAGGTCCCACTGCTCTATCACAGGGTCCTTAACCCATACTCCACAGATGGTTTTTGTCTTTTTTTTTTCCATATTACCATCATGATGACTCTTTTTAATCTTCCAAAGGAGACTTTCACCATATTGCCCTCCCAGCATGAACTCAGACTTTTGAAAGTATTTTCCTAGAGCACTAGCCAGCAAACTTTGTTCTCTCTGATCAGAATTGTTGGAGCCAGACAAAAGATTAACTTTCATTAATGCTTTCAAAACATTGCCTACTTGGGAAGATACTGAAATGTGCTATGTTTAGAAATTTAGAGGCACACAATACATAATTTTTAACTCAGATGATCAATACAATAATTCTAAAAAAGGACAAAGATTTAAATTTAAATTGATGATGACCTATACTAGTAAGCGAACTATAATGACTATAAAAACTTTATTATGAAGTATATCAGATACCCAAAAATATAAATATAGTACATATAAGGGATAAAGAGTAATGTAATTGGGAAAGTATATACATGGGGGGTTCAAAGGTAGTGGTAATGGTAGTGGCTTCTGTTTCTTAAAGCTGGACAGTAAATACAGAGGTGTTTATTCCACTTTTTAAGTTATATACTCTATTTTGTATATTTAATATATTTCACAAGAATTTATCAGGATAAGAATGGTCTACCAGACATCTATGTGGCCATCACTCAATTTAATCAACAGTGCACTACCAAGAGAGCTAAGCACCCTTTATAGTATTTTCAATCAAGACCTGAACTTGCCCTCACCCCAACCCCTGGAAACTACTACCCTGAACTGGGTAGGGGTTTTTTTTTTGTTTTTTTGTTTTTGATTTTTGCAAAAATGCAGAGAGTTAAGAGTCTAAACAGACTTTCAAAACTCCTGGCAGAGATGGTAATTTGAGGGGAAAAAAAAAGAAGAAAAGCATTTGACGTTCAAAAGCCTAGGTTTTGGAGTTTCAAAAGGATGGCTCCAAAGGGGAACTCAGGGCACTGGGAACATAGGAGGAGTAGAAAAAGGAAAGAAAGCAGGCAAACAGGGAAAAACAGTCTGAGAGTGCAGGTTAGAGGCTGGGGAGCAGGGAGTCTCTGACAAGGGCTTCTGGGCCTTGCAGATCCCTGGGTCACATCTGGAGGAGGAATGATGTCTCCCCAGTTAGGTTTGGGAAACTGAGGCCAAAGGGGATCTGTACCTCTCTTTCCTGGGGCAAGCCCAAGGAAGCACCCAGTGTGGTGTGGTGGAGATCTTCAGACAAATCCTCTGGGTTTCTTGAAGCCCGGGACGGGGGGTGGGGTGGGGGAGTAAGAAGCACAGGCAGGATCCCAAGCTTCTGAGAGCCACCGAGAGGCAGAGGACATGAAGAGGAACCCAAACAACAGGGCAGGAGACAGTGAGGGTGGAGACCCCTCTGTGATACCAGCGTGGTAGATGATGATGCTGAGGGCCCAGAGACCCCTTCCCCTGGCATCTGTACATAGAAAGGCATTTTCCCAGGGGTGCTTGGGTGTCTCAGTTGGTTAAGGGGCTGCCTTCAGCTCAGGTCGTGCTCTCAAGGTCCTGGGATGAACCTCCAGTGGGGTCAGGCTCCCTGTTCAGGAAACTCCCTTAGAGTTTAATTGTGGATATATATTGTTTCATTTTGTATGTCTTTGAATTATGTGTGATATGAATTATCCAGCAACTTGCTTTTTTCACTCTATAATGTGCTTATGAGAGTCATCCATATTAACATATGGCCCTGGTGCATGATGTCTCACTGCTGTGTCGTGGTTTAGCACGTGGATATATTTTCCTTCTGCTTTTCTGTACCACCTTCTGGAGAATTGCTTCAGATCCATTGTCTGGTTTGCCAAAACTCTTCAGTTCTTTACCCTATCCATTGAGTTTGTAATGTCAATGACTGTTTCTCACTTCTAGAAATTCTATTTGGTTTTTACTAAATGAATGAAATCTGTTTTTAAAAAGCGGGGCCAGGGGTCGTGCCTGGATGGCTCACTTGGTTAAAAAGTGTCTGCCTTTGGCTCAGGTCAAGATCTCAGGATCCTGGGATCAAGCCCCACATCAAGCTCCCTACTCAGTGGAGTGTCTGCTTCTCCCTCTGCCCCTCCTTCTGCTCATGCTTGTGCTCTTTCTCTCTCTCCCCATTCTCTGAAATAAATAAATAAAATCTTTAGACAAAAATTCTATTTGGTTCTTTTCCAACATAATAGTTGTTTGCTAACATAATCTAAACTAAGAGGTTAATATGTTTATGACCCTTCCCTCTGGACTGTGACTACTGCTCACTTACTCCAATCTGCTTCATGGGATGGATAACAACACACTTTTATAAAGGCCTAAATGCCCCCTCCAAAGGGTACTGGCTAAATAAATTATGGTCCTTTCACATAATGGAGCCTGTAACCATTATATTAAAAAGAATGCAGCAGTGCTACATCCGATGCATTAAGTGAAAAAAAAAAAAAAGCACAGCGCAGAACGAGTTGTATAGCATACTATGTTTTGCATGGGAAATAAACAAGAAAATCTATTTCAGGTTTGTAAATGCAGTAAGATTCCCTGAAAGGATATACACAAGAAGGTGTAACACTGGCTATCTCTAAGGAGGGGAGCTGAGTTAACTAGGAATCAGAGGATAGATAGAATTTAATTTTCACTCTGGAGCTATTTGAATTTTATACCCTGTGTAACATATATTTCCTGTTAAGAATCAAAATGATAACTAAATACTGATGTAAGTCAGCCACTTCTTACCTCCCTGTTCTTGGCACATGCTGTCACACTTCCCATCATGCCCTCCCCTGTCTACCTGGCCAGTTCCTATTCACCTGCAGGACTCAACTGGAACTGCATCAGCTTTGGCAGGAAGTTAACCACTCCTGCCTCTAGGCTGTTGGTGCCTACCTAACTGTTGTTGTGTGTCTGTCCTCCCTATGAGACCACAAATTCCACTGAACCCAGCACAATGTCTGGAATGTGGTCACCATTCAATAAATGTTTGCTGGAAGAATGAAATAATGAAAATCAAAAACTCTAATTTGACTACAAATAATAATAGATTATACACATATGGAAGCAGCAGTTCCCCAAATTGTGAACCTAATGCCTTCCTCCTCCTGCAACTTATATGTAGATTGTGACAAGTTAACAAAATAGCATCTGAAAAGATTGCTTTCATATTTTTGTTGCAATTTCTTGAGTCATGAGATTTATGTCTAGGAAGTATCCCAAGTCAGTAACCAGAGTTGACATTAATGACACATCAAGAAACACTTCACACCATATTCCCAGCAAAATCTTTTATGTGCTTATGAGAGCAGAATAAAATGCAATTATTCAATGGTTTAAGTTCGACCCAACTCAAAACCATATCATATTTAACACTAAAAAAATAATGTTAAAACAAAACACATAGTGCAGAAGCTATAATAGAAAATCTGGGTTTGACTGGCTGGCTTGGTTGGAGGAGGAAGCAACTCTTGATTTTGGGGTGATGAGTTCAAGGCCTCGGGTTGGGTATAGAGTTTACTTAAATCAACTTTTTAAAAAAGGAAAATCTTTTGTTCATCATTCTAAGAGCTGGTACTGAACAGATGTATGCTGCATTCCAGGAGGAGAGGGCTTTGGGATGGGTGCTAAGGAGGCATGGAGAACCTGACCTCCTGAGCCCCTTACCAATGCCACGCCCACCCCCACCAGCCTGGAAACACGTAACTAATGATAAAGCCAGTCAAATTGTGACAAGCACCATAAAACAGAGGCACAAACAGATGACATAGTAGGGAACAAAATGAATAATTCTTTCAGGTGAAAAAGTAGTTGAGGAAAACTTCACAGAAAAGGTGACTTCTCAGTTGGGCCTTTCAAGATGACTCAGACTTCCGTGGGTGAAAGAAGAAAGAGGTGTGAGCTGTATTTCAGAAAAAGCCCTCAGTGTGATGTGGGGCAGCGAAAATTAACCAGAGCAGCATGGCTGGAGCAGAGACTGCACTGGGAGAAAGAGGAAGGGTAGAGATCAAGTGTCAAGGAGTGTGAGGTTGGCTCAATGGAGATGGAGAACTTTCTCTGTAGGCCAAGCTCAGGAGTGCAGACTTTATTCCACAGGAAACAGGCCAGAGACTTCAGGTTAAGAAGGGGCATAATCAGGCCTGATTTTTAAGATTTGTTGTAGCAGAAGTGTGGAGAATGAACTGCAGGAAAGAGACACAGGATCCTAAGAGTATCATGCCTCTTGGTGGTGGGGGGTGGGGCAAAGGTGGAGTAGAATAAAAATCATTCCTCCAACTAAGAGAAACCCTACATTATCTCATATTCTTCCATCACTTTGTTTTGTTCAAGTGCTAGTTATTATTTGGGTTCACACAAGTATAATCCAGAATGCTCTGAAAAGTTACCCATCCAAACCTACATATTAAGACAGATCTGTAAGACAGAGACCTAGTAACCAAATACAGTTGTAAGGACTTTCTCTGCATCTTAAATCAAACTAAAAAAAAAGTCAACTGGGGAAATGTGAATTCACTGGATATTGGACAAATATGAAATTACTGTCATTTCTAAGGGGTAATGAAGTATTGTGGCTATATATACATTTTTTAAGATTCTTTATCTTGGGGAGCCTGGGTGGTTCAGTCAGTTGAACATCTGACTCTTGGTTTCAGCTCAGGTCATAATCTCATGGGTTGTGAGACTGAGCCCCACATTGGGCTCCTTGCTCAGCAAGGCATCTGCTTGAAGATTTTCTCCCTCTGTGCCCCCCAATAAATAAATAAATAAATAAATAAATCTTAGAAAAGATTATTTATCTTTTGGAGATAAATACTGAAATATTTACAAATAAAGTTTGGGATTTTGGGGCACCTGGGTGGCTCAGTGGTTGAGTGTCTGCCTTTGGCCTGGGTCATGATCCCCAGGTCCTGGGATCTAGTCCCACACTGGGATCCCCTTGGGGAGCCTGCTTCTCCCTCTGCCTATGTCTCTGTCCCTCTCTCTGTCTCTCATTAATACATAAATAATCTTTTTTTTTTTAAATTGGGGATTTTGTGTCTGTGATATGAAAAGGAGTAGCTATGGGGAGTACAGATTAACCAAGATTGGCCATAAACTAGTAACTAATGAAACTGGATAATGGGTACACGGGTTGTGGTTTACTATACTTCTGCGTGTGGGTTTTTTCACACCACAAAGCAATTCTCTGACACTAGCTGTGCATCTTACATTTCAATTCAATTCTGATACGATCTACCTGGAGGTGGCGTCAGATCCCACAGGTTAAGGGCTCAATCCCCCAAGACTGATCCCTCCCTGAACCCCAGCCTCCTTCAGATGCCAATCCCAAGTCTAGGTTGTCATTTAGGCTTCTAACCAACCGCTATAGATCAGAACTACAGAATCAGAGGTCCCTATAACCCTCCCCTTGGGTCCAATTAATTTGCTAGAGCAGCTCACAGGACTGAAACACCTTACTAAATCACCAGTTTATTAGAAGAGGACAGAACTCGGGAACAGCCAGATGGAAGAGATCCACTGGGCAGCCTGGGGGAAAGGTCACAGAGCTTCCAGGTCCTCTCTGAGTGGAGCACCCTCCCCCATCTCCATGTGTTCGCAGCCCAGAAGCTCTCAGAACCCTAGCCTTTTAGGTTTTTACACAGGCTTCATTAAACACAGGCATAGTTGATGAAATTGTTGGCCGCTGTTTGTAACTGATTCAATCTCCATTCCCTCTTCCCCTCCCCTGAGGTCAGGGGAGGGGAACCTCAAGTTCCAACCCTCTAGTCACAAGGCCAGTTCCCTGGCAACCAGCCCCCACCCACACCCAGGTGCTTTCCTAAAGTCCCCACATTAACATAAACTCGGGTGTGGTTGGAAGGGGTTTGTTAGGAAATGTCAAAACACCTTCATTGCTCAGATCACTTAGGAAATTCCGAGGCTTTTAGGAGCTCTGTACCAGAAATAAAAACCAAATATGTATTTATTATAAATCATAATACCATCATACTATTGTCTCGACTTTTAAGGGTTTGAAAATTTCCATAACGATTTGTAAATGAACAACTTACTCCACCCTACACGAAGACTGAAAGCAGTGATTCCAGCAGGTGTAGGTCCAGAACAGTCTTTCTATCCCTCTCCAGAAACCTGCATCCCAATCTCTTGCATACCTCTAACTGCAGAGGTGCAAGAGGTAACTGTCACTCCTCCCTATGAGCATCCTCTCTCCCCCTATCCTTGTCCCTGTGCAAACCCGATCCCTGTGAGTCAGCCCCATGTCAATCACCCACAAGCAGGCACCTACTTCTACACAGTGACAACCATTCTTCTTACGTGGATTTTTTAACAGCCTCCTAAGCCTCCTCACACTCACCTCATGGTCCTGGATGATCTACCTCAAAACCACTGCAGGGCCAGTAACCCTAAAATAAACATCTCTGCCCTGCTTCAAGTGTTCCAGTGGCTCCTTGCCATCTAGGGTACAAAAGCCTCCATTCCTTGGCAAGGCACAGTCTGTCGATCTCTTTGTGTCGATTTAACAAGGTCCTAAGGTTTTCCTGATACCATCTCAGCAACTTCGGTTCTCACAAAGGACACCAACCCCATTTTCGAGCTGATTAAATGATTAGTGAGCAGCACAGCAGCCTCACATCTGACACCCGCAGTCACAGCAGGGGATCTCTCGAAGCAGGGTGGCCAGGCAGCCCTTACTGGAAAGCTGGGGTCACCATTCAGCCGGCAGCCTCTCGGTTTTGCATTCATGCTAAGGCCTACCTGACTGTTCCCACAGGAGGTAGGACCCGAGGCTCATATAGTCACAGCAGCTGGCTGGCCAGATGGGCAAAATGTAGCCACAGAACAGAATTTTTCTCTGTGAGACTAAATTATTTAAGGCTCAAACTCAAACCCAATCAAATGGCCTCATTTTTTAAAAGGAAAAAAAATATTTCATTTGAGAGAGAGAGCACAGAACACAGAAGCAGGGAGAAGGAGAGGGGCAGAGGAAGAAGCAGACTCCCTGCTGAGCAGGGAGCCCGATATGGGACTTGATCCCAGGAACCTGAGATCATAACCTGAGCCAAAGGCAGACACTTAACCACTTAACCAACTGAGCCACCCAGGTGCCCCTCAAATGGCTTCCTTTATGTCAGAGTGACAAGTCCTAAGCAAAGGAACCCAAATGGACACTAACCACAAGAGGAGAATTTAAGTCACTAAAAAGACCTAATCTGTGGTAAAAATAACAAATAGGGACGTGAATCACCCTTACTGAAGGTACTCATAAGAGGTTAGCAAAATACAAGTGGGAGTGTGGAAAATAAGCTAACCAATAGAAAGCTGAGCCCAAGATGTCTTTATCCAGCACCGTCGACCATATGGTCTATTTCTTCCTCCCAAGAGCCTCTCAGTCACTCAGGCCTGAACTATGGCTTTTGTTTGCAGAGAGATAAAGAATGTCTTTTGGCCCTCAAAGCCTTGATGCTAAGTGACACTGAACAGAACAAAGAAATCTAGGATTGGTGAGAGTCATCAATTTAATGACAACACATCCGACTGGCACCTCATCAGGTTACACATTCAACTTATTGAGCAGCTTACTACATGCCAGGCACTGGGAGTCTAGCAGTTAACAAGAATGATAAAAGTCCTGCCCTCATACGGCTCACAGTCTAATAGGGGAAAGAAGGCTTTAAGCTTATCCTGTAAAGATTCTGCTGTTTTTCTTTTTTTTAAGTAATCTCTATACCCAGTGTGGGGCTCAAACTTACAACCCTGATATCAAGAGTCCTATGTTCCATCGACTGAGTCAGCCAGGCACCCCTAAGCCTACATTCTAGTAGGGGAGAGAATGCTTTGAAAACAAGGTAAATGAATTCACTAGTGTGTTAAGTACTAGAGAGGAAAATAAAAGAGAGAAGGAACACAGCTAGTGTGGTGGGAGGTCCTGAGATAGAACCGTGGGGGCAATTATTACAGAGCAAGCAAAGAAAAAAATGTTGAGGAAAAGAAAAGGTAACAAATGCTCATAAATATAGCAAGCTATCTTCTCAATGTCTTGCCACTATATTCCTTGCCACTTATTTTTTTCTGTGTTTTTTAAAAAAAATGCCCATGTCTTACTTAAACCAACAAAAGATAGTGTTCAGCTCATTATTTGCCAAATATATATGGAGAACTGGCTCTATGTATAAGACCACGTAAAGTGCTATAAGGAATATACCAGAAATAGCGCACAATGATTCCTGTCCTCTGAGAGCCCATAATCCAATTGAAGGCAAGCTATGCAACCAAAAAATCATCATGTAGACAACCCATCAACCATCCTTCTAGTTATATTACAGTAGGTGGATGTTCATGGTTCTCAGGGGAATCATCAGACAGTCAAACACTGTGTGGGCTGAGAGGTTGGTTGCCATTGACAGGCCAGTGTAACAGAAAGGAAAAGCCTGCTGTAAAATACATGTCAAAGAATAAATCAGCAGAATATGAATAAAGATATAAATGAGGCAAAAGAGGAAAAAGAAGTAAAAGAAAACACCAAAGCTTTGAACTGAGGTGGCTGGTAAGATATGGACAGCATTTACAGAAGTGAGAATGTCCAGTGAGAAAGCTGGTATTGAAAACGGAAGATGCTGGAGCGCCTGGGTGGTGTACTTGGTTGAGTATCTGACTCTTGGTTTCGGCTTGGGTTGTGATCTCAGGCCTTGGGATCGAGCCCCAAATCAGGCTCTGCACTTGCCAACGAGTCTGTTTGAGATTCTCTTCCTCTAGACCTCCCCCTGCTCTCTCTCTCAAATAAATAAATAAATGAAATCTTTAAAAAAAAAAAAAACAGAAGGTGCTAACTCTGTCATCATATATACTGATTTCAGAGCATGGCACATTCAGGGGGAAATGGCCCAAATGATGAGAATGCTTGCCTCCAAGAAAGAGAATGGGATAAATTTCTATCCAGGGACAAAGGGAAGCCTCTTTTTCACTTGTCTTTTCTTGAAACTTTTGCATTTTGAACTATGATATGTATTATCCTATCAAAAATTCATTTAAATAAGTAACAAGTCTCAAGGCTGTATTATAGAAGTTACATACAAGACTAAATATAAAGACGTGTAGGCCAGCTATGTAAAAATGGTATCTGAAGCCATGAACCAGAGAGTGAAAGAAACTTATCAGATCAAGGACTGGACTTTGGGCACCTCCACGCTCAGGCAAACAGAATGAAAGCAGGGACAGCTGGATACATAGAAGACCCTCCTTTGTGCCAGGAGGAACCTCATCCAAAAATACTACCAAAAGCATCATGGAATGCACCTGGAATGGGGGTGGGGGACAAAAGTGAGAGTTCCCAAGATTTAAAGGCAAGAGAATGAAGTTTTCCTCAGCCAGCAAAATTGCCAGATGTGACTGGCAAATAATAAGAGTAAACCAGGAGATTAGCTGCTCGCGTGCCCCGAAGAGCCTGGGAATCCCCAAACCACAAAGTGACCCAGTGGGAATGCACCTTAGATTCACCTGGGGAGAATCCAGTGCACTGTGGGGTATCCAGTTTGGAAAAATACTGTGAAAAGAAGAAAAGCAAACCTCCAAAGTCAGATGATAAGATGACCCATGTAATCACTGGCTGAAAGAAGGGATCCAGTGCCTGACCTAAACCAGTTGGAGGGAAGGGACAAAGCTGTCCCTACCGAGGAGACGGACCCATTGGCCTTTTCCAGTCTAGACAAAAGCACATCACAACCAATAGCTTCTGTTTTAATTCTGTCCTCTAAGTAATCTTCTGACAACAACTCTATGTCTGTACAGAGGAGTCTGCTGCTCATCTACACAGAGAAAACAGTCTACTCTGTCTGAATTCTGCACTCTGGTTAGGTTCAGACTCTGAGCCTGATGAACGTAAGCTTGGCCCTGAGAGTCACTCAGGCTGCTGACAGTTTCAGCTTCTGAGCAGGTGACATCATTGTCTAGAGTCTGGGCCAAGGTGCATATGACCTGTGTGGCCTCTTTCTTGCAGCCTGCCAGGCTTCTCCTGGCAACATTTGTGCCACAGGCCTTACCATCAAACAGCAAGCATCTGTTTTCCTAATTCCATTTCATAGCTCACTCCTATGATGACAGAAGTCACTGTTAGAAGCCATTAGGAGAGGCCCCCGGGTGGCTCAGTCAGTTAAGCGTCTGCCTTTAGCTCAGGTCATGATTTCGGGGTCCTGGGATCGAGCCCCACGTCTGGTCGGTGGGGGGCCTGCTTCTCCCTCTCCCCCTCCCCCTACTCATGCTCTCTCAAATAAATAAAATTTTTTTTAAAAAAAGCTACCAGGAAACAGCTTGGCACAAGCACTCACAAAAATCTCACATGTACAGACGTCTTCATCATTCATCATCACCTGTCCTGCTCGGACACAAAGGACTGGGCAGGATACACAGCATTAGAGGGAAAGAGGGCTGTACTTCTTCTCTCCCTCGTTCTATCCCCTCCCTCCGCCTCTGCAGCGCCCACCCCTCATTATAGTCTATGTCCAGTCCGAGGTTTGCTAAATATACATATCCACAAATATATAATGGTCTTTTGCTTCTTTTAACTTACGGAAATAGTATGATGTGGAACTAGGAAACCGGTTCGGCTGCTGGAACAGAGACCAAAGGGGCCAGAGCTTACATGAGACGGGGGTCTCTCATCCCAGAGTCAGAGCATACAGTTTCCTGTGATGAAACAGTGGCACCCCTGTCTTCCTGCTCTACCATCCATGGGTGTTGCCCTCACCATTAGGCCTGCATCTCAGGGAAAGAGAACTGAGAATGGGACAAGGAAAGGCTCTCCCCTGCCTTTTATGGGCAGTGCCTCTAAATTGTGCCCATTACTTCCACTCACACCCCACCGGCCAGGACCTAGTCACAGAGCTGCATCCGGCTGCAAGAGAGGCTAGAAAAGAAAGTCTTCTTTCAGTGCCACGTTGTGCCTCTTGTAAGGGCTTATAGGATAGGCTTTCTTTACGTGTTAGGCTCTACATTCTAAATATGACATATTTGTGCACCACATTTATTAAACCATCCCCCTATTGCAAGACACGTGAGTCTTTTAAACACACTTTATTCACAAAGTGTCTGGATCACATCAGGAGCAATGTTCAATTAGTTCAATGGTACACTGAGTGACGGATCAGTCTCAGGTACAGGCTGGTTGTTTTATAAAGCCTTTTTTTTTGTTTTTGTTTTTTTTTGTTTGTTTGTTTTATAAAGCCTTTAAAGTCCCCTACAGCAAGCCAGTTAGAACAGAAATTGGTAATATTAAACTCTGTAGAAAGAACAGTGAAATGTATGGTCCTCCTTGACTTTCCATGATTGTAATAAAGCATTACATGCTGTGCTGGGTTTCTTGACAACTAAGAGAAAACCTTGTGTGCTGTTTGATTCACATCACCTGATGGAACCAGTTAAGAGAAATAAATGCTTGCTTGATCCTCATTCTAAAACAAATCTGTCACAAGGCTCAATTAGCAAAAAAAAAAAAAAAAAAAAGGTTGACCATCTTTAACAACTGCTATATAGAACATGTACAAGGCTTCTCCAGGAGGATGTTCTCCTTAGTTAACCTTTAACAAGTAGAGAACATAACATTAAAATATTTTCTTCAGAGTGTCAGGTTAGTGTCCGGCCTTATGTCAACATCCAGGTGGGATTCCTGCCTGGACAGAGACACCCAGGAGGATGTCAGGAAAGGCTGATTTTCCCCAGAATCTGGTGGCTTCCCAGTGGCTCGGTACTTTTGGAGGCATTACAATTAGTGATTCCGGCCTTATTAGGGGATTTTCCTCTCTTGTGTAGTTAACTGGAGGTTTTAAACCATTTTGGAGAAGTGAAACGATACTGGTTATTTCTGTGGGTTTTTCTCATGGCTGTCAAATACCCAAATATAGTATCTTCTTTTCATTTTTACTCATATTTGGTAGTTATTTTTTTCTAAACCACAGTTACAATATACCACCCCAGTGTTGTTTGCTTCTTCGTATTACTCTATTTGTCCCAGACAGAAAAAATATGTTTTAATACATTAAAAGATAATAATTCTGAATCAATACATGCAGAATAAAAAATACTTATTGAATATCTACTTTATTCTTTTAATTTTCACTGTAACTTTATGAAGTAGGGATTATTTTACAGTACTTTACAGTTGAGAAAACTAGATCTTTAAATCACTTGCCTAAGGTCACATAGCTGATCTGGTCACAGAAACTATAGGATTCGAATTCACCTTAATTCCAAAGCAAGAGCTCTTTCTGCTATTTCCTGATGCCTCCCAGATGACAAGTGAATTATAAGTAAGATTTTGTTCAGCTTTATAAATAATGTATGTGCCTATTGTAGTGAAACCCTAAATCTCCCCTTGAAACATGTAATCTGGCCATAATGAATGCATTCCCCCCCAATCTTATTTCCTAGTATGCACCACAGGGACCTCCCCGCTTGATCTGACCTGACAGGTTTCATCATTGCCTCCACACTTAAAGACCACACATTCATTCAGCAAATGAGTTTTCAGCTTTTACTATCTCCTAAGCATTGTTCTAATCTTTGGGGATATGTATCAGTGAACAAAACAAATTCCTGCTCTCATGGAATTTCTTTACATTCTAAGGAGGGAGAAACATGAGAAATAAATAAACTACATAAGAAAAGAACACAGTAAATGCTATTGCAAAAAATATATAGCAGAAAAAGTGTTAAGAAGAATAGTGTAGAGTGGAAGGCTGAGATTTTAGAAAGAACTGTTAGAAATTCTAGAACCGAAAAACATGATCTTAGAATCTTATTTCATTTTCACAGTCAATAGTAGACTAGATACAGTGGAAGAGAGAACTGTAAAACTGGAAGATAAGTTTGTTGAAGGAAAGATGCATTCACCAAGCAAATTAGTATTTCCATCTAGTATGTATCAGACATTGCGCTAGATGCATTTACTCAACTTTTGTACTTGGATGAAATTTCTTTTCACTTGGATTAACCTCAATTCTCTAAAGCCTACCCAAGTTCCTCGTTCACATTGATATCTCATTTCTCTGAACAAATACTCTACATATTAAAATAATCAGTATTTATTTTCACCACAGATAAGCCCAGTTCTTAAATTATTCCATATCCCTAACTAGACTGTAAACTCCTTGAGAATTATTCAGGTATTGAACACATGTACAGTGTCCTATCAGAACAGATAACTATAAATGCCTCCCAGTATCTTTCTTCTCATCCTCTAATCAATCCTGTCATCAAAAAGTCAATAAAAATAATTCCTTAACATTATCTTTAAATTACTGTCATCACTACAACAGTCTAATTTTCTAAAGTTTAACTGAATATTATACTAAGTACATCATGGACTAAAGCTATTTGGGGGGTGACTGGGGCTTAACGACAGTACACATTATCTTCCGGTTCTCGTTTTTGTCAGAGGATAAATTTCAAAGAGTAACAAACAAGATTCTCATAAAAATAGCAGACATCAAAGATATTTACTGCTTAAAAAGGAAACAAACAGAATGGTAAAGCTGGTTCCAAGGGGGAAAAGAGAGACCAGTGTATATGGCCAATGGAAGAAAGCATGCTGAAAAAAGATTGCTAAGTTAGATTTTAAAATGTGGATTTCTATGGTCTATTTGTGTCACCCTACCCCAAATTCACACATTGAAATCCTAATCCCCAAAGATGATGGCCTTTGGAAGTGCTTTAGTCATGAGGGTGAGACCCTCATGAATTGGATTGGTACTTTATAAAAGAGGTTCCAGAGACATCCCAAGCCCCTTCTTCCACATGAGGATATTATAAAAACAATGACAACAACAAATCAGCTGGACTGGTTTGGTATAGTTATAACTGGACAGCTTTTTCTCTATAATGGTTGGAGTGTTCTTAGCTCCTGGGAATGGTCACAATATTTTTAAATATTATGATCACTGATGTCAAAATATGAGTCCAGTGATAGAAGGCTTGGTTCTGGATTGAATCAAAATTTGTGAAGGCGCCATCAGCCTTGCTTAGTTAAGAATGACAAATGTCACACAGAGTCTTTTTCTAGTCTTAAGAAGTTTTTAGATATATATATATATACATTACCTGATTTTTTTTCTTGGCAAATAGCCCCCTAAGGTAGGCAGTGCACATCTAAGTCATATTTTGCAAAGCAAGATGCTGAAACCTAGAGCTAGTCAGTGGTCTGTTCAAGTACAGGTGGGTCCTGTGGGGTTAAGTAGTGACTCAGACCCAGCCTCCTGACTCCTTAGCCAGTGCACCTACACACATCTATGCACAGACCTGAATGCACAACACATCAAGTGGCTAACCGGGTAAAGTGAACGTGTGCATGACCTTAGAGAACTCTGCCTTCCTATAACATCTGGTAAAGATGTGTGTTTTTAGAGCACCTAAGCTTATCACCAATGCAAATAATGTAAGAAAGAGCTCCCTGTTGCCTGTAGTACTCAGCCACTAGACATGAGAGCCCTGCGATGACTAAGGCAGGATCTTGCTCAGTAAAACAAAAGGCTCTAGCCCAGAGTAGGACTGCTACAATACAGGTGAGTGGGGGATCCCTGGGTGGCGCATCGGTTTGGCGCCTGCCTTTGGCCCAGGGCGCGATCCTGGAGATCCGGGATCGAATCCCACGCCGGGCTCCCGGTGCATGGAGCCTGCTCCTCCGTCTGCCTGTGTCTCTGGCTCTGTCTCTCCTTCTATCTCTCAAGAATAAATAAATAAAATCTTTAAAAAAAATACAGGTGAGTGCTTTGAGTGTATAGAGGGGAGGAAGTAATTACCTTGCCTAAATCGGCTCTCAAACTCCCCCACTGACTCACTCTGAAAAATGCTGGAAATAGAGAGTTCTGAGGAATTGAAGTCTATTGTGAATGCACTAACTTCTCTTTCAAAATATCCAGCAGCAGTATCAGCAGATTGGAGGTCTAAATTATTTACACCCAAAAAGGAAAGAATGACTCTGATATCAACAAGCAAATAATTCCCAAGTGACTTTCAAATCCTATTTGAGGCTATTTGGATGATAATTTAGTTTTTCAAAATTTATTCTTCCCTTCCTTTCTTTTGCTTGGTTTTACTTTTGATTCTAGTTCCTTGATGTATGGGGAAGGGGAAAATATTTTGTCCTAAAGCCACTTGGCTTCCAGATAAAGCCAGAGGCCTGATGGAAAGGATAAGGGCTGTCTAGAACAAATATAAAACAAAAACCCTAGGCTTGGTTCTCATCCTAGACATCTGGTCACAAGAGCTATGCAAAAAAACACATTTACCAGAATAATCTAATTGCATTTTCCCAAAGAAATAATGAGGTAGTTGGGAAGGGGCTTTCACATTCTTCACTTCTGCAAACAGGAGCTATGTATATGACAAAAAGCAAAGTTGTAACTGCAGCCTATATTCCTGGAAAATACTCAAATGGTTCCCCAAGTCCTATAAAAGGGACACATATATTATCGATATGAATCATACAGGGGGTCAAATAACTACAAATTCCATATAGTACCACAAAATGACTTTAATATTTCTTTTGTTGATTTCTATATGTTTGGATGATAAAGGGTTTCAGTGCCATTAAGAAAAAAAAAACCCTGCTATTTAAGGAAATCTAAGCAGGACTCTTAAATCTCCTAAAAATACTAATTTAGGGTCATCCCAAATTTTCATTCTCCTTAGAAACACACTTGAAATATTATTTCAACTCATTAAAGTAGGAACACAAGTCCAGTTAAAACAGCAATGAATATGGTTAGATAGAGAACAAAAGAAAAGCCATAATCAAAAAAATTATCTGAGGGAAACCAGAAAATAAGATTAAAACTTTGTGCATTTTTCTGACAAGAGCAAAATGGAAAACACGAGAATAAATGTGAATTTCCTATTCTAGCCTAAGTGTTGATAAATCACAAAATTATTTTGTTGGTCCTGTGCTCTAAGAAGATTCTGTCTCAGGGTTTTTATAGAAAGTGGGGAGAGGGGAGCCAAGGTCAACAATAGCTTTAAGAACATTTTTCTACAAAATGTAAAGGCGTTCCACCAGTAAGTAGTCCTCAGAGAAAACTAAAGGCATAATATTAGTTTGGTACTCTACAGGCAATTCTGTGGATGGAATATTGGAGGACAATATTATATGGTCCAATCTGTCATTTCCTGATGTTTCGGCTAAAATTATTTTTTGGAAGAAATAATAAGTAATATATTTTCTAAGAATGTTCCTTTTGCAAATACTAGGATTTTCAGCTGGGCTTCTGACATGAGCAAGATGAATGACCAACACGATTAAGGTCGTTACTGAGAACTTCAACAGCTGGTCATTTAAAAGCTCTATGGAGCTACAGTTTCTAGGTGTGTCAATTGTAAGGCTATTTGTTACAATAATAAAATAAAATAATAAAAAATAAATTAAAATCTTGATGTGTATATTCTTACCTGCTGAAGAAAGGTTCGAAAAATTACAAACAAGATTTTCCTCAGAAAATAGCTCTAGGGGTGCCTGGGTGGCTCAGTCGGTTAAGTGTCTGCCTTCTGCTCAGGTCATGATCCGGGGGTCCTGGGATCGAGCCCTACATTGGGCTCCCTGCTCAGCAGGTAGCCTGTTTCTCCCTCTCCCTCTGCCTGCCACTCCCCCTGCTTATGCTCTCTTTCTCTTTCTCTGTCTGTCAAATAAATAAATAAAATCTTTGAAAAAAAAAAGAAAAGAAAACAGCTCTGGTTCAAACATTCACACAATTACTTCAATCTAGCTCAAAAGCTTGGCACCACTGGTGGCACGTCCTTTCCCTTCCTGGTCTGCTAACCCTACCTCCCAAGCACTCTCCCTGCTCACTCCCAATCCAACTTACCCATCTTTACTCCAGTTCAAGTCTCCTGCCTGGACTTTCCACAATAATTTCTTAACTATCCTCCCTGCATCTCACCCAGTTTCCTAATTATCCACTGTCCAAAAACCACCTGACTAATTTCTCAGGATCACAAATAAGGCTAGTCATGACACAGCCCTGCTTAAAATTCTTCAGGGACTTCACTGCTCATGGAAACATGGCATTCAAGGACCACAGAGACCTAGCATCTGCCTCTCCAATTTCACTTCCTACCACCATCTGCCCCTCACACATCAACACCCGTCATCCTTAACACTTCTGAGTTCCCTGCACACACCTTACTGTCACCCTGGCAATACAGTCATCCAAGACCTCCCTCACGACATTGGCAGAGAATAAAAGGGGGAAAAATGAAGACAAGAGAAGAAAAAAGGAGAGAACCCCACCTACTGAAGCCCATCATCCAAAGAAACCCTGAAGATCTCTGAGATGATCTCTCAAAGCAAAACGACCTATATATTTAGACTGACAAGTCTATATCCTGAATTCCCACAGCCAAATCTCTCAAAAAAAGTGACCAAAAGCATCACATGAGTAGATGTTAAAGGTGAGATCTCGGGTACATGGAAATCCAAATTTAAAAACAAACGGCCTAAACAAAGGAATTGAAATCACCATTCCTGTGAGATGATCACCTCTGGTCCAAATTCACACAATGATATGAAGGTTCAAAAATATATTGTCTGTGTTTATTTATTTTTTTGTAATAAATTTATTTTTTATTGGTGTTCAATTTGCCAACATACAGAATGACACCCAGTGCTCATCCCATCAAGTGCCCCCCTCAGTGCCCGTCACCCATTCACCCCCACCCCCAGCCCTCCTCCCCTTCCACCACCCCTAGTTCGTTTCCCAGAGTTAGGAGTCTTCCATGTTCTGTCTCCCTTTCTGATATTTCCTACTCATTTCTTCTCCCTTCCCTTCTATTCCCTTTCACTATTATTTATATTCCCCAAATGAATGAGACCACATAATGTTTGTCCTTCTCCGATTGACTTACTTCACTCAGCATAATACCCTCCAGTTCCATCCACGTTGAAGCAAATGGTGGGTATTTGTCGTTTCTAATGGCTGAGGAATATTCCATTGTATACATAAACCGCATTTGTCTGTTTATGATCTTTGTGATCGTACCTGAAGATATAGTTTGATTTAACTTTGAGCTGGTGTTACAAAATTCCAGGAAATAGTTTTCATTCTTTTTTTTTTTTTTTTAAATTTTTTTTATTTATTTATGATAGTCACACAGAGAGAGAGAGAGAGAGGCAGAGATACAGGCAGAGGGAGAAGCAGGCTCCATGCACCGGGAGCCTGACGTGGGATTCGATCCCGGGTCTCCAGGATCGCGCCCTGGGCCAAAGGCAGGCGCCAAACCGCTGCGCCACCCAGGGATCCCAATAGTTTTCATTCTTACTAGAGTTTAATATAATAATTTGCTTAGATTCAAGTGCTCCAGTATATAAGGCTCTTCCCATTTCTAAAATTAAGTCATTTAATGAGAATTGCCAGAAAGAGACTTTACTAGTAATTCTCCAGAACGGCGGCGAACACACAAGGTGTGTTTCCACTTTACCACTCTAATCAGCCAGCCAGAATGGTGAAATTTTCAAAGATGCAAATGTAATGTTATCCTGGATAGAAATCAGAGCTGCAAGAGAAGAGGAGACTGAGGGAAGAGGGCACACGCTTCAGCATCTGGTTTCTCTGGCTTCTAAGCTAGAGGTAAATGATTCTCTGTTTTTTAAAAGTCATCCATTATGCTTCCAAGACATAAGTTTGCTTCGAAATTCAATTTCCTGCAGAGTCATCTTCAGATGCCGCACAGTTTTAAATTATTATAATTATCACAACACAGTTTGGCTTCCAAAGTGAAGGCCCAGTACTGAGGAAAGACCCTCAGCTCCACACCTCACCACCAGTCCTCCAAAGACTATAGAGACTCTCATGTAACTGATACTTAAGCAATCATGAACAAGGCAATCAAGGGTGCCTCTCTGGACCTTATGATCTAGTGAAGGTAGGGAGAAGAGATGATGATGTATTGTGGTAAGTGCAGTTAGTCAAGGCCGCTGGTGACATTCACCAGTGAGAAGCCTTTTTTTCCCACTTTGCTTCTCACACTCTCAGTCAACATATAACTTCATGGTTTGAACTATTAACTGTCCAAATGGAGATTAAACATGGGTTTACATTCTAGTCTAAGGGTTGATAAACCAAAAATCTATTTTTTAAAAGATTTTTAGAGAGAGAGCGTGAACACGAGCAAGGAGGAGGGGCAGAGTATTTCAAGCCGGCTACTTGCTGAATGAGGAGCCCCATGCGGGGCTTGATCCCACAATCCATGAGATCATGAAACCAAGAATCAGACGTTTAACTGACTCAGCCACCCAGGTGCCCCCCAAAAATCTATTTTTGCTCCAAAACGCAAGGGTGTTCCATATAGAAGTATCCTATGAATACAGGCTTCAAAACAAACATCCTTAACTTGGATTTTCATTATGTTTTAGAATCATCACTGCCTTAATGTTTAAACATCTGTTTAAACCCTATTAAGGAAGAGATGTCTGTTTATGGCTTTTATCAATATAAAAGCAGTAATCTGTGGCTTTTAAAGGAACACTTTGTTTCTGTGATGATGCTTGTTAATCTCACTAACAGTTATTTCCAGAAAAATGGAGCACAATATAGAGTAATAGTTTTTCATGTACCAAGTAAGAACTGTTTCCTCTTCAAACCATACTTACTTGAATTATTCTAAGCTTAACTGTAAAAACTAAAATTCAGTGGAGAAAAAAAAGTTTTATCAACCCCATTTATGATGCTTCATTTAGGCAGTACACATAAAGAAATGATGGATGCTGATCACAGTCTTCTCAGCAAGTATACCAGTAACACCATGAAGCATGACCTGAGACAGATGATCGGAGAGCTCCAAAACTTCCTGTGTGACAAAGTTAGTCCTTCTTTGTGGTTGCAGGTCATCCTAGCAGTGGGGCTGTAATTTACTAGATGCCAAACACAAGTTCTATTGTGGGCTCAAAGGAGAGGTGTTCATCCCTCCAGATGAACCTCCAGAAGGTTCATCCCTAGTAAGCTGGTAACGTTCTGTCATCTTAGGCCACCACATGGAAACAACTGATACAGCTTCAGTCACAGAGTGGGACCTGTCATGCTTCATTCAATATGAAATAGGATGGTGAAAATATCAACAGCTCGATCAGTGTATTTCAGCCGTCTCTGCTCAGCCAGCAGTGTGAGCAAGCTGGCGTACTGTGATAAAACATCATGCTGCTGAAATGTCGACCTAGAAACCAAATCACTGCTTTGTAGCAAAGAATAAGAATCATGATGAGAAAGCCATTTTGATCTACCCATCCAGCAAAAGAAAGAAGAATAATATACATAAATCATAAATCATGGCCACACATAACTGGGAGAATTCACATAAGAGGTAGTGTAATAATTCATATAAGGCTCATCTTTCAAAAGGGAATAATTTGCTTTCTTTGCTATGACTAAAGGGCCTGGGTGGGACAGCCCATGTATTAACACTGAGAATTGCTTTCAAGGAAAGGCAAAAAAACTATGATAAAGTAATGTCTGAACCCCTGAGTGAGCCCCAAGTGCACACCCATTACTCAGACCTTTGCTGAGATTTCCTCCCAAAGCAAACTCACTCCCCTCCAAAAAGGCAAAGCAGGAGACTGCAGGGGCATCACAGCTGTGGGCCCTGCAAAAGATCTAAAGATGCAAGAGAAGGGGGAAATGTACCTTCTGATCCCAGGAATTGTGAGGATGGGGTTGTCTCAATAGCAAAGAGGGGTGGTCAACAGATGTGAAGTGGGACCCCACAACTGTAATGTAGGGCTTCCCTGGTTGTGGGACAGGGAGGGGTAGAAGCCAAAGGGTAGGTGCTATCCTCACCTATGCTTCATGCTAAGGAATCCGTGCTCCAATGACATGACCCTGGGCAGCTGTCACCTATATGGGCATTCTCTGTGAACATCAGAAACTCTTCCACTCATTTCCTATGAGGAAGAATGTGTACAGCAGCTAACAGAATTGGAAGGGCTCAGAGCATGGATACTGGAGCCAGACTGCCTGAGTTCAAATCCCTGCTTCGCCAGTGGCAAAGATACTCCCATTTCTTTGTGCCTTGCTATTCTCCTCAGTAGACGGAATTAAATGAGTCCATATTTATAAAAATACCTGGAATAGTACTTGGCACATATCAAGTGCTGTTAAATTTTTTTTGAAAATTAAAAATTGAAATGTTTATACAGCTAGGAAGAGCTGCTGGCTCCATTCAGACCTCTCAGCAGAGCTATATCTGGAGTTCTGGTCTCCCTTCTGCCCTAGACCATCTGCTAGAACTGCTACCAGGAGTTTCAGTGCTTTCCATCGATGCGGATGTTGACCTCTCACCTTCTTGTTGCTACAGCACTGATTCCGATCCCCATCATCCCCAATGCAACCTCTCTAAAGGCATCTCCCCAGCCTGTATGGCTAACCTTTCGTTCCAAGCTGTGATGGGTTCAAGCCAGCAACGAGGCTCCCGGGCCCCAAAGAACTTTTCAGTTACTATAACATTTACTCCTTTAGAGAAGGGTATAGGACTGCAAATATACTGAGACAGAAGCTCCATCTCCATGGGAGGCACACTGGCCACCCAAGTAGCCAGCTTCTTCTCTTCCCTCACCCGCACAGCTTGTTGATACAAAGAAGCCACAGCCCCTTTTCCCACCAATTTTGTATACTACCCTCATACAAGCCAAAAGTCCACACACTCATTCACAGCTCCCCAAGCCAGGTACAGTTTCATACAACCGAGGCGGACACAACATCCTCCAGTTACCTTAACACTTCTGTCTTTGTGGCCCAGAATAGGGGAGACCAAGGCCATCCTCAGGCAGGCCTAAATCAACCCAAGCCTCCATCACAAATGCCAACCCAGTTCTTAATGAAATAGAGCCTCAGGGCTCCGATAGGGCAGCTAAGGCCCACAGTCTGTTCCCTGAATATGTTTCCTGTATTCTGCTGATCCCCATATATGCTCTAACTTCAGCCACACAGCCTGACCTGGATTTTGGTGCACTGTATATACTTGTGATCTACTTAGTGTGTATCAACTCATTAGAGGCAGAAACCTTTTATTTCTTCTTCCCATACCTGGCATCCTAGCATAATCTCTTAAATACTCAAAACTCAGCAAAACATTAACTGTATTTAAGCAACTAATAAAGCTGAGGTACAATTATTCTGCTATAGTGAAGGAAAGTGATACAATATTCAAAGTTTCAATTATCTGAATGACAGTGAGGACCCACAAGAAATATTCAAGACCACAAGCCTCATCCAAACCCCTCCCTCACTTCCCAGAGGAGGAAGCAGTAGCTCCGGAGGGATCATAAAGCTAATTTCTTAATAACCTCCTCCATACAGCATTCCCACAGCAGACCTTGTGAGTAGGGTCTGTATCCCTGTACAATAAATAGTCACAAAGACTTGAGTATTCAATATGACTCAATTTAGTGAAAATCGTGATTGGGCTCACTTGGGTCTTTTATGGGAAGGCTGAGATCTGTAATTAATAGAAAATACCAAAATAAATACACACACACAAAACAATCAGTATGGGGGTGGGCCAAACAGGTGAAGGGGGAGGGAGATACAGGCTTCCAGTCATGGAATGAATTAAGTCATGGGGATGAAAGGTACAACAGCATAAGGAATACAGTCAACGGTATCATAATAGCACTATGCAGTGCCAGATGATAGCTACCCTTGTGGGGAGCACAGCATAACATATAGATTTGTCCATGCTTCTCCCTCTGCCTCTCCCTCTGTCTTTGCCTCTCCCTCTGTGTCTCTCATGAATAAATAAAATCTTTAAAAAAACATATTTACTTGTCCTATCAGTATGTTGTACACCTGAAACTAATGTAACATTATGTGTCAACTATACTTCAACTGAAAAAAACAATCAATATAAATTTAGGGATAGCCCAAAGTTTGACTTAGACAAAAATCAGCTTTGGTCTTCAGAAGTAACTGAATGTCTCTTGCAATGTCATTTTTGGTATTCCTTAACTGTTCATGACCAATGGACACGGGATGGCATAGGCTGTCATCACATGTGACCAGCATAACAACTTGAATAATATAAACAAGGCATGTCCTTTGTGTTTACTATTCAGTCTATTTGTAACTTGGAGTGTAACTTATGGGTTTTATGTGTAGAAATTCTATCAGTCTCTTAAACAATAGACCCTTTATTATTCTAAGAATAAAGTACTGATTAATGACGGTGAGAGCTGTTGATTTTTATTTCATATACAAAACAGTTAACTTATTAAGAATGTATTAAGATCAACAAAGAAAGTACAAACCATAAAGGAAAAAACTGATAAACTGGACTTTATCAAAATCTTAAACTTCTACTCTTCCAAAGACGGTGTTAAGGAAATAAAAAGACAGGCCACAGGAAGAAAATACCATGAACCACTTATCTGACAAGGGATTTGTATCCCCCAAAATATTAAAAATGCAGCTCAGTAAGACCAAAAAGAAAAAAAAAGATTTAAAATGGACCAAAAGTATGAACAGAGCACCATAGAAGGTACACAGATGGCAAATAGGCATAAGTAAAGATATTCCATAGGGGAGGTGGGGGGGAGGGATGGGTGAAATAGGTTATGAGCATTAAGGAGTGCACTTGTCATGATGAACACTGCGTAATGGATACAATTGTTGAATCAGTATACCGCACACCTGAAATTAATATAACACTATACGTTAACTATACTGGAATTTACAATACAATTTTATTTCTTTTTATTTATTTTGTTTTAGAAAGGAAGAGGAGGGGTGGGGCAGATAAAGAGGGAGAGAGGAAATCTTAAGCAGGTTCCATGCCCAGCACAGAGCCTGACATGGGGCTCGATCTCATGACCCTGAGATCATGACCTGAGCCAAAATCAAAAGTCAGAGCTTAAACTGCCTGAGCCATCCAAGAGCCCCTACAATACAGTTTTTTAAAAGATATTTTTTAAAGATTTATTTATTTATTTATGATAGACAGAGAGAGGGAGAGAGAGAGAGAGAGAGAGAGAGAGAGAAGCAGAGACACAGGAGGAGGGAGAAGCAGGCTCCATGCTGGGAGCCCGACGCGGGACTCGATCCCAGGACTCCAGGATCGCGCCCTGGGCCAAAGGCAGGCGCTAAACCACTGAGCCACCCAGGGATCCCCCTACAATACAGTTTTTAAAAAAGAAAGAAAAGATGCTCCACATCATTAGTCATTAGGGAAATGCAAATCAAAAACAACAATAAAAATATTACCTCACACTAGAACTGCTATAATTAAAATTTTCTAAATAACGAAACTTGTTAAGGATGTAGAGCCATTGGAAATGTATGCACTGCTGCTGGGAATGCAAAAATGTTCAGTCCCTTTGCAAAAGGTTGCCAGGTTTTTATAAAATTAAACATACACTTACCATGCAACCCAGAAATCTCTCTTGGGTATTTATCCAACAGAAATGAAAACACATGCCCACACAAAGATGTGTAGGCAAATGCTCACAGCAGCTTTATTTATAATACCCAAAACTGAAAACAACCCAAATGTTCAATGAATGGGGAATGTGTAAGTAAACTGTGATACATCCACACGGGGGAACACTGCTCAGCAATACAAAAGGAGTAAACTATTGATACACATGACAACACGGATGAGTCACAAAAGCATTACACTAACTGGAAGAAGCTAGACACAAAAGGGTCCCTACTATATGATGTCATGTACATGAAGTTCTAGAAAAGGCAAAAGTGTAGTGATAGAAAGCAGATCAATAGCGACCAAGGGCTAGAGTAAGTGGAGGGCACACCCTGCAAAGGTGTATGAGGACTTTCCAGGGCGATAGACATGTTCCATAGTTTGACTTTGGTGGTGGTCACCCAAGTGTATACATACATCAAAACTCATCAAACTGTATACTTACAAAGAATGAACTTTATTGTATGTATATTATACCTCAATAAACCTGGCTTTTAAAAAGAAGTATGCCAAGAAATAGTGAATATTTGAATGAATTAGTGACTGAAGAGTGCAATCACTAAGTAACTTAAGAAAAACAATATATCCACTTAAGTTGGCAAATGTCTAAAACTTTCAGTAACAATACAAGATAGAATAATAGATATTTGATTATAACAATTCTTATCTATAGAATTATTTGGTGCAGTATCATTCATAACATAAAACAAACTTTATTTATTTATTCATATTTTTAAAGATTTATTTGAGAGAGAGCATGAGAAAGAATGAGAGAGAGAGAGAGCACACACAAGCAGTGGGGGAAGGGCATGGGGAGAGGGAGAAGTAGGTTCTTTGCTGAGCAGGGAGCCCAACGCAGGGCTCGATCCCAGGACCCCAGGATCATGACCTGAGCTGAAGGCAGACACTTAAGCAACTGAGTCACTCAGGTGCCCCACAAAACAAACTTTTAGGATTGCATTTAATTTGTAGTTATCTCTTTGGTATCACACTCACATGACCTAAGGAACTCCCACGCAAGCTAGCAGCTGATAGTGCTGAGAAATTATGCTCTGTAGTGTCAAACTTTAAAAATACGACTACTGGGGCACCTAGCTAGCTCAGTCGGTGGAGCATGACTCTCAATCTCAGGGTTGTGAGTTTGAGCCCCACACTGAGTGAAGAGATTATTTTTTAAAAATAAAATTTTAAAAATAAAAAAATAAAAATAAAAAAATAAAAATGTGACTGAATTTATTTCAAAGATTTTATTTTATTTAAGATTTTTAATTTATTTATTCAGAAAGAGAGAGAGAGAGAGGCAGGCAGAGACACAGGCAGAGGGAGGAGCAGGCTCCATGCAGGGAGCCCGACATGGGACCTGATCCCAAGTCTCCAGGTTCACACCCCGGGCTGCAGGCGGCGCTAAACCGCTGCACCACTGGGGCTGCCCAGATTTTATTTTTTTAAGTAATCTCTACATCCAACATGGGGCTTGAACCCATAACTCTGAGATCAAGAATCACATGCTCCACCCACTGAGCCAGCCAGGTGCCCCTACTGACATTTTTTTTTTTAATTAATTTTTATTGGTGTTCAATTTACCAACATACAGAAAAACACCCAGTGCTCATCCCGTCAAGTGTCCACCTCAGTGCCCGTCACCCATTCCCCTCCAACACCCGCCCTCCTCCCCGCTTCCACCACCCCTAGTTCGTTTCCCCGAGTTAGGAGTCTTTATGTTCTGTCTCCCTTCCTGATATTTCCCAACATTTCTTCTCCCTTCCTTTATATTCCCTTTCACTATTATTTATATTCCCCAAATGAATGAGAACATACACTGCTTGTCCTTCTCCGATTGACTTATTTCGGACATTTTTAATAAAACTGCAGTGAATAATTTATTTCTGAATAAAATGGCAATTTTATTTAACTCAAGAGGTTCACTGGTGATATTTTGGTTTGGTCTTGGCCAAATATTGATTTTTAACACTTGCCACTCAGCAATTAGGTAAAATACTTATTCAGTGTATCCTTAATACAAGTAATCAATCTGTTAACTTTCAAGGTTTCAAGTTCTGGTTCATGATCAGCCAGGTTCCACCAAACCAATGTCAAAATACACTCGGGGTACAACTTACTCTGTGTTCAAGCACCTATGATAAATCCCACCATTACCAACATTTATAGTAGAAACCCTAATTCATTGTCAGTACTTTGATTTTCTAACATTAATTTTCAAGCTACTTCATTACAAGGTAGAAATACAATAAAATCTTTTGGAGGGCACCCTGGGTAGCTCAGCGGTTTAGCGCCACCTTCGGCCCATGGCCTGATCCTGGAGACCCGGGATCGAGTTCCCACATCCGGCTCCCTGCATGGGGCCTGCTTCTCCCACTGCCTGTGTCTCTGTCTCTGTCTCTGTCTCTCTCTGTGTGTCTCTCATGAATAAATGAAATCTTTAAAAAAAAAAAAAGCTTTTCAAAATTTTCAGGAAATATCCTGGGCTATTAAAATGAGATTAAAGAAAGTAAAAAATAATGTGGCTAAGCAAATTTAAGAGAAAGGAAACCCAGAACAACAATACAGTTTAAAGATATAATGGACAAGAAAACTTCATTATAGAAACAAAAACGTAGGGGGATCCCTGGGTAGCTCAGCGGTTTAGCGCCTGCCATTGGCTCAGGGTGTGATCCTGGAGACCCAGGATCGAGTCCCAAATCAGGCTGCCTGCATGGAGCCTGCTTCTCCCTCTGCCTATGTCTCTGCCTCTCTCTCTCTCTCTCTCTCTTTCTCTCTGTGTCTCTCATGAATGAATGAATAAAATCTTTTAAAAAATAAGATAAATAAAATATCTAGGAATAAGGTTTACCAGAAATGTGTAAAACTGAAGAGGAAAACTCAAAAACATTCCTGAGGAACACAGAAGTCTTGAAAAATGGAAAGGCCTAAGAAACCCTTGAATAGGAAGAATCGGTACCGTAAAAATTTTTCTTCCCACACTGATTCCTAAATCCAATGCTATTCCAATGAAAATACCACTAGGCCTTTGGACAGGAACTAGACAAGCCAATTATAGAGTCATCTATAAAACTAAGCAGACAAGAAGAACCAAGAAAACTCAGGGGGAAAAAATGAGCCATGGGGGGCATTAGTCCTACCAGATTTTTAAATACTCAAAAGGCCTCTACCATTGGTACTAATTAATATCGGTATAATATCAGTATCAGTAGCATTAATTCATGAATGGAGGCATACCAATGGAGAAGCAAAAAAAGTCCAGAAATGCATACAGGTATTTAGTATACGATAGAGAAAGCATCTCCGACCAGCAGGCTCAATATGGATTTTTTTCGTCGTTGGTGTTGGGATAATGGGGTAGGCATTTGGGGAGTACCTTTCTTTTTTTAAAGATTTTATTTATTTATTTGACAGAGAGAGAGAGAGAGAGAGAGAGAGAGAGAGAGAGAACAAGTAGGGGAAGTGGCAGGCAGAGGGAGAAGGAGCAGCAGACTCCCCGCTGAGCAGAGAGCCCACGATGGGGCTTGATCCCAGGACCCTGAGATCAGTCCCTGAGCCAAAAGCAGACACTTAACTGAGTCACCCAGGCTCCCCTGGGGAGTGCCTTTCTAATGATGAAGTCCAGACATCTTAAAAGAAAAACTTGAAAACTTCAACTATTTAATAGCAAGAACAATCTTGTAAGAGGGAGAAAAACATAATCAAAGTTGTTTTTTTTTTTAAAGACAAACTGAAAAAAAATTGCAACTCATCACAGATAAAGGGCTAATCTCCCTATGCATAAGAAGTATAAGAAGCTCCTACACTCAAGAAAAAGAGAAGTCTGCAGAAAAAAAATAGGCCAAAAATATAAATGCACAATTCACAAAAAAAATGGCTCTTAAGCTTTTGAAAAGGTATTATTTATAAGAGCAATACAAATTAAACAACACCGAGACCACATTCTTATCTCTCAAATTGACAAAAATCCAAAAGTTTGACAACATACCCTGTTGGCAAGACACTGCTGGTAAGAGTGGAAAATGGTAAAACTTCTAATAAGAATCTGGCAATATCATCCAAAATTGCAAGTATATTTACCTTTTCATCCAGCAATCCTGCTTTTAGGAATCTGTCCCACAGAGACAACCACACATGGACAAAATGTTCAATATTATCCAGTGCAGTACTCTTTGCTACAATAAGACTGGAAACAAGCCTAGAGCTCACCAACAAAGGACTAATTATGATACCTCCACACAACAGAATACCTTGCAACTATAAAAGAATGAAGAAGGTTCTTTAATCTAATATGATAACATTTCCAGGACAATGTAAAGGAAAAGCACAGGTGCAGTCTAGGGACACATGGTATACTACTTTATGCAGAGAAAGGTAGAAATTAGCACATATATTTTTATTTGCTTTTATTTATGAAAAGAAACACAACAAAAGTGGTTACTACAACATCAAGGAGAAATGGATGGGGGATAGGGTATATCTTTTTCAATGTGTCTCTTTTAAATTTTTTTTTATACTTGCACTATGTGTTCAAAAAACATTCATTTGCAAGAGACTCAGGAAGTGCAAAAACAGGCAAGACTAAACATATTATTAAGGGCTATGCATACATGTTATAAAACTATAAAAACTATTTGGATATTTGCCAAATTTCTTTTGTTGTTGTTGAGTCAAATTTTAATTCCTCTGAGATCAGAGAATATTCTTTGTATGATTTCAATCTATTAAAATTTAATGAGACATGTTTTATGGCTAAGTGTAGAATCTATTCTGTAGAATGTTACACGTACGCTTAGAGAGGATGTGTATTTTGTTTTGTTCTATAAATGTCAGTGAGGTCAAGCAGTTGATGATGTTGTTCAAACCTTCTATAACCTGTTTTTTATCTAGTTGTTCTTTCCATTTTTGGGAAAAGGGGATAGAAGTCCCTATTCATTATTATTGAATTGCATATCTGACTCTTCAAGTCTCTTGGTTTTTGCTTCATATGTTTGGGGGCTCTGTTTTCAGGTGTATTACCTACAGGTTTTCATAATTTTTATATCTTTCTGAAGGCATTATATAAAGTGTCCCTCTTTGTCTATAACAACACTTCTTGTCTTCCAAGTCTGTCCTGATATTAATATAGTTGCTCCAGTGATTTATGATTATTAGCTGGCATGTATTTTTCCATCCTTTTACTTTCAGTGTGTGTGTGTGTGTGTGTGTGTGTGTGTGTGTGTGTGTGTGTGAATCTAAAGCAATGCTTCTCAGCTGGGAGCAATTTTGCCCCCTATGTGACATTTGCAATAGCTGGAGAAATTTTTGGTTATCACAATTCCATGGCTACTACTGACATGTAATAGATAAAGGCCAAGAATGTTACTAATACCCTACAACACACAGGATACCTCCCACAACAAAAAATTACCCAGTCCAAATTTCAATGGCATCAAGGTTGAGAAATGCTTATCTAAAGCGTGTCTCTTTTAGACAGCATCTAGGTGAATCTTAGGTTTTGTTTTTGTTTTTGTTTTTGAGTCTGACCATTTCTGCCTTTTGACTGCAGTGTTTGGTCCAGTCACATTTAATGGTTGGATTTATGACTGCCATATTTGCTACTGATTTCCTATGTTTCATGTCATTTTGGATCTTTGCTTTTTCCCTGCCTCCTTGTGTGCACACGCACACGTCTGCACTTTGTGTTTGTATATATATGTATTTTGGTGTGTGTGTAATTTTCATTCCTTTAGGGTTTTTTCACTATGTTTTTGAGTTTGTTTTTTTGTTCTCATAGTGGTTGCTCTAGGGATTATAATAGTCGTCTTCATTCCAGTCTACTTCAGTGTGATGCTAATTTAATTCCAGGAGGGAATTCTTGAAATTGAAACTTTCTTTGATCCTAGCTCCATTTCCACATACCTCCTTCAAGTTAGTATCTTAAAATATGTCATCTGTATATGCTACAAACCTCACAATACAGCATTATAATTATTGTTAAATTCAATTTTATGTCTTTTTAAAAATTTAAAGAACAAAAGAGGAAATGTAAATATTTATGCCGTTTTTTATAGTTACTCATATATTTACATTTTCCAGGAGTCTTTATTTCTTTGTATACATTTGAATTGTTGTCCAATGTCACTTCCTTTAAGCCTAAAAGACTTTAGTATTTCTTCTAAGACAGATCTGCCAGAAACAAATTATTTCAGTCTTTGTTTATCTGGGAATATATATTCACTTTCAATTTTTTAAGATTTTATTTTTAGGTAAGCTCCACATCCAATGTGGGGCTCACACTCACAACCCTGAGATCAAGAGTCATGTAGTCCACCGACTGAGCCAGCCAGGCACCACATTGCCTTCATTTTTAAGAAAAAACAACTTTGATTCCATAAAATTCACCCAGTTTATGTGTATAATTCAATATTTGTTACTAAATTTACCAAGTTATGCAACTATCACCACCCTTATCCCAGTAAGATTCCTTGGTACCCACTCATAGTTAATACTGGTTTCTATTCTCAGCCCCAGGCAACCACTAATACATTGTTTCTATACATTTACTTTTTCTAAATATTTCACATAAATGGAATCACACAGTAGGTATCCTTTTGTGTATGACTTCTTTCATTTAGCATAATTTTGAGGTTCATCCATGTTTTAAGCATGAATCAGCACTTCATTCTTTTTAATTGCTAAATAGTGTAGACAGTCCTGCATGGTAGTGGGAACCACAAAAATTGACTATAAAGCTGAAAGCATGAAAGGCAATCTTGAGGCATCTGGGTGGCTTAGTCAGTTAAGTGGGTGACTCTTGTTTTTGGCTCAGGTCATGATCTCAGGGTTGTGAGATCAAGCCCCAAGTTGAGCCCTGAGTCAGGTTCTGTACTAGGTGTGGAGCCTGCTTAAGATTCTCTCTCTCGGGGATCCCTGGGTGGTGCAGTGGTTTAGTGCCTGCCTTTGGCCCAGGGCGCGATCCTGGAGACCCGGGATCGAATCCCACATCGGGCTCCCGGTGCATGGAGCCTGCTTCTCCCTCTGCCTATGTCTCTGCCTCTCTCTCTCTCTCTCTGTGTGTGACTATCATAAAAAAAAAAAAAAAGATTCTCTCTCTCCTTCTCCCTTTGCCCCTCTTCCCCTGGCCTGTGTACATACATTCACCCTATTTTATAAAAAGGAAGAAAAGCAATCTTAATAATCAATGGGAAAAAATATAATTGTACCATGGTCTTTAAAAAAGTTTGTGGAAACATTAAAGACTCTTACTCTTGACTTTAAGTGTAAAGAGAAAGTAAAAAGATAGTAAAACTAATATTAGTGTACCATAATTTAAAACATCAGAAATATTGAGAACTAAAGCTATTTCTTTATAAAAAACAAAAAACAAAAAACAAAAAAAAAAAACTTAAGAGTAGTTTGAACAGTGTGCTTTCTTCTCCTTGTCCTATAACTGACAATACAGAGTAAGCATCTTTTCTATGCCATGGCAAATTGTCACACTCCTTTCTGGGTTAGGATCAGCTTCCACATTATATCCTTAGCACTTTCAATGTATTGAAATACCTCCAAGAGTTCCTTCAATCTGAGGAACTCTTTTTTGCTGGCATCACTTCCTTTGAAATCTTCATGCTTTTCATCACAACCACTCTGCTCATTTATATCAATAAGTTCCCCTTCTCTAAGTTCTTCTGGCTGTGATCTAGAGTTTCTCAAATGGTGGCAGTGTCAACATTTCTGCTATCAGGTATTTTGTCGAAATGGTTGACCCTTGAACTACACAGGCATTGGGGCACTGACCTGCCATGCAGTCAAAAATCCAGATGCAACCTGTGACTCCCCCCAAATGTAACCACTAATACCCTTCTATTGACTGGGAAGCCTTACTGATAACAGTCAACTAACACATATTTTTTATGTTGTATGCATTACATACTGTATTCTTACAATGACATACCAGAGAAAAGAAAATGTTAAGTAAATCATAAAGGAAATATATTTATGGTACTGTACATATCAAAAAAGAAATCCACGTATAAGTGGACCTGTGCAATTCAAACCTATGTTGTTCAAGGGTCAACTGTAATTCCATTTATGTTTGATATAAATTTATCTTCCAGTGTTATTACTTTTTTTGGCTTCACTTTCATCTTTGTTGGCCCATTTCCTCTTTCAGTTACGCATTTTGATAAAATGTCACATGGATTTATCACTGGGAGACAAGGAGGCAACACAACTCTATGCTTTGCTGTCCACATGTGGATTGAATAACAAAAGGACAGTAACCAATAACAGACTTTGAAAGAGATGACTATGATTGGGCATTGATCCTGATGTGCATTTGTTATTTACATAGTGATTTCTGGAGTAAAGAACTAGCAGTAAAGTTTTTACTTCGGGCAATTAATATACCATGGCACCAAAAATCTGAATCATGTTGTTAGGAGATTGATGTTATTTAACTAAACCATGGTAACTTAAATTCATACATACAGACTGATGCAAAGCGGGACTACCTGTATCTGGGTAGGTGGGACTTCTAACTTGCTTTTTTTTAAAAATTTATTTATTCATGAGAGGCACAGAGAGAGAGAAAGAGAGGCAGAGACACAGGCAGAGGGAGAAGCAGGCTCCACACAGGGAGCCCAACGTGGGATTCGATCCCGGGTCTCCAGGATCACGCCCTAGGCTGAAGGCAGGTGCCAAACCGCTGAGCCACTCGAACTTGCTTTTAACCAAAAGAATATGGCAAAGGTAATGGGATATAACTTCTGTAATTATGTTACATATATGGCAAAGACAAAATGATTTTGTAGGTATAAAGTATCAAATATTCCTTGTTATGAAGTCTACTTCATTTTAAATAATAGCTACTCCTCTCTCTTTTGCTTACTGTTACATAATTTATCTTTATCCTTCTTTTGACTTTTAATCTATCCATGCCTTTATGCTTAAAGTGGGTTTCTTATAAATAGCATACAGTTGCATTCTTTTTTAAATCTAATCTGATGATCTCTTTTAGGGCACTCACATTTTCACATTTAAAATGAATGCTGATATGGTGGGATTAAAATCTATCTTGCCAGCTATTTTTTATTTGTTCCACTTGGCCTGTTTCTTTTTTTCCTTTTTCTGCTTTCTCTATGTTTTATTGAGTTTTTGTGATTTCATTTTATCACTTCTATTGCTATTTTTACTTGATGCACAGTAGTGCTTAGATGCTTAGCTCAGTAGTGGGGAGGTAGGAGATGGAGGCATTCTTTTATGTTCCAATTAATCCTCAATATTAGGAGGCACTGTGACCCTTCAGTCTTTGGGTTGTGGCCTTCATAAGCATTCCTGCTTGTTCTCAAAACATAATTCTGGGATCAATAGGTATTCCTTTCCTCCCCCAAGAGAAGAGTTTCTTTGTTTTTCCTGTTCTCCTTCCCCAGCTATGGTGAGTTTCCACTAGTACCATCACTTTTTGTTACCCTTTTTCCTGCAGATTAAGACTTTTGTTCCTTGGAGAGATGGGGAGACATGTTTGGGCAGATTTTGGCAATGGCCATTGTTTCCCTATCCCAGCCAGCATATGGGAGAAACTTTCTCCATAATCTTCCTGAGAATCTGGTGGGGATCTTGCAGTTAAAGTCTGTAAGAGGGGGAGAACTTCCTCTACCTCTGGCCCCCAGCCTTTAGCAATTCATTTAAAAATACTAGTTTAATCTTACTGGCTTATATGACATTCAGCAGTGTCTGTCCTGGGTATGCAAATGCTCAAGTCCTATTTCTCCCTGTAGTGGCTCCTGTATCACTCTCGATTTGGGGTTTGTATGCTCTGAAGTCTCAGTTTTCTGATGCATTCAAGAGAAGTCATTGATTCGCAATTTGTCCAGCTTTTTTCTCATTGTAAGGATGGGAGCTCTATGGTCTGCATCTCTGAGGTGAAACCAGAAGGCTGTTTATTCATTTTTCGAGTGTACTTTTACTTTATATGCAGCCTTTTCCCAGAAAGGTTAGATATGTGAAATACTGAAAGACTGTGTCAAGCAAATTATAATGCACTAAGTAACAATTCACTGAACTTTAATCAGATAAACATAGAAAGATGGGAAACTGGAGCACCTGGGTGGCTCAGTTGGTTAAGTATTTGCCTTCAGCTCCGGTCATGATCCCAGGGTCCTGGGTCGAGTCCCATATTGGGCTCCCTGCTCAGCAGGGGAGCCTGCTTTTCCTTTTCCTCTGCCCCTGCTCGTGTGCCCCCTCTCACTCATTCTGTCTCTCAAATAAATAAATTTTTTTAAAAGATTGGTAACTCCTATAGTATCTAATCAAGGATTCTGATCAGTTTGATATAAGATTTTCTTACCTGACTTGCTATTATTCCAATGAAAGAAAGAACTGGTTTCAATAAACTTATATGTTCTTGTAACACATAAATGCTTGATGCCCATTTGGCCTTCTGAGGTAGAGCAAAATGCTCAAACCTGCATCACATCTTTGACCTTATGTCATTGGCCCAACCAGGCCCTCCATACTAGCAGAGGAGACTAAGAATACAGCAGGTGCTTATGTGACCTACTCCTCTAAAGGTGTCCTCTTTTACAGAAACCCAACTCTAATTAGGAATTTTCCAAACACTACCTCAATTGTAGAAACTGAACAGATGTTGCTACAAAACTAAATAATGTGATTCAGTACCCTCGGCAGGCACAGTTTTCCTGGCTGACCTCATCATAAAAGGGCTTAGATATCCTAGGGTATCACTGCTAAGGTGGCTCTATGACAAAAAGACACTGTTACAGAAATATCTAAATGTTTTGCTTACAAATATTAATGTGTACATCAAATCATAATGTAAATTATACTATACAAAGGGCACTGATTGGTAAGCTTACAAAATAGTTGATGTAGGTGGGGTGCTTTTTCATGCATAGACTTAACATTTCAAATGTGAACAACTGTTTATCATAATTACCTCATCCCATCCTTTGGGCATACATTACCACAGCAAATCCAGTTGTGCCTCAACACCTAGCTTCCTTCCCCCCCACCCGTGAAGTCTGCTGAGAGGGATATTGGTTCTTTTGAGGCTGACCATGCAGCTTTTCTCCTCCCTTCTGGGCCATATCCAGGTATTGGATCTACTGCTCACCAGAATAGGCCTTTAATTTGAGTCAGGGTCATCATGCCAGTCCTGGGCTTCTGTGCCCTCAGATCCATTTTCTGCCCTTTCTTGCTCTGCTACATTTGCAGGGGGCAGGGAGAGAAGGGAAGGGGTTGGGGTGACCCCAGTAAACTTCATCTCCAGGCCCCCCTTCCCAGTGTTCCAGTGAGATTCATCCAATGGGCAGCATGGTGAGAGACTAGAGTGGGAGAGAAAAGAAGCCAGGGTATCTTCATCTCTTTGCTGTAGGAGCATATGCTTGTGTGCTCTCTCCTCCTCTCCTTCTGTCCCCTCTGTCTATCCTCCCTCTCTAGCAATGGCTATGTGATCTCTATGGCCGAAGCTTCCACCAGACAGCCCTCTCTCCAGGTCCCATGTCTCACTAGGCAGCCCCCACAGTGATTCCAGTTCCTGCCAGGCAACCTCATTCCTGGGCTCTGGCAATGCTACCTCCTCCCTGTGTCAGCCCTAGGAGTGACAGTGGCTGCCTGCTGTTGCTTACTTCTAGGCTGCTTCAATGCACCCTGTCTGTCTTCTAAGGTCTGCCAATGTCTTGGTTCATAGTTGCCCTGGACTGAACTACTTGTCTCTTTTTTCCTGAGTGGACTGGGAGGACTTCATCTACCACATCAGAGCTATACCCTTTACCAGATTTCTCCACAGTGGATAAAAAAATCACTACAGATTGCCATCTTGACTGTGTCTCTCTTCAGTGCCATCACAAACACTCCAAGAACACTGCCACTGAAAGCAGACAATTCTCTCATTCATACCACTGAAGAGAATCACTCTGGCTCATTAATAGCCTACTCTGCTAATGAATGCAATTGTTTCTTTCCCCAGTTCTCTCAACAGCAAAAAAATACAGTAGCCAACATATTCCTAGACTAGAATATGATAGTTCATGGTAGGCTTGTTTTAAATGTCTGTCGGTGTGTATACAAATACACATAACTGCATAAAGACATAGACACACATATAAAGTCCGTGGTTCAAACAAAGAAATACCAAAAGACAGAGTGTATGTGTATGGGGGTTACAATGACCCCCCCCCAAAAAAAGATTAAAACTCCTTTATGAAATGAAGGCTTCCACTTCCAGACAAGACAGAGAAACAGGGACTGGATTTATCTTCATGCCTGAAACAAAAACAAAGAAATACATGAGATAATGGTTTTCAAGACACCATGCATCAGGCAATAAAGAACTGATCCCTGAGATGGGGAAAAATGGGGTGAGTGCTATGATTGTTCCAGCTTACTACCTTCAGAGAGTTTCTAAGCCATAAAGCAGGGAGAGGAAACTGATACAAAGTCTAGCCAGCTCCCTAAATTGACAAAGCCAAGAGTCTACATCCAAAGGCAGCTAAAGTTCATGGGACAGGGCAGCCAGGGTGGCTCAGTGGTTTAGCGCTGCCTTCAGCCCAGGGTGCGATCCTGGAGACCGGGAATGGAGTCCCACATCAGGATCCCTGCATGGAGCCTGCTTTTCCCTCTGCCTGTGTCTCTGCCTCTCTCTCTCTCTCTCTCTCATGAATAAATAAATAAAATCTTTAAGAATAAATAAATAAATAATGTTCATGGGACAGAAGACCAGCAAGGAGACCTAAATAGAGGGAATCCTGAAGGTCCACAGAGGGGCTCTCCCTTGGGTATTCAGAAGAGATTAGCATATGCATATGAGGGGAAAGAACAATCTGAAAGGACAAGAGAGAACAATACCTGGCTACAGGGACAGTACAAGGCCTCACTAGCCAGACTGGAAAAACTGACATTTCATAGGATATTTGGGTAGAATAATCAGGATGGTCTCGCCTTGGTAGTAGGAATAACTAGCACTGCTCTAGACCTATCTAACAAATGATGAAAGCAAGACCCCAAAGGATCGAACTATTCTTAAGTTAACTGCATCTAGGAACAAAGTGCAGGATGATTTTTAGGAATACAAACACGTCCAGCACCTAACAAGGTAAAATTTACAACGTCTGGCATCCAACTAAAAATTAGCAGGCATACAAGGAGGCAGGAAAATGCAATCCATAATTAGGAGGATAATCAATCAATCAAATGAAACTGAAATTTTAGAAGTAGCAAGGAAGGGCATTAAAATAATTATTATAATATACTCCATGTGTTCAAAAAGTTAAGCAGACACATGGAAGAACTTCTGAGCATAAAAACAACAACATCTAAGATGAAAAAACCATCTTAGTCCCCCCAATATGGATTGGGGTTGACTGGGTGGCACGTTGGTTAAGCTTCCAATTCTTGCTTTTGGCTCCGGTCATGATCCCAGGGTTGTGAGATCGGACCCCACCTCAGGCTCTATGCTCAGGGCCAAACCTACTTAAGACTCTCTCTCTCCTTCTGTCCCTCCCCCACCAAATAAATAAACAAATCTTTAAAAAATAAAAAATACACTAGATGCAGTAATCTGTAATGGCATATTAGGTATTGCAGGAGAAAAAAGATGAGTTATCTTAAGGGCATAGCAAAAGAACCATCCAAAGTGAAACACATGGAAAAAAATCATCCAAAAATATGAAAAGGCACAGTGAGCTGTGTAACAACTTGCAAGTGGTCTAATATACAGGTAACTGGAGCTCCTGAAGGGGAAAAGGAAAGGATAAAAGAAATATTTGAAGAAGTAATGGCCAAAATTTTTACGAACTTAATGAAAACTATACACCTGAAAAACCAAATGAATCCCAAGTGCATGAAACACAAAGAAAATGACACCAAGGTAAGTTATAATCAAATTGTTAAAAATCAGTGATAAACAGAAAATCTTAAAAGCAACCAGAGGGGAAAGACGTGTACATATACAGGACAAAGACAAAGGTGATGTCATATCTCTCATCAGAAACAATATAAGCAAAAAGGTGATGGAACAGGAAATAGAGACTGGAGAAAAACAAAAATCAACATAATAGTAAGTCAATCTGAAAAGGACAAACATTATATGATCTCATTCATCTGGGGAATATAAAAAATAGTGAAAGGGAATAAAGGGGAAAGGAGAGAAAATGAGTGGGAAATATCAGAGAGGGTGACAGAACATGAGAGACTCCTAACTCTGGGAAATGAACAAGGGGTAATGGAAGGGGAGGTGGGTGGGGGGATGGGGTGACTGGGTGACGGGCACTGAGGGGGGCACTGGATGGGATGAGCACTGGGTGTTAAGCTATATGTTGGCAAATCGAACTCCAATAAAAAATATACAAAAAAATCAATATAGAATTCTATACCCAGCAAAAACATCTTTCAAACTGAAGGTGGAATAAAGACATTTACACATACGCCCACACACAAAAAACAAAATTAAATTTAATTAAATTAATTTAATTTTAAAAACTAATGATTTTAAAAATAAAAGAGTGTGGATGACTAGAGAAACCTCAGGAACACAAAAAGCTAACAGTCAGCTGACACCACATGTTATTCTGCAGGAAAACGTTAACATAACAGGCCTGATGTTGTGATCTCTAGGAGGGCCTGCTTGCATGGTTGATCCTTGTAATAGCTCATTTGAATTTGGTGTATAGAATATTCCCTGTGTTACTAATTGATAAGGTTGTTCTGTGGGTCTAGGACATTGAATTCTGCCATACTAGCCTGGCTAAGTTGTTTTTGTGAATGTGATTTATGACAAACGCCTGCTTTCCTTCTGGGAGTCAGAAATTTCAGTAAGAGTCCTGATCAGCCCTTAATAAAAAAAAGTTGGAGTCTTAAGCAAGATACCCTAGGCAGAAACCCTGTGCATGTGTTGCTGTATCTACCTGCTGGAAGAAGAAGCTTGTTCTGTGAAAGCCTACTTCGAATCATCTAAGGGAGAACTTTAGAAGGCCCCATCTAGACTCTTCCAGACTCCACCCATTACATCTTTTCCCCTTGCTGATCCTGCTGTTTATCCTTTCACTATAATAAATCATAGCTCTGACTATATATGTCTCTGAATCCCATGAGTCTTTCTAGCAAATCACCACATCTGTGGGTGGCCACCAGACGCCCAAGCAGTTACCAAATGTAAGTGGTACTTTGAATCTTAACTCTTTTTTCAAACACTTTCTCTGGACCTGAACTGCCTATTCGTTGGCCTCCCCTAGAATCCCAAGCAGTGTCTTATCCATTATAGTCATAAACAACTGCATCAGGTCCTCAAAACAGTCCCATCTATCACACTTGAGTTTCAAGTGGAACTCAGAGCCTGGTATAAAAGTTAAAATTAGATTCAGCAGCAAATAACAAACACTCATTTCTCTCTCACTTGTAAGATGTCTGGAAGTATTCATTCCAGGTCTAGCACAGCAGCTCTATGCTATCAGAGATCCCAGCTCCACCTATCTTGCTGTATTGCTAGAAGTGTCTTCCATTCCCAAAGTTACCTCTGGATCCAATATGGCTGCTGAAGGCCTAGCCATAACATTGACTTTCAAGAAAATAGAAGGAATGACAGAAGAAGTGCATATTCCCTTCCTTTTATAGATATTTGCTCAAAATCCACAAAGCACTTTCAATCTTTAGCCAGAACTTGATCATAGGACATATAACCACAAGAGAGGCCAAGAAATACAGTGTTTTCATTGCACAGAAATATGCTGAGCTAAAACTCATGGTCCTATTAGAAGGATGAAAGGGAGAACGAATATTGGGAGATACCTGGAGTCTCTGCCACACTTAGGTCTATGCCCAACACAAAGTTATCTGTGAATCAACTTTTTTAATAACCCAAGACAACTGAGGTAAATGTGTCTTTAACCACAATGTGTTTCAGAGGTAGATGGGGAGTAGGTAAAGAAGAGATTTAATATAAACTTAAACTCTATGTATGATCAGTTACACCCCAATTAGAATTTTCTCTTTCTAGCTTCTCAGCAAAAGCATGTGATACAAGCCCACAATAAAATTTAAAAGACTACTTCAGGACTTTTACTCTCTTAGTGACATGGTACACAAGTTTAACAAAACAGGACTTAATACTATTTTTCCCCAGAGATCATGGTGTCTCTGAAAATATACAGAATGTAATTTTTATGTATTTATTGTTTTTATTTATTTGTAGTTTTTTAAAAGCACAATGTGGTGAGGAATGTCAGCAAAATGATGGAGTAGGCAGGTCCAAACTCCTGTTCTTTCATAGAAATATAAAAAAAATAAGCAGAAACTGTCAGAGCCAACTTTTTCAAAATTCTGGAAAAAACTAAAAGGTTTATAGCAACCAAGCAAAAACTCCTTCCTAAGAAGGCTGAGATATTAGACATACTAGACAGAAACTTTAAATCAACTATCTGAAATATGCTTAAAAAGCTATGGGAAACCATGAGCAATGAAATAAAGGAAACCAGGAATATGATGTATAAACAAAATGAGAATATCAAAAAGAAGGTAGAAATTTTAAAAAGGAAGTGTTAGAATTCTAGAGCTGAAAATTACAATAATTGAAATAAAAAATTGACTAGAAGGGCTCAATGGCATATTCGAGCAAGCAGAAGACAGAATTAGCAAATGTAAAGATAGAACAATTGAAATTATGAAGTCTGAGGAGCAGAAAGTAAAAACAATTGAAGAAAAGTGAACACGGCCTAAGGGACCTGTGAGACACCATCAAGAGGACCAATAATGCATTATGGAAGTCCCAGATGGAGAGACAGAGAAAGAATTAGAAAGAATATTTGAAGAAATTATGGCTTAAAACTTCTCAAATTTGATGACATCCATTACTCTACACATTCAAGAAGCTCAACGATCTCTAACCAGGATAAACTCAAGAGATGCACACTGAGACACACTATAATGAAACTGTTGAAAGGTAAAGACAAAGAGAACCTTGAAAGGAGAAAAGAGAAGTGACTTGTCACATACAAGGGGTCTTCAATAAAATGAAATCTGATTTCTTAGCAGAAACCTCAGAGATTAGAAGGAAAGTGAAATAACATATTTAAAGTGCTGAAAGAAAAAAAATGTCAACCAAGAATTCTGTACCTGGCAAAAACAATTTTTCAAGAATGAAGGAGAAATTAAGACATCTCCAGAAACATTTCTGGAGAAACATCTCCAGAAAAAGCTAGTGGAGTTCCTTATGAGTAGACTTGACCTATAAGAAATGCTTAAGGAGTACTTCAGGCTGACATGAATAGACACCAGCCAGTAACTTGAAACCACAGGAAAAAATAAAAAAACACTGGTGAAGAACACAGGTAAATGTAAAAAAACAATACTTTTGGTTTATAACTCTTTTTTTATAACTCTTCTTTTTTATATGATTAAAAAGGCAATTTCAAATAATAATTATAAATCTATGTCAATAGATACACAATGTATAAATATGTAATCTTGACAATAACAATATAAAGGGAAAGGAACAGAGTGTGTATAATACTGAAACTAAGTTGGTACTATTCAAAATGTGTTACTAAAAGCTTAAGATATTAAGTGAAATCTCCAAGATAACCAGCAAGAAAATAACAATATACAGAAAAGGAAAGAAGATCAAAACTGTACACTACAAAAAATCAACTAAACACAAAAAAGGTGGTAATGGAGATGAGGAACAAAAACCATATAAGACATATAGAAAACAAAAACCAACATGGCAGAAGGAGTCCTACCTTACCAGCAATTACTTTAAATGTTAAAAAATTAAGCTCTACAATTAAAAGTCAGAGACTGGCAGAATGGGTAGAAACAAATAATCCATCTATATGTTGTGTACAAGAGAATCACTTTGAATACAAAGACACAAAGAGGTTGAAAGTAAAAGGATAGCAAAAAAAAAATAGACTATGCAAATAGTAACCACAAGGGAAGTGGGATGGCTATATTATCTGACAAAATAGATTTTAAGTTAAAAAAATTTATTACAATAGACAAAGATATATATTGATAAAATGTTCAACCTATCAATAAGATACAACAAATATAAACAAATACACACCTAAAAATGGATCCCTGAAACATATGAAGCAGAATCTGACAGAACTAAAGGAAGACCTAGTTCTTTTTTTTAAAAAAGTTTTTATTTATTTATTCATGAAAGACACAAAGAGAGAGGCAGAAACATAGAGGGAGACACAGGCTCCATGCAGGAAGCCCGATGTGGGACTTGATCCTGACACTCCAGGATCACACCCTGAGCCAAACAGGCATCCTGGAAGACCTAGTTCTATAATAATAGTTGAAGACTTCAATAACCAACTAACAATAATATAAAGACCAGACAGAAGATCAATAAAAAATTAGAGGACTTGAAGAATACTATAAACCAACTGGACCTAACAGACACATACAGAACACCCCACCCAACAAGATCAGAGTACACATTCTTCTCAAGTACATATTTAACATTCTCCAGGATAGACCATAAGTTAGGTCACAAAACAAGTCTTAATAAAATTAAAAAGACTAAAAGTTTACAAAGTATCTTTTCCCATCACAATGGGATGAACTAGAAATCAATAACATAAAGGAAACTGGAAAACTCACAGATGTGTGGACTTTTTAAAGATTTTTAAAATTTATTCACTTGAAAGAGAGAGACAGAGAGAGCACAAACAGGAGGAGAGGGAGAAGCAGACTCCCCATTGAGCAGGGAGCCTGATGTGGGGCTCAATCCCAGGACTTGGCGGTCATGACCTGAGCTGAAGGCAGAGGCTTAACCATCTGAGCCACCCAGGCGCCCCAAATGTGTGGAAATTAAACAGCACACTCTTAACCAATAAGTCAAAGAAGAAATCACAAAGGAAATTAGAAAATACCTTGGGAAAAATGAAAACAACATAACATACCAAAAGTCATCAGATGCAGCAAAAGTAGAGCTCAGAGAGAAATTCTTAGCTGTAAGTGTCTACGTTAAAAAAGAAGAATGAGGGATCCCTGGGTGGCGCAGCGGTTTGGCGCCTGCCTTTGGCCCAGGGCGTGATCCTGGAGACCCGGGATCGAATCCCACGTCGGGCTCCCGGTGCATGGAGCCTGCTTCTCCCTCTGCCTATGTCTCTGCCTCTCTCTCTCTCTCTCTCTCTCTCTCTCTCTCTCTCTCTGTGTGTGTGACTATCATAAATAAAAAAAAAGAAGAAGAATGATCTCAAATCAGTAACTTAATTGTAAACCTGAAGGAACCAAAAAAAAAAAAAAAAAAAATAAGAGAAACCAAACTCGAAGCTAGGACAGGGACAGATGAAAAGATTAGAGAGGAGATAAATAAAGAATAGAAGAAAAAATTTTTTAAAAAGTTGGTTCTTTGAAAAGATCAACAAAATTGACAAACTGTAACTAGAGTAGTTAAGAAAAATGAGAGAAGACTCAAATTACTAAAATCAGAAATGAAAAAGGAGACATTAGATCAACTTTACAGATGTTAAAAAGATTATGAACAATATACACACCAACAAATTGGGTAACCTAGATGAAATTCACACATTCTTACAAACACACAAAATATCAAAACTAATTCAAGAAGAAACAGAAAAATCTGAATAGACCTATAACAATAAGGAGAGTGAATCAGTAATCAAAAACTTCCCAACAAAGAAAAGCCCAGAACCACATAGCCTTATTGGTTAATTTTACTAAACATTTAAAGAAGAAATAACAAAAATCCTTCTCAAACTCTTCCAAAAAATTGAAATAGTGAATACCTCCTGATATGAAGCCAGCATTACCCTCATATCAAAGCCAGGTACATGACAAGAATAGAAAACTGCAGACCAACAGTCCTTATAAATATAGCGGCAAAAATCCTCCACAAAATACTGGCTAACCAGATTCAGCAACACATTTAAAGAACTATACACCATGACCAAATGCAATTTATCCCAAGAATGCAAGGGTGACTCAAAATATGAAGCTCAATCAGTGTAATATACCATGTTAATAGAATGAAGGGGAAAACCCACATAATCATCTCAATTGAAGTAGAAAAAAACATTTGACAAAAAGAATACCTTTCCATTATAAAAAAAAAAAAAACACCCAATAAACTAGAAATAAAAAGGAGCTTCCTCAAGTGACAAAGGCCATATGTGAGAAACCCAAATCTAATATCATACGCAGTGGTGAAAAACTGAAACCTTTTCCCCTAAGATCAGGAACAAGACAAGGATCCCCACTTTACCACTTCAATTCAACACAGGACTGGAAGTTCTAACCAGAACAATTAGGCAAGAAAGGGAAATAAAAGGCATCTAAATTAGAAAGAAAGAAGTAAAACTATCTCCATTTGCAGATGACATGATCTTATAAAACTCTAAAGAATCCAAAAAACTGTTACAAAAATAAGTTCAACAAAGTTGCAAGACACAAAATCAACACCAAAAAAATCAGTCATATTTCTATACACTAGCAATAAACAATCCAAAAAAGAACTTAAGAAAACAATTTCACCTAAAATAGCATAAAAAGGAATAAAATACTTGAAAATAAATTTAACCAAGGAAGTGCAAGAGTTGTACACTCAACTACAAAACATTCCTGAAAGAAATTAAAGACCTAAATAAATGAAAAGATATCCATGTTCACGGACTAGAAGACTTAAAATCATTAAGATGACAATACTATCCAAAGCAATATAGAGACTCCATGTAATTTCTATAACATCTCAATGGCAGAAATGAAAAAACCTGGGGTGCCTGTGGAGGATTAGTAAAATTAGTAAAGTAAAGTAAAGTAAAGAGACAAAAACTATACTAGAGGATATTGGGCAGTGGCGGGAGGAAGGAATGTGACATTATTGTGTAATAGGTACAGAGTTTCTGTTTGAGGTGACAAAAAATTTTTGGAAAGAGTGGTATGATTGGCCACACAGTTTTACTAGTGCCATTAATGCTAGTGAATTGTACAGTTAAAAATGATTTTTAAAATGGCAAATTTTGCTATATTTATTTTACCACAATAAAAAAGAATTTAGAAACCACTATGTAGCTAAGTACACAATTTTTGCAAAAATATACTCACCTATCCCCCTTTGTTCTCCTTCCTGCAACAGCTTGCTGTGATTCAGGCAGATGTTTTCACACACAGTTCTCCTTCTCAGAAACTTCACTGCCAGTGTGAATCTGAGGCATGAGAACCTGAAGGAAGGACCTTTAATGCTAAGCAGTGTTAATAGCACCTTATTTTTGTTAGACAAAATAGAATTCATTAAGCAAATATTTCCATGGCACCTACTATGTGTCTGGCACTATTCTAGGGACAGAAGAGACAGCAGTAAACAAAAGACATGTATGCCTGCCTACACTGTCATTCAGGCTTATGTTCTAATGTACTTGGGAAGAGCTCTCCAGGAGACTATGATACGCCTGGGAGAACTAGCATAGTAAGAGGAAGGAGACCTGGAAGCTCGACAGACCAGGCTCTGCCTCTCCACCTCTGTGATAGTGACATCTTGAGATCATAAACCTTTTAAGCACCTGCTCCCACCAAGAAGGCCTGGCACAGCCACTCTAAACATCCTTTGATGATTTTTCTGGGTTTTCCTCTATAACAACTGGTAGCTTTCTGCCATATTGTCTTGGTCAGGGCAGCTCTGACAAAGTACCATAGACTGGGTGACTTAGACACCACAGAAATTTATTTTTCTCACAGTTTTGGAAGCTAGAAGTCCAAGATCAGGGTCATAAAATGGTCAGGTTCTGGTGAGCGTCTCCTTCTGGGCTGCAGACTGCCGACTTCTCATTGTATACTCGTGTGGTGGGGAGAGAGCTCTCTGGGGTCTCTTCTATAAGGTTATGAATCTCATTCATGAGGGCTCCATTTTCATGACCTAATTACCTCCCAAAAGCCATAGCTCCCAATACTATCACTAGGTGTCAGGATTTCAATATATGAATTAGGGGAGGCCCAAACAATCGTTCATAGCACCTTTGGATGAAAACAAACAGGCATTTTGGCTCCGCTCGGATCCAAGGGCCCAAGGCCAATTTAGCATAGGAAAATCCAGTCTTCCAAATTGGCCAGCCTCATTCCTTGCAGTAGTACATTGGAGTTTGAAACCAAAGCCCCAACTAAGAATAAAAAGGGACACTTTTATTTTATACTCTGGGCAGAGATTTCCCTCAGAGACCCTTAGGAACCAGGTCATCGGGGCAGGATTCAACTTTGGCTCTATCCTGGCCAAACACATCCTGAACCATACTGATCTCATCCTTTAATAGACTCCCACTTACCACTCTCAAATACATGGCCCTAAACAAATGTAGTAGTAGACTAACGTTCAATTTCTTCATTTGGCAAAATGAGAGCAACAATACAGTCTTCATACATTTGATGTGAAGGTTAAATGGCTTTAAGTATGCAAAATACTTAACATAGTGCCTGGCTATCATAGCAGGTACTCCAAAAACAGTTGCTATTTTTCTGCTATTATTTAATTACAAGTAACATAGTGAATGTATTTAAAGGGTGAAAACAAATATTCTACAGCAGTGAGTTTCAAATTACAGCTTAAAAAACAACAACAACAAAAAACCCTACTAGGGGCACCAGCTGGTTAAGCATCTGACTCTTGATTTGGCCCAGGTCCTGATCTCAGAGTTGGGAGATCAGGCCCCATGTTGGGCTCCATGCTCAGTGCAGAGTCTGCTTGAGATTCTTTCTCATGTTCTCTGTCTCTCCCTCCCCCAACTCATGCTCACTCGCTCTAAAAAAAAAAAAAATAGATAAAATAAAATCTTGAAAAAAAAAACCCTGCTAATGTATTGAAACATCAATTTCTGTGTCCCACTCTGAAGCATTCTAAGTAAGTCTGAGACCATACCTGCTAGTTCTAATAATCTCCCCAGTAATGTACTGAAATAATTTCATAAACTCCAGATGAATACTCCCTTCAAACTGGGTTACTTAAAAAATTTAGTTTATTATCATCAACAACAAAACCACATGCAAATCCTACTACTTCTCTTTCCTAGATTATGTGTGACAAAGTACACATCAAACACTGCATCAGAGATTGGCTAGCTGCTTTCCAAACCTGTTCCTCTTCCTCTAGCTAAACTATATTCCCTGCTTCCCTTCCAGTAAGATGTGGCCTTATGACGAGGTTCTGTCCAACAGAAGTGGACAAAGTGATGTGCAATACTTTCAGGCTTAGCACAAAGTCTTCCCCATGTAATCTCTTTTCCTTTCCTTATTCACTGGTTGGAGAGAGAGGATTCCAAGGCCCTAAGGGATGTGGAAGCCACGGGATGGAAGGCACCTGGTCCCTGAATGACTACATGGAAAACCATCTGCCAGACTCTTACACTGGCTCATTACGTGAAATAAAAATGAACCCTTCTTATGTTAGGCCACTGAAATTTGGGGTTGGTCTGTTCCAATGGCTAGCATTACCCTAACACAAATATCCACACTGATTAAAAGCCAAGGAACATGCTTTAACCAAAAGAGAAAAGTCTCCTAACACCTCTTCTCTTGCAAATGGAACGGAGGTAATTTTTCAAAAGAGATGTGAGCTTTTAAAATAAAAAAATATCAGGGGTGCCTGGATGGCCTAGTTGGCTAAGCATCTCCCTTCGGCTCAGGTCAGGGTCCTGGGATTGAGGCTCATATGTGGCTCCTTGCTCAGCAGGGGGCCTGCTTCTCCCTCTCCCTCTGCTGCTCCCCCTGTTTGTGCACACAGACTCTCTCTCTCTCTGTCAAACAAATAAATAAAATCTTTTATAAAATAAAAAAATTAAAAGTAAGAAGTTACTGATTCTCAAGTCATGAAAGCCTAACATCATCCCATATAAACTAATGTCAAGGGGCACCTGGGTGGCTCAGTAGTTGGGCCTCTGCCTTCAGCTCAGGTCGTGATCCCAGGGTCCTCAGATTGAGTCCTGCATCAGGCTCCCTGCAGGGATCCTGCTTCTCCCTCTACCTATGTCTCTGCCTCTCTCTGTGTCTCTCATGAATAAATAAATAAAAATAAAATCTTTAAAAAAATAAAAATAAACTGTCAATGAGTAATGTCAAACAGCATTACTCAATGTCAGAATTTAATGAGAGTAACAGGTTGTATATAGCCTTCATCCTTTCAGGAAGGAAGGTTAACAACTAACAGGTTAGCAGGGAGGTTAACATCTTCCCCAATTTTCTATTTTTTTTTCCAATTTTCTATTTTAATGAAAATTTCAAAACACAGAAAAAAGTTGAAAGATGAATATATGTAACGCATACCCTTTCACCCACCACTCAGATATATGTGTTATGTGTATTTTTTTGACTGAACTTTTTGAAAGTAAGTTGCATGCATTAGGTCTCATATACTTGACCCCTAAATACTTGTAGACGCCAATTAATATGTGCATTCTCCTATATAACCCCAATTATCTCACCTAAAAAAAATAAGTCACTCCCTAATGTCATCTGGCACCAAGTCCATATCCAAAACATTTTATAGTTTATTTTCATGAACCAGGAGTCAATCAAGTTTCCTGTGCTATGACTGCTTATGCCTCTTTGGTCTCCATGAACTTATAAGAACACGGTCTTAGTTGGCTCAGGCTGCTAGAACAAAATACCATAGACTAGGTGGTTTAAACAACCAACATTTCTCACAGTTCTGGAGGCCAGGAAGTTCAAGATTAAGGTGCTGGCAGATTCAGTGTCTGATTAGAGCCCTCTTCCTAGCTTGTAGATGGCGGCCTTCTCCCTGTATCCTCACATGGTAGAGAGACTGGGAGCTTTGGTCTCTTCATCTTCTTATAAGGGCACTAAACCCATCATAGAGGTACCACTCTTATAACCTCACCTAAAACCTAATTACCTCCCCAAACCCCACTTCCAAATAGCATCACATTAGGGATTATCAGGACCTCAACACATGAGTCTCGGAAGGTGAGATACAATACAGTCCATAACAGACATTTATCCTATCTTTTTGTTTCCCTTGACATAGACTTCTTGAAACCAGGACAATGGTCTTGTAGGTTATCCCATATTTTGGATATGTCTAATTGTTTTCACACGGTATTTGATAACTTGCTTCTCTATCCCCTATATTTCCTGTAAAAACTGCATCACATAAGGAGGCACATACTACTAGATAGTTCAACAAGGAGCAAGGATAAATTTGATGACTTAGATACAGGATGGCGACTGCCTGACCTCTCCACCATAAAGATACCTTCTCTCCTTTGTGATAGGCAAATAATCTGTGGAGTGCCCCTTGGCAATGTGTAAGGACCATGTTCCCCAACAACGTCTCACCTATAGCTTTTGGAATTCATTGAAAATCCTCGTCTAAGTCATCGAGGGTTGTAAAATGGTGATTTTCTAATCACCTCATTCCAAAAAGATTACCTTTTGAGAGTTCTAAGAAACAATTTCAGGAAATCTCACTTTCTAATTTTGAGATACATTTTATGTCCATTACTCACTTTTAAAAAACTAAAAGTTTTCTTTATGCCTAGATATTCCTTTAAAAAGAATACCTTAATATCGAAGGAAAATGCTACCTAACCATATAACTATGTTCCCCTAGTTCTAATGTAATTTTTGCTACATAAAAATTGTCAGCTTTCTTTTCAAACAATTTTTCAATTGCAAAAGAAATGTGTCAGTGACATGGAAATTTCAAGCCATTCAGAAGAGTACAAAGGGAAAAGTAACATCTCTCCTCCCTCTATCCCAACAACTGGCTCCACTACCAAAGGATAACCACTGCTAAGTTTGCATGTGCAGGTCATATATAAATATGTGTACATGTTTGAGTGCATACATTGCATAATTCTTAAAGCATAAGTGAGATGATACTATACAGATTGTTGTGAACCTTGTTTTTTCTTTATAAAGTATTTTTTAAAGCTTTTATTTATTTATTCATGAGAGACACAGAGAGAGAGATGCAGAGACATAGGCAGAGGGAGAAAGAGGTTCCCTGTGGCGAGCCTGATGTGGGACTCGATCCCAGGACCCCAGGATCATGCCCTGAGCCAAAGGCAGAGTCTCAACCACTGAACCACCCAGGTGCCCCGTGCCTTGTTTTTCTTCACAACAGTATGTGTGGATGGCTGCACAACACCTCTTTTTTGCCAGCTGCATAGTATTCCTTAGCAGTAATGTGCTGTCACTTAACCAGTCCCTTCTTGAGTATTGCAACTTGCTTCTGCTACAACAAATATTGCCATCTATGTAACATGCTAGCACAAGTATTTCTGAAGGACAAGGTCCAAGAATTGAGACTGCTGGCCAAAAGAGCAGGGTAAGTACACTGTAAATAGTTTCTAGGTATTAACAAATAGCCCATAAAAAAAAATTAAATGCACCTCTCCCCCACTAACTTATGCTGATGCATTTTTAAATTACAGCAGGTCTCTACTGAATGATCCTCAAGTAGCAAAGCTGGCCAGGGACGCCTGGGTGGCTCAGTGGTTGAGTGTCTGCTTGCTGCTCAGAGCATAATCCCGTGGTCCTGGGATCGAGTCCACATCAGGTTTCCCAAAGGAACCTGCTTCTCCCTCTGCCTGTGTCTCTGCCTCTCTTCTCTGTGAGTCTCTCATGAATAAATAAATAAAATCCTAAAAAAAAAAAAAAAGCTGGCCAAAGAATCACAAAGTCTAAAGTGAGAATAAGAATTAATACTTACCAAGTGTTTAAGTATCAGGCACTGCACTTGATCTTTACAACATCTCAATAATACAGTAATCCTATGAGGTGAGTGACACTGTCTCCATTTTTGAAAAGAGGAAACCAAGGCTCAGAGAGCTAACCCAATGTTGTATACAGCTTTAAAAATAACAGAGCCAGCATCTGAACCCAAGGGATCTGGGGCCAAAGTGAGACCCTATGGAGCTACCCCAGACTGGGGCTGAAGGGTGGGGGGACTCTTAAAAGAAAAACACTGGGCTCCCGATTAACCAAGAACAGGGTGGTTCCAAAATGTTTACTCACACACAGGCTCAAATGCTAATTGTATGCTACTTCAAAGAGTCATATTTCCCCTTGCAGGCTTTGCCTAGGAACCCACTCTCAGGCTGAGCTAGACAATTCAGCTCCAATAAAGCAACCACCAGCCCACGGCCCACAGAACCTGGAGAGGCTGACCAACACAGACTTGGAAAGTTGATAGGCGTGGAGGAAGCGAGAGGCAGGTGGTAGGCTGACACGGCCAAGTTAGATATTTTGGACCTGTATCAGTTGTCACAAAAACATTATGGGGGGAAGTGGAACTAGCATACACACGAGAGAGAACCACAGTTAACTGACACAGTCTGTTTATACCACCTTTCTCTGCCTCAGACACTTGCTATTTCTGCCACACAGATTTGCTGGGCCCAGTAACTTTTGGATGGCACGTAGTCACATAGTCACGTACAGAGGCAGACAGCTGGGAGCTCCCTGCCCTGACAAAACAGGTTAGACTGGTGCCAGTAAGCTCCTGGGCCACTGCTGTGTGCATCACAGGGCCTGGAGGTGCTGCTTTCAACTTCCCTGGAGAGTCTGTCTCTGGTCACCTTCCCTGATAGCTACCTCCCTGGAGGGAGCCTGATGCGGAACTTGATCCCAGGACCTGGGTATCACAACCTGACCTAAAGACAGATGCTCAATCGCTGAGCCACTCTGGTGCCCTTGTCCCTTGCAATTTGAAGGTTGAGCATGCACAGTGTGTCTTTTACTGTCCTCAGATCCTTTGCCTCTGAGCAAGAGCTTAAGATGGGATCTATCAGTGCACACCACTCCCAATAACACATCAACTCTTGGGGGACGCCTGGGTGGCTCAGCGGTTTAGTGCCTGCCTTCGGCCCAGGCTGTGGTCCTGGAGTCCTAGGATCCAGTCCCAAGTCCCACGTCAGGCTCCCTGCAGGGAGCCTGCTTCTCCCTCTGCCTGTGTCTCTGCCTCTCTCATTCTGTGTGTGTGTCTCTCTCTGTCTCTCATGAATAAAATAAATAAATAAAATCTGTAAAAAGAAGTGTCAAGTCTTGGGGCGCCTGGGTGGCTCTGGCCATGGTCCCAGGGTCCTTGAATGGAGCCCCCGCATCAGGCTCCCTGCTCAGTGGGGAGTGTGGTTCTACCTCTCCCTCTGACTCTTCCCCCCATTCCTGCTCGTACTATCTCTCTCTCTCAAATAAAGAAATAAAATCTTTTTTAAAAAATCAACTCTTCAAACACACAAAAAAAGAAAAAAAACAAAAAAATAAAAAAATAAAAAATAAATAAAAAATCAACTCTTCTTTGAGGATAATGAGTTGGAGAGAGTGCAAGGAAAGAAAATCTCTTTCCCCTTTCCCATTTTGTCTCCATTCCAGGCACAGGGCTCCAGAAGTCCCATGGGTATAAGCAACAATTGAAAGGTCACAGAAAACTGATAGTGTAATATAATTTAAAACAGGGAGAAGTGGGTATCAAACTAGATGATTTGAGGAACATCTTAAAATGCCATCATAAATGCCTCCAAATGGGCGCAATGATGTACTGAGAGGTAATTCAGCTTCCACAGGTAAAAAATGGAAAAGCACAAAAGAGTATACAGTGATGTTTCCCTCCCACCTCAGGTCACAGCAACCTAGTTCCTCCCCCCCAAAAAAACCAATGTTACTAATCTATTGACTACCCTTCCAGAGATATTTTATATCAGCAAACATAGTTACTTAACATAACTTGTTATAAATATTAAGGCTTTCCCTTTCAAATTAAAATGCCACTTATATATTTTTAAAGGGGCAGAAATTAACATTTTTTTAAATTTCAAAGAGTTTTGAAACTTGCAGTTGAACTTTCACTCATAAAAGCTTACCAACATTTAAAAATTAAATTGTTTACCTTCAGAAATTAAATTGGGCACCCAGCACACAGCAGATACTCAACAAATGTTTCCTTAGGTCTTTTTGTCCTTTATTACTCAGAGGCAACAGGACAATTACTCACTTCCTCTACTGATATCAAGAAATGAAATCTGTTTTCTTACTATTATTAACAAAGAGAAGTCCTGAAAATCTGTACTATGTTTGCTTAAGCGTTTGAATATTTTCATCCTGAATTTTTAAAAATCAGAATCCCTATCCCACTAGCCTTCAGGAAATAATGAATAATTAGCTGATCAAATGATGTTAGAATTCAGATGGAAGGTGTGTGTGTACTAAAACAGAAGACTAAATATCCATGAGACAGAAAACTGTTTTCTCACAGGCAAAATATTCACATTAAAATATTAATATTTGGCAGAACCTACGACATCACATACTGACAAACTAAATTTCTTAGTATATTTCAAAGTAACACTAAAACCCAAAAACAGAGCAAAATGACACAGAGTGCTATAAGATGATGTTGCCTGTTCTGAACAATCAGCAATTAAACCAGATTTCAGTACCACAAAACAAAATGGTACACTGCAGCACGACCCCAATGACTAAAAGATGGAGAGTTTAAAAAGTATATATCAGCAAAGGAAAATCCCACTATTGTTTGTAACCCTTAAGATAAAGGTGACTGAGCTCCTGAGAACATGGAGTACAGAGTTTTTTCTCTGTCAGAAAAAAAAATATTTTTAAATCCTCATTTTCCATGTGCTTGAACATGTATTTATGAGCCTGTCAAATCTACCTTCTAGAAGTATTTCACACTGTGCTTTAGTGAATTGGATCCTGAGGCTAGAAAATAAAAATATTTTCATGGTTATCTATAGACACAGAAGGCTAATTTTCATTTGCATTATCCCTCAGAGTCAACCACCTGAAATGACAACATGCTTCAATCCCCCCACTCTACTATCTGCTCAGTACACCTCCTGGCTTACCTGCAGCCCTGGCATTAGTGATTTGTTACCCACTGACACAAACCACAGAGCTCAAGAGTGGCCAGGTATTGAGACCAAAGTTTGAGTTCACGTCTCCAACTTGCAATAACCGAACTCGGTTTTAGACCTGGTTCTGTTTCAATGACATATCTGTTTAGGCCCTGGTGGCCATGAGCCTGGGCTACCTACAACTGATCCAGAGCCCTGAGAAGCAACGCCCACGACCAAGGGTAATTTTCACATTAAAAATTAAGGTGCCTGCTTTCCATTCTTTGTCCAGGAACCCTGAATGGAAATTGAATGGAGGGATCCCTCCAGTAAAAGTAATGAAGTATAATGTTCCCAAAGGGGAACAGTCATGAAGTGGGCTTATCTATTTCACGTGAGGATGCCCACTTGGGCCTTAACTCCACTGAATTCAATTTAAAAAGAGAATACTTGGTTCTAGTTTGGAGTCACAAGGGGGTGGGATAGAGGGATGATTCAGATTACAGCTAACAGATATCCATCCAATGATGGAAGATTTGTGCTGACCACTGTGAACGTAACACACCCTGTGCCATTAAATCCAGAAGAGGATGGTGACATCAGCCCACCCTTCACAACAAAAGACGGCTGACTCCAGAGTTAAAACCACTACTTTCCCTCTCATACACTTCTAAACGTATCTTCAAAGTCACGTCTATGTTAAAACCTGAAGAACACAAAAGGTCCTCTTCAAGTCATTAGGTATAATGTCCCACCTGGACAGAAGAGTGGGAGGAGTGCCCACATGCCCGACTAGGCCCCACCATGGCAGTGCACCACTCTGGATCCTGGACCCCGCTCGCCTTTCACAGCACTTCCGGCTCTGACTTTGTTAACAAGAGACCCGGGAACAGAGATCTCAGAAGTGGGTGCTCACCCAGGTTGACCAGGGATGTGTGGCATCCATCAGGCCCCAGGCCGCCCATTACCCAAGCCCAGAAACCCTCAGCCCTCGCCCCCACCTCACTGCGGCCTGCCTCTTGGGGTGACGCGGTCCCCAGGGTAGTCACCCACCTCTCGCTGAGGCACACACACCCTGTTGAGCTGAACTGGGGTGGGGGGGTGGGGTGGCGGGTGAGGAAGCGCGATGCGAGGATCGTGGGGGGGGGGGGGGCGGCACAAAACAGAACCTGGCAGACAGAGCCTGGCCACCTCCGTGCCTTTCATTATCCTGGTTCCCCGATTAAGAAACGTCGAAATGGGGTGGGATTCTTTTTAACGGTAATAGAAAGCCAGAAAATGCAAGACAGTTGACCTTGGGAACCAACCCCGTCGCAGCGGGAAACGGAAAAGAAACACGTTGGCAAGTGAAGGGGGAGCGCAGAGCGGGGCGGGGTGGGGGGAGCGCAGCGGCCGGGCCGCCCGAGGGGTGGCGGGGCGGTGGGCACGGTAGGGGGTGCTCACCGTAGATCATGGCCAGCCCGGTCTCGTGCAGAAAGCGCACCCGGCGGTGCTTGAAGAGCCAGATGGTGAGGATGGTGAGCGTGAGCAGCAGGATGAAGGTGAGCAGGCTCACGCTGTCTTGCCGGTGGCTCTCCTCCGCCTCCTTCTCAGTGGCGAGCTCCTCCATGGCGCTGCTGTCGTCGGCCGCCGCCCCAGTGGAGGCCGAGGCCGCGGCGCGCAGCCCCCGACCCAGCAGCAGTGGCAGCAGCGGCAGCAGTAGCAGCCGCGGTGGCAGCGCCCGGGCCGCCAGTCCCGGGCCGAGGCGCGCCGCGTCACCAGGCTCCATGGCCCCAGGGCCGCCCGCGCCTCCTGCGCGCGGGGACCAGCAGCCCGCGCCGTCCGCGGCTTCCCGCGGCGCAGCCGACCTGCCCGAGTGGCCGCGACCGCCGCAGCTCCTCCCCCCGCGTGCCGGGCCGGGGCTGCGCAGGGAGCCACGTGGGGGAGGGGCGCGCGCAGTGCGCAGGATCCCCAAGCACCGCCCCCCGCCCGCGCACCTGTTCGGCCCCCAGTCGCGCCGGGCGCTGCCGGCGCCCTCCGGGCCGCCGAAGCAGCCTCGGCTGGGCCCCTGCGGCTCCCGGGAGCGGCCGTCGGCCGCCGGCCTCCCTGCGCTCCCTACCGGGTCCTGGCGTACCTGGCCAGGCCATCTGGGGTCACGGGGCCGGTCCTGGGCAGTCGGCGCCGTCGCCGCGCTTCCTAAACGCAACGCCAGAGGTCGCCGGTGCCCGGCAGGAGCATCAGCTTGGATTCGCGCGCTCTGGGGCCACCGCGAAGTGTTCCACCTCTGGCGAGGGTGTGGCTGCCCGGAGCCCAGTAAAGGGCGAGGGGACCCAGGGTGGGGGAGGTGGATCTGGGGGAAGCGAAGATTCGCCGTACGCCTCTCTTTCCACAGCTTTCACAGTGCCTTCCCAGACTCCGCCAGGCTTCATTCAAACCTCTGCTCTAAGTCTGTTCCAAAGTGAGGACTGATAAGGGATTGGAATAAGGTGCAAGCGTTAAAATACCGCCTTCACCATTTGGGGAAGAGACCGACTTCTAATTTTGGACTGTGTAACTAACCCTCTTGGGGAACAGGGTTGAGCCAGAAGGAATTGAACTCTTGCTGTTCCTGCTAGATGCGCAGCAGGGGCTGAGAGTGATTACCCTGGTGGCCCTTTTATGATGACCTTATGGTAGCCCAGGGAGTCTTTGGATGATTCTTGGGGCACCTCTGAAAAAAAAATCAGAAAGTGGACTCTGGAGAATAAAGCCTCTTGGAACAATTCCTCAGGAACTAGAATTTCCAATCCATCATGGAAGAAAAGAGATTGAATTCTCTTTTTTTAAAAAAGATTTTTAAATTTTTAAGTAATCTCTACACCCGACATGGGGCTGGAACCTACAATCCCAAGATCAAGAGTTGCATGCTCTACCTACTGAGCCAGCCAGGCGCCCCTAGAGCGATGGAATTCTTAATCACTGAATTCCCAGTGCCTAGCGCTGTGCTCTTAAGTGTTTATTGAACTGCTCTGAAATCCTTACCAGCTGTTCATGTTTTCTCTCCCAGGGGAGTTTGCATTTCTAAGAGAATTAATTGAAGAAAGCAATGCTTAACTAAAAAGAGTAATAATAGGGTAGGCGATAGTATTAGGTAAGAAAGAGATTTGGAGCACTACAGCCTTCCTGGTTCTCCTCTAGGTGAACACTCTGCGGAGCTGCTTAGTACCTTCTCTAAAGCAGGGGAATGAATCTCTTCATCAAGATTTTAGCTAGCATTGTTCTATATTTGTCCAGGCTGTCACCCAGCCCCTGCAAAAATCCATATATCTTGAAGTTCCATGCAGGTTCCCAATGAAATCGCAAGTACTAAAAACCTGTATAACCACAGAGAAAGTTGTACAGCAACAGGAAGACAATCTAATTTCTGGAGACTCACTAAAATCCACATTTGCTGAAAACTGGCCATATTGATCATGATATTTAATATTACACCCTCTTGGGTTCTAGAAGTCGAGGACAGAACTTCTCTCTGCAGACTTCTTAGTACTTAGGGCAGATTGCATTTTCAAAAAATGCCCACAACCCCATTTCCAATTGCACATGCTCTTCCAGAACGTGCCACGCCCCATCAAGAGGTAGCATCTGCATTCCCGCCCCTTGAACCTCAGTCGACCCTCGTGACTGCCTCAAAGAATAGAATGTGGCAATAAAGACTGCACAACTTGCGAAACCAGGTTGTAAAAGACAATCTAGTTCTGCCTGACTCATTCTCACACTCTTGCTCTCTACCCACTTGGAACCCTGAGCTTCCATGTAAAAAATCTAGACCACAGTGAGCTATCACATCACACCTGTTAGAAAGGCTATCATCAAAAAGACAAGAGATAACAAATGTGAACGAGCAGGTGGAGAAAAGGGAACCCTCATGCACTGTTGGTTAGAATGTAAATTGATACAGGCACTCTGGTAAACAGTATGGAGGTCTGTCAGAAAATTAAAAATAGAACTACCATGATCTAGAAATTCTGCTTCTGGGTATTTATCCAAAGAAAGTGAAAACAGGATCTCAAAGATATATCTTCATCCCCACGTTTATTGCAGCATTATTCACAATAGCCAAGATAGGGAAATAACTCAAGTATCTGTCAACAGATAAATGGATAAAGAAAATGAGATATATATAGATATATTGAGATATGTAGGTATAGCTATATACACACACAATGGAATATTCAGCCATGAGAAAAAAGGAAATCTTGCCATTTGCAACAGCATCAATGGATCAGTCTTGAGATCCCATAAGTCAGTGAAATAAGTCAGGCAGAGAAAGATACTGTTTGACCTCACTTATATGTGGGATCTAAAAAAACTGAACCTATAGAAACAGAGTAGAATGTTGGTTATCAGGAGCTGAGAGGCGAGGTAAATAGGGAAACGTTGGTCAAAGAATACAAACATACAGTTATAAGATGAATACATTCTAGGGATTTAATGCACAGTGTTGTAATTATGGATGACAATTCTATACCATATATTTGAAAGTTGCTAAGAGAGTAGATCTTAAATGTCACCACAAAGAAAGAAATGCTAATTATGTGACATGATGGAGGTATTAGCTAACACCAAGGTGGTAATCATAGTGCAACATACAAGTACATCAAGTCAACACAGTGTACACCTTAAACTTACACAATGTTATGTGTCAATTATATCTCAATAAAGCTGGAAAACTTTTAAAAAGAAATCTATCTACCTTGAAGCTGCCATGCTGGCAAAATCACAGACAACATAGCAACAGAGATGGACAGTGCCACAGGAACCACAGCTTTTTTGGTGTTTCCAGCCCAAATACCACACACTTGAATGAGTGAACCTTCAAATTATTTTATTTTAAGATTTTATTTATTTATTCATGAGAGACACACACACACAGAGGCAAAGACACAGGCAGAGGGAGAAGCAGGCTCCGTGCAGGGAGCCCGATGTGGGACTCAATCCAGGCATTCTGGGATAACGCCCTGAGCCAAAGGCAGACACCCAACTGCTGAGCCACCTAGGCATCCCTTCAAATTATTTTATATCCAGCCACCATCTTACTGTAAGTATATGAGAGACTCTCAAGGAAGAACCACCTAGCTGAGCCTAATCAATGCCCGAGTCTATGAGATAACAATGCAATGATTTATGTCATTTCAAGCTCTACGTTTAAGTGTGATTTCTTCCATAGCAACAGATAACCAGAAGAATATTTAGAGTATAAAGTGATTGCCTCAGATAGAGTATGAAAAGATTTGTCCCAAGTATTCACAAATCTACACCAAAGAAGATGCTCAATTATCTATACATGCTTATATATGAAAACTAATGTATACAGCACGAGGGGTCCGATTCCAGTTAATACAGAATAATCGCACTCAACCCATTCTCTCCCACTGAATGCAGCTGTAAAACCTGAACAGGGGACACCTGGGTGGCTCAGTGGTTGAGCGTCTGCTTTCAGCTCAGGTAGTGATCCCGGGGTCCTGGGATTGAGTTCCACATTGAGCTCCCCATGGGGAGCCTACTTCTCCCTCTGCCTGTGTCTCTGCCTCTCTGTGTGTCTCTCATAAATAAATAAATAAAATCTTTTTTAAAAATGAACATAACACGTGGATCAGCTATTTGAGGACTCTAGAAAATAAATTGGACCAGGTAAATTGAGGAAGAGCACCAGAATTTGAACTGAAACAAAAGGCAGTGAGTTTACCATTTCTTTCCCCTCCAGTAGCCACTGGACTGAACTCAAGGCAGCCCAAACTCAGAAGAGGACATGGACAGAGAGAGCACAGGAATAGCGGGAAACAGACCTCCTGATGTTTGGGGAAAGTAGGCAAGTACAGCAATTTTTCTTTTTTTCGTTCTTTCATACCCTTGCCAATAGGAATTCCCCCATTGCAGCTGAGTCAATGGTGACAATGGAGGGAGCAGTGCTGTCAAGTATCTAAGATGCTGACAGAAGGGGGAACCTTCCTCTCTGGTTTGGAATAGCCTTGGTCCCAAGACAGTGGGACCACCGATAGACCTTCTTCTCTCTGTGTCCTCCTGCTGCTTGGCTTTAGACATAGGTGAAGTTGCAGGAAGCACATGCCAGAGAGAAGTAAATAAAGACTCAGATTTCTTGCCAAAGGACTGAAAAGAGGAACGCCAAGGAACTGTAAAGTCCCAGGGAGATTTTGGAAGGGGAACAACTTGGGAGAGCCCTATAGATTTGTTTATGAGCTCCTAGTTCAGCCTAACCTGCAAGTGGATCCTATCCTAAACAGCATACTGAAGACTGTGAAAACTGAACTAAGAAACAAATCACCACCCAGATCTGAAACTAACCATTGGATAAAACACTTGTGGGACAAATCAAAATAGTACTGCAAAATATTTGAAGACTGAATTGACTTTGGAGCCATGATCCACAAAAGGCAGACCTTGTGAAAGAACTTGTGATCTAGACCCAACCATGTTGACTAAAGCTCAAACAAAAATAGGAGGAATATTCCATAGGAGGAATATGAACATAAGACACAAGGCCCCATAACATAATATTAAAAATATCCAGGATACAGCACAAAATTATTCAGCACATGAAGAACATGAAGATCTCAACTACTAAAGGCAATCATTCAAAAGACACCATTGCTGAGATGACACATGGCACAGATGTTAGAATTAACTAAACAAGACTTTAAGGCAGCTATTATAAAAATGCTCCAATAAGTAAGAGCAAACAATCTTGAAATGAATGGAAAGGTAGAAAGTCTCAGCAAAGAATTAAAAGATAGGGGGTGCCTGGGTGGCTCAGTGGTTAAGTGTCTGCCTTTGGCTCAGGTCGTGATCCTGGGGCTTGGGATCAAGAAATGGGTAGGAAATATCAGAAAGGGAGACAGAACATGAAGACTCCTAACTCTGGGAAATGAACTAGGGGTGATGAACGGGGAGGAGGGCGGGCGGTGGGGGTGAATGGGTGACGGGCACTGAGGGGGGCACTTGACGGGATGAGCACTGGGTGTTATTCTGTATGTTGGCAAATTGAACACCAATAAAAAATAAATTTATTATTTAAAAAAAGTCCTGCATCAGGCTCTCTACAGGGATGTCTCTGCCTTTGTGTATGTCTCTGCCTCTCTCTCTGTGCGACTCTCATGAATATATAAATAAAATCTTTTTTTAAAAAAAGATTAAAAGATTAAATAAGAACTGAATTGAAATGCTATAACAGAAAAAATAAAATAACTGAAATTTTAAAGGGATTAGATGGGTTCAATAACATAATGAAGAGGAGAGAGTATATTTGAAAATAGATCAATAGAAAGTATCCAATCTTAGCAACAGAGGAGAAAAATTGAAAAGTAAATAAAATAGCCACATAGTCCTGTAGGATAATAACGAAACATCTAGTATTCATGTCTTTGAAATCCCAAGGGCAGGAGAAAGTGTGATGCAGAGGAAAAAAGATATAGTAACTGAAAACATTCCAGATTTACCAAAGATTCGGGAACCTCAGCACACTCCAAACAGAATAAACTCAAAAGAATCAATGCCCAGACATATTATATTCAAACCATTGACAAGAAAGACAAAGAAAATATGTTTAAAGGAGAAAGAGAAAAAATGGCACATTACACTTAGGGTAACAGCAATTCAAATGACTATGGATTTCTCATCAGAAACCAAGGTCATAAAGAAGCACACAGCATTTTTAAAGTGCAAAAGAACTGTTGACCCAAAGTAATACATCCAGCAGAAAGAGCTTTCAGGACTGACAGTGAAATAAAGACATTTTTCAAGGAAGGAAAACAGAGAATCCATTGCCAGAAGACCTACTATAAAAGGATGGTGAAGATAAGTTCTTCTTCTCACCAGTTTTTAAAATATGATGTTTGATTGAAAACAAAAATTATTTTAAAAAAGAAAATGAAAATTATAACATGGTCTAGTGGAATTTTCAACATATGTAGAGGTAATACACAACCACAACATAAAGGGAAAAGGATAAAGGGACCTACATATTAGTATACTTTTCATATTCCACTTGTACTACAGGTAAAAATATCAATTTTAGGTAGGTCATGAAAACTTAAGCATGTATATTGTATTCCCTAAAATATACAAAGAGATAAAGTAAAAACACAGTAGATATATTAAATGGAATACTAACAAGGGGCGCCTGGGTGGCTCAGCGTTTGAGCTTCTGCCTTCAGCTCAGGGCATGATCCTGGAGTCCCAGGATCGAGTCCCACATTGGGCTCCCTGCGTGGAGTCTGCTTCTCCGTCTGGCTATGTTTCTGCCTCTCTCTCTCTCTCTCTCTCTCATGAATGAATGAATGAATAAATAAATAAATAAATAAATATTTTTAAAATGTTCAAAGAAACCCCAAAAAAGGCAGGAAAGGGGAATAAGAGGAACAAGGAACAGAGGGAACAAACAGAAAACACATAATAAAATGTTCGACCTAAATCCCAACATATCAGTAACTACATTAAATGTAAACGGCCTTAACAAATCAATTAAAAGAAGTGTCATAATGGTTTTTAAAAAAAACCCAGGACCCTAAAATGAATGCTTACAAGAAACTCACTTCAAATATCCTGACATAGGTGGTTTAAAGTAAAAGGATGAAAACATATATACCATGTAAAACACAATAATAGAGAGCTAGAGTGGCTTTATTAGTATCAGACAGGTTAGACTTCCCAGCAAAAAGAATTACCAGGAATAAAGATGGACATTACATAATAACAGATCTGTTCACCAAGAAGATATTACAACCTGTATTCATTTTCTGCTCTTGCATAACAAGTTACCACAAAGTCAGGTAAATTGTGACCTAAAACAATGCACATTTATTATCTCACAGAGTCTGTACACTAGAAGTCATGGCCCAGGTTGACTGGGTTCTATGCTTCAGGGGGTCTATAATTCAGGTGTCTGCTTAAGGCCGCAGTGTCATCATAAACTTGGCTGGGAAAAGATCCACTTCCAAACTCATTCAGGTTTTGGCAGAATTCATTCCCTTGCAGCAGTATGGCCAAGGGCTCTGGATAGTTGATGGCTGTCAATTGGAGGCCACCTTCGGGTATGAGGGGCCGCTTGCAGTTCCTAGAAGCTGGCTGAAGTTCTTTACCATGTGGGCTTCCTCAAAATGGCCACTTACTTTATCAGTCCAACAAAGATGATCTCTCACTCTAAGAGAGTCTTACATAATGTGACATAATTATGGAAGCAGCATTTCATCATCTTTGCCGTATAGCATAACTTCATCAAGATCATGACATCCCATCACCTTTGCCATAGCCGACTGGTTAGAAGCAAGTCCCAGGTCCTGCCCCCATTCAGTAGGAGAGGATTATGCAAAAGCATGAACATCAAGAGCTGACTTCATTGGGACTCACCTTCTTAGGGACTGCCCACCACACAATTCTAGATGCATCTAATACCAGAGCTTTAAAATACAGGAAGCAAAAGCTGACAGGAAGGAAAGGAGAAATAAACATATCCACCAAAGGAGTCGGAGACTTCAATACTCACCTCACAGTAAGAACTAGAACTAATAGAAAATCAGTAAGCATATAGAAAATCTGAACAACACCATCAACCAGCTGGATCTAATTCATATTTACATAGCACTCCATCCAACAATAGGAGGATACACATTGCCTTTATTTTTTTTAAGATTTTATTTATTTATCCATGAGAGACACACAGAGAGAGAAGCAGGGACACAGGCAGAGGGAGAAGCAGGCTCCATGCAGAGAGCCCGATGTGGGACTCGATCCCAGGTCTCCAGGATCCGGCCCTGGGCCGAAGGCAGCACTAAACCGCTGAGCCACCTGGGCTGCCCTACAAATTGCCTTTAAATGCACATGAAACAAAAGTCTGAAATCAGTTTCACTGTGTTAAAGTCAAAATGTCAGCAGAGGGGCTTGTTTTGGAGGCTCTAGAAAAGAATCCATTTCCTTGCCTTTTCCACTTACAGAGCTGTATTACTTGCCTTATGGCTCCTTCCTCCATCTTTTAAAAAAGATTTTATTTATTTATTTGAGATAGAGAAAGAGAGAGTGGAGAAAGGGGGAGAGGGAAAGAATCTCAAGCAGACTGCACTAAGCATGGAGCCTCACAACTCTGAGATCATGACCTGAGCCGAAACCAAGAGTGGGGCGCTTAACTGACTGAGCCCACCAGGCACTCCTCCTTCCTCTGTCTTCAAAACCAGCAATGTAGCATCTTGCTTCCATTGTCACACCTCCCACTCCCTCCTTTGACCTTCTTGCCTACCTCTTTTAAGGACTTGTGATTACACTCAGACAATCCAGGTAATCTCCCCATCTCAAGAGCCTGAATATAGTCACATTTGCAAGGTCCTTTTTGTCATTAAAGTAATATATTCACAGATTCTGGAAATTAGGACATAGATGTCTTTTGGGAGACCGTAATTCAGCATACTACATATACTTATTGAAGAAATTGAGGGCACCTGGGTGGCTCAGTCAGTTAAGCATCTGACTTTTAATTAAAGCTCAGGTCATGATCTCAGGATCTTGAGAGGGAGCCTCACATTGGGCTCCATGCTCAGCACACAGTCTGCTTGTCCCCTCTCCCTCTGCTCTTCCCCCTGCTCTTTCTCTCTTTTCCTCTCTCTCTTTTTCTCAAATAAATAAATAAATAAATAAATAAAATCTTAAAAAAAAAGAAATTGAACTTGTCATAGAAACATTCCAAACAAGAATTCTACAGGCCCAGGTGGTTTCACTGGTGAATTTCACCAAACACAATAAGAAGAAATAACACCAATACCACACAATCCCTTCTAGAAAATATATAAGAGTGAACAATTATTGTATGAGGTCAACATTACTCTGACACCAAAATCAGAGACTTCAAGAAAAGAAAGCTATAGGCCAATGTCTCTCATGAACTTACACATAAAAATCCTCAATAAAATATTAGATACTTAGATATAAATTTAACAAAACATGTACCATATGCTGAAAACTACAAAATGCTCATGAAAGAAATCAAAGAAGACCTAGATAAATGGAGAGACCTACCATGTTCATTAATTGGAAGACAAATCCTAGAAAAGGTGTTAATTTTCTCTAAAGTGATGTACAGATTTAATGCAATTCCCATCAAAATCTCAGCAGAATTTTTTTTATAAATCTAGACAAGGGTAATCTAACATTAATAGGAAAGTCAAAGAAACTCGGATAACCAAAACAATTTTGAAAAGAAGAATAAAGTTGAAGAATAAAATCGCATAGTGTGCATACTCACACTATGCAACTTGAGACTTACTATAAAGCTATAAAATATGAAGCAATCAAGACAAGGTGGTATTGGTGAAAGGATAGATATATAGATCCATGTAACAGAATAGAGTCCAGAAATAGGTCTACACACAAATTTGGTCAATTGATTTTTGACAAAAGTGCAAAATCAATTCAATGGGGAAAGTACATTCTTTTAAAAAAAATGGTTCAGAATAATTAGAAGTTCATATGCAAAAAATTAACTCAATTGAAAAATAGGCAGAAGACTTCAACAGACAAAAGAGGATACGTGGATGACAAATAATGATGTGAAACGAGTTAACACCGTTAACCACTTAGGAAAAGAAAATCAATGCCATGATTACAACCTACTAGATTGTCTTAAATAAAAATACCATACCAAGCGAATGTCAGAATGCAGACTGGTGTTAGCCACTGTGGAGAACAGTTAGGCAGTTCCTTATAAAATTAACATGCATTTATCCATAGAAGTAAGCACCCCCACTCGCAGATATATATTCAAGAGAAATAAAAACATGTTCATTCAAAAACCTGCATATGAATGCTAATAGCAGCTTTATTTATACAGGTTTCCCCTGCTATCTGAAAATAGAGCATTTCTATGAAACTTTTATAAGCTGAAATGACATAAAGTGAAGAAGCAGTTATCATTAATTTATATGGAAAAAAATTTGAGCATTCTCGGACCCAAAGAAATAACCTCTCTTAGGCTTTTCTGATACCTTAGGACATGTCTTGCTAATGGATGTACAAAATAAATTGAGATAAAGCACAGATGCTCATTGATCCAATTCAAAGCTCTGGTGGCTGGATGCTGAGAGCTGAGTGGAGTTCCCAGGGAGGGACCTTGGCCAGGCCACTCTTGCTACTTGGGGATGCAAACTTCCTCTATAATGGCTCCCTGCAAAACAAACACCAAATGCTATTTTTTGCTTTTCACCTTTTTTTTTTTTTTGTAAAAGTGAAAAGCCTCTTTGGATTTCTTTCTGTTAGTGAAAATAGGCACTAATGTAGGTCTTCTGTAAACGTGAAGTTGCTTAATGAGTACTTTTGAAAAGCAGGAGATACCTGTATTAGCCCAAAACGGGAAACAACTCAGACATTCTTCAATGGGTGAAAGAATAAACAAACTCTAGTGCATCCTTACGATGGAATACTACTATTCCACTACTCCACATTAAAAAAGAATGAACAGTTTACATACCTAATAACTTGAATGAATCTCAAAAGCATTATGCTGAGTGGAAGTCAGTCTCAAAGGCTGTATGCTAAATGATTCCATTTGTATGACATTCTTGAAAAGACAAACTATAATTATGGAAAACAGATCAGTAACTGCCAGAGGTTAATGAGAGAAGGAGGGTGTAATTATAAAGGGACAGCACAAGGGGGGTTTTTGGGGTGACAAAACTGTTTTACAGCCTGATCATAGTGGTGGTTATACGAATCTGTACATGTGATAAATTCAGACAACTGTACAAGACCAGTGGCCTAACCCCTGAGCCATGGAGCCTCAGCCAGACAACTGGACATTAAAAAAAATACATTTTAGGGAAGCCCTGGTGGTTCAGTGGTTTAGCGCCACCTTCAGCCCAGGGCCTGATCCTGGAGACCTGGGATCAAGTCCCACGTCAGGCTCCCTGCAAGGAGCCTGCTTCTCCCTCTGCCTCTCTCTCTCTCTCTCTCTCCCTCTGTCTCTCTCCTGTGTATCTCATGAATAAATAAATAAAATCTTTTAAATAATACATTTTACTGTATGTTGATTTGAGTGATTTCTCCCTGAAGTATCCTTTTTTTTTTAAGATTTATTTATTTTAGAGACAGAGAGTGCTTGTGTGCATGAGCACACAAAAGCGAGGGGAGGAGCAGGGGGAAAGGGACAAGTAGACTCCATGCTACTGGAGTAGCTACTGGAGTGTGGAACCCAACCTGGGGCTCAATCTCATGACCCTGAGATCATGACCTGAGCTGAAATCAAGAATTGGACACTTGGGCAGCCCCGGTGGTGCAGCGGTTTAGCGCCGCCTGCAGCCCAGGGCATGATCTGGAGACCCTAGATGGAGTCCCATGTCAGGCTCTCTGCATGGAGCCTGCTTCTCCCTCTGCCTGTGTCTCTCTCTCTCTCTCTCTCTCTCTCTCTCTCTCTGCATCTCTATGAATAAATAAATAAAATCTTAAAAAAAAAGAATTGGACACTTAACCAACTGAGCCACCCAGGTGCCTCTCCCTGAAATATCTTAACAACCTCTTTGGCTGCTCTTGGACAGTCTCCAATTTTATGTTAGTTTGAGGTTAAGGCGTCAAGAACTCCCCTAGAGCTGTGACCTGAGGTCAGTTACCCTGAAATGTGGTAAGATATAGCAGGAAAGAAAGTCAGAAACATTTAGACACACCCACAGGTACCATGAAGTCTATGGGCATAAATCTTAGCACCGTGGTTACGGGTCCGTTTTTCTAGAATTAGAAATCAAGTGTCCAAATTTAGCTCTATGATCGGTTTTTACAAATAAACTAGAGACTTGCTAATTTACTCGGGATTTAATAAGAAAAACAAAAACCATTTTCAGTACTTCCAACAAAGGAAATGTAATGCAGATAATTGGTGATACAGGAGATAGAAGAATGGGATGCCAACTAGAGAACATGACGTACCCCTAGAGAGCAGTGAGTGTAAGACCCCAGGCTGGACAGACAGAAAAGGGAGAGGGGTTGCTAAATGACCAGGGGGTCAGGGATGTGTGTCGAAGCTGGAACCACGGCGGGATATCCTTCTAGGTTCTGCCGATGGGAGGTTGTCATTAGAGAGCAGGAGGCAGCAAGAGGGGCTGAGAGCTTCCTTGCCAACTCCTGCTATTCTGGACTGCTTTGCCCCAGCCTCCAATTTCATTTACATTTTCCAGAACCAGCTTCAGCAGCAGCAACCAAGCCTCTTAGGAAGCCCCCAAAGCAATTCCACTGGGCCTCTCCTTTGACTGCCAAGTTCTGGTAACCCTACTCCTTCCCTATTGTGTTCTAGCCCTAGCGACAGTGGCTGCTCCTTGCTATTATTCTCTCAGAGTTATCTTACTGTGCTTTTTTTGCTCTCTCATTTCTCCAATACCTATGTAGCTCATTCCTTATATTACACTTCCTCTGTTGAAACAGCTATGGGTTCTGTTGTCCCAACCAGACCCTGACTCCAGTCTCTGGAGACTTGCAGTATAAAGTCAGAGGTCTGGGGCACCTGGCTGGTACAGTCAGTTAAGTGACCAACTCTTGGTTTCAGCTCAGGTCATGATTTTAGGGTCATCATCTCAGGGTCATGAGATCGAGGCCTCAGTAGGGCTCTGCCCTCAGCTCAGTGTCTAAGTTTCTCTCTTCCTCTCCCTCTGCACCCCCCCCCCGCCTTTCTCTCTCTCTCTCTCTCTCTCTCTTTAAAAAATAATAAAAATTAAAAAATTAAGTCAGAGGGCAACCAGGAGTACAGCTGACCCTGAGTTTCTTGTGTTTGTTTTGCCTCTGTTTGGAATTGTGCCTGCATTTTGAAGATAAAATAAAAATTCCTAAGTGTGGTACATAAGGCCTCTGGTAGACTCTGCTGGTGGTCCCCCTTATGTCCGATTCCCTTCTCATTCTGAACACATGGAGGGTTGTAGTTTTCACTTACCTGAAGTTCGCGGTAGTTCTACAAGTCACTTTGGCCAGTGAAATGAGGGAAGTAATGAGCATCACTTCTGGGCAGAAGTATTTAAGAGCAGGTGCATGATTATCTGTGCTGTCCTACCCTGCAGCATTGAATCCTGAAGCCTCAGATTAAGATGGGAGTATTTTTTTTAATTTTTTATTGGAGGATGGGAATATTATAAGACAGAAAAGCCCATGTATGACATGCAGTCCAGAGGCAGACTTTTTTTTTACTTTGGGATTGTTGCCACAGTAAAACCTCACCTATTGTTAAAATCAAAATGGCAAGAAATAACAAGTGCTGGTGAGGATGTGGAGAAAAAGGAACCCCAGTGCACTGTTGGTGGGAATGCAAACTGGTGTAACCACTGTGGAAAAGAGTATGGAGGTTCCTCAAAAAATTAAAAGTAGAAAAGCATATGATCTAACAATCCCACTACTGGGTATTTACCCAAAGGAAATGAAAACACTAATTTGAAAAGATCTACATACCCCTATGTTTATTGAAGCATTATTTACAATAGCCAAGATATGGAAACAACCCGTGTCCATCAATAAGACAAATGGATAAGGAAAATATGATACACAGACACAGACACACAATGGAATATTATGCAGCTATAAAAATGATGAGATCATGCCATTTGAGACAACATGGATGAGAGACAACATTATAGTAGAGACTATAATGTTAAGTGAAATAAGCCAAAGACAACAACCATTTGATTCCACTTATGAGTGGAATAAGCAAACAAAAAGCGGAATCAAACCTACAAATACAGACAACAAATTAATGATTGCCAAAGAGGAGGGAGGTGGAGGATGGGCAAAATGGCTGAAGGGGTAAGGGAGCTATAGGCTCCCAGTTATGGAATGAATAACTCATGAGACTAAAAGGCACAGTGTAAGGAATACAGTCAATGATACAGTAATAGTGATGTAATGGGACAGATGGCAGCTACACTTCCCACACTTATAAAAACTTGCCAAATCACTAAGTTGTACGCCTGAAACTAATGTAACATTATGTGTCAACTATACTTTAAAAAATAAAAAAAAAACGGGGATCCCTGGGTGGCTCAGCAGTTTAGCGCCTGCCTTCGGCCCAGGGCATGATCCTGGAGTCCCGGGATCGAGTCCCACATCAGGTTCCCTGCATGGAGCCTGCTTCTCCCTCTGCCTCTCTCTCTCTCTCTCTCTCTCTCTCTCTCTCTCTCTCTCTCTGTGTGTGTGTGTGTGTGTGTGTCTCATGAATAAATAAATAAAATCTTAAAAAAATAAAAAAACCTAAGCCTATCCTGACTAGTCCATTTGTGATTTGCCCCCTGCCTACCTCTCTAGATTCATCTCTGGCCATGGCTCCTACTCTCTCACTTTCCCTAAAAGTGTCAAGAAATTTTAACACCTCTGGGCTATTGCATATGCTCCTCTTTTTGTAGTACTGATCATTTTGACCTGGCACCTGCTGTTAGTTGTTGAAAGCCCAGTTCAGATGCTACTCATTCCAGAAAGCCTCCTTAATTTGGGTTCAATCTGTTTTCCTATATTTTCCCTAAATATCCTGCGTTTACTTGTAATGTGACCCTTCCCACATTGTATCCTGTTACCTGATTATTTGTTGATATATTCACTTTACATGAAGCCCTTTGGAAGCATGGGTTGAGTCTTTCTGTTGTTTTTGTTGTTGTATTTTTTTATTGTTGCTTTTTGTATTTGTTTAGCTCTTGCTAAACCATGCATTGAGCACAATGCTTGGTACATAGTAGATGTTAAAAAATATCTGTTTGAGGGCGGCGGGGGGGGGGGGGGGGGGCTCAGCAGTTTAGCGCCACCTTCCGCCCACGGCCTGATCCTGGAGACCCGGGATGGAGTCCCACGTCGTCGGGCTCCCTGCTTGGGAGCCTGCTTCTCCCTCTGCCTGTGTCTCTGCCTCTGTGTGTGTGTGTGTCTCTCATTAATAAATAAATAAAGAAAATCTTAAAGAAAATCTGTTGAATATTTATTCAATTTATTAAATGTACATAAATAAAACAGGGGTTGTGTTTTTTTAATGTCTAGCTAGGTACATACAATGCCACTTAATTGAAAGTCATTTCGTGAATTCTGTATTTTTCTAAATACAATTTTTCTGTACCTCTTGCAGATTCTCGATCATCTACTTTGCTTAGAATTCATATCTTCTTATTTGTCATTTGCTTTTGTCTAGTGTCTTTTCTGCCCCATCTTACTTTTGCTGCTCTGTTTCTATGGACTATCAGCTGCCAAGAACCACTTATAATCTCTGTTGGTAAATGTATGTAGTTAAATTTCAGTGCAGTCCTGGAAAACTGAACGGGTTTAAATATCTCTTATATATTTAATGCTACAATACCCCTGTAATATGTTCCAAATTAAATAAAAGATACCTTTAAATATAAAATAACAAGTTTGAGCTTTTCCTCCCCAGCTATTTTATCATCCTCAAATCTGAGTACTTCATTCTCCATTCTACTTCCCATGACCAAAAATCCCTCCCGATTCAATTTCAAAATATAGTCTCAATGAAGATTCTCTGGAACAAAGCAAAGTCATTTCTAGTTTTGTTTTATGCTTCTCATTATACACACTGAGATTCCTCTAAATGTGAGTCATTTAAGTGAAGCTGTGGGAAACCTCCAGATTCCTTTTTAATTATCCTCAAGTCATCTGAAAATATTTAAGCCAATACTGGAGAGAATGCCCTTAGTAGAGAGATGTTCTAAAAATCACAAAGACTTTGGTAGGAACTCAAGATACTCCTTAAAGCTCTTATGAACAGCTCGGGTTTGTCCCTTCTAGCTGCCTGCTTCCATCTCACAACATTAAGCAAAATGTAGGCATTGCAATTTTTTAAGCTCTTTTTTAGCATCCTCCAAATTTGGGCTTCCATCCAGGGCTCCCACTGCAGTGCACCACTCTGCACGTTGATGACAGCTAAGGTCGAACAGCCCCTAGGGAACTTTTGTGGATGCATTGATGACCATAGGCATAAATAGATGATCCTTCTATTTGGGCAAGAGGGGTGGAAAAACATGAGAAGACCCAGGTGCTCTGGCTTCCATGCCTGTATGAAGCCGAGCAGACAATATGTTTGTGATTCAGTAGCCATGTTACAAAAGTGCTGCCTTAGATTCTACTTAGAGGTTTGCCACAGCAGAGCTCAGGAGCCCCCCCACCCCACCCCGCCTCTACCCAGGCATCATCCTTCTCTCGGTGGCAGTTATAATTTTTGCCTCTGATGAGTAGAGGGAAACTGATCACTGGAAAGGAACTCACAGTTTCATTAGAAATACTTTTTCTGGAAGGAGCAGAAAACCTGTCTCCCCATGGCTGAGGCAAACAGGCATTTCTCTTTCTCATTTAACCGGAGTTGTCTCCGTAGGAAGCTGCTAGGGCAGATTCAATGCCTCAAGGATGTGAGGACAGGATCTCTGCACAGCTGAGTATTTGTGATGGAAAAGACAAGTCCTGCAGCGCCAACCATCAGGCCTGCAATCAGAGCAAGGAAAGATGTGGAAGGACCCCCACCCCCACCCCCACCCCCATCCTTTTTTATCAGGAAGGCAGATACTTTTCCAAAGAAATATCTCCCTGAGGTCCAGTATGTTTCTGGGCCACAAGAGAGGTTGGGAAAATAAGGAACAAGTTTGTCCCAGTTGTGAGCCTGGGCAGGGCACATTGCTGCTTCAGAGAAAAAGGAGGATCCATCAGCCATGAGGAAGGGCACTTAGACCTAGGTTTTGGGACTTATACCAGTGTCTGTCTCTGCAAGAATCCTTGGGAACACTCTATACCCAATTATAAGACAACCGATTTTTGCTGGGGCCTTTGTTCAGAATGTGGCATGGAGGGGTGGTACTGCACCTGCTACGAAGATGCTCCTCTTGTATGCAGCCATAAAAAGAAACCAAGGCAAACACGTGCTACAATGTGGATGAACTTTGAAAACATTGTGCTATGTGAAAGAAGCTAGATGCATGTGGTAGGATTCCATTCATATGAATTATGCAGAAGAGATGAATCTATAGAGGGAGAACACAGATCAGTGGTTACCAGGGGCTGGGGAAAATGAGGAATAGAAAGTAACCACTTAACAACTTCAGGGCTTTCTTTTGGGGTGACGAAAATGTTTTGGAACCAGAGAGATGATGGGGCAATACATTGTGAATGCACTGAATGCCACTGGATTGTTCACTTGAAAATGGTCCATTAGAAATATATATATATAAAACTTAGATATTAGTGAATTTCTCTCACCTGAGAAAATTAAGATGAGCTCTGTGCAAATAAACTTTATACAGCGTTTATTCTTCAGCTCCTACAAATCCAGTAGTTTCAATAAGTGCCACTTATTTGCAATGAAAGCAGAGATAATTAGTGGGCCTTCAATATCCCCTTCTATTCTTTTCTTCCTTAGCAACTGAAACAGAGTCAATGTGCCCAGCTAAAAAATAAAACTAAAAAAGTACATTTCCCAGCCTCCCTTGCAGTGAGGTATGGCCATGGGACGAAGTTTCATTCAGTGAAATGAGAGTGGAATCACTGGGTAGGTCTTCTAGGGAAGATCCTTAGCAATGTATGACATTTTGTCCTTTTTTTTCTTTCTTCCAGCCTGGAAAATAGATTTGAGGGCTGGAGCACCACTTGCCACGTTGGACCATGAGGTGATCTTGAAGATGGAAGCTATATGCTGAGTACAGTAGGACAAAAAGAGAAGAGACTGTGTTCCCAATGACAACCTAAAGATCCATTACCATTCATGGACAGTCTACTTTCAGATTTCCTTCACCTAAGAGAAATGGAAGAGAAAATGCTAACTTGTTATGTTAGGTGAACGAGGTTCTTGTTTGCAGCCAAACTTAACTGTAACTGGTACAGCAGCATAAACTCCTTCAGACAATTCTTCGTGCTTTAACTTATTTAGGATACCACAGCCCAGAGTGTGAGTAACATACTCCACTCCAAAGTAAGAATGGATCCACCTACAGTGCTATAGCCTGTTTCATAACAAATACTGCTGTCACTTACCTGGCCTGTCCAATGGGTACACCAAGTGTACATTTCTATTAACAGACCTCAAAGGTCACAGGTTAGCCAAACCTATTCCATAAGCATGTTTTGTTGATCCAGCACATTTGTTTATTTTATTACTAATACTGTTGTCGTTATTTTTTGTTATTTACTTAGTATACTCGAATACAGTGAAGGGGCATGCACTCTCCAGTTTCCTATGATCCACCCACTCTGTATTTTCTCAGACTGAGTGCTTCACAAAGGTACAGAACCTCCTGGGCTCCTGAAGGCATTAATGAGAACTACCCTTTGAAAATGATGCTTTCAACTTGAGACTTTACAAATAAAGGAAGTGGAGAGAATTCGTTGAGAATGTCTCAGCTTGCACTATGAAATGATTTACTAACAATGAACCTAAGTATGAAATAATATACCTCATGGCTCCAATGTTAATTTCTAATTTAGCTCCATGAAGAGAAAGCCTTCAGATGTGATTAGGAAGTGTCTCTCAGTCCCCTTGGACTCCAATTCCAGTTGGGTTAGAATCGGCGTTTTCCTGTATGTGGACCTCAAGGATTTGCAGTCTGTCTTTATCAAGTCTAGACTGTTCACTTATGAGGGCACCTTGATGGCTCAATCGGTTAAGAGACAGGACTCTTGATTTCAGTTCAGATCATGATCTTGGGGGTCATGAGGTTGGGTCCTGAGTAGGGCTCTGTGCTCAGCGTGGACCTGCTTGAAATTCTGTCTCCCCTGCCCTCTGCATGCCCCCCCCCACTGCTTGTGCATGCCTTTGCTCTCGATAGATAGATAGATGGATAGATAGATAGATAGATAGATGATAGATAGATAGATAGATACTGTTCACTTATTAACTATGAGGCCAGACTGCTAAGTCTTATTACTCCCCAGTTGCCAGTGAACAGATTGTACAACCTGGAATATAAGTGGGTCCCACTTGAATGGAAGCTCTTTGAGGCCAGAAATCACGTCTGCCTTTCTCACCACTGTCTCACCAGCCCCAAGCATACAGGGCCTGGAGCAGAGCAGTCAGCCAGGGCCTTGGATGCGCTCCTGCAGGTAGTTTTCAACAGTGCACGCCAAGGGGAAGGCAAGTTAGCTGGAAGTAAACCACAGCACTTCTGCTCACCACACCTGCATCCTGGTCGGGGCCACTTCCATTCAGAAAAGGGAGCCTTTCCTAATTGCACAAAAGTCCTCTGGGCTTCCCAAGCCAAGCGAGAAGAACTACACCCAGAGGGTGAGCATTTTTGTATTTCACACAAAGTTTCCTTGTAGTGTGGCAACAGCTACAGAGGCTCTCAAAATAGTTGTGAAACAAACACATCCCTTCCGTGAACAATCTGTAATTCAGGCCACAACCTCAGGCGGCTGCCCTAGGAAAGACAGCATTATGTCCCCCACAGCATCGTGTTTCCACTCATTCCTCTGTGTTCTGCTTAGCCAGGAGGCAATTTTTAGACTACCTTATGTGGATCCTCAGTTGATCAAGTTGTGAGATGAAAAGGACACCCACTGACAATCTACATCCCAAGGGAACTTTCTGAGGTGATAATCACGTTCTCTATCTTGAGCGGAGTTTGGGATACATGGTGTATGCATTTGTCAAAACTCATGGAATGGTCCACTTAAGATGTGTGCATTATATTGTATGTAAAAGTTACCTCAAGGGATCAAATTTCACTACAGACAGTATTACAGTTAACTTTCTGCATCCGTAAGTACATGGGAAGAAATGTACTGATGTGTGCAAGCTGTGGTGAAATGCATCAAAAATAAGATTAATGAATGGGTAAAGAGGGAGATGGCTAATGCCATCAATCGAGTGCAGTAAAATATTAGTTCTATAATCTAGGTGGTGAGGGAACGCCTACGTGGCTCAGCAGTTTGAGCATCTGCCTTCGGCCTAGGGCGTGAGGCTGGAGTCTCAGGATTGAGTCCCACATCAGGCTCCCTGTATGGAGCCTGTTTCTCCCTCTGCCTGTGTCTCTGCCCCCCCGCCCCGTGTGTGTGTGTGTGTGTGTGTGTGTGTGTGTGTGTGTGTGCTTCTCATGGATAAGTAAATAAAATCTTTTTATTAAAATTTTCTGCATTTGAAATTTTTCATAAGAAAAATTGGGGTGAAAAAAAGCACTGTGCCCCATTGTAGTGGATTAGATTATTGTTCCCACTCTCTTCTCCCTCCCTTTATTGAAATTATATCTTCACATGCTTGGTTATGTGATTTTGCAGGAACCGCCAGAGTAGACTTCCTTGTGCTACAGGCTTCGGACTTGGTCACGTAACTTGCTTTGGTCAATGGCACGCTAGTGGACCTGATATGAGCGGAGGCACCAAACGTGCTTGTTCCATTTAGGGCACCTTGTGCCTCAGCCATGGCCATGAAAAGAAAACATGACCTGTGGAGTTGCGATTATCAGAATTAAACAGCAGATCTGAACTTGACCTGCAGCCTAAGGCAGAGCTGCCTAAACCAACCCTAAGGCCTGCCAGTGAGAAATAAACGGTTGTGTGAGCCACTAAATTGGGGGATTGTTTGTTATACAGCATCACCGAAACAGGAACCTAATTACCCATTATGCTAATTCTGTCACACAGGTCAAGTATTTTGGGTTCTTTTAAAGATATTATTTATTTATTTATTCATTCATGAGAGACACAGAGAGAGAGAGAAGCAGAGATACAGGCAGAGGGAGAAGCAGGCTCCATGCGGGGAGCCCCATGTGGGACTCAATCCCAGGACCCTGGGGATCGAGCGGAAATCAGACGCTCAACCACTGAGCCACCCAGGCGTCCCAGGGTCAAATATTTTGATTGAAGAAATGGTTGTCCTTATCAAAATTCAGTGTCCTAATTCAGTGTCCAAGGCGCCAATGGCTCATGTCTGAGGGACAAGTGGTATTATGGTGAGAAGCTGGGGCATGGTGGGATTAAGGTTGACACTGAAGAGTTCTGGAAAGGAAGGAGGCTGGGGCAGGTGCTTCTAACAGGCAATGGGCACAGCCGAAACAGGAGGGCAAACCAGGCCAGATTCCCTTAGAATATGCTATACCATCTCTTCAGTTACATTTTGGAGACAAACACGCACTTTCAGTGAAAGAAGTGTAACCATTCTCTGACACTGTGGATTGTAGAGTGAGTTTGAGCTGAAGCAGACCTTAGGGGAGATCTGCATTTCTGTAATTTTGCAGATAAGAAAAATGAGGGATACAGGTCATTTCCCTATGCTTCCACAGGTAATTGGTGGCAAAGCCAGAATTAGAGCCTGGGCCTCACTGTGTGACCCAGGTCCTAGGCTGTCCAGGGAAAGCATTTAGCTAAACGACAGAGATTGCTTAAGAAAACCATAGGTTCTTGTTGAAAACTCGTTATTTCTGTGCTCACCACTTGAGCCTGATTTGATATTTTGATCTTTTTATTGGAGGGGGGTGAGAGCTTTCTTTCTAACAACTTTTTATTACTTACTAAACATACACTCGCAAAAGGGAGCAAGGACTGAACCCTGAGTGACTGTGCTTGGTGGGGGACAGTTAGAAAGACACAGCTGGGGGCTTCTGGATGGCTCAGTCGGTTAAACATCTGTCTTCAGCTCAGGTCATGATCCCAGAGTCCTGGGATTGAGCTTCCCATCAGGCCCCCTGCTTGGCAGGGAGTCTGCCTCTCTCTCTCCCTCTTCTCCTCCGCTACTCATGCTCTCTCTCTCTCACTCCCTCTCTCAAATAAATAAAAAGACACAGCTGACCAGCTTGAGGTTTGAATCCTCTTACACCCTTGCTACTCAAAGTGTAGTCCGAGGACCGGTAGCCCTGGCAACCTCCTATAGAATCTTGGGCTGTATTCCAGATTTGGGGCATTGTCATTGTTGTTATTTACAGTGTTCTATTAGTTTCAGGTGTACAACATAGGGATTCAACAATTCTGTACATCACCCACTGCTCATCACGACAAGTGCACTCCTTAATCCCCATTTCACCCATGCCTCCCCCACACCCTCCCTTCTGGTAATCATCAATTTGTTCTCTATAATTAGGAGTCTGTTTCTTGATTTTTTAAAAAGATTTTATTTATTTATTCATGAGAGACACATAGAGAGAGGCAGAGACAGAAGCAGGCTCCATGCAGGGAGCCCGATGTGGGACTTGATCCCAGGTCTCCAGAATCAGGCCCTGAGCTGAAGACGGCACTAAACCGCTGAGCCACCCAGGCTGCCCCCGTTTCTTGCTTTTTGTCTCTCCCTTTCCCTCTCCCTCTCCCCCCTGCCCCTCTCCTGTTCTCCCCCTCTCCCCCTCTCTCTCTCCCTTTGCTCCTTTGTTTTGTTTCTAAAATTACACATATGAGTGAAATAATACAATAGTTTTCTTTGCCTTATTTTGCTTAGCATTATACTCTCTAGCTCCATCCATGTTGTTTCAATTGACAAGATTTCATTCTTTTTAGGGCCTGAATAATATTCCATTCTCTCTATATATATCACCTCTTCTTTATCCATTCATCAATCAATGGACACTTGGGTTGCTTCAATATCTTGGCCATTGTAGATAATTCTGCTATAAACATAGTGGTGCATGTGTCCCTAGGAATTAGTGTTTTATGTTCTCTGGGTAAATACCCAGGAGTGCAGTTGCTGGATCATAGGGTAGTTTTATTTTTAACTCTTTGAGGAATCTTCATACTGTTTCCACAGTGTCTGCATCAGTTTGCATTGCCACCAACAGTGCATGAGTGTTCCTTTTTCTCCACATCCTTGCCAACAAACTGTTGTTTCTTGTGTTGTTGATTTTAGCCGTTCTGACAGGTGTGAGGTGGTATTTCACTGTAGTTTTGATTTGTATTTCCCTGATGGGTAGTGATGAAAAACATCTTTTCACATATCTGTTGAAACCCTGGATGTCTTCTTTGGAGAAATGTCCCTTCATGTCTTCTGCCCATTTTTTTAATTGGATGATTTATTTTTTGAGTGTTGAGTTTTAGAAGTTCTTTGTCTATTTGGATACTAACTCTTTATTGGATGTCATTTGCAAATATCTTCTCCCATTCTTTTAGTTTTGTTGATTGTTTCCTTCACTGCAGCTTTTTAATTTTGAGTCCCACTAGTTTATCTTTGCTTTTGTTTCCCTTGCCTCAGGAGACATATCTAGAAAGAAGTTGCTACCTGTTACTGCCTGTCTCTTCTAGGATTTTTTTGTTTCAGGTTTCACATTTAGGTCTTTCATCCGTTCTGAATTTATTTTTGTGCATGGTGTAAGAAAGTGGTCCAGTCTCTTTCTTTTGTATGTTGCTGTCCAGTTTTCCCAACATTTGTTGACAAGAATGTCTTTTTCCCACTGGCTATTCTTTCCTGCTTTGTTAAAGATTAATTGACCATATAGTTGCCAGTTTATTTCTGGGTTTTCTATTCTGTCCCATTGATCTGTGTGTCTATTTTTAAAAAGATTTTGTTTATTCATTCATCACACACACACAGGCAAAGACACAGGCAGAGGGAGAAGCAGGCTCCATGCAGGGAGCCTGATGTGGGACTCAATCCTGGGTCTCTAGGTTCACACCCTGGGCTGAAGGTGGTGCTAAACCACTGAGCCACCCGGGCTGCCCTGTGTGTCTATTTTTGTGCCAGTACCATACTGTTTAGTTATTACAGCTTTGTAATATAAGTTATGGTCCAGAATTTCGATGCCTCCAGGTTTGCTTTACTTTTTCGAGATTTCTTTGGCTATTCAGGGTCTTCTGTGGTTCCATACAAATTTTAGGATTGTTCATTCTAGCTCTGTGAAAGATGCTGTTGGTATTTTGATAAGGGTTGCATTAAATGTGTAGATGGCTTTGTGTAGTGTGGACATTTTTACATTATTTGTTCTTCCAGTCCATGAGCACGGAATGTCTTTCCATTTCTTTGTTTCATCTTCAATTTCTTTGATCAGTGTTTTATAGTTTTGTAGAGCAGGTCTTCTACCTCTTTGGCTAGGTTGATTCCTAGGTATCTTATTACATTTGGTGTAATTATAAATGGGACTGTTTTCTTAATTTCTCTTTCTGCTCCTTCATTTTTGATAATAGAAGTGCAACAGATTTCTGTGCATTGACTTCGTATCCTGCAGCTTTACTGAATTCATTTATCACTTCTAGCAGCTTTTTGGTGGAGTTTTTTCAGGTTTTCTACATAGAGTATCATGTCACCTGCAAATAGTGAAAGTTTTACTTCTTTCTTACAACTTGGGTGCCTTTTATTTACTTTTGTTGTCTGATTGTGGTTAGGACTTCTAATGCTATGTTGAATAGAAGTGGTGAGAGTGGACATCCTTGTCTTGCTCCAGAACTTAGGGGAAAAGCTCTGTTTTTCCCTCTTTGAGGTTGATGTTAGCTATGGGTTTTTCATAGGTGGCCTTTATTATGTTGAGATATGTTAGCTCTATACCTACTTTGTTGAGGGTTTTTTTGTGAATGGGTGTTGTACTTTGTCAAATGCTTTTCCTGCATCTATTGAAATTATATTATGGATCTCATCCTTTCTCTTATTGAAGTAATGTACCATGTTGGTTGATTGGCAAATATGGAAACACCTGTACAACCCAGGAATAAATCCCATTTGATAATAGTGAATGATTTTTTTCAATGTATTCTTGAGTTCAGTTTGGTAGTGTTGTATTGAAGATTTTTGCATCTATATTCATCAGGAATATTGACCTGTGGTTCTCTTTTTTTAGTGGTATCTTTATCCAATTTTTGTACCTGGATAATGCTGCCCTCATAGAATGAATTTGGAAGTTTTCCTTACTTTTCTACTTTTCGGACTTGTTTGAGAACAGTAGGTATTAACTCTTCTTTAAATGTTTGATAGAATTCGCCTGTGAAGCCGTCTGGTCCTAAATTTTTGTTTGTTGTAGTTTTTTTTATTGCTGATTCCATTCTTTTTTTAAGATTTTATCTATTTATTGGAGAAAGACAGAGTGAGAGAGAGAGAGAGAAAGAGAGAGAGAGGATGAGCAGAGAGGAGGGCTAGAGGGAGAGAGAATCAGACTCCTTGCTGAGCAGGGAGCCCAATGCAGGGCTCCATCCCAGGACCCCGAGATCATGACCTGAGCCAAAGGCAGACAGTTAACCTACTGAGCCCCCCAGGCGCCCTTGATTACTGATTCAATTTCTTTGCTGGTTATTGGTCTGTTCAAATTTTCTATTTCTTCCTGGCTTTGTTTTGGTAGTTTATATGATTCTGGAAATTTACCCATTTTTTCTAGGTTGTCCAATTTGTTGGCATATGGTTTTCCATAACATTCTCTTATAACCTTTGTATTTCTGTGGTGTTGGTTGTCATTTTTCCTCTCTCATTTGTGAGAGATTTTATTTATTTGAGTACATTTTTTTCTTGATATGTTTAGCTAGAGGCTAATCAATGTTATTATGTTTTTCAAAGAACAAGCTCCTCTTTTCATTGATTTGGGGTTTTTTTCGTTTCTATATTGTTTATTTCTGCTCTAATTTTTATTATTTCCTTCCTTCTGTTGGTTTTAGATTCTGTTTGCTGTTATTTGTCTAGCTTCGTTAATGTAAGGTTATGTTGTTTATTTGAGATTTCCCTTGCTTCTTGAGATGGGCTTGAGTTGCTATATACTTCCCTCTTAGGATCACTTTTGCTGCATCCCAAAGGTTTTGGACATTGTGTTTTCATTCTCATTTGTTTCCATGGATTTTTTATTTCTTGGTTGACCCATTCATTGTTTAGTAGCATGCTATTTTAACCTCCATGCATTTGTGCTCTTTCCAGATTTTTCTTATGGTTCACTTCTAGTTTCATAGTGTTGTGGTCAGAAAAGATGCATGGTATGACTTCAATCTTCTTGAATGTGAGGCTGGTTTTGTGGACTAAAATGCAATCTACTCTGGGGAATGTTCCATGTGCACTTAAAAAGAGTGTGTATTCCACTGTCTTGATGAATGTTCTGAATATATCTGTTAAATCCATCTCTTTTGGGACGCCTGGGTGGCTCAGCGGTTGAGCATTTGCCTTCGGCCCAGGGTGTGGTCCTGGAGTCCCAGGATGAGTCCCACATTGGGCTCCCTGCATGGAGCCTGCTTCTCCCTCTGCCTATGTCTCTGCCTCCCTCTCTTTCTGTGTTTCTCATGAATAAATAAATAAAATCTTTTAAAATAAAATCTTTTTAAAAAAATAAAAATAAATCATCTGTTCCCAGTGTGTCATTCAAAGCCATTGTTACCAGGGATCCCTGGGTGGCGCAGCGGTTTGGCGCCTGCCTTTGGCCCAGGGCGCGATCCTGGAGACCCGGGATCGAATCCCACGTCGGGCTCCCGGTGCATGGAGCCTGCTTCTCCTTCTGCCTTTGTCTCTGCCTCTCTCTCTCTCTGTGACTATCATAAATAAATAAAAATTAAAAAAAAAAAAGATTTAAAAAAACAAAACAAAAACAAAAACAAAGCCATTGTTACCTTGTTGATTTTCCGTTTAGATGATCTGGCCATTAATGTAAGTGGGGTGTTAAAGACCCCTACTATTGTTGTACTATTATTAATTAGTTCCTTTATGTTTGTTATTAATTGTTTTATGTATTTGGGTTGCTCCCATGTTTGGTGCATAAATATTTACAATTGTGATATATCCTTGTTGGATCATCCCCTTTATTATTATATTGTGTCCTTTGTCTCTTGTTAGAGTCTGTTTTAAAGTCTAGTTTGTCTGAAATAAGTATGGCTACTCCAGCTTTCTTTTGACATCCGTTTGCATGATAGATGGTTATCCATCCCCTCACTTTCAATCTGCAGGTGTCTTTAGGTCTAAAATGAGTCGTTTATAGGCAGTATACAGTTGAGTCTTGATTTTCATCCATTCCGTCACCTTGTGTCTTTTGATTGGAGTGTTTAGTCCACTTACATTCAAAGTAATTATTGAAAGATATATATGTATTGATATTTTATTACTTGTTTTGTGGTTGTTTCTGAAGATTTTCTCTGATCCTTTCTTTTCCTGTTTTGTCTTTCTCTCTTTTATGGTTTGCTGACTTTCTTTAGTGATACATTTGGATTTCTTTGTCCTTATTCTTTGCATGCTTATTAGTAGTTTTTGATGCATAGTTACCATTAGGTTTATAAATAACCTCTTCTGCTTATAGCAGCCTATATTAAGTCAATGGCCGTTTAAGTTTGAACCCATTCTTTTCTCCTCTCCTCCCCATGTTTTAGGCATATGTTATTATATTTTATATCCTTTTTTGTGAGTTCCTTGACTGATTTTTGCAGAAATATACATTTTATTGTTTTTGTGTTTCCTACACTTATACTGTCACTTTGTGTCTCTCCTTTCCACTCAAAGACTCCCCTTTAATATTTCTTGCAGGACTGGTTTAATGGTCATGAACTCCTTTAGTTTTTGTTTGTCTGGGAAACTCTACATCTCTCCTCTTATTATGAATGTCAGCCTTACTGGACAGAGTATTCTTGGCTGCAGTTTTGCCCATTCAGTATATTAAATATATTATGCCACTTTCTCCTGGTTTGCCAAGTTTCTGCTGAAAAATCTGCTAGCCTTATCAGTTTTCCCTTGTAAGTTAGTGACTTCTTTTGTCTTGTTTCTTTTAAGGTTTTTTCTTTATCACCATATTTTGCAAGTTTAATTACAATATGTCTTGGTGTGGGTCTGCTTTTGTTGGTTTTGATGGGAGTTCTGTGTCCCTCCTGATCTGGATATCTGTTTCCTTCCCCAGATTACAGAAATTCTTGGCTATTATTTCTTCAAATAAATTTTCTGTCCCCCCTTTCACTCTGTTCTTCTTCTGGGACTCCTATAAGATGAGTGTTATTATGTTTGATGGAGTCACTTAGTTCCCTAAGTCTATTCTCATTTTGCATAATTCTTCTTGGGGTATTTTTCTCATGCAGCAATAGGTAACCAACCTTAGCTATGCTCCAAATACCTCCCCCTTGAGGATGAATTAATTAGTCAGGGGTATAGCCTAGGCATTGGGATTTTCTAAAGCTCTCCAGGTAATTCCACTCCTCAACCAAAGTTGAGAATCTCTACTCCTTAAGGTATTTTCTGTATGATCTTAGATATATTACTTTGCCTTTCTGTACTTAAGTCTTGGATTTCATAAACTGAAAATGGACACAGTTACTTTTAAACCAGAATCACTGGGGTAGCTGCCAGCTTATCTGCCTGTCCCTTGACCAGGCAGCTATCTAATCAGCTCTTTTTCTTTAAGCACATATTTAATCTCTCCATAATCCATGACAGTCTAATAAGTTCTGGTGTTGAGACAGACATTATAGATTGGCTGACCCAAATTCTATTTTCTCTTTGCCTACCTCTACTACAGAGGTCACAAAAACCAAACACTCCATTTCCTACTCTCTACTACAGCTAAGAGCAGCCGTGACATATATAGATGATTTCTAGTTTTTCTTCTTCCTCTTCCTCCTTTTCCATACTGGAATGCAGATATGATGGCAATGGCTGAAGGTGCAGTGGTCCTTTGAAGCCACAAGGCAAGGAGCATAAGGACCAAGGCCTTCATACTAAGGATACTGGGGCAGAAACATGGGAAGGATTGTATCTCAATTGTATTACCAGATGGCTTTACTGCTCCTCAGCTGGCTATTAGTTATATGATGTAGTAGCCACATGTGACTATTTAAATTTTAATTTGAATTAATTAAAAATAAATTAAATTAAAATTTCAGTCCCTCCATTTGCACGTAGCCAAATTTCAAGTTCATAATAACTACATGTAGCTAGTGGCTAATGTGTTAAACAGCCAGAATTTTAAAATATCTTATCAAGAAATCTCTACTTGACAGCACTGGCATAAGGCTGATACAGTGTATTTTGAAAGGAGCTCAGAAAAAAAAGGTTGTTTTAAAATCATCTTCCAAAGGCAAAATTGTGCATTTCCTTTATAAGAGCTAGGTTTGTTTCTGACTAAAACAGAAGCTAAAGGGTTTTATTCTGTTCCTCTTTTCACTAAAAACAAGCAATGAGACTAAAGCCATGCTGAATTCTTCCAAATCAATCATGTTCCATGATCTCCCAAAGCCAGAAAAGAAAAATGTCTCTGCAATTATTTGAAGCAATAGCCAGACCTGGAAAAGGAGCAAAATGCTGCAAAGATACACATGAAAAACAGAAAATAATGAACCAGAAAAAAATAGGGTTGATTTTTATTCTACATTCTAATTACCATCCTTGAATGGTGTATAATGGGCTTTTGGAGCTACCTGATTTTTGGTACAATCAGGTAACTGGAGGATTTTTATAGCTTAGAACCTTCAGAGATGTTTCTGCGTAATAAGCATAGTCTCGCAAAATTAACTGATATAGCTTCACATTTTGTGAGCACCTGTTATCCAGATGTTTTTTCTTACTACAGTATTGTAACATAATACTGTAATAAGATATTGTAAAAATAAATAAAATGGGAACAAAACAAGAAATCTCATGTCCAACTATTATTTGTTTGAATCTTTACTTCTTTCAGTTTTGTTTGAACTGACAGATAAACTTTCTCTTCTACCATCTGTGCATTATATTCAGTGTATCCATGGGTGGGATAAAGCCATGTTTATAATCAAATGCATGCACACAGCTTCGCATAGAACATCACTCCTATAACACTTCCAAACATCACCTTATGCTCATCACAAATGCACTCCTTGATCCCCATCTCCCAAAATTTAACTACTTGGAATTAAAATAAAAACTTAAAGTGTAAATTAAAAAAAGAATATCCCTTCTTCAGGTGTAGCCTTCTACTTACTTATGTGAGGATGAATGTAAGATCAACCCTGGAAAAAAGTGTGTCTTTTGCCCAAGTTTCTTTCTGCCCCATATTCAGCCACATAGGTCATGAAAGAACTGTTATCAAAGTATTCCTCTTAACTCTCCATTTCACCAAATACTGAAAGATCTGAGGTCAATCATATATATGCACTATAATTTATAGTGGGCATTAAAGTTTGATAGACTCAATTTCAGTAATGAATACCTTTTCTCTATAGATGGAGTGTGTTGAAGGTAAGTATCCATATATCAAGGGAAATTGATATTGATGAAAGCTGCAAAAAGCTAACACCAATGATTTCTTTGTACAATCACTATTTTTTCATTGACTTGGGAAATGTTTGATGAATTTATCCTAGGTACAAGTTCTGCAATTCAGTTAGTGACTTCAGGGAGTCAGAGTTCTGCCCTCAAAGACCTTACCTTTCTTTTTTTTTTTTTTTTTTTTGTCTTTTTTTTAAATTTCAAGTTTTAAAATTCTAGTTAACATTTATGATAAAATTGGTTTCAGGTGTAGAATTTAGTGATTTGGGCAGCTGGGGTGGCTCATCAGTTTAGCGCCGCCTTCAGCCCAGGGCCTGATCCTGGAGACCCAGGATCAAGTCCCGTGTCTGGCTCCCTGCGTAGAACCTGCTTCTCCCTCTGCCTGTGTCTCTGTCTCTGTCTCTCTCTCTCTCTCTGTGTCTCATGAATAAATAAATAAAATCTTTTAAAAAATAATTTAGTGATTCATCACTTACATATAACACCCAGTGGTCATCACAAGTGCCTTCTTTAATGCCCATCACCCATTCAGCCAATCCCCCCCCCCCACCTCGCTCCATCAACCCTCAGTGTGTTCTCTATAGTTAAAAAGTTTCTTATGGTTCACCTCCCTCTCTCTCCCCTCCCCCTGTTTTCCTTATGTTCATCTGCTTTGTTTCTTAAATTCCATATATGAATGAAAGCATATGGCATTTGTCTTACTCTGATTTATTTCATTTAGCATAAATTTTGATATCTAAGTAATGTTCTATTGTATATATGTATAACATTCAAAAAGAATAAAATCTTGCCATTTGCAATGACATGGATGGAGCTAGACTCTATTATGCTAAATGAAATATATCAGTATATATACACATATGTATGTATACATACATAATTACGCCCAAACTTCTTTATCCATTCATCGGTCAATGGACATCTGGGCTCTTTCCATAATTTGGTTATTGTTGATAATGCCGCTATAAACATTGCAGTGCATGTGCTCCTTTGAATGAGTATTTTTCTATCCTTCGGGTAAATACCTAGTAGTGCAATTGTCAGATCATAGGGTAGGTCTGTTTTTAACTTGTTGAGGAACCTCCATACTTTCTCCAGAGTGGCTGTGCCAGTTTGCATTCCTACCAACAGTATAAGAGGGTTCCCTTTCTCCATATCCTCGCCAACATCTGTTGTTTCCTGGGTTGTTAATTTTAGCTATTCTGACGGGTGGGAGTAAGACCTTACTATTCTTTACAGGTCAGGACTCTTCTGCTCCAGCCACACGTACTGGCTTTTCATAGAGCCATTGGCAAGGCTGGAATATCACACTCAGAAAATGATCAGACACCAAGGGAAGCAAGGCAGCCAGAACAGGAACAAACTGGATCTCCAAGTCGGCAAGCAGGAGCACCCCTGCTGCTTTCTGTCTCTTGGAGGCCAAAAATTAGGCCATGACCATGAGGTCTTGGCGTCTCACTGCCACTGCTACCCTGGAGATTGGATGTTGCTGCCACCATCACCACCACCACGAGACAGGTTCCTCACCATTTTTAAGTCTTTACCTTCCCAGTTTTTAATACAAAGTGCCAGGACGATGTGTTTTATTGGCTCAGCCCAGGTCAGATACCAGCCCCCTAGCTTCAAAGAAGGCAGGAGAAACAAACACCAACCTTTCTGACTTTTCAATGGAAAATGAGATCTGTCAAAAATTTGAGGGAGGGTTCAGATATTGGGCAATGTGACAAGCAAAAATCCATTAAGTGAGCTACATAAAAATAATGAGCATTCAGAGACACCTGGGTGGCTCGGTGGTTGAGCATCTGCCTTCGGCTTAGGGTGTGATCCTGGGGTTCTGGGACTGAGTTCCACATCAGGCTCCCTACGGGGAGCCTGCTTCTCTTTCTGCCTGTGTCTCTGCCTGTCTCTCTGTGTCTCTCATGAATAAATAAATAAAATCTTTAAAAAGTAATGGGCATTCAAAGGAAGGAAAGATTACTTCTAGCAGGGCGATGGAGAAATTTTGGTCCAAAAGATTATTTTTTTCCAGTTTTACTAATTTATTTTTATTTAAATTCAATTAATTAACATTTAGTGCATTATTAGTTTCAGAGGTAGAAGTCAGTGATTCATTCTCATATAACACCCAGTGCTGATCACATCATGTGCCCTCCTTAATGTCCATCACCAAGTTACCCCGTCCCACCCCCCAGCAACCCTCAGTTTTTGTTTCCTATGATTAAGAGCTTCTTATGGTTTGTCTCCCTCTCTGATTTCATCAAAAGATGATTTCTTTAAAAATGATTTTATTTTTATTCACGAGAAACACACACACACAGAGAGAATCAGGCTCCCTGCAGAGAGCCTGATACAAGACTCTATCCCAGGACCCTGGGATCACACCCTGAGCTGATGGCAGACGCTCAACCACTGAGACACCCGGGCGTCCCAAAAGATGATTTTTAAGGTGAATCTTATGCATGGTTTGGATTTGGGAAGATGTGCAGAAGAACATTACAAGTGAGGGGGCAGTGTCAGCAAACAAATATGCAGAGTTGGGAAGATGTGGAGGCAGGAAATGGCAGGATTTTAGTCCAAAAAGTATTTATTAAACATATGCTATGTGCCAGGCACTCTGTTTGGCACTGGGGCTAAGATGGGAAAGGCACACTCTTTGCCCTTAGGTGTTCACAGGCTAGCGGGAAGAGACCATGTGAAACCACATGTACAGAAAAGGCAGCAATCGACAGTGAAAAAGCAAACTATAGAATGAGAGAAAATATTTTCAAACTATCTGATAAGAGGTTAATATCCAAAACATATGAGAGGGGTGCCTCGGTAGCTCAGTTGGTTAAGTGGCTGACAGTTGCTTTTGGCTTAGATAATGATCTCAGAGTCCTGGGATCAAGCCCCTCATCCAGCTCTGCACTCATTGGGGAGTCTAGTTAGGATTGATTCTTTCTCCCCCTCTTCCTCTGCCCCTCCTCCTGCTCATGTGCTCTCTCTGTCTCTGAAATCAATAAATAAATATTGTTAAAAAGAAATATACAAAATGCATAATGAACTACTTCAACTCAATAGCAAAAAGAAAAGAAACAAAGAAACAAATAACCAATTAAAAGATGAGTAAAGGACTTGAATAGGCCTTTCTCCAAAGGAGACACACAAATGACCAAGAAGTATATTAAAAGATGCTCAATATCACTCATCATTAGGGAAGTGCAAACCAAAACCACAATGAGATATCACCTCACACCTGTTAGGGTGCCCATTAACAACAACAACAAAAGATAATGTGTTGACAAAGATCTGGAAAAATTGGAACACTTGTATTCTATTGGTGGGAATGTAAAATGGTGAAGCCACTATGGAAAACAGTAAGAAGTTTCCTCAAAAAAATAAAAAATAAGGCAGCCCAGGTGGCTCAGTGGTTTAGCGCTGCCTTCAACCCAGGGCCTGATCCTGGAGACCCTGGATCGAGTCCCACGTCGGGCTCCCTGCATGGAGCCTGCTTCTCCCTCTGCCTGTGTCTCTGCCTCTGTGTGTGTGTGTGTGTGTGTCTTTCGTGAATAAATAAATAAAAATCTTTAAAAATAAAAAATAAGAAATAAAAAAAATTACCTTATGATCCAGCAATCCCACTTCTGGGTATATATCCAAAAGAATTGAAACCAGAATCTCAAAGACATATCTTCACTCTCATCTTCATTGCAGAATTATGTACAGTAGCCAAGATGTGGAAACAATTCAACTGTGTATCAATGGATGAATGGATTAAAAAAATCATGATATAAAAATACAATGGAATATTACTCTACCCTAAGAAAGAATTAAACCCTGCCATATATGACAACATGAGTGAATCTGAGAACATTATGTTAAGTGAAAAAAAGCCAGTGACAGAAGGACAATACTGGGGGCACCTGGGTGGCTCAGTAGTTGAGCGTCTGCCTTTAGCTCAGGGTGTGATCCCAGGGTCCAAGGATCGAGTCCCACATCGGGCTCCCTGCATGGGGCCTACTTCTCCCTCTGCCTATGTCTTTGCCTCTCTTTCTGTGTCTCTCATGAATAAATAAATAAAATCTTTTTTTTAAAAAAAGGACAATACTGCATGATTCTATTTATATGAGATACCTAAAATAGTCGAACACATAGAAGCAGAGAATACAATGGTGGTTTTTAGGGGTTAGAGGAAGGAGGAAATGGGAACTTGTTTTTCAATGAGCAAAGAGTTTCAGTCATACAATATGATTAAGCTAAAGGGATCTGCTGTACAACATAGGGTCAATGGTTGAAATTACTGTATTGTACACTTAAAATTTTGTTCACTATGTAATCTCACATTAAGTATTCTTTCCCCCAAAAATTTTTTAGGATTTCTTCATTTATCTTTAGAGAGAGTGGAAGAGAGAGAGCACACAAATCATGAGGAGAAAGGGACAGAATCTCAAGCAGACTCTCTGCTGAGTATGGAGTCCAAGGCAAGGCTTGACCTCACGACCCTGAGATCATGACCTGAATCGAAATCAAGAGTCAGACACTCAATCAACTGAGCTACCCAGGGACCCCTACAGCAAAAAATTTAGATACGCCTGGGTAAGTGCTCTATACAGGGGAGGAATCACAGACCAAGGTCATTGAACCAGCTTGAAGGGAATTATGGGTGGCTTCCCCAAGGTGGTAGGTTCAGTGTGAAGTCAGAATTAGCCAGGTGAAGAAGTAGAAGGTACAGGTATACTTAAATTTGGAAGAACCTCCTGGGAGAGGAATGGCATTGCATTGGTTTGCTAGGACTGCCATAACAGAATGCCACAGACTTGGTGGCTTAAACAATACACATTTATCATACCACAGTTCTGGAGGCTGGAAGTCCCAAGATCAAAGTGTTGGCAGAGTAGTTTCTCCTGAGGCCTTACTCCTTAGCTTGCAGTTGGCTGCCTTCTTGCTGTGTCCTCACATAGTCATCCCTCTGTACTGGTCTGTCTCCTAACCTCCTCTTCTTACAAGGACAATAGTCTTATTAGATTAGGGCCCACCCATAAGACGTTATGGCAATTCCGCTGATCTAAGCCAACCTTGTGTAAACATGGCTGGGCTCATGCATTTAATTACCTATTTAAAGACTCTATCTCCAAACACAGTCACGTCCTGGGGTCCTGGGGGTTGGACTTCAATGTGTGAATTTGGAAGGGGAGTTCCCAATTCACCCCCAAATCAAGCATTTCCAAAGGCATGGAGGTGAAAAATGAACTTTATGCTTGGGCAACTGCAAGAAATTATAGTGAAAACTATATGACTGAGAAGTGTGGGTTTTACACAAAAGCGATGGGAAAATGTTGGGGAGCATCATAGTCAGGTCATGTTTTAGAAAGACCACTGGTTGTGGTGGAGCCAAAAACAGAAGCCAGGAAATCAATTGTATTGATTAATTTCTTGCTGTGGAAAGAGCTGCCCCAGGGATGCCTGGGTAGCTCAGCAGTTGAGCATCTACCTTCCATTCAGGGCATGGTCCTGGAGTCCTGGGATCGAATCTCACATGGGGCTCCCAGCAGGAAGTCTGCTTCTCCCTCTGCCTATGTCTCTGTGTCTCTCATGAATAAATAAAATCTTAAAAAAAAAAAAAAAAAGAGCTACCCTAAATCTTTTTTTTTTATTTTTTTTGAGCTACCCTAAATCTTAATAGCTTAAAAAAAACATATTTATTTATCTCACGGTTTTGTGGTTTGTCAATGTAGCCCAGGCTCAGACGGGCAATTCTGCTGATCTAAGCCAACCTTGTGTAAACATGGCTGGGCTCTTGCATTTACTGTCAGTAGCTGGGTCAGCTGGGAACTGGCTAGTCTAGGATAGCTCAGATGAGATAGCTCATCTCCATTCCCCATGGGTTCTCATCCTCTAGCAGGCTAGCATGGCTTTGCCCACATGGCAGTGGTGGTAAGTATTCCCAGAACAAGACAGGACGCACACAAGTTCCCTTGAGACTCACACTCACAATTCATACAACATTGCTTCAACTGCGCATCAGGTCTCAAGGCCAGCCCAAAGTCAAGGATTGGAGAAAGAGAGTCCATCTCTTGATGGAATGGGCTGCAATTATTTGTGGCCATATCTGTAATTCACCGCACCAGCTGGGAGATAACCTTTTGTAACTCAGGAGGAAATAAATGATAAGAACCGAACCAAATTAATGACAGTGAGGATGAACGAGAGACTGACTTGGGAAAAGTGACCTGACTTTGTGATTGCGTGGGTCCTTTGGCTCTGGCTTCGATGATGAAGTGATTGGTGGCATCATTTGGAATATGAGTGTGAGGAACAGTGCTGACGGTCAATTTGACCAGGTCATATCATCAAATGTGTTCCGATTAACCTATGCGGCAGTTTGAAATTCTTGCCCTTGCATGCACAGTCTTTACGGTTTGCTGTAATCATGAAACTTTGATATCTGCTCAGGAATGAAATAAAATAAGAAAAATAATGGAAAGCATACCTCTAGGTAGCAGTTTTTTGTTCCACCAGCAAATGATGACTTTAACTATGTTTTTAATTAGCAGAGAAATACAGAAGAGGCATGTTTTCCCTGTTTAGGGGCTTGCATCTAGGTGTTTCCTTTCCTAAAAATGCCCACCACCCACCTGTTCCTTTGTCTGTGCCTTGTGTCTGGCTCCTTCTTATCCTCCCAGTTTCAGCTGACATGTCATTCTTGGAAAGAGACCTTTCCTGATGACCCTATCTATGTGCTACTCCTGCCCTACATCTGCCAGTTACTTTCTGTAACAGAGTCTAGTTTAATTCTGTCTCAGCAATTTTACAATTGATTGCTATCTTGGTTTGGCTTATTTAGGTGTTTTACTTCTTCATTACAAGGAAATGAAAGATTTGAGACAGGGAGTATTGTCTCTTATTCTTCTCACACAGAGCATCACATGTTCCAGGAGTTCAGTATATATATTAAATGGAAACATACTATTATCTCCATAGCTGGAGGTAAAATACAAATGAGACTCTCCCTTAGATGTTCTTTTTTTTTTTTAGGTTCTGTAACATGAGTTTAGAAACATATATTGAAAAGCATAGGGAAGCCTTTGATACTAAAAATGTGATTAAACACTGGAGTGATTCACTAATATGGTAAATATTTACTGAGCATTTACTACACCTTTATATTGTTAACTCATCTAGGGGATAGTGAAGTAGGTGCTATCATTATCCCCATTTCACAGATGAGGACAGTGAGGCACAAAGAAAGTAAGTAATTTGTCTAGGGTCACACGGATAGTTCATGGTATAAAACCAGACTTAAAGTCAGATGGTTTAGGGGCTTCTGGTGGCTCAGTAGTTGAATGTCTGCCTTTGGCTCAGAACGTGATCAGAATCGAGTCCCATATCAGGCTCCCCACAGAAAGCCTGCTTCTCCCTCTGCCTATGTCTCTGCCCCCTCTCTCTGTGTCTCTCATGAGTAAATAAATAAAATCTTTTTTTAAAAAAAGTCAGGCGGGTTAGCTTTAAAGACTGTGCTCTTGGCCATATACCATGGCTTCTGTAAGATAAGTGTACTAGTCCCTTTAAAAGGCCTGCTATCTATTTGTCTAGTACAAGTCTGCTTGGAGACAGGAGCTAAATAAATATTCTATGAAGTTTCCTCCCAGTCCTATGAATTAGTAAATGTGCTGGCATCTGAAATGAATTTTAAATATCAGTTCCCATTTCTTTATATGGATAGCCAAATTGAACCAAGCAGTGAAAATTAAAACTTCAAAAATTTGGCTATGCTATCAAACCACATGTTTGAACCAGTCAAGGCAGTGTTCTTGAAATATGCTACATTGGATATGACACCAAAGCACAGGCAACAAAAGCAAAAATAAATGAGATCACCTCAAACTAAAAAGCTCCTGCAGAGCAAAAGAAGCAATCAGCAAAATGAAACGACAACCTGTGGGATGGGAGAAAATATTTGTAAATCATTGATCTGATCAGGGATGAATATCCAACATGCACAAGGAACTCCTACAACCGAATAGTAAAAAATACAATTAAATAAAATAAGACAATCTGATTTTAAAATGGGCAGGGAACCTGAATAGACAGTTCTGCAAAGAAGATACACACATGGCCAACAGGTACATGAAAAGATGCTCTCCATCATGAATGAATAAATAAAATTTTTTAAAAAATCAGAATCTCAAAGAGATATCTACACTCCCATGTTCATTATGGCATTATTTACAATAGCCAGGCTATGGAAACAATCAAAGTATCTGCCATTGGATGAATGGATAAAGAAAATGTTACATATACATATAAGTATATTATTTTATTTTATTATTATATATTATTTAATATATAATATTAATCAGCCATGAAAAAGAAGGAAATCCTACCATTTGCAACAACATGGTTGGATCTTGGGGACATTCTGCTAAGTGAGGTAAGTCAGGCAAAGAAAAACAAATCCTGTAGGATCTCACTTATATGTGGAATCTAAAAAAGTCAAACTCATAGAAACAGAGTTGAATGGTCGATGCCAAGAGCTTGAGGGTAGGGTGAGATGTTGGGCAAAGGGTACAAACTTACAGTTATAAGATTAACAAATTCTGGAAATCTAGTGTACAGCATGGTGGTTATAGTTAATACTGTACTATATACTTGAAAGTTGCTATGAGAATAGATCTTAAATGTCCAAGCCACACACGCAAAATTATATGAGGTGACAAAGGTGTTAACTAAGCTTATTGTGGTAATCGTTTTGCAATATATATATGTATCAACTTATCATGTAATATGCCTTAAACTTACATAGTGTTGTCAATTATAACTCAATAAAGCTTGGGGGGGGGGGGAAGAATGATTGTTAATCAAGGCACTATCATACAATCCAATTATTTTTTTAAAAGAAATATGCTGTGGGCACCGGGGTGGCACATTGTTTGAGCATCTGCCTTTGGCTCAGGTCATGATCCCAGGGTTCTGGGATCCAGTCCCCCATCAGGCTCCCCAGAGGGAGCCTGCTTCTTCCTCCACCTATGTCACTGCCTCTCTCTGTGTCTCTCATGAATAAATAAATAAAATCTTTTTAATAAATAAATAAAATAAATAAAAAGAAATATGCTGCAAACTATCAGCAAAAGAAGCTGATTTTCTTGATTCTTGTGCAAGTACATCTTCAATGGATAAATAAAAATGTTTTTCCTTTCAAGAAACAAACCTTATCAGATGGGCCCTTATCGGTCATGTATTATCATATAATAAACCATCCAATAAGCCATCCTGGTGGCTTAAAATAATCATTTATTTAGGGATGCCTGGATGGCTCAGTCGGTTAAGCATCTACCTTGGGCTCAGGTCATGATCTCAGGCTCGTGGGATCGAGCTCGGCATCTAGCACCCTGCTCAGCAAGGAGTCTGCTTCTCCCTCTCCCTTTGCCCCTCCCCAAACCTCACTCATTCTCCCTCTCTCTCTCAAAGAAATAAATAAAATCTTTAAAAAAAAAACATTTAATATAAATAAACCTGACGGAGACTATGTGATGTGAAATAAGCCAGTCGCAAAAAGACAAATACTGTATGTGTATGATTCCAGTTACATGATGTATCTAACACAGTCAAATTCATTGAAATGGAAAAGAGAAGGGTGATTGTCAGGGGCTGGGAGGAGGGGAAACGGGGCTTTGTCTAATGGGCACAAAGTTTCTGTTCTTCGAACTGAAAAAAATTTGGAGATCTCTTGTACAACAATACTTAACACAACTGAACTGTACACTTTATAATTTTTTTTAATTTTTTATTTATTTATGATAGTCACAGAGAGAGGAAGAGAGAGAGAGGCAGAGACACAGGCTCCATGCACCGGGAGCCCGACGTGGGACTCGATCCCGGGTCTCCAGGATCGCGCCCCGGGCCAAAGGCAGGCGCTAAACCACTGCGCCACCCAGGGATCCCCTGAACTGTACACTTTAATATGGCAAATCATAGGGCAGCCCCGGTGGCGCAGCGGTTTGGTGCCGCCTCCGGCCCAGGGTGTAATCCTGGAGGCCCAGGGTTGAGTCCCGCGTTGGGCTCCTTGCATGGAAACTGCTTCTTCCTCGGCCTGTGTCTCTGCCTCTCTCTCTCTCTCTCTCTCTCTCTCTCTCTGTTGCTCATGAATAAATAAATAAATAAATTTATGGCAAATCATATGTTTTTGCTTTTTGCCACAATGAAAAATTAAAAGGTTACTAGTACTAGTAGTAGTATTTATTTCTCACAATTCTGTGTGGTGGCTGGAATTCAGTTGGGTGGTTCTTCTGCTAGTCTTGCTTGGGATCTATAGGCAGCTATGTTCATCTGGGTTCTTTGCCCTCTAAGGGTGGCTGGGGCTGGGACCTCTAAGGGAGCCTCTAACGGTTCAGTTGTCTAGCCTGTATTTCTCTACGGCATGGCACACTCTACCTGTCTTTGCCACCTATATATCCCGGGCAGACTGAATGGGATAGTTACTTTAAGACCCAAAAAAGAAAAAAAAAAGATTCTAAAAAATAAATGAGAGTAGGCACTTTAGGGAAAAGCCAGAGCTCAACGTACCATTGAACCAGTGATGTGTTTACTGGGTTTTTTTTTTTTTTTTTCCTCTTTCTAGTATCCCTGGTCCTGAATTTTCGGTGAATCCCAAAACCCATAAGTGGGTTTTGGCACTGACAAAGAGAGCTCCAAAAGAAGTTCTCTAGTTTAGGGGCACCCTGAGTGGCTCAGTGATTGAGCATCGGCCTTAGGCTCAGGTCGTGATCCCAGTCCCGCATCAGGCTCCCCGCAGGGAGCCTACTTCTCCCTCTACCTGTGTCTCTGCCTCTCCTTCTGTGTCTCTCATGAATAAATAAATAAAATCTTAAAGAAAAAAGAAGTTCTCTAGTTCAGGCTTGAGGGGTGAGAAAGGAATCTTCTGAAATTCAAAGTACAGAAATTTTCAGTTCTGTTTTTATTTTTATTTTCTTGGTTCTTCTGCACCCATCCTGAAAGCAATGCCATGGTAGCAGTGATAAGATTTCTACAATTAGCTTGAAAGAAAACAATATAGATTGCAAGTAGTGTGGTGAAAGTGGGTGTTCCTTCTTGTTTCTGATCTTAGGGGAAAGCATTTAAACTTTCACCATTAGACGTGATGTTAGCTATAGGGTTTTGTGTGTGTGAGTGTGTGTGTGTGTGTGTGTATCCTTTACCAGACTGTGGAAGTTTCTCAAATTCCCGATTTGCTGAGAGGTTTGTTTTTTTTTTTTAAATGAACAGATGTTGGAATTTGTCAAATGTTCTTCTGCATAAAGTTATATAATCATGTGTTTTTTTTCTTCTTTTAATATGATGGAATTCACTGATTGATTTTGAATACTGAATCAGCTTTGCGTTCCCAGGATAAATCCCATGTGCTCATGGTGTATAATTCATCATGTTATCTACAAATAGGTACAGTACTGGAAGTTCTGCCAATGCAATAGGCAAGATAAATATTTAAAAGGATACAGATTGCAAAGAAAGAAATAAAAGTTTCTATTTATAGACAACATGATAGTTGTCTGTGTAGAAAATCCCAAAAAATCCATAAAGTGACTTATAATCAGTGCGTTTAGCAAAGGGACTGAATACAAGGACAACATACAAGCATTTAAAAAAATAAATTCTATTTTTATAAGCTAGTAATAAACATACACAAATAAAAGTTGAAAAAACAGTACCATTCATCATTCATCATGCTCAAGAGGGATTTATCCCTGGATGCCAAGATGGTTCAACATACATGTATGAATAAATGTGATACACTACGTTAATAGAATGAAAAATAAAAATCATATGATCATTTCAATAGGTGCAGAAAAAGCATTTGACAAAATATAACATCCTTTCTTGATAAAAATTCTCAACAAATTGGGTACAGAAGGAACATATGTCAACACAAGAAAGGCTATGTCTGACAAACCTACAACCAACATCAAGCTCAATGATGAAAGTATGAAAGCTTTCCCTCTAAGATCAGGAACAAGACAAGGTGCCACTCTCACCACTCCCATTCAGCATAGTACTGGAAGTCCTAGCTAGAGCAACCAGGCAAGAAAAAGAAATAAAGAAATAAAAGGCATCCAAGTTGAAAAAGAAGTAAAATTGTCTTTGCAGATGATATGATCTTATATGTAGAAAATCCCAAAGACTCCACCAAAAACCTGCTAAAACGAATTAACAATTTCAGTAAAGTTGCAGAATACCAAGTCAACATGCAGAAAATTGTTGCATTTCTATGCTCTAACAATGAAACACTTGAGAAAGAAATATGGAAAATAGTCCCATTCACAATAGCATATAAAACAATAAAATACTTAGGAATAAATTTTTTTTAGATTTTATTTATTTATTCATGAGAGACACAGGGAGAGAGGCAGAGACATAGGCAGAGGGAGAAGCAGGCTCCCCGCGGGGAACCCAGTGTGGGACTAGGTCCCTGGACCCTGGGATCATGACCTGAGCCAAAGGCAGAGGCTCAACCACTGAGGCACTCAGGTGCCCCAAAATACTTAGGAATAAATCTAACCAAGGAGGTGAAAATTCCGTACATTGAAAACTATAATACTTTAATAAAATAAATGGAAGAAGATACAAATGGAAATATATTCTGTGTTCATGGATCAGAAGAATTAATATCATTAAAATGTCCATATTACCCAAAGCTACCTATAGATTCAATGCAGTCCCTATCAAAATTCCAACGGCATTTTCCACAGAAATAGACAAAAAAAAATCCTAAAATTAATATGGAGCCACAAAAAAACCCTGAAGAACCAAAGCAGTCCTGAGAAAGAACAAAGTGGGAGGCATCACACATCCTGAATTCAAATTATACTACGAGGCTATAGTAAACAAAACATTATGGTACTGGCATGAAAATAGATAAAAATGAAACAAAATCAAGAGCCCAGATATAAACCTCCACTTATACAATCAACTAATATTTGACAAGGGAGCCAAGAATACTCAATAAATAAATGATAATCTCTTCAAAAAATGATGCTGGGAAAACTGGATTATCATATGCAAAGGAATGAAATTGGACCTGTATCTCACACCATTCACAAAAATGAGCTCAAACTGGATTAAAGATTTAAATTTAAAACTCAATACCATAAAACTCCTAGGAGACAATATAGGGGAAAACTTCCTTGATGTTTGTTTTGGCAGTGATTTCCTGCCTATGACAGCAAAAACACAAGCAACAAATGCAAAAACCACCAAGCAGGACTACATCACACTCAAAAAGCTTCTGCTCAGCAGAAGAAATAACAAAATGAAAGGGCAACTTACAGCATAGGAGAAAATATCTGCAAAGCATATATCTGATAAGGGGTAAATATCCAAAATATATAAAAAACTCAGACAACTCAATAGCAAAAAAAAATAAAAAATAAAAAAATAACTCCATTTTTAAAAATGGGCAGAGGAACTGAATAAACATTTTTCCAAAGAAGACATATACATGGCAAACAGGTACATGAGAAGATGCTCTACATCACTCGTCATCAGGGAAATGCAAATTAAAGCCAAGATGAGATACGGACCTCACACTAGTTAGCGTAGTTAGCATCAAAAAGACAAGAAATAAGAAGTGTTGGCAAGGGTATGGAGAAAAGAGAACCCTAATCCACTGTTGGTGGGAATATAAATTGGGACAGACATTCTGCAAAACAGTATAGAGGTTCCTCAAGTAATTAACAATAGAACTACCATATGATCCAGCAATCTCATTTCTGGGTATATATCCAAAGGAATTGAAATCTGGATTTCTTAGAGATACCTGAACTCCCATGTTCATTGCATGACTCACCATAGCCAAGATATGGAAACAACTTAAATTTCTGTCAATGAATGAATGGATAAAGAAGATGTGGTATGTATGTGTGTATACACGCACGCACGCACACACACACATGCACGCACACTGGAACATTACTCACCCAGTCATTATTTCTTCTGAGAAAGAAGGAAATCCTTCAATTTGCAATAGCTTGGATGAAGCTTGAGGGAATTGGTGCTAAAGTCTTGAGAAGCAGGGACACTGAGGGTGAAAAAGGATGATGTCCCAGCTCAAGCAATCAGGCAGGAATAGCCAAATTGTTTCTTCCTTCATTTTTAAAAAAGATTTTACTTATTTATTCATGACAGACACACAGAGAGAGGGAGAGACACAGGCAGAGGGAGAAACAGGCTCCTCGCAGGGAGCTCAATCCTGGACTTGATCCCAGGACCCCAGGATCATGACCTAAGCCAAAGGCAGAGGCTCAACCGCTGAGCCACCCAGGTGCCCCTCCTCCGTTTTTTTTTGTTGTTGTTGTTCAGTTTAGGCTTTCAGTGGGTTGGAGGATGCCCATCCACAGAAGGAGGGGCGAACCATTTACTGACTTCCCTGATTTAATTGCTGATTTCATCCAGAAATATCCTCACAGACACACACGGAAATAATGCTTAGCCAAATATCTGAGCACTCCATGTTCCAGTCAAGTTGACCTGTAGAAGTAACCATCACACACATCCAAAAATTTTAGATTCTCCTTCCATCAAGAAGCATAGCCTCTGTCCCCTTTCTTTGAACTGACTGGCACGGGTTTGTGATTGACTTGTGACCAACAGAATGAGGCAAAAGCGATACTGTGTGTGGCTGACATTAGGTCAGAAAATGCAGCACCGTTTCTGCCTTGCTATCTGTGACACTAAGCTTCAGGCCCTGACTCACCGTGTAAAAACGTCAGACTGTCCTGAGGCCACTATGCTGCGAGGCAGCCCAGGCCACATGGAGAGGTCACATAGCAGAGTTCTTGTCTACACGCTCACCCGAGGTGCCAGCCAACAGCCAGCATCAACAGACAAGACACGTGAATGGAGATGCCTCCCTAAGATTCCAGCCCCAACCTTTCAGTCTTCCCAGCCAAGGCGCAGGAAGGGGTAGAGCAGAGAAAAATGACTCTCACTGTCTGAAATCCTGACCTGTAAAATTAGTGGGCATAATCAAACGATTGTTATAAACCACTCAGTTGTTGGGGTAATTTGTTACCAAGCAATAGTAACCAGGACACGTGGATGACAAGGCTTACTGTGGTAAGTTCCCAAAACCATCCAAGCACATTTGCAGAATATGTTTCCCTGCATCTTTTTGCTCTGCAGGAACCTGGAGATGGCCTAGGGAAATTCTGCCTTCTGGAGAATCATAAGGGAGAACTCCTGGAAGCACAGTTATGGGATCCCTGGGTGGGTCAGCGGTTGAGCTTTTGCCTTCGGCCCAAGGCGTGATCCTGGAGTCCCGGGATCGAGTTCCACATCGGGTTCCCTGCATGGAGCCTGCTTCTCCCTCTGCCTATGTCTCTGCCTCTCTGTGTGTCTCTCATGAATAAATAAACAAAATTTTTAAAAAAGAAAGCACAGTTATGAAGAGTCCACAATGTGCTTTGCTTCAAGAGGGCAAGTACATGACAAATGAATCAAGGTCATCCTTAAAAATCCAAGAGTGAAGATGTCTCAGAGAAAGGGGGGAGGACATTGGTCATCAACCATCCAGGTTTAGTTTCTGATCCTAAATACTGTGTGAATGTGTTACAATTTTATCCAGTTGACATTATGTTTTTGTTTATCTTTGCATAGACTGAGCAGAAAATACAGGTTGGTCCAGTTGTGGTAGTCATAAAATATATCAAGTGATCTTAGTTAAAGAGTTTTAAAGCTCAGCATTTTCTCCCTGGATAAGATAAACTCCTTTTTTTATATAAACTCCTTTAGTTAATATTTTCAGATATCCTCGAGTGAGCAGTGCTTATCAGCACCTGAGAAATCCAAAGGAAGAAAGGTCTTCTCTTTTCATAGTGGCTAAAGTAAGTGATACTGTTAGCAAACAGAAGAAATGAGGAATTTCACATTAGGTTTTCATTCCAATGGGCTTGTTGAAAAGGAGGAACAGAACACCCCATCTCCTGCAGGTCAGATGTATCCAATGTAACAAGTGTTGTCTCTTGAAGTGTCAGAGCTAGATTTTCCTGGTGTTCAATATGGCTCCCATTCTCTGCGTTGGACTAATGAAAATTTCTACCTGATTCCTCAGAATGTAGTGTAATCAGATACTTTACGGAAATTGTTGGAGGTCACCTGCAAGAAGCACCCATGAGGGTTTCCTCCTAACCTCTGAAGTTTTGGGGGCCAGCTAACTCCACACACACATCAACTGTTTTCTTCTAAACTCCTGAAGTCATTAAGTTTTACTAAGCATGAAACCTGTATGCCACAAATAAGTTCCTTTCCTACTTGATGACATCAAGAGCAAATATCCCCTCAGTTCTTTAGAAGAACACTGTAGCAAGACAAGGTGAAAGGAGGAAAAGCTCAAAGAGGTATTCCCTATTACTTCGATCACTGGTGGGATATTTGCTGTTGAAGTCAAAGGGCTGGAAAAATGAAAAAGAAAATATGCATTGAGGCTCGAAGTGGCAGAAACTATTATCATAGAGAAAACTAAAGCCAAGAGAGATAAGGAACCTGCTCAACTTTGAACACAAGCACCTTTAATATGAAGAGGTCCTGCTTCTTGGAACAGAGCTTATGAAAAATGGGGCACAGAAATAATAGAAAACATTTGAATACACAAGGCTACAGTTACCAACTATCACATCTGAAGAAAAACAGAAGAATTAAGCAGATCACGAGCTGATTGCTTTGCCTCTTTCAACTTCCATTTCTGCCACCTTCCCACCAAGTCTATCATGTCTCTTTACTCCGTGTTAACCCTTTCACTCCCTGCTTTTCCTCCATGTAGTCCACCCACTTACTTTTAACCCTAAAGACACACCCCCCCCAATACCATACTCATTACTAGGAGGACTTGGCAAGGTAAGGTATTTCTGTAGAACTGTGTAGATTGCAAAGTGCCACAAAGATAGACACATAGATCTACGGAACAGAACAGAGATCCCAGAAATGGACCCTCAACTCTAGGGTCAACTAATCTTCGACAAAGCAGGAAAGAAATATCCAATGGGAAAAAGACAATCTCTTCAACAAATGGTGTTGGGAAAACTGGACAGCAACATGCCCATGAATGAAACTGGACAACTTGCTTACACCACACACACAAAAAATAAATTCAGAATGGATGAAAGCCCTAGATGAGAGACAGGAAACCATCAAAATCCTAGAGGAGAACACAAGCAGCAACTTCTTTGACCTTGGCCACAGCAACTTTTTACCAGACATGATGCCAGAGGCAAGGGAAACAAAAGCAAAAATGAACTATGGGGACTTCAATATAAAAAGCTTCTGCACAGAGAAGGAAACAATCAACAAAACTAAAAGGCAGCCTACGGAATGGGAGAAGATATTTGCAAACGATATATCTGATAAAGGGTTAGTATCCAAAGTCTATAAAGAGCTTACCAAACTCAACACCCTAAAAAAAACCAAATAATCCAGTTCAAAAAATTGACAGAAGACATGAATAAACATTTTTCCAAAGAAGGCATCCAGATAGCTAACAGACACATAAAGATTCTTAACATCACTCATCATCAGGGAAATACAAATCAAAACCACGATGAGATACCATCTCACACCTGTCAGAGTGGCTAAAATTAACCACACAAGAAACAGGTGTTGGCGAAGATGCAGAGAAAGGGGACCCCTCTTGCACTGTTCGTGGGAATGCAAACTGGTGCAGCCACTCTGGAAAACAGTATGGAGAAAAAGAAGAAGGAGGAGAAGAAGAAGAAGAAGAAGAAGAAGGAGGAGGAGGAGGAGGAGGAGGAGGAGGAGGGGAAGGAGAAGAAGAGGAGGAAGAGGAAGAGGAAGGGGAAGAGGAAGAGGAAGAGGAAGAAGAAGAACAACAACAACAACTGGAACCTTACTTACTATCTTTATCATTTTCAAGCATACAGCTCCATAGCGTTAAGTATATTCACATTGTTGTACAACCAACCTCCAGAAATTTTTCATCTTGCAAAACCAAAATTCTGCACCTCTTAAACAACTTCCCACTTCTCCCTCCCCTCAATCCCTGACAATGACTATTCTACTTTATATCTCTATGAACTTGGCTATTCTAGAGGCCTTATATATATATATGGCCACATGGTATTTGTCTTTTTGTGACTGGACTGTTTCACCCAGCATAATGTCCTCAAGGCTCATCCATGTTGTAGCATGTATCAGAATTTCCTTCCTTTTTTTTTTAAATAGGCTCCATGCCCAGTGTGGTACCCGACGTGGGGCTTGAGCTCAGAACCCTGAGATCAAGACTTGAGCTGAAATCAAGAGTCGGACTGAGCCACCCAGGCACCCCAAAATTTCCTTCCTTTTTAGAGCCAAATAATATTCCACGGTATGTATATGCCACATTTTGTTTATCTATTCATCCACTGATGGACAATTTGGGTTGCTTCCACCTATTCTTAGAGCAGGCTCAAATCAATGCCATCACCAGGTCACACAAAAATAAATGACGCCCCCCCCCACCTGCTTCCTACTCTTCACTGTTATCTGTGTGTCAGAGATTGACCTTCCCTCCACTCTTTCTCTAATGCCTTCACTTCTGTGCCCCCCCTCTCCTCTTTGTCTTACAGACTAAGGCAACTGAGGGCTCTGGCTCTTTATTGTTTTTGTTAATTTTTTTTTAATAGAACGCTTCACAAATGTGTCCTGGGGCCATGCTAATCTCTGTATCGTTCCAATTTCAGTATACGCGCTGCCAAATGGAGCACCCTTCGTTGTATTTATTCTTTTTTAATACTTAATGAGATATAATTGACATATATAACATTGTGTAAGTTTAAGGTATACACCATGTTGATTTGATACATTTATATACTGCAATACGATGAGCACCATAGTGTTAGCTAATACCTCTATCCCATCACATAATTATTGTTTCCCTTTTGTGGTGAGAACAACTGGGATCTAGTCCTTTAGCAACTTTGAAGTTTATAATACATTATCGTTGACTATAATCACTGTACCCTCTGGGCCCTTCATTTTAGACGCCACACTCTAACCCTGGGGTTCTAGAAGACTCTGGCACTGGTGTTTTGTTTTGTTTTGTTTTGTTTTTCCTGCTGGGAAATGCATCGAACTCTATCAATTCCCGGTAGATGCTGGTTACCAGGCCCAAAGGTCCAACTGGGGCCTTTCCAGGTGGGTGAATTCTCCTGCCATAGCCCCCTGCTGCCATCTGCTGGCTATAGTCGTCAACGCTTCCACCGGCCTGTGTCCCATTTAAAGGGTTAGCCCTTTCCATTGCATCATCCATCCCGGGATAAGACCTTCAACTACTTAACTTTTTTCTTTCCCATATTTTCATCCCGTCCTGTTTTTAAAAGAAAGAGCTTTTAGCGAATCCGTGTGCAGACTACTCCATAGTCACGTCCGCCTTGCCCAAATGTAGAGAGAAAAAAATCTCCTCTCCGTATTTGGGCACTTCTCTTTGCAAAGGAACGAGAGAAAACTCCCAAAATGTATAAGGTTCTCCTTACCTCCCTGGAAGCAGTTATATTACATTTGAATACTTTGAATTGTAGACACATATAAAATACCAAGTAAGAGTGTTCTTCAAGACTCTAAATGCTCCAAAAATTATTTTTGAAAACATTCCAGCATAAAACAAGATCGCTTATTGTTAACACAGACATACAAACAAAATCTATACAAATACAACAAGAATGACTTTATAGGCTCTTGGGCCATTTTGAAGCGAGGTGAGCCAAGAATGGAGAGTAGATTTTGTGTTTATGGACGAAACTAATTTGTTGGGCAAAACTGAAAACACATAAATGTCCAAGCCTGGGCACTGGAGGGATTAAAATGCACTGTTGCTGACTGTATCTTTATACATTATTAGATGTTTCTTTCACCCTCGTCTGCATTGTCCCAGCTTCCTTTTTTTTTTTTTTCTGTCCCAGCTTCCTGTTTTGCCTTCCCACTTCTCATTGGACTATTGTCTCCAGCGCATGTACACAACAGGCATCCATCCTGTAACGAAGGCCTATCGTGACAGGTGTGGTCAGTGGCACTGGAAATAATATTTTTCAGGATGGTACAAGACTTGAAAAGAGAGATGTCTGCGTGGCTGAGTGGTTGAGCTTCTGCCTTTGGCTCAGGTTGTGATCCCGGGGTCCTGGGATCAAGTCCCACGTCGAGCTCCCTGCAGGGGAGCCTGCTGCCCCCTCTGCCTATGTCTCTGCCTCTCTCTCTCTCTCTCTGTCTCTCTGTCTCTCATGAATAAATGAATAAAATCTAAAAAAAAAAAAACGAATTGAGAAGAGAAATAGGTGTCAAAGTTGATGGAAGAGCGCAAGTACGTTCTGGGAATTCAGCCTCGGGAAAGGTAGTAGCTGTTCTTGCGATTAGGCAAAAGGAATCAGATTACACTGTACTCAGGAGTACAGAAGGAAGAAGCCAGATTTTAGGTGTTGATGATTTCAGAACTTGCCTTGATAATGAAGGGTCTGTCTGAACGAATGGTGGCAATCTGTAGTGAAGGAAGGAAGGAAGGTCTTCTAAGGGAATCTGTCTTGGAGCTGCATTTATCTGACAGTTGACAAAAAAAAAAAAAAAGCAAAAAAAAAAAAACAAAACAAGAAACTGTTGAACTGTTGATCCTTGTTTGAAAAAAATGTGAGGAGCTGGTGCAGTTGACAAGGGGGCGGGGCTTCAGTCCCTTTATTGGTTAGAAGTAGAGGTGAGAGGGACTGCTAGGTGGCTCAGCGGTTGAGCGTCTGCCTTCAGCTCCGGATGTGATCCTAGAGTCCCAGGATCAAGCCTCACATTGGGCTCCCTGCATGGATCCTGCTTCTCCCTCTACCTATGTGTCTGCCTCTCTCTGTGTGTCACTAATGAATAAATAATTTTTTAAAATAAAAAGTAGGGGGGCAGCCCCGCCCCGGTGGCTCAGCGGTTTAGCGCCACCTTTGGCCCAGGGCGTGGTCCTGGAGACCCGGGATCCGGTCTCGCGTCAGGCTCCCTGCAGGGAGCCTGCTTCTCCCTCTGCCTGTGTTTCTGCCTCTCTCTCTTCTGTGTCTCTCATGAATAAATAAATAAATAAAATATATTTTTTTAAAGGCATAGAGGTGAGAAATCGGACTCAGTTCCAGGCAAGGGGTCAGTGAAACATCTAGGTTTGTGTGGTGACCTCTCTCCTAGCTAGGTTAAGCTAAAGAAATGAATGAAAATTACTTAACGGGGCAGCCCGGGTGGCTCAGCAGTTTAGCGCCGCCTTCAGCCCAGGGCCTGATCCTGGGGACCAGGGATAGAGACCCATATCGGGCTCCCTGCATGGAGCCTGCCTCTCCTTCTGCCTGTGTCTCTGCCTCTCTGTCTCTAGTAAATAAATAAAATTTTTTTAAAAAATAAGAAAAAGAAAATTACATAACATTTCTTCTGTCTGAAGCCTATGCACCCCTGCTGAAACTCTGGAGCTGCACCAAGGTTTTAAGAGGAGAGTCAATTAGAGAGAGAGTCAACCTAGAGACAGCCCTGAAAACTGAGGAAAAGAGAAGGTCTCTAGCCAATATTACCATGAAAATGCCATCATGGATTTGATACTTTGAGGGGGAGGGGCCAGGCAGATTAGGCCACACATTGCCACCTAAACTTGTTCTTCCCACAGGAGTCTGGTGATGGGAATGTTCAATTGTTCCCATTGACACCTGTTGATGCTACTGGGGGAAGATATCCGCTAGTAGGCTGATTCGGTGGGAAACAACTCTGGAGACACTGGCAGATCCAAACACAATGAAAACAATTATTAATCGAATTCAATATCACAAAAGTTCCAATCCCCTGGTCAATGACTTGACGGTGATTTCGAGCCCTTGATATATGCTGTGCTTTAGCGTACCTTGTTTCATTTACTCCTCACAACAATCCTATGAAATCTATAGCATCCCACACTGTCGTCATTTTATGTGATAGGGCAGTGAAGTTCGAGGACATTGACTTGATTGTGGTCACAAGGTTCCCAGGATTCAAACTCTGGCCGTTGGACCTCAGAGCTCATGCCCTTAAACACAGTAGTCTTTTGTCTTCTCAGGTCCCTATATCTACTTATAGAACTATAAGAATGTTTTAAAAGTTTGTTACAATAAAATGTCTACACATGCATCTCACCTTGGAATAAGCGTATATGGTGCCACCCTTGGTTATGTACCCAGCGTCTGTCCCTCACCCTTGAATTTTATTTAGGTATCTGCCTCTTGCTGTTCAGCCCATGTAATTTGGGTAAAGATGACCTAACTTGAAGGGTATTTCCTGAGTAGCCTAGGCCAGTTGTGCTAATCCCTTTGCCCTCCCCCTTTTGTCTGATTAAAATCCCAGGCTTTAATCAGACAATCCAGCATTTCTCTCTGAAAACTCTTAATGCTCAGAGGTGGGTTCATTACCCAAACTGGCCCAAAAGGTGTTATTTATTCCTTGGTTAGATTGAAGATATTCTCTCTCTCTCTCTCTCTCTCTCTCTCTCTCTCAGAGCCCACCTCTCTATCTCACTCTCTGTCTCTATTTTACACACACACACACACACACACACACACACACACAGAGCTGTCAAAACGAGATTGCCCATTGCATCAAACATCCCAAGAAAGAGCTGAAAAACTGGATCTGTCTCAACCATTCCAATGGAAAGTCTTGCAACTGTTCCAGATAAAGAAAATTGCAACCTGAAGCAAGACCGAAGTCACATATGCTTCTCTTTTCCTTGCCCTAGGACAATTCCAATCCTGCTTTAGTTCTGGTAGTTACCTAATTTTGAGGTGCTTCCCGATACACAAGAGCTGTAGAAAACCTTTACTCTCTATTTGAGTCATTTTCTTTGGTTTTCTGTGACACTACCTAGTTGTCCCAACATAATGTATTAAAGATTCCATTCAGCAGTATTCCAAAGAAGGGGTAGGTGGGAGCAGTCTACCCAGCCATTGGAGAGGAAGGGAGAATTTTATTATTTTATCATTGATATTGCTTATAATCGATGATGCCTGATTATGATAAAAAGTAGGTTGATTTAGTCAATCTTATTATAAATTTTAGGTTCAAACAATGAACCCATGAGGTGAGCAATTCCTACTGTCCCATCTCCCTGCTTGGTATCCCACTATGTCCATCTTTTTTCTACTGGTTCAAGATATCACTTTCATTATGTATTCATTTCCATTTCTGGATTTTTCTCTTCTATTCCATTGGTCTGTCTCTTCATATACTAGTTTCACTCTTTTTTTAAAAGAATTTATTTATTTATTTATTTATTTATTAGAGAAAGCAGAGAGAGAGCACAAGCAGGGGTAAGGGGCAGAGGGAGAGGGACAAGTAGACTCCTCATTGAGCACCTCTACTTCCTTTTTTAAAATTTATTCATTAGAGACTCACAGAGGATCTGAGGTCATGACCCAAGGCTAGTTTCACTCTTAAGACTTTGTTTCAGTATCTTATGATTCTGGTCCCTTATTGTTGCTTTTCTTTAAGTTTTGGCTTTATTTTTGTTACTTTCAGATTTTTTTGGCTGCTTTTTTTCCAAATGAATTTTGAGATCAACTTGTTTAATTCCAGTCCTCAACTTCTTTATTTATATTTTTTTCTCAGAGTTTTCTCTTTAGCTGATAATTGAGACACATGACTTCTGGCTTTAACTATAATTTTAGCCAAGTTTAATTAGAATATTTTAAGCTGGGGCGCCTGGATGTTTCAGTCGGCTGAGTGTCCAACTCTTGGTTTTGGCTTGAGTCATGGTCTTAGGGTCGTGAGATCCGGACCTGACCTGTGCTACACACTCAGTGTGGAGTCTGCTTGGTATTCTCTCTCCCTTTGCTCCTCCTCCCTGATCTTTCTCTCTCTCTCTCATTCTCCCAACTCTTGGTTTTGGCTCAGGTTGTGATCTCAGAGTCATAAGATCGAGTCCTGTGTTAGGCTCTGCACTGTGAGCATGGAGTCTGCTTAAGAGATCCTCTCTCTCCCTCTGCCCCTCTCCCCACTCATGCTTCCTCACTCTCTCTCTAAAATAAATAAATAGATAGATAGATAATCTTTTTTAATAATAAAACAATTGAAGCTTATGGTCTTTTATTTGACATTATAGTCTTTCCTATGTCAAGTTTGGGGGCATTTTCTCAATCATTGTACTTATTATGACTCAAAAAATTTTAAATTTAGTTGGCTTTTGAATAGGTACAAAATTCAAAAGGAACAAATAAATAAATCTTTAAAAAATCTAGTGAAAACTCTTTTTCCTACTCTTATCTTCCAGACACCCAATTCTCTTCGCATGAAGCAACCTGCATTGCCAGCTTTTGTCAGAGATAGTCTATGTACATACAAGAAAACATATGGATTTTTTTCTTGATTATTTTTATATAAATGGCAGCACACTTTATGCCTTGTTCTGCACCATGCCTTTTCCACCTACCAATAGCTCTAGGAAATCACTCCAAATTAGTACATAAAAAGCTGACTCCCCATTCCCATGGCTACATAATATTTCATTGAATAAAGCTACCACAAAGTACCACAATTGCTGTTCATTCAGGTTGTTTGAAGATCCATTGTTATTGTATACTATATGATTTCATTTGTGTAGAATTTTAAATATTACAAGATAATATTCTTTAAAGATTTTATTTATTGAGAGAGAAAGAGAGAGTGCATGAAAGTGCACGTGCGATTAGGGGAAGGGGCAGAGGGAGAGGGAGAGAGAGAATCTTAAGCAGGCTCCACACCCAGCCCGAGCCAGATGCAGGGCTCAATCTCATTACCCTGAGATTATGACCTGAGCTGAAATCAAGAGTCCAACACTTACCCTACCCAGTCCCGCAGGTGCCCCTGCATGATAATCTTCAGTGACAGAAAGGGAATTGGCAGGGTTGCTTGGGGATGGGAGATGGAAATAAGGGAATATAAGGTCTGGTGAAATTCATTGAATTGTATATTTTGGATGAGTGTAGTTTATTGTACCTAAATTACACTCCAGTAAAGTTGCTTTTAACAAACCTATTGCTACTACAAGTAATGTAATAAAGAACCTTTACGTATGTGTTCATTCTCTCCATCTCCACCTGTTTTCTCAATTACTTGTTACAATTTCATATGTTTAACTGTTTTCCTTCCGAAAAGAATGATTTTGGTACAAAATCCAAAAAGACACTCATTTATTTAGTTGTCCATTTGGTTTTTGTCGTCTCCCTCACCCTACTTCCTGCCCTTAGGAGAAAACAGGGCCCTTGTCTGTTTCATTCCCTATTTCATTTTGCGCTTTTCCTCAGAGCACAAAATGGTGGTTGCACTGAGCAGGTGTTCAATAAAATATCTGTTGAAAGAAAGAGCACTAAAATGTGTATCTTCAGGCTTCACACCTAGGGATTCTGATTCAATATGTCTGTGATAGGTTCAGGGAATCCGTATTTTTAGTAAGCTCCTCCAGGCAATTCTGGTCATAAACCAGGTGAAGAACAATGCTTTAATTCTGGCCTCCCAACTTGTCACTCAGGTCACTGCAGGGGCCTTCTTCATCCTTCCTGCAACCAGCATCCCTTCTTAAAACACTGCAGTGTTGGGGTGCCTGTGTGGCTCAGTTTGTTGAGAGTCTGCCATCGGCTCAGATCATCATCTCAGGGTCCTGGGATGGAGCCCCATGTCAGGCTCCCTGCTCAGTGGGAAGTCTGCTTCTCCTTCTCCCTCTGCCACCTGCTCCTGCTCTTCTCTCTCTCTCTCTCTGTCTCTCTCTCTCTCTCTCAAATAAATAAATAAAATCTTTAAAACAACAACAACAAAAAAAAACCCCACTGCTGTGTCGTGGTAGATTGTTTCCCAAAATGGCCACAACCATTCCATCCTGAATGCCTCTTGTCAGTGCCATTTCTCAACTCCTCCTATCAAGAGGTGGAGTGCACTTCTCTCCCCTTGAATCTCGTCTGGTTTTGTAACTTGCTTTGACTGAAAGAATGTGAAACAAATGATACTGTGCCGTTCAAGGCCTAGGCCTTAAGAGGCTTTGCAGTCTCCAGTTTTGCTCTTTTTTTTTTTAAAAAAGATTTATTTATTTATGATAGACATAGAGAGAGAGAGAGAGTCAGAGACACAGGAGGAGGGAGAAGCAGGCTCCATGCTGGGAGCCCGACGTAGGACTTGATCCCAGGACTCCAGGATCGCACCCTGGGCCAAAGGCAGATGCTAAACCGCTGAGCCACCCAGAGATCCCTCCAGTTTTGCTCTTTTGGAAGCCATGTGGCGGAGAACTGAGGCATCCAGCCAAAAAAACTCCACCAAGATCCCAGGCATATGAGCAAGTGAGGCCCATTTGGGATCCTTTAGCCTTTGTGGGACCTTGCCCGCTGACACCACACAGAGAGGAGTCCAGCTGCCTCTGCTAAGCCTTGCCCAAATTCCTAACCAACAGAATCATGAGCAATTAAATAATACTTGTGTTAACCCCCTAAATTTTGGAGTAGATTGTTGTGGCTATAAATAACTAAAACAGATGTTACTACAATGATTTCAGGATAAAGTCCTATATCCTTAAAGACCTTGAAAGGTCATCTCTCTAAACTCACCTCCCAGGGCACCTGGGTGGCTCAGTTGGTTAAGCACCTGCCTTCTGCTCAGGTCATGATCTCAGGGTCCTGGATGAAGCCCCACTTTGGGCTCCCTGCTCAGTGCGGAGCCTCCATCTCCCTTTGTCCCTACCCTTGCTCATGCTCTCTCTTTTTCATATAAATAAAATATTTTTAAAAAATAAAAAATAAACTCACCTCCTGCCTTAACACTCCCCAATCCGGCCAAACTTACCTAAGCCCCTAGGCTACAGATGTTATCTCACTGTGCTCTTGACTTTGGAGTAAGAGAGCCCTAGGCTTGTCCAAATTGTGTGGCTTTGGTTAAGTTACCAAAACTCTTTTGGTTTTATTTTTCTCATCTTTGAAACAAGAATAATAATAAAACTTAACCTCACAGGTCACAAGACCGTGGTGTGAATTCATCAAGAAAATGTATGACAAGCATTTAAAACAGCACCTAGCACATAGCACACAGTAACTGTTAGTAGAATAATAATAATAATAATAATAATGCCATCCTGTAGTTGTTTATATGTCTTCCCTATAGAAGGTAAGCTCTGTGAGAACAGCAGAAACCATACTTTGTCCATTCTTGTGTCCCCAGTGTCAATAAATAATTGTCGGATACATGAATGAATGAATGAATCAGCAAGAGAATAAGTAAACTTATTTGTGATGTGATATAAATGAACAGAACTGCTAAATATACATAGATTGATGTCGACCTCTCATTCCTTAAATTCCTTAAGAACAGAGCTTCAGGTGTTAATAAACACTATGGTGGTAATCATTTGGCAAAATACAAGTGTATCAAATCCACACGTTACCCTTTAAACAGTATGTCAGTTATATCTCAATAAAACTGGGAGGGAAAAAAGAAAAGAAAGAACAGTGTTTCAGGCATTCATTAGCTCCACTTATTATGAAATGTAAAGTCATCTCAGGATCTTGATTACATAGAATCATAGAGCATGTTGAACCTGATTATTTGATTATGGGATTTGTTTTTGTTTTTGTTTTTGGCTTTTTTCTTCCAACATAAATACTATAGTTTGGGATCTCAGTTAATTGCTTTTCTGAAAGGGCCACAGAAATCTCATAGTTTTGTTATTTCTATGGGCTTTGTCTTTAATGTGTATCATGTATTTGTTTATAACAAATTGTACTGTTGTGATGGAGGGAGAGGACTTTCAGTGGGGGTTTTTTGTTTATTTTTTTTTTTGCAGAGGAAAGACAATTTTCTATTTACCATTTCCACATAAGCTTCTGCAAGGCTCTTCATTTTTGTTTTTGATGACAAACATGAACAACCGCCGGTAGTCAAGGAGATAGGATCATTACTGCAGTCTGAGAGCTGAAAACATTCAGATGTGTCACATTATTAATTAATCTGCTGCATTATTTTTCCATCTTCTCTTCATGCACAGTCCCTTGCTACCCTGGTTATTAACAAGTAGTATAATTTATCCCTCAGAGGCCCTCAGAGTGACATAATTGTATTTTTAAAAACAGAGCTACAAAACAAGGCAGGAAAACATCATATATTTTACCACACCAGAGCCTACTAACATAGTTAAATAATCAGGTGTTTTATGAAAATTTAATGTCGACTTACAATTGATTATGTAACATGAAAATAACCATGGGAGATGTAAATTATTGAGTTTGGGGTTTTGTTTTATTGGTTTTTTGGGGGGGGGTGTTTGTATTTTCACAAAAAGAATCTTAACTTTTTCCACACCATACTCATTGTTTCCACTTCCTTTCCCTCCAATCTCTCTTACACACACTCCAGTGAGACTTTTGTCCCTACTTCTCTGCTGAAATTCCTCTTGTCTGAGTCCTTAGGGACCTCCATGTAACCAAATCCCTTTTTCACCTTGTTCTACCTGAAAGACTTTCTTCCTTTGGCCTCTGGACTCTTCTCCTACCTCGCTTGTTATTCCTTATCAGTTTCTTTTTAATTTTTTTATTTTGGAATAATTTAGAATTCACAAGTCACTGCCAAAATACTAGAGAGTCTCATGTACCCTTTACCCAGCTTTCCCGAACAATAGCATCTGACATATCATAATTTATAATCAAAATCAGGAAACTGATATAAGGCAACTACAAACCAGTCTTGCATGTGTATATTATTTTTACAGATTTATTTATTTGAGAGTGACATCAGGGGCGGTGAGGGGCAGAGGGAGAAGTAAAGAAAGCCTCTCAAGCAGACTCCCTGCTGGACGTGGAGCCCAACGTGGGGATCGATATCATGACCCTAAGATCATGACCTGAGCCAAAATCAGGAATCGGTCACCTAATCAACTAAACCACCCAGGCACCCCATCTTACATGTGTTTATTTTGAGAGGAGGTGTAGAGTATAGATTCATGTAACCAGATAATCAGGGCACAGAACTGTTTCATTGCTGCAAAGAACCCTTCCCTTTTATAGTCAAACTCTATCCTTAGCCCTTGGAAGCCACTAATCTTTTCTCATCACTAAAATTTTGTCATTTCAAGAGTATGATATAAATGGAATCTTTTATATCCAGATTGGCTTTTTTTCATTCAGCATAATACCCTTGTACCATGAGGGAAAAAAAGCAATTCAAGTCACTATGTATATCAAGAGCATATTCCATCTTCTAGCTGAGCAATATTCCATTGAATCGATGTACCACAGTTTATCTATTTGTCAATTAAGGGACATATGCTTGTTCAGAGTTCTTGGCAATTACAAATAAATCTATGAATGTTACCCATAGGTAATTTCTTTTTGATTGCTTTCAAAATTTTTCTCTTTGTCTTTGGTTTTCAGAAACTTGATTATGTTGTATCCAATTGTGGACTTCTTTGGGTTTATCCTGTTACAATTTGCTCAATTTCTCAATTTTTTAGGGTTTAAAAATTTTTTTATCTATTAATTTGAGAATGAGAGAGAGAGAGAGAGAGAACAGGAGCAGCAGGGTGGTGGAGCAGAGGAAGAAGCAGACTCCCTGCTGAGCAGGGAGTGTGATGCGGGGTTTCATACCAGGACCCTGAGATCATGACCTGAGCTGAAGGCAGACACTTAACCTACCGAGCTACCCAGGCACCTTGGTTTAAGTTTATAACATTTATTTATTTATTTATTTATTTATTTATTTATTTATTTATTTATTTATTTATGTATTTATTTATTTATTTTTATGTTTATAACTTTTATTAAATGTTATTATTGTCCTGCAGGTCCCTGAGGCTCTGTTCATTATTTTTCAATCCATTTTCTTTCTCTTGTTCATGCACAGGCTGCTCAGAGGTCTACCCAGGATTTCATAATTTTAAAAATCCTTTAGCTCCCTTTCTCAATAATCTTCCTTCCACTCTCTAGGTGGGAAAGAAAAGCATGTGGCTTCATTTGTGATATTCACTGGAAATGAGCAGGAGGTATAATCAAAATGTTTCTGTCCTGCTGATCCCCTTTTCCTGGTCCTTTGGCAGGAATGAATGGACTTGCTTTGAGGTATTTTGTGCACGCGTTGACATATCAGGACTTTTGAACCTCTGCAGTGCCCAGGCCATGACATATCTATATAGGAGATCTAAAAAACATGGGGGACTCACTCCTAGGCTGTTCATTAAGTTGTGAGGGTCCTAATCAGTCTACCTTTTCTCCATCTTCCAGAGTCTTCTAACTGTTGTTTTAGCAATGTTGTCCTGGGTTTTCTTCTAATGAGTAGGTTGGATAAGGTGGAAGGTGTTTACTCCACCCATTATTAGTTTTTGTTGCTGGTTCTTTCTCCTATTCCCCAAGGTTCCCTCTTCAGTTCTCTTTTCTTCTCTAGCTACATTTATCCCTAGCTGATCTCACCAAATACTGTGACTTGAATTACTATCCGAAATCGCTCTCAACCATCATAGCTCAGTCATGAGTGCTCTCCTGAACCTCGGACTCACATATCCAACCACCTTAGATGTCTAATAGACATTTCAAACTAAACACTTCTGGAATGAAATTCATGATTCTTCTTTCCAAATGTGCTCTTTACCTTTTCTTCACCATCTCACTAAATAGCAAAACTTTCTTCCATCAGGTGCTTAGATCACTTCTGAATCCCCTCTCTTTCACTATCTTAATTCAATTCATCAGTACATCTTATTGGCTCTACCTTCAAAATAAAACTGAAAGCTGGGGCACCTGGGTGGCTCAGTCAGTTAGGCATCAGCCTTCGGCTTGGGTCATGATCTCTGGGTCCTGAGATTGAACTCCTATGTTGGGCTCCCTGCTCAGTGGGGAGTCTGTTTCTCCCTATTCCTCTCCCCCTGCCCCTAACCCTGCTTGTGCTCTCTCTCTCTCTCTCAAAAAAAAATCCTTAAATAAATAAGTAAATACATACATACATACATACATACATACATACACGCTTGCATACTAAAAGCCCGCTTATTTCCCTGGTGACCTTCCTGATCCAATATCTCTCACCTCGATTATCAGAATAGCTTTCTAATGGTCTCCCTGCTTCCATTCTTGCCTTCACTACAATCTGTCCTTCACTCCACAGTAACCCTTATTACGTGAAAATCATGTCTCACCTCTGCTCAAGACTTCCTTAGAGTCCGTATCATGTTCCTACCTGTTCTGCTGCTGCCTCCTTTCTTGCCTAGATTTTGTGCCAATCTCTGTCTTGCTCACTGTGCTCTACCTACACCTTTGTGTTGTTCTGAGGACATTCCAAACATTTTCTGCCTTTTAGTACCAGCATTTACTGTTGCTTCTGCCTGGAATGCACTTGCTCGCAATAGCCAAGTGGTCTGGTCCCTCACTGCCCTCGGGATTCTGCTCAAACGTCTCCTTCTCAGAGGGGCCCTCCCTGACTCCTCTTTCTAAAACAGTACCCCTGCCTCACCCCCTCTCTTTATCCTGATTTAGACTTCTCCTGAGCATTTGTCCCAGCTATCCATTGTTACCCAACAAACCACCCCCAAAATTTAGTGGCTTGAAACAACAACCATTTTATTTGCTCAAAATGTTGTGGGATAGAGATCTAGGCATTCTGGAGCCTCACCAGAGATGGACTTTTTAAAAGATTTTATTTATGTATTCATGAGAGACACACAGATAGAGGCAGAGACACAGGCAGAGGGAGAGACAGGCTCCCTACAGGGAACCTGATGTAGAACTCAATCCCAGGACCCCAGGATCATGACCTGAGATGAAAGCAGATGCTCAACCACTGAGCCACCCAGGTAGGTGCCCCCGGGGATGGATTTAATGGCTGGGAGATGACCTCCTGTGTAAAGGGCCTCACTTCTTGCTGTTATCTGGGTTCCTCAGTTCTCTTTTCCACGATAGACTCCCACATGGCTGGCTTGGAATTCCTCATGGAGGGGTAGCCTCAGGAATAGTTGGATTTCTTACATGGGGGCTGACTTTTACCTTAGATGAAGTGAAAATTTCCAGGATTTTTAGGAGCTAGACCCAGAATTAATATGGCAGCACTTGCACAACATACTTCTGGTCAAGGAAAGAAACAAGGCAAGTCCAGACAGAAGCAGAAAGAAAATAGACTCCACCACTTAGTAGGAAGAGCAGCATGCAGGTGCAGAGAGGGAAGGAACCAATGGTGACAATGGCTAGCCTCGAAGGCTATTTACTGCAGCACTTATCCCCATCTGACATGATTCATATTTGTTTATGGCACTAGGATGTAAATTCCATGAGACCCAGAGGCTGTCTGTTTTATTCACTAATATATCCCCAGCGCCTGGTACCTGGTGTATAGTAGATACTCAGTAATTATTCTGTTAATATATTCTGTCTAAGACCTGAAGTCAGATGACTTCTTCGTCAAAAAAAACAAAAACAAAAACCTAAATTACTATTCCTGTAATTGTCAAGCCCTTAAAAAAAAAAAAAGATTTTATTTATTCATGGGAGACACAAAGAGAGAGGCAGAGACATAGTCAGAGGGAGAGGCAGGCTCCCTACATGGAGCCCAATGAAGGACTGGATCCCTAGACCCCAGGATCACACCCTGCGCCAAAGGCAAAATGCTCAACCGCTGAGCCACCCAGGCATCCCAATTGTCAAGCTCTTTTGACACCTGGTCCGACATTTTACTACCTATCTTTAACTACAAACTCGTAATACCAGGGAACATTTACAGATTTTACCTGTGGTGGAAAAGTACACCCTAGACGAACAGAGATGGAGGTCCATAGACCCGGAAAGAAGCACTCTGCTGTCCATACCAAAGCTTTGGCATATTACTTGGTTGTTATGTGAGCCTCCTCTTCAACAAAGTCACATCTGGAGCCAATGAGAACATTTCCTAGCCCTGCAGATAAGCCAGTTACAGTCCCTATTCATTCTTAACCTTTCAAGAGGTTTCAAAATGAGTAAGACATTTGATTAAAGCCAAGGACAGCCATATCTATAAGATATTCATGTGACAGAAGGTAAATAGTAACTAAGCCAGTCAATTCATCAAATGGCAGAAGGCATGGGACTTTGTAACCATGAGCCCCACCCACAGCTCCTACTCAAGGGACAGCCCTTATCCATGCACCAGGAGGCCCTATGATGGCCCGCTAGCCACATATGTTTAAACTGAAGGTCAGGGACTCATCTGGCCCAAAAGCAACAAGTCCGTAGCCAGGCCAGCAATCTAGGATTTTGCTTACCAAAAGATTAGACAGGTCATATTCCACTCTGAGAAATTGAACTTGGAAATAACAGAATAATCGGGCAGTTGGTGGCTCTGATGAGAGAACAGAAACTATGAGTAAAGAAAGCTATGAATGGCAATTCCCTGCAGCAATGAAAAAGAAAGTAATGAAAAGATGCAGGCACCTGGGTGGCTCAGTACTTGAGCATCTGCCTTCAGCTCAGATCATGATCCTGGGGTCCTGGGATCGAGTCCCCCATCAGGTTCACTGTAGGGAGCCTGCCTCTCCCTCTGCCTGTGTCTCTGCCTGTGTCTCTGTGTCTCTCATGAATAAATAAATAAAATCTTTTAAAAAAAGAAAGGAAAAGATGCCCACATAACATGAAAAAGTTCTGCAGATCTAACGTACAGTGTGGTGACTATAGTTAACAATACAGTATTGTCATAGAAAACCCAAAAGACTCCACCCCAAGATTGCTAGAACTCATACAGCAATTCAGCAGTATGGCAGGATACAAAATCAATGCCCAGAAGTCAGTGGCATTGCTATACACTAACAATGAGACTGAAGAAAGAGAAATTATGGAGTCAATCCCATTGACAATTGCACCCAAAAGCATAAGATACCTAGGAATAAACCTAACCAAAGAGGGAAAGGATCTATACCCTAAAAACTATAGAACACTTCTGAAGGAAATTGAGGAAGACACAAAGAGATGGAAAAATATTCCATGCTCGTGGATTGGAAGAACTAATATTGTGAAAATATTAATGTTACCCAGGGCAATTTACACATTCAATGCAATCCCTATCAAAATACCATGGACTTTCTTCAGAGAGTTGGAACAAATTATTTTAAGATTTGTGTGGAATCAGAAAAGACCCCGAATAGCCAGGGGAAATTTAAAAAAGAAAACCATAGCTGGGGGCATCACAATGCCAGATTTCAGGTTGTACTACAAAGCTGTGGTCATCAAGACAGTGTGGTACTGGCACAAAAACAGACACATAGATCAATGGAACAGAATAGAGAATCCAGAAGTGGACCCTCAACTTTATGGTCAACTAATATTCGACAAAGGAGTAAAGACTATCCACTGGAAGAAAGACAGTCTCTTCAATAAATGGTGCTGGGAAAATTGGACATCCACATGCAGAAGAATGAAACTGGACCACTCTCTTGCACCATACACAAAGATAAACTCAAAATGGATGAAAGATCTAAATGTGAGACAAGATTCCATCAAAATCCTAGAGGAGAACACAGGCAATACCTTTTTTGAACTTGGCCACAGTAACTTCTTGCAAGATACATCCATGAAGGCAAGAGAAACAAAAGCAAAAATGAACTATTGGGACTTCATCAGGATAAGAAGCTTTTGCACAGCAAAGGATACATACAGTCAACAAAACTAAAAGACAACCTACAGAATGGGAGAAGATATTTGCAAATGACGTATCAGATAAAGGGCTAGTTTCCAAGATCTATAAAGAACTTATTAAACTCAACACCAAAGAATCAAACAATCCAATCATGAAATGGGCAAAAGACATGAAGAGAAATCTCACAGAGGAAGACATAGACATGGCCAACAAGCACATGAGAAAATGCTCCGCCTCACTTGCCATCAGGGAAATACAAATCAAAACCACAATGAGATACCACCTCACACCAGTGAGAATGGGAAAATTAACAAGGTAGGAAACCACAAATGTTGGAGAGGATGTGGAGAAAAGGGAACCCTCTTGCACTGTTGGTGGGAATGTGAACTGGTGCAGCCACTCTGGAAAACTGTGTGGAGGTTCCTCAAAGAGTTAAAAATAGAGCTGCCCTATGACCCAGCAATTGCACTGCTGAGGATTTACCCCAAAGATACAGATGCAATGAAACCCCGGGACACCTGCACCCCGATGTTTATAGCAGCAATGTCCACAATAGCCAACCTGTGGAAGGAGCCTCGGTGTCCATCGAAAGATGAATGGATAAAGAAGCTGTGGTTTATGTATATAATGGAATATTACTCAGCCATTAGAAACGACAAATACCCATCATTTGCTTCAACATGGATGGAACTGGAGGGTATTATGCTGAGTGAAATGAGTCAATTGGAGAAGGACAAACATTATATGGTCTCATTCATTTGGGGAATATAAAAAATAGTGGAAGGGAATAAAGGGGAAAGGAGAAAAAATAAGTGGGAAATATCAGAAAGGGAGACAGAACATGAAAGACTCCTAACTCTGGGAAACGAACTAGGGGTGGTGGAAGGGGAGGAGGGCGGGGGGTGGGGGTGACTGGGTGACAGGCACTGAGGTGGGCACTTGACAGGATGAGCACTGGGTGTTATTCTATATGTTGGCAAATTGAACACCAATAAAAAATAAATTTATAAAAAAAAGATTCCACAAAAAAAACAGTATTGCATACTTGACACTTGCTATGGGAGTAGAGCTTTTTAAAAAAAAATTTTTTTAATTTATTTATTCATGAGAGACACAGAGAGAGAGAGGCAGAGACACAGGCAGATGGAGAAGCAGGCTTCATGCGGGAAGTCTGATATGAGACTTGATCCCAGGACTCTAGGACCACACCCTGAGCCGAAGGCAGGTGCTAAACCGCTGAGCCACCCAGGAGTCCCGAGAGTAGAGCTTTAGTGGTCTCAACATAACAACCAAATGGTAATTGTGTTAGATAAAGGATGTGTTAACTAGCCCTATCGTGGTAAACAAACCCTTTGCAGTATATACACGTATCAAATATAAATGCTTATCAAGTCATCACATTGCACACCTCCAACTTATGCTATGTTAATATGTCCAACTACACCTCAATAAAGATGACAAAACAGAATTATGGGTACTGAAAAGATGTAGATTGGGGAGACAAACAGGTAGTCAGAAAGAAGCGGATATATGGAAAATAGCTTCAGCATGTTAAGATCAGAGCACAGGGATGAAGGGCCACAGGCTGTACCTCCTGCCCTCTTAGATCCCTTCCACTCTAAGCTCCAACAGGAGCCTAAGGCTCAGGCTTCCAGGCTGTGCTCATCAACAATGCATGAAGGAACTTTTCTTGTGATTTTAATGGTAATATTTAAACTCATGGTCTCTTCTGCTTTTTTTCCAAGCCGGCTCAGCACCAGGAGAGCAGAGAAAAGGCATATCCTCTTGGTATGGTTCCCAGGAGTAAGAAAAGGAAGCGCAAGTCAGATCGTATCCCCTAAACCTCCAGCCAACCAAGAGAAATGTGGGAAGAAACTGAAGTTTTGATTATTTTTATTAGAGGCGAATGTATTTACTGGATTCAATTCTTCCCTTTTACTGCCCCCTTAGGTGACAATACCCCAACAGCGAGACCAAGGGAGAAAATACACTTCTTTCCTAGATTTTACAAGCATTTTCCTGGACACCCCATGAGAGAACTCTGGCTACCATCATTACTACAATGCCAACCGCCTGGAGGCCAAGCAGGAGGCACTTTCTTTTTTTTTTTTTTTTTTTTAATTTTTATTTTTATTTATTATAGTCACAGAGAGAGAGAGAGGCAGAGACATAGGCAGAGGGAGAGAAGCAGGCTCCATGCACCGGGAGGCCGACGTGGGATTCGATCCCGGGTCTCCAGGATCGCGCCCTGGGCCAAAGGCAGGCGCCAAACCGCTGCGCCACCCAGGGATCCCCAGGAGGCACTTTCATGCACGGAATACTGATTCCCAGAACAGCCGGCCCTGGCCTGAGATATGCTGACGAGGCTCCTCTTCCCTCCGAGAGGTTGGGACGGGTGTGGCTATTCATCGGTGATGAACTGAAGTCTTCTGGGTCTTGACACAGTGACTCTTAACATACTCTGCCTTTTCGTACCGTTCAGAATCAGTCAACCAAGATCGATGACCAAAAATTCAGTATCATTTTCAGACTTCAGCATAGAAAACTGAGCAGGGAGGAATTCTCTTTTATGTCTTGTAGCGAATGCTGCAATTGTGTGAAATACAAATAACCAATGGGTCTATATACCCCAGAAATTAAGGATTCTCTAAACTTGTGAAGGCAGAGGTGGAGGTGAGACAGTGCCGTGGGCAAGTGTGGACACACACACATGCGCGCGCACACGTATATGCACGCACCCTGTAAAACCACTGTGAGAGGGATCCCTGGGTGGCGCAGCGGTTTGGCGCCTGCCTTTGGCCCGGGGCGCGATCCTGGAGACCCGGGATCGAATCCCACGTCGGGCTCCCGGTGCATGGAGCCTGCTTCTCCCTCTGCCTATGTCTCTGCTTCTCTCTCTCTCACTGTGTGCCTATCGTAAATAAATAAAATTTTTAAAAAAATTTATAAAAAAAATAAAAAATAAAAAAAAATAAAACCACTGTGAGAGAAAAGCATCTGTGAGATAACTCAAGTTGAGGCAGTTAGCTGTCATGGGCCACTCGTTGCCTCCTTCCACTTTGGAGACTCCGGACAGGAAGGCAGGAAGCTGGGGGAAAGGAAGCTTCTGAGGCAACACGGTCATGCGCTGCCCGGTTCCAGTGTCTTCTCCCTACTTCTACCGATCCTGCCCCTCAGGATTGCATGGCATCTGCTCGGTATCATCATCCATTCTTCTCCCTTGGGCATCAGTCTGCTCAGGCTGTCATAACAGAATACCACAGACTGGGTGGCTTAAACAATAGACATTTCTTTTCAGTTCTGGGGGCTGGTGATCCAAGATGGAGGTGTTGGTTTTTTTCTGAGACCTCTCTCCCAGGCTTGCACATGGCCAATTTCTCACCTTGCCTTCACATGGTCTTTCCTCTGTGCAGGAGGATGTCTGTGTCCTAATCTCTTCTTATGTGGACGCCAGTCATATTGGATTAGGACCTAGTTATATGACCTCATTTTACTTAATTACCTCTCTAATGGCCCTATCTCCAAATACAGTTACGTTCTGAGGTGTTAGGGGTTAGGACTTCAACATAAGAATTTTAGGAGGACGGGAGGCCCTGAGTGGGTTAGACAGTTGAGCATCTTCCTTCAGCTCAGGTCATGGTTCCAGGGTCCTAGGGTCGAGCCCTGGATCAGGCTCCCTGATCAGTGGGGAGCCTGCTTCTCCCTCTCCTCCCTACTCATGCTTTCTCTCTCTCTCTCTCTCTCTCTCTCAAATGATAAATAAAATCTTTTAAAGAATTTTAGGAGGACATAATTCAGGCCATAACACCTAGCAAGAGTGTTTATTTTATATAAAGTTATGTCAAAAACGTCCTCCTACACATCTTGACTCAAGACCAGCAATCTCCCTACATTATGCTAGGGTTGGGGAGAGTCATAGAAGCTGCCCCTTACACTGAGGCAACGGTGCAAGGTATCTCTTTGTAGCTTGCCAAAGTTAGCACCCTCTTAATACTTCTTGGTGTGTGGATCAAATTCAGCTTTGGCTCCCTAAGACAGATGGTTATAGAAGCTTGTTACTCGGGCCCTGGGTGATTCCAATTAAGAATAACTTGTGGGAGGGATGCCTGGGTGGCTCAGCAGTTAAGCATCTGCCTTCAGCTCTGGGTGTGATCCCAAGGTCCTGGGACTGAGTCCCGTATCAGGCTCCCAGCACGGAGCCTGCTTCTCCCTCTATGTCTCTGCTTCTGTCTCTTTGTCTCTCATGAATAAATAAATAAAGTCTTAAAAAAAAAGATTAACTTGTGGGAAAGGACACCAATGATCCCGGGAAGTAACTCACTGGGAAGAAAGGAGAAATTGAAATGAATCCCAAGCCCGGACCTATAGGATAAAGAAAGCTCCGCGAGGATGAAGCTCACTGGTGTGGTGTTCTGCTGGGGAGAGTTGCTCACATGTGAATGTGAACCATGGAGTGGTGACCTTTGGGCCTGTGGAAGGGATATCACTAAGACCTGTAAGGGGACCCATCCAAACATGAGTATCTTAGCTTAGGCAGAACCAGACTTCAGAAGCCATTGGGGGTGGGGGTGCACTTTGGAAGCAAGAGCAGCAGGGAATGGATCCCACTTCAGTTCTTGCCGGATGCATCCTATATATTGGTTTAGAGCAAGCTCAGAGCCCTCTGGCCAGAGTTCAAAGCTCAGCTGAGCCACTTACTATGTAACCTGGGGCAAGTTATTCTCTGTGCTTTGATGTCCTCATCTGCAAACAAGGATAGTTAGAATCCCTCCTCGTAGAGCCCTTAGGAAGATACTACAATTTATTTATTTATTTATTTATTTATTTATTTATTTATTTATTTATTTATGTTTTATTTTTTTATTTATGATAGTCACACACACACACACACAGAGGCAGAGACACAGGCAGAGGGAGAAGCAGGCTCCATGCACCCGGAGCCCGACGTGGGACTCGATCCCGGGTCTCCAGGATCACGCCGCGGGCCAAAGGCAGGCGCCAAACCGCTGTGCCACCCAGGGGTCCCACAATTTATTTATTTTTAAAAAATATTTTATTTGTTTGACAGAGAGAGAGAGAGAGCACAAGCAGGAGGAGCGGCATGCAGAGAGAGAGGGAGAAACAGACTCACTGCTGAGCAGGGAGCCCAAGGTGGGCTCGATCACAGGACTCCTGAGCAGAAGGCAGATGCTTAACAGACTGAGCCACCCAGGCGCCTCAGAAGATTCAATGACTTAATAAGTTGGAATTGTGTTTGGCACGTTAAGGGTTAAATAGGTGATAGTTCTTAATTATTTCTCTACCTAGTTTCAAAATTGTTATGATTTCTACCTGGGTTTTTTTTAACACAGGACTGATGCCCTTTGCTCTGAGTAAGCCTCAAGATTCTTGGAAGGATGGGAGCTGGATTGGGGGCCTCTATGGGGTAATATACTGGAGTGCCTGCTTATAAGGACTGAGGAAAGAGAATAACTGAAATTTTTTTAGAATATGTGACTTTTGACCCAATTTGCCCCTATGGGGTAATATACTGGAGTGCCTGCTTATAAGGACTGAGGAAAGAGAATAACTGAAATTTTTTTAGAATATGTGACTTTTGACCCAATTTGGTGAAACATATTATGCCTAGAATATGTACCCTTTTTTCTCTGGAAAATACAGACAATAAAATAATAATCACTACATCCCCACCATCCACAGACAACCAGTTAATATTTTAACATAGTTCCTTGGACATTTTTCTATGCCTATATAAATTTTTCATTGATTTTTTTCATATCAATATGCCACTTGTGTTCAATTTTTACCACATTTTATGTATTTTCTCACACACACTTTAAAAATTTTTGTTAACATGATTTTAAATGCTTTCCTGGAAAAAAAAAATAAATGCTTTCCTGGGAGCACCTGGGTTGCTTAGTCAGTTAAGCCTCTGACTCTTGGTCTCAGCTTGGGTCTTGGTCTCAGGGTCATGAGTTCGAGCCCCACATTGGGCTCCGCACTGGGCGTGGACCCTATGTAAAAAAAAATAAAACAAACAAATGAATAAATAGATGCTTGCATTAAGTGCCTATGTCCTGATTTCCCAACAATCACAATTTACTGAATATTTTGTGTATTTATTTTTAATTATTGCTGAAAATAATCACAGTAAAAAACTTTTGTTCGTAAATATTTATCCCCATTTCTGGTTATTTCCTCACATTAGATTCTGATAAAGTTACTGGATCAAAGAAAATAGATTTATTTACTTATTTATTTGAGACAGAGAGGGCATGAGTGGGGGGGAGGGGCAGAAGGAGAGGGAGCAGCAGACACCCCGCTGAGCAGGGAGCCAGATTGCGGGGGGGGGGGGGGGGGGGGGGGGGGGGGGGGGTTGGATCCTGGGATGGGTAACCCTTTGAGCCACCAGGAAATAGACCTTTTTAAAGCTCTTTTTATATCATGACAATTTGCTTTCTAGAAAGGTGATACTTGCCCCACACCATACTCTTCCCAGCACTTTGCTAATTAAATTTTGTTTAATCTTCATATTTTCATTATTTTAAAATATTTTAAATATTTAATGTTTCTCTGCATTTCCATGATTGTGAATTGCTTACTTATGTCCTTTGCCCATTTATTTTCTGTTCATTTTAATCCAATACCACGTCTATGAAAATGTTAAAGGAATGTGAGTGGAGGTAAGTTTGGGGAAAGAAAATGAGGGTGCTGTGATTTGGGAGTTGGAAGACATGCTTTGATTTGCCCCAGGTAGACCTTTTCCATGTTTCTTCTTTTCCCCAAGACCCCAGCCTTTGTCTCTGGTTGGATAGCAGGTGAATTACACGTCAAGCACAAAGCAAAGCCAGAAGGGACAGATTCTGTGGGTCAAGAAATAACAAGCCCTTTTTAGATTCAGTTCTTTACTCACAAAGACAATGAAGAGGGTAACCAAAGGTGCCAGTGGCTCCCCATGGCCAGTGAGCTGGGCAGCCCTGAAACAAAAGAGACCAAATGACTGGAGCACAAGTGATAAGACACTGTTTCTCCAGAGAGTATTCTAGACTGCAGCTAAGTGGTTTTATAGCCTGCAGCGCTGTTCTAAGGCAGAAAGCCTCTTAGCTATCAGCACCCAGGATATGATAAGGCAAGTGCTTTCTCACAGCTGAGTAATATTCCTCTGTGTGTGTGTGTGTGTGTGTGTGTGTGTGTGTACCATACCTTTTTTTTTTTAATGAGGTTTAGAGAAAACCTCATTATGTTTAAATATGCCACTGTCAGTATGCCTGGGTAGCTCAGTGGTTGAGTGTCTGCCTTCAGCTCAGGTCGTGATTCCAGGGTCCTGGGATAGAGTCCCATATCGGGTTCCCTGCGGGGAGCCTATTTCTCCCTCTGCCTGTGTCTCTCATGAGTAAATAAATAAAATCTTTTAAAAAAATAAAATAAACACACCACTGTGTTCGCTATGTACAAGAAGATCAATGAAAACTCTGCATCTCCGGCCATTATTTTGTTGGCCAAAGTGATCCTCATTGTTATGGATCAGCACCTCTTGAGCCTCCTCAGATCTTTCTGTGGCTTTGAGCCATAGTATGGCCCAAAGAGCAGGTGCTTGGAGCCACAATCGAGTGCTGCCTCATGTCCAGTGGCCCCACAAAGGCCTCTAGCATTCTCAGTGACATTCCTGGGGCTTTAGTCTGCACGGAGAACGTTAGGACTTATCTTTTTTTTTAATTTATTTTTTATTTATTTACTTTTTCGTTAGGACTTATCTTGATGGAGGATGGCACATTTAACTAGCACAGCTAATGCGCTAGCTGGAACACTTTTCATTGTAAATGGAGTGAGACAGGACTTCAGAAGCTGACAGCACAATCCCATGACTCCTGTTGATAACTACATCCTAAACCTCTCATACAGGGAGATGTTGCATTCTGATCACAAGCCCAAACAAAATCAGATCATCATTCCACATGACTGCAGAAAAGAAACTCCCACAATCAGCCTAAGGCTGCCATAACAAATTACCACAGACTGGGGGTGGCTTGGGGGAGGGGGTTGCTTAAACAACAGAGATTAATTGTCTCATGGTTCTGGAAGCTGGAAGTCTCAGATCAAGGTGTTGGCAGGGTTGGTTGCCTCTTAGGGCCATAAGGGAAGGATCTGCCCAGACCACTGTCTTTGGCTGCTTAGGTGACTGCCTGCTCCCTTTGTTTCTTCACAACAGCTTCCCTCTATGAGTGGCTGCATTCAAATTTCCCCTTCTTATGAGAACAATACTCCTATTGGATTAGGGCCCACTCTGATGACCTTACTTCAACTTGATGACCTCCGCAAAGACTCTACCTCCAAATAAGATTACATCTTGAGGTACTGGAGGTTAGGACTTCAACATCTGACTTTGGAAGGGACACAATTCAACCTTATCTAGCCTAAGATTTTCCCACTTGCTCCATCACCAGTTGCTCAGTTTGGCTAATGTGGTGGTATACTCTTGGACCAAGAGGTTAGAAAAACGAATCATGAAGAAACATTCTTTTGCAACCCTAAAACCCTAAGAAGAGAACTGACAAGGCTTCAAATTCCAGATCAGAATTCTTTTTTTTTTCAAGGATTTTATTTATTTATTCATGAAAGAGACACAGAGAGAGGCAGAGACATAGGTAAGAGAGAGAAACAGGCTCCCTGTGGGGAGCCCGATGGGGGACTCAATCTGAGGACCCCCGGATCATGACCTGAGCCAAAGGCAGATGCTCAACCACTGAGCCACCCACCCATTCATCACCAGACCAGAATTCTTGAGGGACATACTAATGCCAAACTTCAAATCTCGTGATTTCAATCATGATTCCTGGAGACTAGCAGCAATCACTCTGCCCTGGAGTAATGTTAAGAAAAATGAGATAAAATCTGGAAATAAGCAAGATGGTGTCTTGGCCTTTAAATACTGTGCTGGGTGATGCCTGGGTGGCTCAGTGGTTGAGCGTCTGCTTTCGGCCCAGGGCAGGATCCTGGAGTCCTGGGATCGAGTCCCACATCAGGCTCCCTGCATGGAGCCTGCTTCTCTCTCTGCCTATGTCTCTGCCTCCCTTTCTCTCTCTCTCTCTCTCTCTCTCTCTCTCTCTCTCTCATGAGTAAATAAATAAATAAATAAAATCTCTTTAAAAATGCTGTGCTGGAAGCACCATCCTATAAGCTTGACTAAGGCCCAGCTGACTCTCTAAGAGAACATAGCTTGTTTGGCATCCAGTGTACTGCTGAATAGTACTTAGATACTAGATCAGTCTATAAAGTTAGAGGGCAGACTTCTAGAAATCTGGTAAATCGTGAAGATTTTTTTCTGCTTGGTAGGAAAGATCCCAAAGCTCATGTGTCTTTTTCCATTTAGGGCATTAACCAGATTTGAATCCATGGTAGCAATGTTATTTAAATAGTCCTTTTTCTTTACTAACTATATAAAGCCCTACTTCTCATATCCTCTCTGAACCAACTTGTTGACCTTTGGACTTCCTCACTAATAAATTAAGTAACTATTGGACATTGGGTCACTGCCAATTGGTATAGGAATTGGGTTTTTAATATTGCAAAAATTACACTCTGGTAATATCCTTTTCTTTTTTAACAAAACATTTCATTTATTTATTTGAGGGAGGGAGGGAGAGAGAGAGAGAGGGAGAGAGAGAGAATGAGCAGGGAGGACAGGCAAGGGAGAGAGAGAGAGAGAGAGAAGCAGGGAGCCTGACCAGCTCAGTCTCAGGACCCTGAGATCATGACCCGAGCCAAAGATAGATGCTTAACTGACTGAGCCACCCACACACCCCTGGTAGGACCCTTTTCAAGGAAGAGTTTCTTTATCAATGAAGAGGCAATAGGGTACATGACTATAAAATTGAATGTTACCATTGTTAAAATAAAAAACTGGGCAAGAGATATGGGAACTGAATTTATTTCAGCTCGCAAGAAAAGACAATGTGATAGGTTTGATAAGAGTTTACACTGCCTCAACAGGAACTGTAAGCATCGGTCTGATGAACAGTTTGGAAAAAAAAGAAAAATTTGTAGTCCTACCAATTTAGAATCGAAACACCAGGCCCACATACAAATGTCAAGATCATCCTAACTGGAAAGTTTTTAAGAGTTTGACCAAATTGGTACTTCTGGTTGTCTGAATGTCTGGTTATGTAGTTATCTTGGGGGATTGTTAACAGATCAGTGTAGTTTGCATTAGGAATTTTGTTCTTTGAATATCTGACTCTAGTGGCTGATTTTTGGTTGGCTTTCATCAGCCTGCACTGGTTGACTTCTCTTCTCCCACTGAGGGTTTTCATAACTTGTGGCAGATACATAACTGCTGGGGAAGTATCGTCTTCTTAGTCCTTTGTATAATGTGCTGACAAATATATATTCTGAAGCCAACTAGGATATGAAAGATATGTAGTATGTGCAAACTTAGACCCTGACTCACCAAGAAATAATATCCCTAATACCTCTGGACAGGCAGCTTATAGTATAATTGATGAAACAAACTGTAGAGCCCTTCATTTGTACAGGTCCTATACATACCCCAGAAAGGGCCCTAACAATTTGCTATTCATAATTTTGTATTATTTCTCTTTAAAAGGACCCAGCCCAATGTAAATTGGTGCAGCTGGTATGGAAAACAGTATGGAGGTTCCTCCAAAAATTAAAAATAGAACTACCATGTGATCCAGCAATGGCACATGTGGGTATTTATCTGAAGAAAATGAAAACATTAACTTGAAAAGATATATGCACCCTCTTGTTCACTGAAACATTATTTACAATAGCCAATATATGGATGCATCCAAAGTGTTCATCAGTGGACGAATGGATGAAGAAGAAGATGTACACACACACACACACACACACACACACGAATATTATTCAGCCATAAAAAAAGAATGAAATCTTCACATTTGTGACAACATGGATGGAACTTGATGGCATTATGCTAAGTGAAATAAATCACATAGAGAAAGACAAATACCACATGATCTCACTTATATATGGAATCAATGCAAACAAACAAAAACCAAAAATCAGGTTCATAGATACAAAGAAAAGAAGGATGGTTGCCAGAGGTTGGTGAGAGTAAGTGGTGGGCAAAATGAGTGAAGGTAGTTGAAAGGTACAAACTTCCAGTTATAAAATAAATAAGTTCTGGAGATGTACAGCATGGCGACTAAAGTTAATAATATTGTATTGCATATATGGAAGTTGCTAAGAGAGTAGATCTTAAAAGTTTTCATCATCAGAATAAAAAATTCCATAAGTAAATATAGTAAGATGTTAAGTAGATTTATTGTCGTGATTATTTCTCAATATATACAAATATCGAATCACTGCATTGTACACTTGAAATTAATATAACGTTGTATGCCAATTATATCTCAATTTAAAAAAGGACCCCCCAAAATAAAAAAATAAGAAAATTAAAAAGGACCCAATCCAAATTGTATAAACTTCAAACCCTACTAATCCTGTCTTAGAGTGAACTGTTATTAGATATCATCCTTGGCACCACGAGAATTAGTGAGCATGTGAAAGAAGTCCCAAAAAGATGTTTTCCTCTCTGGTTCACTTTCTTATCCTGGTCTTAGAATGTACTATGCAGCTTGGTGTTTGTGGTAGAGAGGTGAGAAGGTGGGCATCATACGAAACCAGCAGAGCAACTCTTAGGGAAGATTTTTGTCTAGAATGAACATTGACTTTTCTCCACTTTTGTCAGGCACTGGGAAAGGAAGAGGGAGAGAAGCTGGAAAGAAATACTACTCTTCAAAGTCCCAGGAAATGTCAGGCTTGCCTAGTTATTGGCCATCTCTGTGATAATAGCCATTTTCTTGTGTAAGATTTAGGAAATGTTATCAAATATCCTTTTACTAAAACTTTGCCTTGTGGCATCGGTTATCTTGCCCAAATCTTTCTTTTTCAGTATTTTGAAATAATTTTTATAGTATACAAATGTCACAATTATGGGGGTTGGAACCTTCTAGATGTCAGATTCAGACTTATTTTTTTAAAAAGACTTATTTTTTTGTCTCCATGTGTAGAGAAAACTAGAAAATATCTCTCATTTAGCTTGGGTGAAATAGCAAGCAGTTCTCTTTTGTTAATAAAATCTCAAGAAGAAAAACAAATTTCATGAACTAACATACTCTAATTAGCTCTGAGTTTTATCATAGTTTCTCCCTTCTGAAAAGTATTGAAATAGATATTTAGAAAATGGAAATTCCACCAGAAAAAATTTTTTTTTAGTCCAGAAGCTATTTTTTAAAATAGTTTCCATTGGAATTGCTTTGCTGTAAAAAGTTACTGGAATTATTTTTATTTTATGCTGCTAAATCCATTCACTTCTGAGAAGTCTTTCTCTACTCTTCCACCCTCCCCACCCCAATCTGAGTTAGAAGTCTGTTTCCCCTGTTATCCTTCTGTACTAACATTTGAATATTTTTCACTTGGCTTACATCGAGAATTTTGCCAACAACAGTGAATAAGATATCCAATGCTAAGAGCAGTCAGAAAAACACAGTCTTTATAACCTGATTACACACAATTTTTGATGCTTTTAGAGATAATTAGAACTGGTCAATAAGGTAGTAAAAAAATCAGTAAGAAGTGCCTAAAAGCTAAAGAATGAGAAGAATTTTGGTTCAGAAAACTAAGAAAAGAAAATAACAGTTATATGCCTGTGCAATTTTTTTAACCTTCCAATCATCTTCTTTGGTACATATGTAAGACTAATGACTGAGTTGACTCCGTTGTGGTGGCCAGCCTCTGAGATGACACCCCAAAGATCTGTGCCTTCCAGTATACATTCCCTTGTTCAGTGCCCTCCCTTAATGAATTAGGGCCATCCCCATGTGACCAATAGAGTCTAGTGGAAGACATATTGCATGATATCTGAGACTACATCTTAAGAGGCCTTGCAACTTCTGTCTTTGTCTCTTGGAGCCTTTAGATGGAGAGATCATGTGGAGAGGCCTTGAGATTTCACATAGTGTGGTTTCTGGCAGTCCTCTCAGCTGAGACTCTGCATGTTAGCATAGAAGTTCAGTTGTCCCCATAGAGCCCTGCCTTAATTTCAGATTTGTGAGCAAAGTAAAGAAACTGTTGTTTAAGCTATTATGTTTCAGGTGATTTGTTATGCAGCAATAAATAACTGAAATACTCCTCCTCTCCCTTCTCCTTCATTTATCAAGTGTGTCCTTCATTGAGTGCAGAGTGAGCAAGCATGTGTCAGGTCAACTCAAGAATAGGGACTTTTCCAGCTGCTGTTGTTGGGGTAATTGACTTATTCATGATATATATATATGTATATATATATATATATATACATATATATATACCTCTTCATGTCTGTCTTCTGAGAAGTAACTATGCCACTTCTGTGGTCAAGACCCAGAATTTCTTGGGAACCTGTGGCCAGGTACAAACTCCGCAACTCAACTTAGCTGAACATATCTATTAAGCTGAATATGAAGGGCAGCATTCTACAGAACAGAAGTCAAAAGAGTGTAAGTAGCAGGAAGGGTACAGGCAGAAGGAACAACCCATTTCTGTCTGGACGTTTTGGAGTTGGGACTGCCAGCACATGCTTCCTTTGTAGGACCTGCTCCCCCCCCATGTTTGTAATATGAAATTCATCCTTGCAGCTGCAGCCGTTAGACCAAGGGTGTACACTTGACCGATGGAGAACCATTCTATTGTTGATTGGCCAGCAATTTATGTGGTTCTCTTCCTTGAGAATCTGAACTAAGTTATAAAGAGATTGTGGCATACTTGGACAGAAAAGCCGTAAGGAATCAGAGTGGGATAGCTGTTCTCAGCCACGTATATAGTGCATGCTGATGGATATGTAAAGAGAGCTGGTTTGCACACGTACACACACACACACACACACACACACACACACACACGAAAGTGGTGATGAGAATCCATGATGGGTAGGGAGGGAAAAAAGAGAGAGGAGCAGAAAAGAAAGAGTAAGCTAGAGAGAAAGAAAGAGCATGACAGCTCTAGTACCTGCTCTGTTCCTTGGCTTTCTAGTCCTCAGTTTTTAAATTTTAATTTAATTATTTTATTTTTTGTTGGGGGTGATGGTGGGATGGGATTTAACAGAATGGGGACTTTATCTGCCCTTTCCTTAGGGTCCCTGAAAAGATCACTGTTGGATCTAGATTTTTGTTTTAGGTTTGAGTTTCTCATTAATGAGTACTTCAAAACTATGAGCGTTTTAGGTATTGTTTCTCTAAAATTAATTTTGTTGTTTGTTCATTAAGTGGAAGAGCATCACTGTGGGACAGAGCTCCCCTAGGCATCAGAAGGCCTAAAGACATATTTCTTTACTTTTTTATTTCAGACGAATCAGAAAGGAATGCATTCAGGGTAGGAGGGAGCATTGAACAATACAGGCTCTGGGTTTTTCTAGTCCCTGATCAACCACTCTCATTGTGATTATGGATTCATCCCTTAATCTCTGTAGACCTGTTTCCCACCACTACACGGTGGTCACAATGTTAACATTCTATGACTATAAAATATCTAAGGGTCTTACCCAAAACATCCTCCCATAGACCTTTCATCTCAGCTGGAAGAAGAAAAAGTATGTATGTATGTATAGGGTAAAGACCCTATTGCCTAAGATCTGGAACTTAAATTTGCAGTAATTTCTAATACTTGAACACATGTACTTTTCTTCCTGATTGGGCAACAAAAGACAGGAAGTGAAAAAGAGAACATTCTTAATGCTCAAGTTAAGTCAGAGACTCATTTAGGACATATGCTAGATGTGAATAAGCGTGGGAAAGTAAAAAGATAACCAAATTTAAACTTGACCTGATTCACATTTGGTGTCCTACTAAGATGTCAAAATACTGTACAGAGAATTTAAGCAACAACTTGCCTTTGGGAGGGGGTGGGACAGAGGGAGAAGGAGAGAATCTTAAGCAGGCTCCACCCCAGCAGAGCCCCACCCGGGGTGGGGGTGGGCCTCCTTCTCACCACCATGAGATCATGACCTGAGCCAAAATCAAGAGTCCCAGGCTTTACCAACTGAGCCACCCAGGTGGTCTTTTTTTTATTGTCACATAAGCAATACATGTGTATTGTAGTAAACTTGGCCCAAGTGTAACAAATTTTCATAGAGTGTATATATATATATATATATTTAATACCTTCACTATATGTTGGCAAATCGAACTCCAATAAAAAAAAAACCCTTCAGACAAAGTCTATACCACTTGCTCAGAGTTGACTGTTCATCTGGCAATCCTCCACCAAGCTATAAATTGCGCAAGAACCCCTTTGCTATGTAACTCCCCCCGCCCCCTCACCATATACACACTCTAGTCACTTTGTTTGATAAGGAATATAGAAAAGGTTATAAACACTTCCTTTACTAGCATGCATTCATTCATGAATGCATTTAACAAACGTTTTATCGAGCACCTAGCACGGAGCTGAGCCAGACCTAGGGAATTCAAAGGTACGTGCTCTTTTTTTTTTTTTTTGTGGAAAGGTACGTGCTCTTATTTTTTTTTTTAATTTTTATTTATTTATGATAGAGAGAGAGAGAGGCAGAGGGAGAAGCAGGCTCCATGCACCGGGAGCCTGATGTGGGATTCGATCCCGGGGCTCCAGGATCGCGCCCCGGGGCCAAAGGCAGGCGCCAAACCACTGCGCCACCCAGGGATCCCGGTACGTGCTCTTAAAGAGAGGCCTTCTGGCCTCAAGAAATTCACATTTCTAATAGGGAGAGAATACACAATTATTTTACTAAGTACTCGTGCAACTTTAGAGTGAGACGTACAAGGATTAAGAAAGCCCAGAAGAGAAGGCAAAAGGGAGTGTGGCTGGGGGAAGTTTCGGAGGGAGCGCCACTAGCCAGAAGATGTTGGGGTTGATGGGGACGGGGCAGGAAGGGCAAATCACGAATTTCAGGGCCTCTTCCTGTGTCAGCCGCAACTACTGTTCCCTCACCACTTGCATCATAAAACTGAAGCTTAATGTTCAATTAGGGATCCTTCGCGCGCTTAGAACTTAGAAACTGAGAACCAAGGGCAAAAAGACAAGGCTGCAGAAGCCTGACTCTCAATGGCTGGGGAGCCCCAGAGAGTCCCCGGCGGCGCGGGGCGGGGCCGGGGGCGGGGCCAGCGGTGCGTGCGCCGGAGCCCGAGGGCCCGCCCCTGGGGGCTGGCGCCGGAGCGGGCAGGGGATTGGTTGTGTGCCTACGTCGACCTCCCTTCATAGGTCGCGCAGGGCTGCTCGCGGGGCTTTGATTGGCTCACTGGGCGCTGAGTGGTCATTGGCTGAGATGGGTCGTCTGGGCGACTGAGAGGAAAAAGAGAAGGGGTGTTGGGCCTGGCGGGCTGACCCGGGCTGGGGACTGCCGGGCGGTTTGGCGGGGCGGGGTCCGGAGAGCTGCGGGGCCCGGGCGCCTGGGGTTCACGCCACACTCCCCAAGAGGTGCCTGAAAGAGCGGGCCGGCGAGGGGTGGCGGTCCGCAAGCAGGGACCATGGGGTGCTTCTTTTCCAACAGGCGGAAGGCTGAGAAGGAGTCGCAGCCCGAGGGCGAGGGGGAGCGGCCGAAGCAGTACAGCTGGGACCAGCGCGAGAAGGTAACGCAAGTCCGGTGGCCGCCGGGCTCAACCCTCTCGAGAGCCGCTCGACGAGGGTCCCTTGCGGCCCGGGCCGACCCGGCAGCTGCAGCGCTCGCGCGCTCTCCTTTCTCAGCGCGAGTAGTCGAAGTCGGGGGGAATGACTTTTTGGGGTGCGATGAGATACAGCGCTGGAGAGGGCGCCAAGGGGAACTGTGAAGCGCTGGAAGGGGCCTTAGAGCTTAGGGTCAGAGCCCTGGGGGCTTTCCCTGCAGTCCGAGGGTGGACTCTAGGGGAGGAAGGAGAGCCGTGAATGCCCCAATCTCAAATCTGCTCATTTCACCGGCAGCGCCCAAGAGGGGTTTGGTCCACTCCTCGAGTTACACGTGGGACCGATTCTCAGCTTTTTCGCGGCTCATGTTCGTCTGTGGCTGTTTTCTCTTTTGTCTGCCCTAGCCGTTGAATCTCTTTGGTGCCTGATGGTATATTCCACTCCTGAATTCTCGCAGTTCCGAAGTGGACTGTCGAACGTACGGCTTTGCTTTTCCTCCTCTTCCAGTTGTACAGAAGGAATAATGAAAATTGAATCAGTGTTGGGACGTATGTCAAGACTGTATGGTGACAATAACCAGCATAAACTAGGCAATATGTGACTATTGTTTTCAATGAATGAAAACGCCCTTCATTTTACTTTTGTATATAGCCAGAAACGAGAAAGCTTTGGGACGTCCACTGGTGTTGCACAAAACACAGTTAGTCATAAATTTCATCATGTTTCCTCTTTCTACATAGTTCTGCATTTGTGCTTAGTAAAATACTTTGATACACTTGTCAAGTATTTTTCTTTTCTAAACGAAAATACTTTTTTAAAGATTTTATTTGTTTATTCATGATAGAGAGGCAGAGACACGGGCAGGGGAAGAAGCAGGCTCCATGCTGGGAGCCTGCCACGGGACTCGATTCTGGGACTTCACGCCCTGGGCCAAAGTCAGATAGATGCTAAACCGCTGAGCCACCCAGGGATCCCCAAAAAGACTTTTAAATAAACGTTAAGAACAGTTACGTCCTTGCTTAATGCAACATATCTTCACTCATGAATACTTTGGAGTAAAGTTTGTATTCATGTTACGATTTCATAGACCTCCCTGCATGACTTTCAGTCACAGGAATGTTATTCATATAAACTAAGTTCTCCAAGTGTAAGCAATGCGAAGCTTTTTGCAGAATTCTGAGCTGCATCTTTCTTCCTTGTTTTTCAGATCCTTCTTGGGTTGCATGGTATATTTATTGTCCTCTTATATATATATTTGATAGCATCCTTTTATTGTGTAGGAATGAAAAATACTGTGCTTTCTGGTGTACAAGAAGTTTGCACTTATCAAAGTTATTTAGTGGACAGTTTTTAAGAGTCATTTCCTCAGCCTTAGTATTTCTAACAATGCTCTTTAATCTTGAACTGGCTGCCATAGAGAAGCTTGTGTATTTGATTTTTATTTTAGCTTTTTATTTTGAAATCTTAGGCTAAAACTAAAGTGCTTTTATTATTTTTTTAAAATTTAGTGTAGGGATCCCTGGGTGGCGCAGCAGTTTGGCGCCTGCCTTTGGCCCAGGGCGCGATCCTGGAGACCCGGGATCGAATCCCACGTCAGGCTCCCGGTGCATGGAGCCTGCTTCTCCCTCTGCCTGTGTCTCTGCCTCTCTCTCTCTCTCTCTGTGACTATCATAAATAAATAAAAAAAAAATTAAAAAAAAAATAAAATAAAATAAAATTTAGTGTAGTCTCAGTTGCCCTTTGACTCATTACTTTGTAAAAAATGATTTTGTGGTTAGCTTTTATTAACAATGTTCAGGTTAGTCAGAATTGCATATGTCAATCTTTCTCCTTTTTTTAAGATTTTATTTATTTATTAGAGAGAGAGAGAGATCTCGCACGTGTGTGCACAGTGGGAGGGGAGAAGCAGAGGGAGAGGAACAAGCAGACTCCAGGCTGAGCACAGAGCCAGGTGCAGGTCTTAATCCCAAAACTCTGAGATCATGACCTGAGTGGAAATCAAGAACCAGTTGCTCAGTGGACTGAGGCACCCAGGTGCCCCTTTTTCCTTTTAGATACATGAATGTATACTGTGATCTTTTTCTTTTTGGCTAAGTAAATATATCGAAAAATAGAACAGTGGACACCAACATCCAAACTTTCCCCCCCATATGAGCCGTATAGTAAACTTTCTTTCTTTTTCTTTTTTTAGTATAGTAAACTTTCAATTGTAGACACTGTTTTGAGCTTACAAGGAACATTTTGGGAGAACACTAGTAGGGTACTGTAGATGTAGAGGTGTAAGACATTACTGGATATGCAAAATGAGCTCATACTTCTGCATATGTGCGTAATCAAAGTTAAAATATTGATTAACTCACCTAATCAGAATTTTTCTTAATAAATGGACATTATATTCTGAAAACAACCCAGTTTAAAAATCTGCTGGACTATTAGAGAAAGAGAATTACTAGCTTACATTTTGAGACAGTGGAGGTACCACATTTCCCAACATTGCTTTTTCTTTTTGTGATTTTTTTCTTTTTTGTTTTGAAATCATTAGGAGTTCACTCTAGGTGTCTCATTTATAGTGGCTAAATTTTATATGATTTTAAATATTTTTTCTAGTTCTTTATCTCTTATGAGGCCAATTTAGGCTAGTGTGCAAATGTTCTATATTAGCCCAGTGGTAATTCTACTGAGTTTAGCATGGTCTTGCTTGCTCCTAGAAGATTTTAGTTGTACCTTAAAAGGAACAGAATGCAAATACAGCCCAGAGAATAGAAGTGAGATATGTTTTAAAGTTACATCAGACAACTACCATTCAACTTTAGATGTAAAAACATAATGCATTGCCTGAAAAGTTTCCTTGCAACTTGGAAAAGTGGTGTTTAAATTTTTCCTTAGGTTGTGTAATCAGAGTATCTTTGTTCAGAGGCACCTTCTGGGTTTTGCGTTTTGAGTTGTGTAATTGGGTCAGTCTTAGGGGACTGAAGCTAGGAGAAATTGTCTCAATTAGAATGTTTGGAGACTAAGTGTTGTCATGGCAACTGATACACTGTAATCAACAGTGTATGAAGCTTATTTTCTATTGCTGCTAACTTTGAAAAAATGAAAAGCTTACTGTACAATTACTACATTGGCATGAGAAATATTTTGGGGTTGTAAGATTTTTTTTAATTTTTAAAAATTTTTAAAACTTTTATTTATTTATTCATGAGAGACAGAGAGAGAGGCAGAGACACAGGCATAGGGAGCCTGCAGGGAGCCTGATGTAGGACTTGATCCCAGGACCCCGGGATCATGCCCTGAGCCAAAGGCAGACTATCAACCACTGAGCCACCCAGCCGTCCCGAATTTTTTTTTAATTTAAATTCAAGTTAATTAACATATAGTGTATTAGTTTCAGGGTTAGAATTTAGTGATTAATCAGTTGCATATGACACCCAGTGCTCATTCCATCATGTGCCCTCCTTAATGCCTATCACCTAGTTACACGATCCTCCATCCACCTCCCCTCCTCACCCTCTATTTGTTCCCTATTGTCAAGAGACTCTTAGGGTTTGCCTCTCTCTGTTATTACCTTATTTTATTTTTCCTTCCCTTCCCCTTTGTTCATCAGTAAAATTCCACATATGAGTGAAATCATATGGTATTTGTCTTTCTCTGACTTATTTCACTTAGCATAGTACCCTCTAGTTCCATCTGTTTTTAATTTTTTTTTAATTTTTTATTTATTTATGATAGTCACAGAGAGAGAGAGAGAGGCAGAGACACAGGCGGAGGGAGAAGCAGGCTCCATGCACCGGGAGCCTGATGTGGGATTCGATCCCGGGTCTCCAGGATCGCGCCCTGGGCCAAAGGCAGGCGCCAAACCGCTGCGCCACCCAGGGATCCTAGTTCCATCTGTTTTTAAATCATTTGGACAGAAATGCTTTTATCCTTTTTTGCCTGTATGCTGCCTCTCATAGCTAGGCAACCTATTCAATATATAAGTACTCAGACACCAAGGAAGACTCAAAATTATAAAATTATCCCTGCCCTTAAAGAGCTGACTGCTTTTATTGAATTAAGACAGGAAATATTTAAGTACAAACAAGGAAAAGATGAGAGTACAGAAAAGTAATTTTCATTTTCTAGTTATTCATACCAATACTCCTCCTAGAAATGAGGATTAGTTCTCTGAACAGTGATGGCATAGGTATGAAAATTGTGAATTTGAGTATGGGCAACACATCTTGTGTCCATTACAATTGTCTCTCATTTGATAGAAATAAAACTAAACAAAAGCCTTATGCCAGAAATTCAAGTAATTGCATTTTATTTGCTATCTGTTTCATGACCTTGGATAAAGCAGTCAATTTGCGCATTTCAGGTTCCTTGGCTGTAAAATGGAACAGTGCTAAAGATTTCTCTACTATTTAACAAGGCAAAGCCCTGTCTTGACAAAAGGAGGTTAGACAATAATGGTCACTTCTTTTTTAAAAAAAATATTTATTTATTTATTCATGAGAAAGAGAGAGAAAGAGAGAGGCAGAGACACAGGCAGAGGGAGAAGCAGGCTCCATGCAGGGAGCCTGACGTGGGACTCCATCCTGGGTCTCCAGGATCACGCCCTGGGCTGAAGGTGGTGCTAAACCGCTGAGCCACGCAAGCTGCCCAATAATGGTCACTTCTGAAGATAGCACTCAGACCACAGATTGGGGAGCATAGAACCGGTCTTATTATAAAGCAGATCATAAATTCCTGGGGTTGTTCATCAGTGGAAGAAGTGGCTTTGTGAGGAACCCATCTCATTAGTCAAAAGATTCAGACAGAGATTGGATGGCCACCTATTATTCTAGGTATTGATTGCTGCATACCAAACCACTCTCAAACTCAGTGGCTTAGAATAATAGCAAGTACTTATATTGTTTACAACTCTGTGATTTGTGTAGGGCTTAGCAAGCTTGGCTGTCTGGCATCAGATGCAGCAGCTTGACTGAGGGCTAGAGGATCCGCTTTCAATATGGCTTTAATAACAGAGCTAGCTGGTAAGTTAATCCTGGCTTTTGGCTAGGGTGAGGGCTAGGGGCGTCTTTATGTAGCCCAGGCTTCTGCACAGTATGATGGCTGGGTTCCAAGGGCAAGTCCTAAGAGACTGAGGGAAACTTCGTGGCTTTTTCTAACTAGCCTCTGAAGTGATGTAGCATCACTTCTGCCACATTCTGCTGGTTGAGGTAGTCGCATATGTGCACCCATGTTCGAGGGGAGGGGACTTTTCATGGGAGGTGTGTCAAAGAATTTGCATGTTTTAAATCTCTTATGTAAAGTTGTTACCGTTTTTTGAAGGAGATAACTAGCTTTTTGTTTTATTCATTTTAAAAGCAGCTTTATCTCTAATCATCAGGGAATGCAATATAAAACCACAATGAGGGGCGCCTGGGCGTCTCAGTGTTTAAGCATCTGCGTTCAGCTCCTGATCCCTGGATCCTGGAATCGAGTCCCACATCAGGCTCCCTGTGAGGAGCTTGCTTCTCCCTCTGCCTGTGTCTCTGCCTCTTTCTGTGTGTCTCTCATGAATAAATAAATGAAATCTTTAAAAAAAAATAAAACCACAGTGAAGGGCCCCTGGGTGGCTCAGTTGATTAAGCCTCTGACTCTCCATTTCGGCTCAGGTCATGATCTCAGGGTAATGAGAGAGCCCCATGTTGGGCTCCGTGCTCAGCAGGGAGCCTGCTTGAGACTCTTTCCCTCTTCCTCGGCTTCTCCCTCTGGTCACTTGCTGTCTCTCTTTCTCACTCTAAAATAAATAAATTTTTTAAACAATGAGATAGCACCTCACACCTGTCAGAATGGCTAAAATAAAAAACTCAAGAAGCAACAGTGTTGGCCAGGATGTAGAGAAAAGGGCGTCCTCTTGGATTGTTGCTGTTGGTGGGAATGCAGCCTGGTGTGGAATACAGAATGGAACTCCTTCAAAAAATAAAAAATATAACTACCCTACTATCCAGTAAGTATAAGTAAGTGTAAGTAAGTATGAGTAAGTACCCTACTGCCCAAAGAATACAAAAACACTAATTTGAAGGGATATATGCACCCCTGTGTTTGTTGCAGCATCATTTACAATAGCCAGAGCTGGAAGCAGCCTGAGTGTCCCATCAATAGATGAAGGATAAAGAAGATGTGGTGTATATATATAATGGAATATTAGCCACAGAAAGAGTGAAATAAAAAATCAAAAAAAGAAAAAAAAAGAAAGAATGAAATCTTTCCATTTGCAACAACATGAATGGAAGATAGGGGGTATAATGCTAAGTGAAATGAGCCAGTCAAAGAAAGACAAATACCATATGCTTTCACTCATATGTGGAATATAAGAAACAAAACAAATGAACAAAGGAAAAAACAAACAAACCAAAAAACAGACTTATAACTGTAAAGAACGAAAAGACAGTTACCAGAGGGGAGGTGGGCAGGGGGGATGGGTAAAATAGGTGAAGGGGATCAAGAGTACACTTACCTTGATGAGCTCTGGGTAATATATGAAACTGTTGAATCACTGTTTTTTTTTAAAGATTTTATTTATTTATTCATGAGAGACAGAAAGAGAGGCAGAGACACAGGCAGAGGGAGAAGCAGGCTCCTCTCAGGGAGCCAGACATGGAACTCCATCCGGGGCCTCCAGGGTCACACCCTGGGCTGAAGGTGGCGCTAAACCTCTGAGCCACTGGGACTGCCCTCTGCTGAACTTTTTAAAAGTGTCTGCACTGCCAACTGTTAAGGATTCAAATTTCTTCACGTACATAAAGTTTTGGTAAAGGGGAAAAGCACAGAGTGAGAAGTATATGGGACTGGGGTTTTAATTTATATTCTACACACCAGTATACCTCATTGGTAAAGGCAATGAGGTATACTTTTCCAAGCTTTTCCAGCTCTCAATTTCCTAAGATCCACTCCAGTTGTCTAATTCTCAGGGTGGGGTGGGGGAAGCGTTGCTAGCAGCATTCAGGCAGATCTGGGTCAACAAAGGGAATGTAAAATTAGATTAAGATTAGATGACATGGAAAATCCTTTTCAATCCTAAAATTTCATAATTCTATTTCATAGTTATATATTTAGCAACATGGTGAACTAATATAAATACAGGTCTTCACCTTCTTTTGTTCTCAGTGTACATAAGATCAAGGTACTGGTATTTATTATTATTTCTATAATTACATTGCACTGCCATTTTATTTATGAAATAATCTTTCAACTATAATAGCTGCATAGTCCTGAAACTGATTTAACAAAGTTGAAATTTTAAGTAATTTTATTTTAATTGAAGTATAATTTACATGGATAATTTACATTTTATCCATCCATTAAAGACAGAGAGAGACAGAGACATAGGCATAGGCATTTACATTTTATCCATCCATTAGAGAGGGAGACAGACAGAGACATAGGCAGACATAGGCTCCCCGCAGGGAGCCCAATGCAGAACTCAATCCTGGGACCCCAGGATCATGTTCTGAACTGCAAACACTCAACCACTGAGCCACCCAGGCATCCCAATCTACCCTTTTATTTTTTTTAAGATTTTTATTTATTCATGAGAGACAGAGAGGCAGAGACATGGGCAGAGAGAGAAACAGGCTCTCCGTAGAGAGTCTGATGCAGGACTTGATCCCAGGACCCCAAGATCATGCCCTGAGCCAAAGGCAGATGTTTAACCACTGAGCCACCTAGGCATCCCAGAAATTTACCCTTTTAAAGTATATACTTCTGAGTTTTGGCAAATGAACAGTCGAGTAACTGATCACCACAATTGAGATATAGAACAGTTTTATCTCCCCACCCCCCAAATTTCATCATGCTCCTTTGTAGTTGACTCCACTCCAGCCTCTGATCAGTTTTTATCCCTATAGTTTTGGGGGGTTTTTTGGATTTATTTATTTATTTATTTTTGAAGATTTTATTGAGAGAGTGAGAGGCAGATGCAGACTCTGCTGAGTGGGGAGCCCAATGCAGGGATCAATCCTGGGATTCCAGGATCATGACCTGAGCTGAAGGCAGATACTTAACTGACTGAGGCACCCATGCACCCCCCACACACAAAGTTTTCTTTTTTTAAGTAATCTCTGCACTGGCACATGGGGCTCAAACTCATGACCCTATTATCAAGGGTTCCATGCTCTACCAACCGAACCAGCCGGGTGCCCCTTTCCCTATAGTTTTGTCTTTTTGAGAATGTCATATTACATGAAATCATGTAATATGTAACCTTTTGAGTCTGCCTTCTTTCATTTAGCATTATACCTTTAAAATTCACCCATGTTGTTGCATGTATCAGGAGTTCGTTTTTATTGTTGAGTTGTATTCCACTATATGGGTGTACCATGTTTATCCATTCACCAGTTGAGGAACATTTGGCTTGTTTTCAGTTTTGAAAGCCAAATAATTTTTTAATTATGAAGAAAGCTACCATAAATATTTGCATACAGGTTTTTGAGTGAGCATAATTTTTCATTTTGTTTGGGTGAATACCTAGGTGTAGGATTACTGACTCATGTGGAAATTGTATATTAAACTTTTTAAGAAACTGCTAAACTATTTTTCAAAGTGGCTATGCCAGTTTGCATTCTTACCAGCAATGTATGAGATCCAGTTGCTATGCCACCAGTACTTGGTATGGTCAGGTGTTTTTTTTTTTTTTAACTTTAGCCATTCTAATAGGCATGTAGTAGTATTTCATTGTGGTTTAACTTGTATTTCCCTGATGACTAATGATGTTGAGCATTTTTCCATATACTTAGTTGCCACCCATATATTTTCTTTGGTGAAGTGTTTATTAAAATCTCTTGCCCATTTTTTACTGGATTGTTTTCTTAATTGAGTTTTGAGACTTTTTTTATATCCTGGACACAAGTCTCTTGTCATATATGTGTTTTGCGATTTTTTTCCCAATTAATTATTTGAATTCTCTTAACAGTGTCTTTTGAAGAACAAAAATTTTCTATTTTGATAAAAGTCTAGTTTTCAATTTTTTCTTTTATGGATTGGGTTTTTGGTTTCATACCTAGAAAATCTTTGCCTAACTAAGAATACAAACATTTTCTCATCTATGTTATTCTAGAGTTTGTAGAGTTTTTGATTTTACAGTTAGGTTCTGTAATCCATTTTGAATTAATTATTTGAATGAATTAATGGTGCAAAATGTGAGAGGTTCTTTTAATTTTTTTTACATATAGATTTCCAATTGTTCCAACACTATTTGTTGAAAAGACTTCTTTGTTTATTGAGTTGCCTTTGCACCTTTGTCAGTGTATATGTTAGTCTATTTTTGAATCCCTATTCTGTTTTATTGATTTATGTACCTAGTAAACATTGTTTTCTGCTTGAATATGGTTAAACATGAAGAAGCAATCAAGAAAATACTTAGGAGTCAGGGATCCCTGGGTGGCGCAGCGGTTTAGCGCCTGCCTTTGGCCCAGGGCGCGATCCTGGAGACCCGGGATCGAATCCCACATCGGGCTCCCGGTGCATGGAGCCTGTTTCTCCCTCTGCCTGTGTCTCTGCCTCTCTCTCTCTCTCCGTGACTATCATAAATAAATAAATTAATTAATTAAAAAAAAAAGGAGTCAGACTGCCTGGGTTTGAAACTCAGCTCAAGCATTTACTGTGTGTGACTTTGGGCAAGTTATTTAGCCTCTGGATACCTAAATTTTCTCATCTGTAAAAGGGACAATAGTACACAACTCTCATAGGGGTTTTTATGAATATTTTTAAAAAGATATTATTTCTTTGGGAGCGTAGATATGCAGGGATGGCGGGGCCAAAGGGAAGGGAGAGGGCTGGTGGAGCCTAACACAGGGTTGGATCTCAGGACCCTGAGATCATGACCTGAGTTGAACTCTGAGAGTCAGATGCTCAACCAACTAAGCCACCCAGGTACCCCTGGGTTTTTATCAGTATTGAGTAAATGATTATAAAGCACTGAGAATGGTGCCTCGTACCTATATGGTGCTGCTTATACTCCTCAGCTTTATTTTGGACCTCTGTGCAGACCGGCTTTCCATTAAAATTAACAAATTCCATTATTTCATCTCAGGTTATCATTTTGGAAGTTAAACTGTAGAGATTAGTTTTTTGTTTTTTTTTTTTAAAGAATTTTATTTTATTATATTTATGATAGTCACAGAGAGAGAGAGAGGGGCAGAGACACAGGCAGAGGGAGGAGAAGCAGGCTCCATGCACCGGGAGCCCGACGTGGGATTCGATCCTAGGTCTCCAGGATCGCGCCCTGGGCCAAAGGCAGGCGCCAAACCGCTGCGCCACCCAGGGATCCCTGTAGAGATTAGTTTTAATGGAAAAATTTGCATTGCTGCTCAGTGAAAATATTAGATGTTCACTTTTGTTTTCTGTTAAGACAATAATGTTTAACTTAGTTTAGTAGCTATATCAGGTGAATTCCAGTTGTTGAGATGTCTCTTTGATTTTGAAAGTGTTTCTTTGATTTCGTAGTAAGAAATACAGCCTAAACTAAGCTCACTTCGTAAGTGGCTCCTGTGGGAAAAGTAGCTTGAAATATGACCTTTTCATGTTTGTGATTTGGGGCACTTTGAGAACTAGTAACTTTTGCAAAATGATTATGGTACTGAGCTTCAGGTTATTTATTATTACTTTTTGTTTTGAAGAACTTTCAGGATTTGTTGAGAAAGTACAGCAACATACATCTTAAATTTCTCCTTTGTAGACCATATTGACAGTCCAAATAATTTTATAGCATAGAACTCTTTAGAGGATCTTTAGCTATAGCATTAATTTCTCTCCATAAGCAGAAGAACTGAGGTATCCAGATAAAATACTTAGAAGAATAGTAAATTACATTTAACTCCTCAGCATTGGCAGTTGTTATGGACTGAATATTTATATCCCTCCAAAATTCATGTGGAAGCCCTAACTGTGTAGGCTGTGTTTGGAGATGGGCCTCAAAGGAAGTAATTAAGGTTAAATGGGATCATAAGGGTAGGGCCCTGATCTGATAGGATTAGCATCCTTATAAGAAAAGACATCAGAGAGGGGCACCTGGGTGTCTCAGTGGTTGAGCATCTGCCTTTGGCTCAGGGTGTGATCCCAGGGTCCTGGGATGGAGTCCTGCATCAGGCTCTGCCTCACTCTTTGTGTCTTTCACGATAAACAAAATCTTTAAAAAGAGACAGAGAGACAAACAGACATCAGAGAGCTTGCCCTGCACTCACCCAGGAAGGCCATGTAAGGATGTGAGAGGGCAGCTGTTGTCTGCCAGCCAGAGAGAGAGTTCTCACCGGAAACCAACTGCAATGGTGCCTCAATCTTGGACTTTCCAGCCTCCAGATTGTGAGACATAAATTTCTGTTGTTTAAGCCACCTGGTCTGTTATTTTATTATGGCAACCAGTCCTCCATAACAAAATAGCATGGACTATGTAGCTTAAACAGCTGACATTTATTTATTAGATGGTTCTAGAGACTGAGAAATCCAACATCAAAGTACTAGCAGATCCGAGTGTCTGATGCCAAAGATAAATACTGCTGGACAGTAGGTTAAAGCATTGAAAACAGGTTTTATTCTGTAACTACTGACAGTAGGGGACAGAGCTGAGCTTTGTTCCAATTTGTGTGGAGGTGATTTCAGCAATTTTATCAGGAAAATGAGGGAGCAGGGAGAGCAGGACCTCCGTAGAATCAGAAAAGTGAAAATTACAAAGTTGGTCAGTGTAAATGTGATTAGGTCCGCTGTGTTTGTTCTCTCACACTTATCAAAGTTAGGATTCTGTCCTCCCACAGAGACTGGTAGACAGAGGCCCTATCCTTCCTGATAATTATATGTCAAAGGAATGGCTCTCAGGTCTTTGAGAAAGATATTTATGAGATTTAAGACTTACATATTCACAACCACCAGCCCTTTTTAGTAAATGCCCTAAGAAAGGGAGGTCAGGGGCCTATTATCAGGTATTGGCTAGAACAAATGGTAAATTGTCCCAGCAGGAAAATTTTCCAGGCAGGAATTTTAATGGGGGCAGGAGGGTAGGGTCCTTCCAGAGACATGGTTTTGTGCTGCTAGAAACCATGCTAGAGTTCGGTCATGTCTCTTAACTGCAGGGATTTGGACGGAATTGTAACATTCCACACTTCTCACTGGTGAGGGCTGCTTCCTGGCTCATATTCACTTACCTTCTTGTGTACTCATGGCCTTTCCTCTAGTTTGTGGAGGGAGGTAGAGAGGGGGAACTCTTCTTTTTCTTTCTTCCTTCTGTCTTTTCTTCTAAGAGTGCTAAGCCCATCATGAGGTGCTGCCCTTTTGACTTCTAAACCTAAAAGGCCTAACTCCAAGTACCATCACTTCGGGGTTAGGACTTCAACATAAGAATTTTGAGAGGATATGAGTATTAAGTACATAATACTTCCTGTGCAGACTAAGATAGCAGCTCAGTAATTTCAGAGTTAAGAGTAGATACTTCTGCATTTGCAACAACTACTGATACAGTACTGATTATATTATAATTCATATAGTTGAAAATTTTCAAATACTATACATCTTATGTATCATTTCCATGCAAAAACAAATTCGCTAAATTCCTTTAAGTAACAGGTATTAACTGTCTTTTTTTAAAAGATTTTATTTATGTATTTGAGAAAGAGAGAGAGAGAGCACATGAGCTGGGGTGGGTGGGTGGAAGGGGCAGAGGGAGAGGGAGAAGCAGACTGCTAGCTGAGCAGGGAGCCCGACACCAGCTGATCCCAGGACCCCAAGATCATGACCTGAGCCAAAGACAGACGCTTAACCAACTGAGCCACCCGGGCGCCCCAACGGTTTTATTTTTTTATTTTTATCCAAACACTGGTTTGCCCCCTCCTTAATTCTCAGATAAATGTGCTTGCAAATGTTTGAACTTGTTATCCATATCTCAGGCAAAGATAATTTGGCCAGAATTTCGAACACCAAGTTAATTCCCCGGGAAAGTACACATAAAGTTTTACGTCAAAGTTTTAAGGAGTTTCTGGTACAGCGAGATAAACCATGAAGATTCTGCTTGTCCATTGCATTTGAGGCCTCGGTAGAGACAGGCCAATTCCTGGGCTTCTTTTCCCTACACCTATTCCTGGTGTTCCTGATCTTCTCACCCCCACTGTGGGAGGTGGATTGGTGCCAAGGTGACAGGCTGAAGAAGACCAGAGAATGTTTTTACCCTCTTTATGGCCTAAAGCAGAACTGACTGAAACCGCTCTTCATGTTCTTTTTTCTCCACTTTAAGGCCTGAATTAGATCCAGATCCCATTAGCCTGCTCTATGACCACATCCCCATCCCCTTTCACTGGCTCTTTCAAGTGCAAGGCAGCCCCAGCTTCCTTCTAACCGCAGGTATGGGAGAGTAGAGGATGTAAAAAGGAGAAACCCAGGACTGATGTGCCTCTGCCTCCTTTGTGTATAATTATCTTCCCACTCAGAAACTGGCTAACTTGAACAGTGACCTGACTAAATGTCCCCAAGAATATCATTTTGTTCTTGATCATTATCAGGGTCTCTCTTTTTTGAGGATGGAATGGAGAAGTGTGTGATTACCAAACTTAGTTATCTGTCATGTTTGTTTATTAAAGAGAACACCTGGGGACTGCCTTGCACTATTCTAGGTGCAGGGGAAAAGAAGGGTGAGCAAAACAGATAATCCTTTCCTTCATGGAGCTTATGTCCTAGTGGAGGACTGGTAGAAAAAAAAACAATAAATATAATTCATATGTAGTGCGTTAAAAAGGAAGCCAAGTGCTTTGGAGAAAAATAAAGAAGGGTAAAGAAGTGGTATTGGAGGAGGTGTTTCAGTTTTTAATAGATTGGTTGCAGGATTCTAGCCCAAAGATCACTGTACAGGAAGGGACATGGACTGGTATTTAATACAATATAGATACTCCAGAAAGGGAGAGCAGGCTTCTGGTTGAGGAAAGTTTGACAGGTAGACAAGCAGAGAAGGTTGTCTGAGCAAAGGAGAATCAGAGGATATAGACAAGTCACAGCAAGTGCTTCAGATCTATTGAGGAATAAGGTTTTCATAAGAGATCAATAGGAATTAGGAATGAAATATAAGTTGTTATCACATAATAGTGACTTACATGAAAGATTATTTTATTGGAGTTCGATTTACCAACATATAGTATAACACCCAGTGCTCATCCCGTCAAGTGCCCCCCTCAGTGCCCGTCACCCAGTCACCCCATCCCTCCACCCACCTCCCTTTCCACTACTCCTTGTTCATTTCCCAGAGTTAGGAGTCTCTCATGTTCTCTCACCCTCTCTGATATTTCCCACCCATTTTCTCTCCTTTCCCCTATGAACAATTTTTCTAATACTGAACCATTTTTACTTGACTTGGGATAAATCCAACTTGGTTGTGGTGCTTTCTCCTTTTATAGGATTGATTTAATTTGCAGGGTTTTTTTTCCCCCATCTATAGACGTGAATGAAATGAACCTAAACTTTTCTTTTTTGTTGTGTCTTTGTTTTTCTTACTAGGGTCTTGCTGAGCAGGCTAATAGCATGAGTTAGGACTGTTCCTTCTTTTTCTGTTGTCTTTAAGGGTCTGCATAAACCTGGGATAAATAAAATTGGAATCTGATTATAAAACCATCTGGGCCTGGTGTCTTTCTTTGGGGGAACACTTAGCCCACTGCTTCTATTTCTTTAGTAACAGTAGCATTTTATTTAAGCTTTTAAATTGCTCTGGAGTCAGTTGTGATAAGTTATTTTTTAAGAGATTTGTTCACTTCATAGACCACAATCTCTTAAAACTTGTTGGCATATAGACGTTGATACTATTCTCTTCTTAACGTTTGTTTATGGTGATATTCATTCCCCCTTTCATTCATACGGTTTGTGTTTCATTCTTCTTTCCTTGATCATTCTTGCCAGAAGTTTGCTTATTTTTTGTCGCCCCCCCAACCCCATATTTTTGGCTTTGCTGATGTTTTCTTTTTTTTTTTTTTCAGAGTATTTTTTTTTAATTTTACTTATTTATGATAGTCACAGAGAGAGAGAGAGAGAGAGAGAGGCAGAGACACAGGCAGAGGGAGAAGCAGGCTCCATGCACCGGGAGCCCGATGTGGGATTCGATCCCGGGTCTCCAGGATCTCGCCCTGGGCCAAAGGCAGGCGCCAAACCGCTGCGCCACCCAGGGATACCCATGATGTTTTCTATTATATATTTAACACGTAAGTTGTTAATTTCTACTATTTATCTTTTTTCTCCTACTTTCTCTAAACTTATTTATTGTCTAATTTCTTAAGATGGACATTTAACTAATTAATTTTTGAGTGTTTTTATTATAGCTGCTTAAGGTTATACATTTCCTTCAGAGCTTTGCTCCATCCCAAATGTGGTGCCTTAACATTTAATTCTAAGTATTTTAGATTTGATTATGATTTCTAATTTGACCCATAGGTTATTTAGCAGTATGTTTTTTAAAATTTTCAAGTTGGCAAGAATTCTTAAAATTATCTTTTGTTATTAACTTTTAATTACATGTTAGTCCCATATCACAGTCTGTAAGTTATCTCTTATTTAAAATTTGTTTAGGCTTTCTGATCTAGTACATGATTTTTTTAAAAAAAGTTTGAATGCATCCTTAAGAAAATCATGAATACACTCTTCTTGTTGGATGCAGAACTCAAGCTTATTCTCACTGTGTGGTTCAGATCTTAGATATTCTTGTTGACTTAATTTTTTTTGGTCACTTGACCGATCAGTAGTTGAGAGAAGCAGCATGAGAAGATACTGCTTAGATTTTAATCTGCCCGTTATGAGGCTTACTTTTCTATTTTATCCCCCCACACTCCACCACAGGGACTTCTCTTAGTTTCCCCTTTTCTTGATGTTTTCCTTACTTGGTCCCTGTGGGGTTGACTTTGGGCAATAGGGAACCAGCAACTATGCAAGTTCAGTTTCTTGGTAGAGACCAAACTGGAATACTGTACTTTTTTTTTTTAGAGATCTATTTATTTGAGGGGGTGGGCAGAGGGAGAGAATCTTCAAACAGACTCAGCACTGAGCACGGAGCCTGCTGCAGGGCTCAGTCTCACAACCCATGAGATCTCGACCTGAGCCACAACTGAGAGTCGAACACCCAGCTGACTGAGCCACTCAGGCATACCTGTACTTTATATACACGCATCACCTGTAAAATCCTAGAAATAGAATTGCTTGGACACTTCTTTCTACATTAAACCTGTGTTGCCTCCTGTATTTTTCACTTTTTCTGGTGTATGGCACTACTAACATCCAGTGACATAGACTAGAGCAGTATTTTTTCAAACCCATTGGTGGGATTATAGAAAATATTAGGGAGCTTAACACAAAATTCAAGTAAGCATTATTTGTGAAGCTTTCATTGCTTTGGTATGTGTACATGCACAAATAAAAGTAAGTGTGCTGGGCTGTGCTGAAGAATCTACTAATGTGGGTTATGATCTAAAAAAAAGTCGAAGAACACAGACCAGAGAACTAGAAATCATTTTGGATCCATCCTTCTGCCTTCCTTCCTACAGCCATTGAATTACCAAATTGACTGATTCTACTTCTTCAGTATTTCTCAAATTTATCCCATCTTCTTCCCTCCTAACCATTGCTCTACTTCCAGGCCTTTCTGGATAAGTGCAAGTCTCAGATCCATGCTGTACCTCCTTATTCTTATCAGAGTAATCTTCCTGAAATGTAAATTTTTCTTATTTAAAATCCTCCTGTGGTGGGACACCTGGGTGGCTCAGTGGTTGAGCATCTGCCTTTGGCTCAGGGCATGATCCTGATATTCTGGGATAAAGTCCCACATCAGGGGCAGCCCAGGTGGCTCAGCGGTTTAGCGCTGCCTTCAGCCCAGGGTGTGATCCTGGAGACTGGGGATCGAGTCCCACGTCGGGCTCCCTGCATGGAGCCTGCTTCTCCCTCTGCCTGTGTCTCTGCCTCTCTCTCTCTCTCTCTCTCTCTCTCTGTCTCTGTCTCTGTCTCTGTCTCATGAATAAATAAATAAAATATATTTTTTTAAAAAGTCCCACATCAGGCTCCTGCAGGGAGCCTGCTTCTCCCTCTGCCTCTCTCTGTGTGTGTCTCATAAATAAATAAGTAAAATCTTTAAAAAATAAAGTAAAATCCTCCTGTGGTACTCTATTGCCCATGGATAACTTCTAAGCTTTATAGTATGGCCCCAACCTATCTCTCTAGCTTCATCTGCTCCCATACCAGTATCACTGGTAACCACCAAACCACTTTCAGTTTTCTTCACATTCTCTGAAAAATTTTATTTTGTTAATTCTTTCACTTTGGCCTGATGTGGGAAGGGAAGAGCCTATACTCCTGCCTGTTTTATGTGATGAACTCCAACTTGTTCATTCTCACTTTGTTAATGAAGTCTTAACACCCCTACCTCCCCTATCCCAGATGTCCCTCATCTGTGTTTCCAGAATATTCTAGGCATCTTGCATTGCACAACCAAGTTGTTTTTAAATCATCTGTTTAGGTTAGTGTTTACTTTTTTATAGGAAGAGCTGGTCATACTCATGTTAGTGCCTAAAAGGATACCTGGCTCATACTGAGTGTTCAGATTTTGGTTGAATGACTGATGAGCTGGAAAGTTAAAGTGCCTTTTCCAAGATCATGTTGCTCATAGATGACAAAATTAAGATTGGGAAACAAAGTGCCTCTTTTATTGCCTCGTGCTACAGATCAGTACTCCTTCTAGTACATTATGTAAAAGTAGATAAGAACAACACTTACTGTGCAATACTGAATAAGTCACTTTTAGCTCGGTAATGATTGAGATGATTAAATTATCCTTTGTGAAACATCAGAATTTTACCTACTGTATGGGAGTCTGTTTCTGGTTACATCGGTAGTTTTGCATGAAATTTAATATTTGCAAAGGGGTAAAACAGTGCAAGTGGACTCAAGTAATTTAGAAAAATCAAAATGGCCTTTTGTGACTCTTAGAGGTCAGTAGAATTTTTAAATATATACTGTGACAAATTCCAGGCATACTGAATAAAAGGTTGTGTGTGCTTTAGTTTAGAATATCAAAAGATAGGAATGGTGGCGTTTCAAGAATTTCCATTGTAGGAAAGACTCAATAAATATTTGAATCTAACTTGCAGATGGAAGTTATGCCATATAGTGATTTTTGTACCTTCAGGTTCTTCCATTTTCTGTAGCATATTACAGAAATCAGCCAGAGTTTAGAAACTAAGACCTATGTGTCAGTTTATTGAAAAATAGAGAAATATATTTCAATGTGAGTGTATTTCCAATTTCAGAAGTTTTTTAAGAAGCAGTTGTTTTAAATCTTCACTCATGGAATTTAAGAAACAACACGAATGAACAAACAAAAAAGACAGACAAAAGACCAGACTCTTAAATATAGAGAATAAACTGGAGGTTACCAGAGGGGAAGTGGTTGAGGGGGGTGAAATAGGTGATGGGGATTGAAGAGTGCACTTGTGATGAGCACCGGGTGATGCATGGAATTGTTGAATCACTGTATTGTACACCTGAAACTAATAACACTCTTTTAATTATACTTGAATAAAAAAATAAAAACAAAAAAGTGAAGCATCAGAAAAAGAAAAAGGGTCAGAGCTGAAATATTCTTCAATATCATCCAAAATGCTGTGTGCGTGAGAATTTCCTCAGTCATTTCAAAAAAGTTTCTATAGTTGATATGTTGAAACAGGATCCAAACAATATTCATTGTTTGGTTGGTATGTCCTGAGTCTCTTTATAACAGTCTCCTCTCCCTTTGTTCCCCTCATGCCTTTTAATTATTGGAAAAAATAATTTGTGCTGTTCATTTTCTTAATATGTTGCAAAGTCGGTGAAAGTAGGAACTTATTTTAGCACCAGGAGTTGTGCCTGGCACCCAGTAGACACTTGACTAATATTTGTTGAATAATGTTAGTAATACTCAAGACCCATATTTTGTCCTTGCAGGTTGATCCAAAAGACTATATGTTCAGTGGACTGAAGGATGAAACAGTGGGTCGCCTACCTGGCCAAGTGGCAGGACAACAGTTTCTCATTCAGGACTGTGAGAACTGTAACATCTACATTTTTGATCACTCTGCTACCATCACTATCGACGACTGTACTAACTGTGTAATTTTCCTGGGACCTGTGAAAGGCAGTGTGTTTTTCCGGAATTGCAGAGATTGCAAGTGCACGTTAGCCTGCCAACAGTTTCGTGTGAGGGACTGTAGAAAGCTGGAAGTCTTTTTGTGCTGTGCCACTCAACCCATCATTGAGTCTTCCACAAATATCAAGTTTGGCTGTTTCCAATGGTACTACCCCGAATTAGCATTCCAGTTCAAAGATGCGGCGTTAAGTATCTTCAATAATACTTGGAGCAACATTCATGACTTTACACCTGTGTCAGGAGAACTCAACTGGAGTCTTCTTCCAGAAGATACTGTAGTTCAAGACCATGTTCCCCTACCTACCACTGAAGAGCTCAAAGCTGTCCGCGTTTCCACAGAAGCCAATAGAAGTATCGTTCCAGTATCTCGGGGTCAGAGACAGAAGAGCAGTGATGAATCATGCTTAGTGGTATTATTTGCTGGTGATTATACTATCGCAAATGCCAGAAAACTAATTGATGAGGTAAGGAGAGAGAGAGGAAAAACAGACACATACCTAGGTAGAAACACACCACTTCCTGGAGAACTTCCATTCTTTTCAACCTGGCTATTAGAAATGCAGGCAATCCTTAAGTTATAGTCCTCTGCCCCCTGCAGATTTATCTATAAGCTGATTGCTTGGGCCCCAAAAGACTTTTCAAAGAAACTTTAAAAAATATCATTCAATTCAGTAAGCATTTATTAAACATTTACTATGTGAAGAGTTATTTCTATTACCCTATTTCATTGATTATAGAATGTACATTTGTTCTCCACATTTTTGCTTATCCAAAATGCATCTTACAATTGATGGCAACTTAAAACTGATCAACTAGAGTATATGCTGGAGATGGAGACACAGCAAAATTCTCTGCCCTCAGATAATTTCCATTCTTTATAATAAATGATTTCCATGGAAGTTTACAAAGGTAGTACTGCATACTAAAGCACAATCTTATTTAGTTGGGAATATTTATTTGGATTTTAATTGGTTGGAGGGGGGAGTAAGAAAGACATTTAGGAGAACAACTTTTGGCCACTGGGGTGACTATGAGAACCACCTTGATATTATTTTTTCTTTGCCCTCTTGCTATGCAAAGGGGAGGTTGGTGTGTAAGAAGGAGATGGGAGCTGGGATAGCAAAGGTTGTGGGCTCAGGAGCAGGGACTCAGTGAGTTTGGGAAAAGAGTTCTTCTATTGGTAGCAGCTTTCACTTGAAAAATAACCTGGGGATGTAGAGATTAGGGGCTGCAGAAGCAGCAGTTCCTAGTGTTGGTGGGTGCTCCAGTGGGGAGGTAGCAGTGGCATGCATTGATTACCCCGTTAGTCAGATGTTCCTCAGAAGGAGTCCTCAAATTTAAAAATCAAAGTTCCAAAAATGAAGAAGTGAATGGGGAATTCATCAAGTCTCCTTTTTCTAATGGATTTTTTCAAAATTGTAACAGTTCTGTTGAAGATTATAGGGGCGGGAAAACTAAATGACCTTCTCTCTGTAGCTGTACATCCTTCAATATAGAAAACCCATGTCTGAAATCTACAAAATATATCTGAAATCTAGTTTTCAAAACAACAGAAGCCAAAGTATAATTTTAAGACTGTGATTTTTTTGTTGTTGTTCATGCCAAATCTCCTAAAAACATGCTATGAATCTGGGAAGATAAAGAAACAGTACTTCTGGCCTTTGAGCTATCTAATCTCATGTTAATCCAAGATCTGAGAGGTCAGCATTTTCATTATACTGTATGGTGACTTAAAAAAATCTACATACAGTTCTCAGACAATGTAATTATTCAGGTTAAACTCCTTTTTGGTAGGTAATGAGCAGTAGACATAAAGAATAAAATAGCATATTTAAAGAAAATAACATAAAAACAGTCTTCCTTCATGAGTCATCAGATGTTCTTAACCTTTTAGCTTTTGGTAGCTGATGTGTGAAATGGCAGCATTGTGTGCACTTGAAAGCAATATGACCAGGAAGAATGATGTTCTTTAGATGTCCTTCTGGATTACAAGATAATTTAAAACAAAAATGCAACAACAGCAATAATAATATCTAACATTTATATAGTGTTTGCCACTTAAAGGTATTTAAATGAAGTAACTCACTTAATTTAGAATAACCTGTGAAATAGGTGCCATTTATTCCCCCTTTTTACAGATACAGAAAATGAGCCACAGAGAAGGTAAGTAACTTGCGAAAGGTCATTCAGCTTGTAAACAGCAGAGCCATGACTTCAATCCAGGCAGTCTGACTTTATAGACCATAGTCTCAGTCCTTAAGCATGATGCTAATCTGCTACCTCAGTGGTAAAGGAAAGCTGAGAATTCCTGGTGAAACAGGAATGTGACTGAAAGTGTAGGGAGTCAAGGCAGATACCCTTCAGCCTACAAGGAAAAACCCTGGAACCCTTGGTTGGAGTTACCCTACCTAACTTTGAAAGCACAGAATTAAGGAATGACAAGAGAACCAAAAGAAGAAAATGCCAACTACATGTGAAGAGGGTATCAAAACATGCTAAAAGATCACTGGCTTACATATTAAGGGAGAGATTACATATTTTTTCCAAAAAATGAAGCTCAAGTTTCCAGGAAAATATGTGTAGAAGCTACTTCATTCTGAGATGAAAAAAAAAGAACCACACAAAACTTCAGTCTCATATCATAACCCAAATACCTTAAGACAGCTTTGACTAGAACTGTGATTGCTAACTTTGGCTTTGTTAAACCCTAGGAGTATCACAGAATTTTGTTTCACATTGTTTTTATAAATTAACTGTATTATAATAGTTTTTTGAGATAGGAAGTCCAGAAAAGCTGGATAAACCAGAAAGCACATTCCAAAGGGAATCAAGATAAGTTACTGGGCCTTACTTTAAATCAGATTTCTTGCTTCCTCTTAGCTACATCACAGACATCCACAGGATAAATTAGAGAGAGTAAAAGTAGTTTGAATTGTTTGAAAGTAGTGTATTGCATAATTAAAGTTGGATAGTTACTGCTATTTCAGGTCTTTCAAAGTAGAAGAATTTTCATGAAAAATGAGTCTCCAGATATCTACAGTGAGATATCAAAATAGATCAAGTTTAGTAATTTATTATTTGTTTTTGGGTAACAGTATTTTGAATTAATCATCTTTTGTCAGTTTACATGTCTGACTATAAAATGAGAGGTATTGAACCATCTAGAAAATTAGGAACAGATGTAGGATTATTTCTGATATTTTAAGTAACTTTGCAGTCATCACCTGGCAATGATGTTCATGCAATTTTCTGCTATTTTTAATGTATGTTTCTTTTTTCTGAGGCAGCATTGAGGGCTCTGAAAAAGGATTTGAGTTTGAATCCAAGTTGATGGAATGGTATGGGATAATATAGCCATAGGATGAAAATACTATCAGCCATTAAAACTGATTTTATAGTGAAATAGCTGAGAAATATTCACAGTCAAGTAAGTGAAAATTTGTAGAATATTATATAAGTATCTGAATTTTTTTAAGAGATCTAAGTCTGGAAAGTTATATATACTAAAATGTTAACAGTTATGGTTATTCTTAGGAATTGGATTAAGAGCAGGATTTTCTTTTCTTTTTTGTAGTTATATGGATTTTACAATGAACATGTGTTATTTCTGTAATGGGGGAAAAATAAAACTGGGAGGGTAAATGGAAGTATATCCTAATGGCATTGGGTATATTTGTTTCTATTTTTTCATTTTTTAAGTGTTTTGTGTTGAACATATATGTACTTTTATTTATTTAATTTTTTTACTTTGTTTTAAAAGATTTTATTTATTCATGAGAGACACACAGAGAGAGGCAGAGACATAGGCAGAGGGAGAAGCAGGCTCCCCACAGGGAGCCTGATGCAGGACTTGATCCCACAACCTGAGCCAAAGGCAGGTGCTCAACCACTGAGCCACCCAGGTGCCCTATATGTTACTTTTATACTGAAAAATCCAATACGCTTTGCTAAAAAAATTAAGTGAATACTTTGCATTTTTAAAAACTACTTTCATTGTTATTTTAAAAGTTAATGTGTACTTATTATTGTACAGAATTGTAGAAATAAAGAAGAGTAGAAATAAGTTTAAAAATCATCCATAACAAAAGAAATCATCTATAACATACTATATCTTGAATAGTCTTTTTAGGAATAATTTTTCATTTATTTTGTCTATAATGAGATTAACTGGGTTTAAATCACAATTCTGTTACTTGATAATTGTGTGACCTTGAGTAAGTTTCTCTACCATTCTGTGCCTTCATTTTCTCACCTGTAAAATGAGGGTAAGTAGTACCTACCTCACGAGAGGGTTAAACGTGTTATACATGTAAAGTGCATAAAACTGCCTGGCACACAGTAGGGCTCCGTAAATGTGGTCTATCACTATTGTGCTATACTACATACATTTGTATCATGCTTTTCAAAATTATTACATAAGCTTTCCTTCATTTTATGATTTGTTATATTTAATGATCAATGCTATTTCATCATGTGATGAATGTACCCTGGTTTACTTACTTAACCATTCTCTCCTTATTGGACATTTACAAGTATCACCAAACAAATGAGGCACTGCACACTAATTCTTAACCAGAACTACCCTTCTGGAAAAATCTTGTATATGTGAAAACTTGTTAGAGCAAACGCCTTGAATTACAGTGATGATTCAAACAAAAATCACCATGCTGTGTCATATTTTATACAGAAAAATACTAGAATAGAAATATATTGTTTTAATCTCAGAAGTTCATTTTTAAAATCTAAATGAAATTTTATTTTCCACAGATGGTTGGTAAAGGCTTTTTCCTAGTTCAGACAAAGGAAGTGTCAATGAAAGCTGAGGATGCTCAAAGGGTTTTTGGGGAGAAAGCACCTGACTTCCTTCCTCTTCTGAACAAAGGTATGTTCTGAACGATTGGTGTACTTGTGTGCTTATCTTCTTGACATGTGATTAGATCTGCTCTTGCCATTGGCATTTCTGTTACATTGCCTTCTCTTCCTTGTTTGTTTTATGTTTTTTTTCCTATGACTATTCAAAAATGTCAAAATTTCACATCATTCAAAAATCCCTATATAACTAACTAGAAATTAGGCATTAGATTTTTTCCTATTTTGTCATCTTAGTACTTGAAAGTCACATTTTATTATTATTATATGTTGTTATTTTAATTATTATTTTATTGTTGATTATTGTACTACAATGAGTGACTGTTTCGTTCCCCCTGTCCAGAGTTACAAAGCACTTTATAAGGATTCTTTCTGCTTTCAGTGGGCTTTGACCATACTGGAAAGAAAATAAGAAATACAAATAAAATTGTATACTCTTTTATGTATTTAATATGATTGACTAACTTCTCATCCATAAGTAGAATTGTTTTACCCAATGGGCAAATACCACCAACAAATTTCAAATACTGGAAATACATCTGCAAACAGAGGAACTGGAATTCATGTGCCCTCTGGAAGGGATATTATGTCTGCCTATATGTATTTTTTTTATTTTATTTATTCATGAGAGACACAGAAAGAGAGGTAGAGACATAGGCAGAGGGAGAAGCAGGCTCCCTGCAGGGAGCCCAATGCGGGACTTGATCCCTGGACCCGGGATCACGCCCTGAGCCAAAAGCAGATGCTCAACCACTGGCCACCCAGGCATCCCTGCCTATGTGTATTTGAAGGTATACTGATTCTAGGGGACAGAGTTCTGTTTGTCCATCAGAACAGGGACGTTGTTTGCTCAAGGCTCATCAGGCTTCTCTTTATTTGCCTGAGCAAATATGTAGAATAATATGCAGTGCAGATTGAGTATACCCTAAAAAGATGGCACATCTACATTTATATGCTTTTTATGTATAAGTTGTAATAACTTCAAAACCTATATGAAAATGTTGGAGGAGGGTCGCCTGGGTGACTCAGTCAGTTAAGTGTCAGACTCTTAATTTCAGCTCACAGTCTCAAGGTGGTAAGATTGAGCCCCGTGTCTAGCTCTGTGCTTAGCAGGGAGTCTGCTTGAAATTCTTTCTCTCTCCTTGCCCCACTACGTGCACGCTCTCTCGCTCTCTCTCTAAAATATATACATAAATCTTAAAAAAATATTGGAAGATTGTTGGGATCATTTTAATAACTAATGCTGGCTATGACTCAGCCATTAATATAGTATTTCATATACCTTTGTGGTTACTGTAACAGTATGAGGGACTTGCTCTAACCCAGTGCATAAATCTACTCTAGAATATATACTGGAAATTATGACTTGGTACTTTTTTAATTGAGGTATAATTAACATACAATATTACATTAGTTTCAGATATACAATGTAATGATCCAACAATTCTATACATTTCTCAGTGCTCACCAAGATAAGTGTACTCTCAATCTCATTTATCTATTTGACCTCCATCCCCACACACCTCCTCTCTAGCAACCACCAGTTTTCTGTATTTAAGAGTCTGGCTTTTTGTCTTTTTTTTCTTTGTTTCTTAAATGCTACATATGAATGAAATCATATGGCAATTGTTTCTTTCTGGCTGGCCTATTTCACTTAGTACTATACCTTCTAGTTTTATCCATGTTGCAAATGGTAAGATTTCATTCTTTTTTATGGCTGAGTAATATTCCATTGTGTATATGGATATATTGTATATTGTGTGTGTATACACACACACACACACACACACACACACACCACACCTTCTTTATCCATTCATCTATGGATGGACATGGCTTGCTTCCATAATTTGGCTAACCAGCACTTTATTTCTTGTGTTTTCTATTTTAGCCATTCTGACAGGTATAAAGTGATATCTCATTGTGGTTTTAATTTGCATTTCCCTGAAGATTAGTGATGTTGAGCATCTTTTCACATGTCTGTTGGCCAGCTGTATGTCTTTGGGAAAATTTCTGTTTAGGTCCTCTGCCCATTTTTAATTGGATTATTTGTTTTTTTGCTGTTGAGTTGCATAAGAGCTTTATATATTTTGGATATTAACCCCCTCTCAGATATTCATTTTCAAGTATCTTCTCCCATTCAGTAGGTTACCTTTTAACTTTATTGCTTTTATTTTTCTTGTCCGAGGAGACATGCCTAGAAAAAGTTTCTGAGGCCAGTGTCAAGGAAATTACAGCCTATGTCTTCTATTAGTTTTACGGTTTCAGATCTCACATTTAGGTCTTTCATCCATTTTGAATTTATTTTTGTGTATGGTGTAGGAAAGTGGTCCAGTTCCATTCTTTAAATGTCCAGTTTTCTCAGCAACATTTGTTGAAGAGACTCTTTTCCCCATTGTATGTTCTTGCTTCCTTTGTCATAGATTGGTTGACTATATATGTGTGGATTTATTTCTGGATTCTATTCTGTTCTATTGATCTATTTTTGTGCCAGTACCACACTATTTTGATTACCTACAGCTTTGTAATATATCTTGAAATCTGAGATTGAGATACCTCCAGTTATGTTCTTTTTCAAGATTGCTTTGGCTATTCAGGGTCTTTTGTGGTTTCATACAAATTTTAAGGTTATTTGTTCTTGTTCTGTGAAAAATGTTGTTAGTATTTTGATAGAGGGATTGCATTAAATCTGTAGATTGCTTTGAGTAATATGGATGTTTTAACAATATTGGTTTTTCCAGTCCATGAGCATGGCATATCTTTCCATTTGTTGGTTTCATCTTCAATTTCTTTCATCAGTGTTTTATAGTTTTTCAAGTGTCCTGGCTTGTTTGATACAACTGTTTTGAAATGGGAGGATTCTGATGGAACCTTGAAAACAAGCCTTTAAACTCTCAAGAAGGGCAGCCCGGGTGGCTCAGTGGCTTAGCGCCACTTTCAGTCCCGGGTGTGGTCCTGGAGACCCGGGGTCCAGTCCCACATCGGGCTCCCTGCATGGAATGGAGCCTGCTTCTCCCTCTGCCTGTGTCTGTGCCTCTCTCTCTCTCTCTCTCTCTCTCTCTTTGTGTGTCTCTCATGAATAAATAAATAAAATTTTAAAAAAATAAACTCTCAAGAGGTTTCAGAAATTGAATCAAATATTAAGTGTAATGGACATCCTAATGTGTGAGGTTAGGGATGAAGTGAGTATATGAGTAGGTCTAAGTTAATGATTTATGTGCTCATGCAATGTTAGTGGAGTAGTTTCATAGAAATGCTCCAACCCCAAATATAATATCTGTGTTTAACACAGCATTCCACATGGAAGAGGTAAAAGTAGAACTAAAAAAAGTAGAATTAAAATAAATGGGCCAATGTTACAGGAATTTCAGCAAATAAACATCATATAATTAACTTTTAAAACCAGAGATAGGGCAGCCCGGGTGGCTCAGCGGTTTAGTGCCGCCTGCAGCCCAGGGCGTGATCCTGGAGACCCGGGATGAGTCCCACATCGGGCTCCCTGCATGGAGCCTGCTTCTCCCTCTGCCTGTGTCTCTGCCCCCCCCTCTCTCTCTGTGTGTTTCTCATGAATAAATAAATTTAAAAAATTTAAAAAAATTTATAAAACCAGAGGTATCCATAGGAAGTACTCAACGACTAATGAGGTCATGCCAAAAGTTCACAAGAACAAGCTTAAATCTGTTTCCACTGGCCAAGTTTGGGATAATTTAGGTATAACAAAGAATAATGAAGAGAATTGATTTAACAACAGAAATCCATGCATCCATAGTGATAAAAAAAAAGGAGGAGGAAGAAATAAAGGAAAGATCTTCTGCTCTTTACAGAATACTGTGAGCTAATAAATGTAGAAGGAATGATTAGACTTTGAAAATCACCATCTTCTAATCCCCAAGGTAATAATTAATTCAGTAAAGATTATCAGTGGATGCTAAAACTATTGGGGTAAAAGTTGCTAAGAAATAGGATATTTGGAGCAGCCTGGGTAGCTCAGCCGTTTGGCGCTGCCTTCAGCCCAGGGCGTGATCCTGGAGACCCAGGATCGAGTCCCATGTCGGGCTCCCTGCATGGAGCCTGCTTCTCCCTCTGCCTGTGTCTCTGCCTCTCTCTCTCTCTCTCTCTCTCAAGAATAAATAAATAAAATCTTAAAAAAAAAGAAATAGGATATTTGTGGGACACCTGGGTGGCTCAGTGGTTGACCACCTGCCTATGGCTCAGGGCATGATCCTGGGGTCCTAGGATCGAGTCTCACTTGCATCAGGCTCCCTGCAGGGATCCTGCTTCTCCCTCTGCCCTTCCCTCTCTCCCTCCCTCCCTCCCACTCTGCTCTCTCTTCCTCTCTTTCTCTCAAATAAGTAAATAGAATCTTTAAAAAAACCTTTACATCAGAGACTTGGTGATCACTCCAATCAAACTTAGGATCACTGAAGGCAGGACAGCCTGACATTGTGTTTTTCAGTAAGAAATACATATCATCATCTATGAAGAGTTCTTCCTCAAAATACTTAATTTGAATCTAATCAAGCTAAGACTTCTAGTTTATCACAAAGAAAGAAAATCTAGAGACATTTTAAATGACACTATGAGAACATGATGATTCAAATTCAAAAAAGAAGACATTTCACAAAACAACTGGCCAGGGCAATAAATGTCCTGGAAAACAAACAAAAATGATGAGGGACTATTATGGATTAAAAGAAACATAACAATTAAGTACAATGAATGAACCTTCATCTGATTGGGATGTGGTGAACTATAAAGCTGTAAGACGTTTTTGGGGAAAACTTGGGAAGTTTGTGAAGATGAAGTCATGAAATTACTGTTAATATCCTTAGGTATGATAGTGGCATTGTGGTTATGTAGGAGACTCATGCTGACGTGTCATGATGTCTTGCTACTTTCAAATGGCTCAGTGAAACAAAAAAAGCAAGTATAGTGTGGGATAAAGCAAATGGGGCCAAATGTTAACATTTGATGGGCGTAGGTAAAGGGCAAATGGATATTTATGTTTTTCTGTCAACTTTTCTTAACTTTAGCGATTTTTCAAAATTAAAAACAGGGGAAAAGTTTTTAGCTGCCCAATATTGCATTGACTGATATAGAATGATGAGCAGGCTGTCAGTGGAAATATTCTAGCAGGACTTGGGTCAATTGGGTCCTTATCTAAAAGTGGCCATCAGACATTCTAAGGAGGGTTTCTCAACCTCAGCACTATGGACATTTTAGGACAGATGATTGTGTGGGGTGGGGCTGTCCCATGCTTTTTAGGATGTTTAGCAGCATCCCTAGCTTCTACCACCCAGATGCCAGTGGCAAACACCACACTCCTAGTTATGATAACCAAAAATGTTTCTAGGTATTGCCAAATGCCCCCTGGGGGGGGGGCAAAATTGCTCCCAGTTTTATTTTATTTGTTTTTTTTTTAAGATTTTATTTATTTATTCATAAGAGATACAGAGAGAGAGGCAGAGACATAGGCAGAGGGAGAAGCAGGCTCCCTGCAGGGAGCCCGATGTGGGACTCAATCCCGGGACCACGGGATCACGCCCTGAGCCAAAGGCAGACTCTCAACTGCTGAGCCACCCAGGCATCCCTGCTCCCAGTTTTAAACCACTGTTTTGAGCCAAGGGTGGACTTTTTCTTTTGAAAATTCACTTTTATTTCAAGTACTTTGTACCTCAGAATCTCTAAATTTTCCTCTTCAGTTAAAGCTGTTATAGTTATTTACTTTCAATTAATAAAGCTTTTTGTCTGCTTAATGAGAGAATTCACTGTGTTTTCCATCTTGAGAATCTTCTAAACTTAACTAATCCTCAGAACCATCCAGGGTACTTTGAAAAATATAAATTTCCATCTCCCACCCCAGAAAGACTGATTAAAAAATTTCTGAGATATACCCTTGGGATCTGCATTTTAAAAAGTTCCCCAGGGCAGCCCCGGTGGCGCAGCAGTGTAGCGCCGCCTGAAGCCCGGGGTGTGATCCTGGAGAGCCGGGATCGAGTCCCACGTCAGGCTCCCTGCATGGAGCCTGCTTCTCCCTCTGCCTCTGCCTGTGTCTCTGCCTCTCTCTCTGTGTGTATCTCTCATGAATAAATAAATAAAATTCTTAAAAAAAATAAAAAGTTCCCCAGATCGTTCTGATGATTAGTCAGACTTGGATTCCTTTGTTTTAGAGGGTCATTCTTTCATTTATTCAGTAAACATAGATGAAGTCTGAGATAGTGAAAGAGTCCAATGATAGAGGGCCTTGTAGGCATTGTAGACTTTGGCTTCTAGACTGAGATGAGAAGCTACTAGATATTTTTTGAAATACAGGTCACATGTAACCTATTAATTTCAGATGTACAACATAATGATTCAGTATTTGTGTATATTGTGAAATTATCACCACAATAAATCTAGTTAACATCTGTCACCATATGTAGTTACAAAATTCTTTTTCTTATGATAAGGACTTTTACAGTCTACTCTCTTAGCAACTTTCAAATATGTGATACAATATTATTAACTATAGTCACTATGCTATGCGTTATATCCTTATGACATGTATTTTATAAGTGGAAATTTGTGCCTTTTGACCCCCTTCACCCATTTTGCCCACCCCTCACTTTATACCTTTCTGGCAACTACCACTCTGTTCTCTGTACGTATAAGCTTAGGGTTTTTTTTTCTTTTTCATATTTCACATATAAATGAGATCATATAGAATTTGTCTTTCTCCTACTTAATTCACCAAGCATTATGCCTTCAAGGTCCATCCATGTTGTTGCAAATGGGAAAGTTCCCTTTTATGGTTGAATATTATTCCATTGTGTGTGTGCATGTGTGTGTGTCTGTGTGTGTAAATATGCCACATTTTCATTATCTATTCATGAATATCAATGGCTGTTTCCATATTTTGCCTATTGTAAATAATGCTGCAGTGTCATGAGAGTACATGTATCTTTTCTGGTTAGTGTTTTCATCTTCTTAAGATAAATACCCAGAAGTGGAATTGCTGGATCATATTTGTAATTCTATTTTTAATTTTTTGAGGAGCTTCCATACTGTTTTTCATAGTGGATGCACCAATTTACATTCCTGCTAAGAATGTACAAGGTCTCCCTTTTTTCCACATCCTTGCCAACATTTGTTGTTTTTTATCTCTTCAATAGTAGCTATTCTTACAAGTGTGAGATGATCAATCTCATCATGGTTTTGATTTTCATTTCCCTGATGATGAATGATGTTGAGCACCTTTCACGTACCTGTATGTCTTCTTTGGAAAAATGTCTATTCATATCATCTGCCTGTTTTTTTAAGTGGGCTCCATGATGTGGAGCCTAACATGGGACTCAAACTCATAACCATAAGATCAAGACCTGAGCCAAGATCAAGAGTTGGACACTTAACCAAGTGAGCTATCCAAGCACCCCCTCTGCCCATTTTTTAATAGATTGTTTGGTGCTTTTTTTTCCTAGGTGTTTTTTTCCCTATTGAGTTATACGAATTCTTTATATATTTCGAATATTAACCCCTTACCAGATATAAGATTTACAAATATGTTCTCCCATTCAGCTGTATTTTTAAAAAGATTTATATATTCATTTCAGAGAGAGAGAGAGACTCTCAAGCAGATCCTCTGCTAAGCACAGAGCCCAACGTGGGGTTTGATCTCATAGCCCATGGGATCATTACCTGAGCGGAAACCAAGATGCTTAACTGACTGAGTTGCCTAGACGCCCCATGTTTTTTTTTTTTTAAGTAAGCTCTAGGCCCAACATGGGGCTTGAACCCTGACCCCATGATCAAGAGTTACATCCTCTATTGACTGAGCCAGCCAGGTGCCCCTCAGTTGTTTTTTTTAAATAAACTTTTTATATTGGAATAATTTTAGTTTTACAGAAGAGTCGCAAAGGTAGGACAGAAAGCTTCCATATACCCTTTATCCAGCATCCCCTAATGTTAGTATAACCATGGTACATTTATCAAAACAAAGAAATTTACACTGGTAAAAAAAAAACTATTAAGCTATAGTCATTATCCAAATTTCACCAGTTTTTCTAGTTATATCCTTTTTCTGTTCCAGAATTCAATCCAAAATCCCACGTTGCATCTAGTTGTCATGTCTCTTTAATCTCCTCTAATCCGTGAGAGTCCCTTAGTCTTTCCTGTTTTTCATGACCCTGAAATATTTTCACAGTACTACTAAGTTGTTTTGTAGAATGTACCTCAGTTTTGGTTTGTCTAATGTTTTCTCTGGTTAGATTGAGGTTTTGGGAGAAGAGGTGAAATGCCCTTCTCATCACATCATATCACATCACATCACATCACATCACATCACATCACATCACATCACATCACACCACATCACATCACATCCCCGGGTACAGGATATCAACATGACTTATCTTTGGGGCATTGACCTTGGTGACTTGGTTCAGGTGGTGTCTGCCAGGTTTCCCAAACACTGTAAAGTTCCTGCTTTTTCCTTTTCATACTTTGTTCTTTGGAAGTTGTGTCACTAAGACCAGCTTACACTCAAGGCAAGGAGAATTAAGCTATACCTACCCCCTGGAGAGGGGAGTATCAACTCACATTATTTGGAATTCTTCTGTAAGAAATATTTGTCCCTTCTCCCCCATTTACTCTTACTCAGTCATTTCTTTCTTTTTTTTTTTCAGTCATTTATTTCTATCAGTAGAGACTCATGAATATGCATTTTGTTCTTTGAGTTATAATCCAGTACTATCAAACTGTTCCGGTTTTAGCCATTGATAGTTCTTTTAGGTTGGTTCCTCTGTCATTTTTTTAAAGATTTATTTATTTATTTATGATAGACACACAGAGAGAGAGAGAGAGAGAGAGAGAGAGAGAGAGAGAGGCAGAGACACAGGAGGAGGGAGAAGCAGGCTCCATGCCAGGAGCCCGATGTGGGACTCGATCCTGGGACTCCAGGACTCGATCCGCGCCCTGGGCCAAAGGCAGGCGCTAAACCGCTTAGCCATCCAGGGATCCCCTCCTCTGTACATTTTGACATGACTTTTATATTTCCTTCTTTTTTTGCATTATTATGCTGGATAGAACTTCCACTATGATGATGTACAGAATAGTGAGGAGAGGACATTCTTACCTCGTTACTGATTTCAGAGTGCAGGTGTTGCATCTCACCATAAAAAATTATTTTGGTTATAGGATTCTTATATATACCTTTTATTAAGCTAAGGGAGTTTCATTCTATCCCTAGTTTGTTGAGTTTTCATTTTTCATGGATGTTGAATTTTGTTGAATGTTTTTTTCTGAATTTACTGAGATAATTTTTTTATTATTTAATAATTTAATCTGGTGAATGACTTGTTAATTTTAACTGTTGAACCAGCCTTATATTCCTGAGATGAACTCCCTTGATCCTGGTATATTATCTCTTTAATATATTGCCAAATTCAACTTGCTAATATTTTCTTGAAGATTTTTGCATCTTTGTTCATGAGGGACATTGGTCTGTAGTTTTCTTGTAATATCTTTGTTTGGCTTTGATACTAGGATAATGCTGGCCTCATAAAATGAGATGGGATATCTTTTCCTCTTCTAAGATCTTGAATAAATTTTAGAGAATCGATATCATTTCTTTTTTAAATGTGTGGTAGACTTCACCAATGAAACCATCTAGGCTTGGAGATTTGGAGAGAAAGATTTTTGGCTGTAAGTTTAATTTACTTATTAAATTATTTACTTATAGGGCTTTTTCGTTTTGAATAAATTTTGATAGTACTTGTCTTTTAGGAAACTGTCATTTCATCTAAGATACCAAATTTATGGACATAGAGTTGTTTATAATATTTCTCTATTCCTATTAACATTTTTGGGATCAGTAGTAATGTCCCACTAATATTCCTGCTATTGGTAATTTGAGTCCTCTCCTATTAGCTTGAATAAAGGTTTATTGTTTTATTGATAATATCAAAGAAGCAGCTCTTTGTTTCATTGATTTTCTGTTTCTCTCTTTTCAATGTTATTATTTTCTGCTCAACTAATTATTATTCCTTCCTTGTTTTACATTTGATTCGCTTTTGTTTCTCTAATTTCTTTTTGTTTCTCTAATTTCTCTAATTTTTTAAGATTAGGTTACTGATTTTAGATATTTCTTCTTTTCTAATAGAGTTGCTTTTCACAGTAGTTATGTTCTGTAATGTCACTGTGAAGACTGAATTAATGAGTACTGTGCTCCTGCTCCTAAGAGAAATAATGGGGTTAAGTTCCTACAAGTCTCTGGTCATAAAATTTTTGTGAGTCAATCCATATATAATCTTTTGTATGTTTATTTCTGTTTATTTTTTCTTTTTAAAAAATATTCTATCTATCTATTTATTTATTTATTTAAGAGAGAGAGAGAGAGCATGTGTGTATGGGGGTGGGAGGGTGGGGAAAGAGGAACAGAGGGAGGGGAAAAGAAGGGTAAAGAATCTCAAGCAGACTCCACACAGAGTGAGGAGCCCAACTCAACTCAGGTCTTGACCTTAAGAAGGTCAAGTGTTTGGAAATTATGAAATCATGACCTGAAATTATGAAATCATGATCTGCTGAAACCAAGAGTCGGATTCTTAACCTACTAAGCCACCCAGGCACACCTGTTTGTTTCTGTTTAAAGACATTTTATTCGGTATATATTTTTGATTCATTAACATTGAACTCACAGCAAACAGCACTTAACTCTGGCCTAAATCAGCCTTTCTAAAATTAGGAACATTAGACAGCACTTTTGTACTATGTTTGGGGGCCATTTTAAATAGCAAAACCACCAACAAAACCCACAAAATGTGGAAAACATGGCACTAAAACTGTGGAAAGGATGCTGCTTACAGTATGAGGGCTTGAAACAAGAAGGCAGAGAGGATCACTTTGTTCAGCTTCAGCAATCTGTGTGTCAGGCAACTTAAATTTTTGCTGCTCTGTGTTTCTCTCTGAATGACCATGAGAAGACTGCAAATATTCATTTTGGGATTACAGATAAATTTTACCAAGTTGGCAAATTTGCAAATAAGGAATCTGTGAATAATGAGAATCAACTGCATATGTATTCAATGTTAAAAATGTTCCTTTAAAAAAAATGTTCCTTTAGGCACTGCTTTAACTGCATCCTGCAAATTTTGACATGTATTTTTGTTTAATTCAGGCTTTGGTAAACTATGGCATACTGTGTGTTTTATAAGTTAAGTTTTATTGTATCATTCTTTTATCTATCGTGCTTTTCTATTTGTGCTGTAACAGCAAAGTTGATTAGTTGTGGTACATACTGTATGGCCCACAAAGCCTAAAATATTTCCTATCTAGCCCTTTACGGGAAAAGTGTGTTGACCCCTGATATAGTTCAGAATATTTTTTAGTTTCCCTTGAGACTTTTTACTTGATTCATTGATTTAGACATATATTGTTTAATTTCCAAACACTTGTACATTGTCCACATGTATTTCTATTATTTCTGAATTAAAGCTGTTATGGTCCAAAAGCGCACATTGTATGATTTCTATTTTCTTTAATTACATATAGCCTCTCTTGGTGAATATTCTGTCTGCACGAGAGAAGAATGTATAATGGTTTTTTGTTGTTTGGTGGAATATTCTATAAATTTCCACTAAGTCAATTTGGTTCATAGTGCTGTTCAGTTCATCTATGTCTTTACTGATTTTCTGTCTACTTCTGTGAATTAATGAAAGAGGAGTGTTGAAGTTTCCAACATTAACTGGATTTGTCTATTTCTCTTGTCAGATCCTGTTAGATTTTGTCTTGTGAATTGTCAAACTCTGTTGTTAGATGCATACACATTTAGGATTGTTATGTCTTTTTGGAGAATCCTTTATCATTATGTAATGTCCCTCTTTGTCTCTGATAATCTTTCTTGTTCTGAAATCTACTTTGTCTGAAATACAGCTACTCTAGCTTTCATTTGGTTCTTTAGTGTCTCATATATATCTTTATCCCTTTTCTCTTAATTGATTGAAGTCTATATCTAAAGTGAGTTTTTTGGGGTGCCTGGGTGGCTTAATTGGTTAACCCTCCAACTCTTGATTTTAGTTCAAGTCGTGATCTCAGGGTTGGGAGAATAAACAGTACATCAGGCTCCATGCTGGATGTAGAGCCTGCTTAAGATTTGCTCCATCTGGGGAATCCTGGGTGGCTCAGCGGTTTAGCATCTGCCTTCCGCCCACAGCGTAATCCTGGAGTCCTGGAATCAAGTCCCACATCAGGCTCCCTGCATGGAGCCTGCTTCTCCCTCTGCCTGTGTCTCTGCCTCTCTCTCTGTATCTCTCATGAATAAATAAATAAAATCTTAAAAAAAAAAAAAGATTCGCTCCATCTCCCTCTAACCCTCCCCTCTTTCTCTCTCTCATACACACACATTTTATTTTTTTATTATTTTTTTTTTACTACACACACATTTTAAAGCAAGTTTTTATAGACAGGATATACTTGATTCTTCCTTTTCAATTCAGTCTAACAATCTGTTTTTTAACAGCTGTGTTTAGACCATTCACATTAAAAGAGATGGATATAGTTGGGATCAACATCTGCCATCTTTTCTTTTATTTAAATTGTGATTAACATACCATGTAATATTGGTTTCTGGGGTAGAAATCAGTGATTCTTCACTTATATACGACACCCAGTGCTCATCATAACAAGTGCCTCCTTTAATACCCATTACCCTTCTAGTCCATCCCCCACCCATTTCCCCTCCATTAACCCTCAGTTTGTTCTCTATTGTTAGGAGTCTTTTATGGTTTGTTTCCCTCTCTCCTTTTCTCCCTCATCCCTTATGTTCATCTGTTTTCTTTTTAAATTCCATATATGAATGCAATCGTATGGTACTTGTCTTTCTCTGATTGACTTATTTCACTTAGTGTTATACACTCTAGCTCCGTCCACATCATTGCAAATGGCAAGATTTCATTTTCTGATAGCTGAGTAATATTCCATTGTATTCATATACCACATCTTCTTTATCCTTTCATCAGTCGTTGGACATTTGGGTTCTCTCCATAGTTTGGCTATTGTTGATAATGCTGCTATAAACATCAGAGTTTATATATCCCTTTGAATCTGTATTTTTTTATCCTTTGGGTAAAAAACCTAGTAGTGCAATTGCCAGATCATAGAGTAGTTCTATTTTTAGCATTTTGAGGAACCTCTATACTCTTCACCAGGGTGGCTGCACCAGTTTGCATTCCCAGCAATGCAAGAGGGTTCCCCTTTCTCCACATCCTCACCAACGCTTGTTTCTTGTGTTGTTAGCTTTAGCCACTCTGACAGGTGTGAGGTGGTATCTCATTGTGGTTTTCATTTGTATTTTCCTGATGATCAGTGATGTTGAGCACCTTTTCATGTGTCTTTTAGCCATCTGGATATCTTCTTCAGAAAAGTGTCTTTTCATGTCTTCTGCCCATTTCTTAACTGGACTATTTTTTGGGGGTATTGAGTTTCATAAGTTCTTTATAGACTTTGGATACTAACCCTTTATCAGATATGTCAAGAGAAGATATCTGAAATATCTTTTCCCATTCCATAGGCTGCCTTTTAGTTTTGTTCATTGTTTCCTTCACTGTGCAGAAGCTTTTTATCTTGATGAAGTCCCAATAGTTCATTTCTGCTTTTGTGTCCTTTGCCTCTGGTGACATGTCAAGTAAGAAATTGCTACAGCCGAGGTCAAAGTGGTTTCTACCTGTGTTCTTCTCTAGGATTTTGATGGTTTCCTGTCTTACATTTAGGTCTTTCATGCATTTTGAATTTATTTTTGTGTGTGGTGTAAGAAAGTGGTCCAGTTTCATTCTTCTGCATGTTGCTGTCCAGTTTTCCCAACAACATTTGTTAAAGAGACTATCTTTTTGCCACTGGATATTCCTTCCTGCTTTGTCGAAGATTAGTTGACCATATAGTTGTGGGCCCATTTCTGGATTCTCTGTTCTGCTCCACTGATCTGTGTGTCTGCTTTTGTGCCAGTAGCATACTGTCTTGAAGACTACAGCTTTGTAATATAGCTTGAAATCCAGAATCGTGATGCCTCCAGTTTTTTTCTTTTTCAAAAATGCTTTGGCTATTCAAGTCTTTTGTGGTTCCATACAAATTTTAAGATTGTTTGTTCTACCTCTGTGAAAAATGCTGGTGGTATTTTGATAGGGATTGCATTAAATGTGTAGATTGCTTTCAGTAGTACAGACATTTTAACAATGTTTGTTCTTCCAATCTATGAGCATGGAATGCTTTTCCATTTCTTTGTGTCCTCTTCAATTTCTTTCAGAAGTGTTCTGTAGTTTTCAGAGTACAGATCTTTCATATTTACTCAGGTTTATTCCTATGTATCATACTGTTTTGGGGACAATTGCAAATGGGATCAATTCCTTGATTTATTTTTCTGCTGCTTCATTATTGGTGTATAGAAATGCAACAGATTTCTGCACATTGATTTTATATCCTGCAACTTCTCTGAATTCATGTCTTAGTTCTAGCAGTTTTTTGGTGGAGTCTTTTGGGTTTTTTTTTTTTACATAGAGTACCATGTTATCTGCAAATAGTGAAAGTTTTACTTCCTTGCTATTTTGGATGCCTTTTCTTTCTTTTTGTTGTCTAATTGCTGGGGCTAAGACTTCTAGTACTTTGTTAAGAAGTATTGGTGAGAGTGGATATCCTTGTCTAGTTCCTGTCTGTAGGGGAAAGACTCTCAGTTTTTCCCCATTAAGGATGATGTTAACTGTGGGTCTTTCGTATAATGGCCTTTATGATGCTAAAGTATGTTCCTTCTATCCCTACTTTGTTGAGGGATTTTATCAAGAAAGGATGCTGTGTTTTGCCAAATGCATTTTCTGCATCTATTGACAGGATCATATGGTTCTTTTCTTTTATTAATGTGGTATATCATGTTGATTGGTTTGTGGATGTTGAACCACCCTGTAGTTGAACCACTCTGGAATAAATCCCACTTGATCATGATGAATAATTCTTTTTATGTACTTTTGAATTCAATTTGCTAGTATTTTATTGAGAATTTTGCCATCCGTGTTCATCAGGGATATTGGCCTGTAATTCTCCTTTTTAGTGGAGTCTTTGTCTGGCTTTGGAATCAAGGTGATCTGGCTTCATAGTATAAATTTGGAATTTTTCCTTTCATTTCTATTTTTTGGAACAGTTTGAGAAGAATAGGTATTAGCTCTTCTTTAAATGTCTGGCAGAGTTCCCCTGGGAAGCCATCTGGCCCAGGACTTTTGTTTATTGGGAGCTTTTGATTCCTGATTCAATTTCTTTGCTGGTTATGGGTCTGTCCAAATTTTCTGTCTTCCTGTTTCAGTTTTGGTAGCTTATAAGTTTCTAAGAATTTGTCCATTTCTTTCAGGTTGCCCAGTTTGTTGGCATATAATCTTTCATAGTATTCTCTTATAATTGTAATCTGCGGTATTGCTTGTGATCTCTCCTCTTTTATTCATGATTTTATCTACTTGGGTCCTTTCTCTTTTCTTTTCGATAAGTCTGGCTAGGGATTTATCAATTTTATTAATTCTTTTGAAGAACCAGCTGTTAGTTTCATTAATCCATTCTATTGGGGTTTTTTTTGTTTCTATATCCTTTATTTCTGCTCTAATCTTTATTATTTTCCTTCTAATGCCAGCTTTAGGCCTTATTTGCTGTTCTTTTTCTAGCTCCTTTAGGTGTAAGGTTAAGTTGTGTATTTGAGACTTTTCTTGTTTCTTGAGGTAGGCCTGTATTACAATATACTTCTCTCCTAGGTCCCCCTTTGCTGCCTCCCAAAGGTTTTGGTCTATTGTATTTTCATTTGTTTCCATGTATTTTTAAATTTCTTCTTTAATTTTCCAGTTAACCAATTCATTCTTTAGTAGGATGTTCTGTAACCTCCATGTATTTGATATTTGAGGTCTTTTCCAGATTTTTTTTGTAGTTGACTTTAAGTTTCATAGCATTGTGTTCTGAGAAAATGCATGGTATGATCTTGATCTTTTTGTACTTTCTTTTTTGAGAGAGAGAGCGAGCGAGAGAGAGAGAGAGCGAGTGCATGAGTTGGGGGTGGGCAGAGGGGGAGAGAATCTTACGCAGGCTCCACACTCAATGCAGAGTCTGATGCAGAGCTCAATCTCATGACCCTGAGATCATGCCCTAAGCTGAAATCAAGTCAGATGCTTAACCAACTGAGCCATCCAGGTGCCCCTTTTTGTACTTGTTGAGGGCTTTTTTGTGACCCAGCATGTGGTCTCTTCTGGAGAATGTCCCATGTGCACTCGAAAAGAATGTGTATTCTGCTGCTTTAGGATGAAATGTTCTGAATGTATCTGTTAAGTCCATCTGGTCTAGTTTGTCATTCAAAGCCATTGTTTCCTTGTTGATTTCCTGCTTAGATCTGTCCATTGCTGTAAGTGCGGTATTAAAGTCCCCTACTATTATTGTATTATCAATGAGTTTCTTTGTGTTTATTATTAGTCAATTTATATATTTGGGTTCTCTCAGGTTGGGAGTATATTTACAATTGTTAGATCTTCTTGATGGATAGACCCCTTAATTATGGTATAATGCCTTTCTTCATCACTTGTTACAGTCTTTGTTTTAAGATCTAGTTTTGGGACACCTGAGTGGCTTAGCGGTTGACTGTCTCCCTTTGGCTTGGGGCATGATCCCGGGGTCCTGGAATCGAGTCCCACATCGGACTTCCTGCATGGAGCCTGCTTCTCCCTCTGCCTATGTCTCTGCCTCTCTTTCTCTCTGTGTGTCTCGAATGAATGAATGAATGAATGAATGAATGAAATAAAAAAATTTTTTTAAAAAAAGATCTAGTTTGTCCAATAAAAGTATGGCTATTTCACCTTTGTTTTGACATCCATTAGCATGATAGATGGTTCTCCATCTCTTCACTTTCCATCTGCAGGTATCTTCAGGTCTAAAATGAATCTCTTCTAGGCAGCATATAGATGGATCTTGATTACTTTTATCCCTTCTGACACTCTATGTCTTTTGATTGGAGCATCTAGTCTATTTACATTCAGATTGATTATTGAAAGATATGAATTTCATGCCAGTATGTTACCTGTAGAGTTGGTGTTTCTGGTGTTGTTCTCTAGTTCTTTCTAGTCTTTGTTGCTTTTGGTATTTTGTTTGTGTGTTCTGTAAATTTGACTGTGATATGCCTTGGCAAGCATCTACCATCTTGCTAGCTGCTTTTTTTCCATTTGTCTTTTGTTTCTTGTTACCTCTTCTGTTTAATTAGACATTTTTTTATGATTCCATTTAATCTCCTCTATTATTTTTGCTACTTTTTCTAAAACCTACTTAATGGTCACCTTAGGTTTTGCACTATGCATGTTTAAATAATTCAAATACACTAAGAATAACACTTTACCTGTTGTATATAAGGACTTAACATTATATTCTCAAGTCTTCCCTCCCATTCCTGTATAGTTGTTATATATTTTATTATTACATATGCTGTAAACACTTAAATACCTTGTTAATTTGTTATAGCTTTGTTAATGCTTTAAACTATTGTGGAGGCACGAGTGGCTCAGTCAGTTGAGCGTCCTACTCTTGATTTTGGCTCAGGTCATGGTCTTTGGGTTGTGAGGTTGAACCCCGTGTCAGGCTCTGTGCTCAGCAGGAGATGCTCTCTCTTTCTCCCTATCCCTTCCCCTGGTCATGCATCTCTCTCGCAGAAAAAAAAACTTTTTAAAAAAGTTATTTTTAATGGGATAAAGAGGTACAAACTTCCACTTATAAAGTAAGTAAGTCACAGAGATGAAAAGCAGTACAGCATAGGGAATATATTCAATAATATTGTAATTACTTTGTAAGGTGACAGATGGTAACACACTTATTTTGGTGAGCATTTTATAATGTATATAATTGTTGAATCACTATTTTGTAGACCTGAAGCTAGTAAAATACTGTACGTCAACTATACTTCAATGAAAATAAAAATCTGAAAAACTTAGTTATTTTTAGAACAATTACAAATAAGATAAATATAGATTATATTTTACTGGAGGTTTTAGAGCAGAGTAATGTCATGGTCACTTTAAAATGTAACTGAGTAAGGGGGAAGCAGAGAGACCACCTGGGAGGCTATAGCTGTAATCTAATTGAGAAATGATAGTGACTTATTCCAAGGTCATGTTAGATAACATAGAAGAGGGTGTTAGGACATCCAGGAACTTTTTTTTTTTTTACTTTAAAATCTCAGTTTTTCATGACAGCTCAAATATTTAAATTTTTTTAAATTTAAATTCAATTTAGTTAACATATAGTGTATTATTAGTTTCAGGGGTAGAGTTTAGTAATTCATCTATTGCATATAACCCCCAGTGCTCATTACATCACATGCCCTCCTTAATGCCCATCACCCAGTTACCTCACCCCCTCATCTCCCACTTCCAGCAACCCTGTTTGTTCCCTGTAGTTAAGAGTCTTATGGTTTGCCTCCCTTTCTGTTTTTATCTTATTTTTCCTTTCCTTCTCCTATATTCATCTGTTTTGTTTCTTAAATTCCACATATGAGTGAAATCATATGGAATTTGTCTTTCTCTGAGTTATTTCATTTAGCATAATACCCCCTAGTTCTATCCACATTGTTGCAAATGGCAATATTTCACTTGTTTTGATGGCTGAGTAATACTCCATTTTGTGTGTATATATATCCATTCATCTGTTGATGGACATCTGAATTCTTTCTATATTTTGGCTATTGTGGACTTTGCTGCTATAAACATTGGGATGCATGTGCCCCAAAGTTACTGCAAACTATTTGATAAGGTGTTCACATTAAAATACTTTTTAAAAAGGTAACCAGTGATCTTTATTGACCTCATAGTTCAGCTTGAAATAATCACAGTAATTGTCAGCATCATCAGACAAGTAGGACTGCTTTAAAAGTACATTGTCAGCATTGTAGGGCTTTTTTTTTTTAATTTAGGATTATCCACACATATTAGTCAAAACTTATGCACCTGTCCACCTTTTTTGTTGGTGTGTCTTTGTTGGTAAATTATTAGGTCACTTAGTGGAAGTTCATCATATTCTATTTAAATTATATCAACCAAGCTGGGGTGTCTGGCTGGCTCAGTCAGTACAACATGTGACTCTTCAGCTCAGGGTCCTGAGTTCAAGTTCCACATTGAGTGCAGGGCTTACTTTAAAAAATATATAAAAAGATAACTGTCAGCCAAGTTACATGCCCGGGTAATTTCAGCAAAATTGTGTTCCTGAATTCTAGATTATGTTCTCTTTATAGAATACAGGAACTTTCAGTAATAAATGTTTGACTTTTAAAAATGTATCTACTCTGGGACACCTGGGTGGCTTAGCAGTTGAGTGTCTGCCTTTGGCTCAGGGTGTGATCCTGGTCTGGGAATTGAGTCCCACATTGGACTCCCTGCAAGGAGTCTGCTTCTCCCTCTGCCTTTGTCTCTGCCACTCTCTCTGTGTCTCTCATGAGCAAATAAATAAAATTTTTTAAAGAATAAAAAAATAAAAATAAAAAAATTAAAAATGTATCTACTCTATTTCTTTGTGGTGACCTGAATAAAAGCATGCTCTGTTCTGTCTTAATTCAAACTTTCCGCTCTGAAAAACTGGAAACCCTACTTTTAATTAACTTTTTCTTTTTAATTCAATATCTGTTTAAAATGCTTTTAAAAAACTCTTTTTTGCAAATTTCCAAATGTATTATGTCTACTTAAAAGTAGAGTACACTGGGCAGCCTGGGTGGCTCAGCGGTTTAGCACCGCCTTCAGCCCAGGGCGCGATCCTGGAGCCCCGGGCTCAAGTCCCACGTTGGGGTCCGTGCATGGAGCCTGCTTCTCCCTCTGCCTGTGTCTCTGCCTCTCTCTCTCTGTCTCTGTCTCTGTCTGTCCCTCATGAATAAATAAATAAGATCTTAAAGAAAAAGTAGAGTACACTGTTCCTATGTGTATTTATCCCTCAGTTTTATCAACTTTTTGCCATACTTCAAAAGTAATCTATAATCTCCTTTTTACTGAAATATTTTAATCGAATTTTGATATGTGCTGTTATTTCATCCCTAAATATTTCAGTGTGTATCTTAAAACCAAATTAAAAACGGGTGTTTTCTTAAGTAACCACAATATCGCATTGATCATGATTAACAATTCCTTAATATCATCTAATACCCAGTCCACACTCAAATTTTCCCCAAATCTAAAAACATTCTTTCTGTATTTTCAAAGTTAATTTGATCCAGATCAAAAATTGGTCCACTCACTGTATGTGATTGTTTTGTTATCTTATATTTCTCTTAACCAAAAACAGGTGTCTCCGCCTCTCCCCCCCACCCCACCTTTTTGTTGCAAGCCTTTCTCTTGTAAAATAGCAAAAAACAAAAAACCTGGTCCATTGTCCTGTTGTATGATTGGGTTTGTTTCATTCGTTTCTCTAGAGTTCTTATAGATCAGAAGTTAGAGCAAAGAAAGCCTTCTTAAACTGAAATTTGGTTACTTTTTTGGCAAGAATATTTCACAAGTGGTACTATTTTCTGTAGTATTAAATGAGAAGTCACATAATACTTGATTGTTGAACTTTTAGTTGATTGATCAGTAGGTTCAGGTGATGGCAGCCTTAGCTTTTCATAGTAGTTTCCTGTCAACCTGCTCTGGGATGCTTTTAAAACCATTGATGATTATTGCCTGGATCCAATTATTTTATCAGGAGTTGCAAAATGATTGTTTTCTAAGCATGTCGCTACCCCTGCATATATTAATGGATGTTAACAGAACTTCTCCGTATATACCAAAGCTGTTTGGTTAACTTGAAATATGCTTCATATCAGAAAAGCAGAATAGGGGATCCCTGGGTGGCTCAGCAGTTTAGCACCTGACATTGGTTCAGGGCGTGATCCTGGAGTCCTGGGATCGAGTCCCACATCAGGCTCCCTGCATGGAGCCTGCTTCTCCCTCTGCCTGTGTCTCTGCCTCTCTTTCTCTGTGTGTGTGTGTGTGTGTGTGTGTGTGTGTGTCTCATGAATAAATAAATAAATAAAATCTTTTTAAAAAACAGAAAAAAGCAGAATAAAGGGGAAAGAATTAAGCATCAATTTTCAGAGTAATGAACTGGTGCACTAGCAACCTACAGGGGTGTCCAGTGAATTTTGTTTCTCTCTTCTAAATATCATATTGAGTTCATGACTTTTTATATATTCAATATGTTTTAATAAATTGCAGTCATTATTCCTTCTGGTATCAATGTCTCATCTTTGGCCATTGGGAGCACCTTCAGTCTAGCTTCTGTGTCCTTTTGGTACTACTGTATTGGCCTTTGATAGCCTCATTGCTTTTTAGCTCAACAAGATATTCCAGGTTAATCTGATCTATTTTTTGCCCTAGACAGAAAATCTGTATTTTGCTAAGAAAATGTACCCAGTTATCTTTTCTTTATATAGCACCTTTCTTGATCTATACACTGTGATGCTGAAAAACTCATACTTTGTTCTCCACATCTAATTGTACAGTTTACGGTTATATATCAGGCCTTTTCTGTATTTGTTGTTTGTATTAAATCACAAGCCCTCATTTCTTTTGGTGTCCAGTATAGTGTGATCTCCCTTGTTCTTGCATCTTGTCCTATGGCACATGCCTGCATTCACCTTAGTATTTCATTGCTTAGTACTTCTTAGTCTCTGTTGCTCCATATTTGTTTAATCGGTTTATGTCTTTTTTCAAAAAATTTATAATTTTCTAGAGATTAGGATATACCCATTACTTTAGAAGTTAAAAACCAAATCTATAAAAAAAACCCCAAATACTAAGGAATATACTGATAACTGAATAAACATTAATTGAATTGAAGGACATATTTTGCTTGGCTAGCTTATGGCCACATTTGCCAACAATTTGACACCAGTAGTGCCAATGCTGTACTTAAACTCAAGCCAAACTTAATCATAAATCTTTACACCAGAAATTAAAGTACAGGTGGTTTAAAAGTATTCAAATTAATGCATGGGAGAGGAGGCACAAATATTCTCTTCAGAGAATAAAAACTTAGCCTTTGGTTCTAGAATGTAGTTTTAAGGCACACTCAAGAAAACTACTTTCAGATGGTCATTACTTCTGATGCCTGGCTTCAATTCCTACTTGGCTTAGTTTCATTATTGGTGGCCCAGAACTTGGCTGATAAGTAGGAGAATTGGAAACAAGACTGGCTGCCTGGCAAAACCTACTTGTGGTAACTTGAATTGCTTTTGATCTTATTTGTCATCTTATCAACTATTTTTGGTACTGCTAAATGAATGGACTTTTTATGGTTTTTATAGAAGAATGGAAACCAGAAAAATCAGACTATTTACAACACTTAAAAATGTGACTGTAGTTCTGTAATAACACTGAAGCTACCCATCCTATGATGAGACTGTGTTAATTTGTTTTATGATTACAGTTGGAAGAAGTAGCTGAAGTGATGTGTCCCATCTGTCTACTTTCTTCTTCTTTTTCTCTTACCTCCCAAGGAAGAGGCTGGAGATTCTTTAGAATGCAAAGAATAAAAAGATAAATTTTAAAATAGATTTGGTGGCCTCTGGGTGGCTCAGTCTATTAAACATCTGACTCTTGATTTCAGCTCAGGTCATGATCTCCGGGTTGTGAAATCGAGCCCCACATCATGCTCTGCACTGGCTGTGAAGCCTGCTTAATATTTTCCGTCTCCCTCTGCCCCTCTCCCATGCTTTAGATAGATAGATAGATAGATAGATAGATAGATAGATAGATAGATAGATAGATGATTGGATTCATGGTCAGACAACATTTCTTGGGTTTGCTTATAGGTCCTGTTATTGCCTTGGAGTTTAACGGAGATGGAGCTGTAGAAGGATGCCAACTTATTGTCAGTGAGATATTCAATGGGACCAAGGTACAAGATTTTATTGATTATTTCTCTTTCATCAGACCTTTCATGTCATTTCCTTTTCCTTACAATCAAATAGTACTTTTATTCTTGTTGTTCCTTGGAATAATAAAAAACTCAGCAGATCATGATTTTTTAGAATCTATGATAAATAATTGGGGGGCTAAGCTTTGTTTTTTCCTTGCCAAATTAAAATTTTAATTCCTTAAAACTTTACAAAATAAGAATCTACTAATTGAAAAACCTTCAATAATACATGTTTCTAAAGTAAAAAATCTCATTAAATGTCCAAGTTCTTCCATTTTTGAAAACTAGTAATATGTTGGAAAATGTTATATAAGATTGTATACTTTAGACAGATGATCCTATTGCCCACTGTTCATTTTTATTTGCTTCAGTAATGCTTCATTGGACATTGAATTTGAGAACTCCTGGGTGGCTCAGTTGGTTGAGCATCTGACTCTTGATTTCAGCACAGGTCTTCATCTCACAGTGGTCGATTCGAGCACCACATTGGGCTGTGTGCTGGGCATAGAGCCTATTAAAAAAAATTGAGCTGTATCTAGAAATCATTACATATTACATGTAGGTAGTTTCTAGATAATGCTGATGAGATTGGTGTATCTAAGAATTTCAGACTTTTTTTTTTTTAATTTTTATTTATTTATGATAGTCACACACACAGAGAGAGAGGCAGAGACACAGGCAGAGGGAGAAGCAGGCTCCGTGCATCGGGAGCCTGACGTGGGATTCGATCCCGGGTCTCCAGGATCGCGCCCCGGGCCAAAGGCAGGCGCCAAACCGCTGCGCCACCCAGGGATCCCAAGAATTTCAGACTTAAATAGCTTTATATAACTTAGAAACCAAACATGAGTACTAAATGAGTGTGTATATATATATATATATATATATATATACACACACATATATATATAATAATTTTTTGATAAATATCTGAGATGAAATTTTTGGTTTTGTCTGACTTGGCTTATGGTTTCTTAAATTTGCATAAAGTACTTTGTCTTTTGTGTCATTTTATCATTTCAACAGTACTAAGGGGAGTACTAAATATAACTAGATTGAATAGAAAAGGAAGCAGAGAGAAGATGGTTATATGATTTGGAGATTTTAGATCTGAATGAGTCAAAGATTATCTAATCCAGTGTTCTCATTTTACAGATGTAGAAAGTTAGCCCAGAGAGGTTTATTGAATGAATTGTTAGCATCATACAGCTAGTTTATGATAAAGCTAGAGTAGAGCCTGGGTCTCGTCTAATTCTTAGATGACATTTGTAAAAATGATTTTTGAAGGGTTCTACTGAGTACTGCCTTACTGATGTTTAGCAAATAGTTCATTTAAAATTAGTCATATATCTTTAGCAACTTTAAAAATGACAATATCAAGTTTTGCCTATTGAGGTTATTAGGAAGTAGAAGAAACTAAGAGTTCTTTAAATAAACCTCTCTATTCAGTAGATTTCATAATATTGACTCTTGTATATTTAAAAAAAAACAGTAAAATTCCAAGTGTGATAAAGTACAACTAAAGTATTATGAAAGCAAAGACCTTAAGTGGTTTTAAAAGAGCTCAATTTACATTATAGCTACTGAAACTATATTGTATGGATTCTACAGAATACTGATTAAGTATTATATAAATGGTACTTGAATTTCTTTTGATAGCAAGCTTGTGACTGTTCTGTAGACAACATGCGCTTTGGAATTTGGGGATTACTGGTATTTATTTTTTGCTTCTTTTATATTTAAATAGATGTTTGTATCAGAAAGCAAGGAGACAGCATCTGGAGATGTAGACAGCTTCTACAACTTTGCTGACATACAGATGGGAATATGAAGTGCAATGTGGAACCAAGGACTTGGTATTAAGCCCTTTTTAATTTGTGTATTAACAATGGTTTTTACTAATGATAAAACTGTTAATGTTTATTTCTTAGTAAACTGTTGAATACTGCATCATTTACTTCAGGTTCAAAAATAGTTTGTTTTGGGGCACCTGGCTGGCTCAGTTGGTAGAGCATGCGTTTTGATCTTAGGGTCATGAGTTCAAGACCCGTGTTGGGCATGGAGCCTACTTAAAAAAAAAGTTCATTTTAAATTTAGTACTTTTAATCAGCTTTAAAACTGTTTAACCTGCTTCAATAAGGCTGTGGTTTTCTTTCCTTGCTTATGATACCATTATTAGAACATAGAAGTGGCTAGCAGTTCATGATTTTAATCCTCATTAAATATTCTTTCAAATCTCTAAGAATTTAAACTTTTCTCAGTGCTCCATATATTGAGAATGCATTCCATTGCTTCTTTTCTTTTTTAATTTAGAGAGATCTGTTAGTAGTTGATCAATTAGAATGAACCTCTGTACATTTTTTTCATGTATACATAGCCAGTTAAATAATTGCTTCCTAGTTGCATAATGTGGCAAATGAGATTTTGTACACGGAATTGATATAAGACTGTAAATTGATTTTTTTAATTAATAGGAATTTGATAACCATTTTGCAATTAACTCTACTAACTGATGTTGGTATAGCTGTTTAAAGACTACTTTGTGAGTAGTATGATTATTTGAATAAATTCCACACCATGTAGTTTTTTAATACAACTGCTAAAATGACACTTCTGCTTCCTGGTAAGAAAATACTAAAATCTAAAAGCATAGAAGCCTGATGAGCACTGGCAGGTTTCAGAAAGGTGAAATCACCAGCTCTTAGGAGTTAGCAGGAGAATTAAAACCTTGTGACATTTAGGTATGAAGTGCTTAGGCATGATGATAAGCTATGCAGATTTTTTGTAAAAAAAAAAATCTAGATAAATTTGATTTTCATTAGATATACCATTAATCAAGTAATAATGTTAAAGTATGATGAAATTGCTTTTGGCTGCTTTAAAGCATTATTTCCCAAATCAACTTGACTATAATAATTTACCAGAAGGCAGGGGAGAGTTACTTGTTTAAAAATCCACATCCTTGAACCCAGTACCCAAATACACTGATTCAGTCACCAGAGGAAAGCCGTTTGTGAGGAGTTTGTTGTAACCTAAAGTAATCATTTCAGAAGATGTGGATAGGGCAATCTGGAGAGAAGGTCTGGACCTGCCATGTACATCATGTAATAACAGCTAATAGGAAATTAGCTTTCAGAGGTCTATTTTTAAAAGAAACCTTAAATTTAAATCTATTTTGGTAAAACCAAGACTGAAAATAGCCACTTATAAAAATCCCTCTTATGGTTGTTACTAAAAGGATATTTTCGTGTGTAAACTGCTTTTGGATATTTTCAAATTAATTTATAATTACTACATTGTGTTGATGTTCAGAAATAATACATTCAAATACTTTTCATTTTAAATTAATGAGTAAAATTGACTACCTACCCTGTGTCTGGCCTTGTGCAAACCATTAGCATTGTATCATTTCAGTCTTTTCTAAGAGCATTCTATATTACATAATAAACCTCCTCTAAATCAAAATGATTTCATGAGATGCAAATAAAAACTGGTGACAGGTTTAACATAATTTTGATCATAATTTACAAATAAGCTTTGCAATTAGTAGTCAGAGGGCATTAATTTTTTCCATGGTTAAGCTAAATTAAACATATTCCTTCTGATTGTGATTACATTATTAAACCCCATTATTCATATTTTTTGTTTTTCAAAAATATAATACAATGTTACACAAAGCTGTAAACTGAGTTCTTGATTTTATCTATGGTACTTAAGCAAAAAACTCAGGAATATAACATATAAGGGAGATGTTAATTTTTAAATACTCACTAAATTTAGTATCTATTAACCAAAGCCTAAAATTTCACATTCTTCAGTTGGCTAAGAGCTTTTACCCAAGCTTAATTTGTCTTTAGGGACAGTCATTTGGCTTCTGAATGTTTAAAAAGATTTTTAAAAATAAGTAGTACTATGGTTGTTTCTGTAGTTCCAAACTTTGATAGTAATTATACTGCATTTCATTTTTTAATAGCTTTTGAATTCATGAACATTTATTAGCAATGAAATATTAGTAATTTTATTGTTATACATGTTTAAACATTATATTAGCTTATTTCCCCTGTGTTATTAGTACTGCTTTTTGCTTCTGTATATTTCTGTCTAGCTTTTGTATGTAATTTATATCTAGTGTTTATAAAATGTGATTTGTAATAAATGTTGTTAAAATGAAAATGGCTGGGGTGCCTGGCTGGCTCAGTTGGTAGAGCATGCGACTACTGATCTCAGGGTCGTGAGTTTAGGCCCCACATTGGGGGATAGAGTTTACTTTAAAAAAATTAAATGAAAATGGCTTAACACTAATTTTTGAGGTCCACTGTATAACATACATCTTCTCATACATGTGCCAAGATTTGATCATGGCACAAATTTTTCTTAACTTAAATTCAGTTGGCCAACATATAGTACATACTATAGTTTCAGATGTAGTGTTCAATAATTTATCAGTTGCATATAACACCCAGTGCTCATCATGGCACAAATTTCTTAATGATAGAAGTATAATAGAATGGTCTAATCTCTGTCTTAATGTTAGAACTGTGTGCCATGTGTGTGCACGCGCACATGTGTACACAAAGCACTCTAGAGAAATGCAAAGGAAATAGAAAACTTGTTTTAATCTAAGGAATAATGCTTCCTTTGTTAAAAGATACATTTTATTATGGTTGAATACTTACTAAGATTATGCATTTCTCTCTTTCATGTTTAAGAAAATAATGAACCATGATATAATTTCTTTCAGGTTTATACAAATGGACCTTATTTTTAAATTACTACCAAATTTACCAGCCATCTGTACCCAACCTCTCCCTCTCCTAGCCCATAAATCAGAAGTACTAAAAATGTAGATTGGTTAGTTTTTTAAATAAAATCTGAAATACTGAAACTACAAATTGGTTAGTTTTTAAATGACATTCTTTATTATTTTTTTCTATGTATGAAGCTTTTTGTACATTTAGAGCATGGGGGGGAAATAGAAATGTACAAGACAATAGAAAAATTACTTCTTATTTATTGGGTAATTCTTGCTGTGCTGAGTTTAAATTTTATTTTTCTCATTTAAAAAGGACATATTTAATTTTGTTCTCTATATAGAGAAATGATATTGTAATTAGGGCATAATTACTCCTTCAAAGTCCATTCTAGAAAGTATTTTATCCTTTAAAAGCCTAACACTAAAAATTTGAATTTTAGTAATGAAACCACCCCCCTTTTGTGTGTGTGTGTGTGTGTGTGTGTGTGTGTGTGTGTGTGTGTGTGTGTGAAAATGGAGTAATACACTGTTGACTTGGTTTTCTTTTTTGGTAGATAGTGTTGGAGGGAATCAGCAATCAGTCCTACATCAGAGGGAAAGCAGGAAGCCTTTAAACTACATCTTTCTCTTTTGACATTTTGGCTTTTAATGGCAAACTCCTGCAAGATGTTCCAAAAAGCAGTCTCTTCCTTTTTTAATGTTTAGGGGCTTTCCTGGTGAGGGTGGGTTCTCATCTATAAATAGATAATGAGAGAACAGGAGCACAGGTCAGCAAGAGCCCTGGCATTGTCACCTGGGCTCTGATCCTCCCAGTGGGGCCTGCCTTCCCCCATTTCAGTTTAATCTGGTCTACTCGCAGTTGTACTAATGAAAAGTAACTGGCATATATGACAACTACCTAAATGATGTTTATAAAGTATACCTTGAAAATAAAATATATTTTATGAATGCTAAGTATTCTTAAAGTGAGTATGGTGTTCTTTTTGAGGAGTTCAACTGGGTAGCCATACACCCATCTACAAACAGGCAACTGAATGGAGAAAACAAGTATACGAGGCTATTAAGACTTTAGTGCTGTTTTCTGATGATTGATATACTTCCATTTGTCAAATGTAGGTCAGTTTGTTAAGCTCATTAATAAAATCTTTTATAAGTGTCCCTGCATGTATGCACATAACCCCAACTGGCCTCTGCCAGAGACCCCCTGAGTGCCATCCTTAGTCCCCAGTTCCACACCCACAAAATCAAAGAAATTAGCATGAACCAGGAGCAACTCACCCAACTGTAGGCACAAGTGTGCATTGGTGGAGAATCAATTGCTCGCCAAAAGAAGATGGTTCATTAGAACAGCTGAAGCAGATGGTTAAAATAAACAACTTCAGCTCTCCTTAAAGAAGTTAGGAGTAAACACTATTGTACTGAAGAAATGAGTATGTATACAAGTCCTAAAATTCAGCCATCGCCAGCAGCAAACACTTTCACCATTATGGGACATGCTGAGACAAAGCAGCTGACAGAAATGCTGCCCAGCATCTTAAACCAGCGTGATGCCAACAGTCTGACTGGTTTAAGAAGACTGGCTGAAGCTCTACCCAAGTACTCTGTGCACAGAAAAGCACCACTTGCTCCTGGAGAGAATGATGATAATCAATTTCCAGATCTTGTGGAGAATGTCAAGGAGGCTTCCAAGAACCAAGCAAACCAAATTGAGTCAACTTCTGAAGATAGGAAAGAAGTTACTGGGAGCTGCTTTTTTATATTATGATTATATGACTATGCTATTTTATATTATTTATAATATAAATTGGCTTGGCTTTTTAAAATTTTGTTCATGGATCTGATAAAATCGAGATCTCTAGTATTTTTAAGCCCAAGCCCCTTGAACACACCGCCACTCTTTTCAGTTTTTGCTTATACTCAATTCATTCTTTTTGCAGCTGATTGAGCTGAAGAAGCCTGGAAATAAAGTTTAAAAGGTTAATAAAGCTGCCTAGTAAAATAAATAAGTAGTCACTCAGACCCTTTGTCCTATTTCACCTGAGCTTCCAAACATCATATATTAGGCGATTTTAAAGTTTATCTCAGGACACGTGGGGGCTCAGCAGTTGAGCATCTGCCTTTCACTCAGGGCGTGATCCCAGGGTCCTGGGATCGAGTCCCACATTGGGCTCCCCACGAGGAGCCTGCTTCTCCCTCTGTCTCTCTCTGTATCTCTCATGAATAAATAAATAAAATCTTTTAAAAAATAAAGTTTATCTCAGTAGAATCATGTGGTTTTAGTACTTTGAAGGGGCTGGACATTTTTTTCAGTCCCCCATCTTGCAGATGAGAAAATCGAGGGTCGGAGTGTTTCCTCACTGAACTACAGCATAAGTCCCTTGACTTTCCCCTAGGATTACTGGGAGAACAAGACTCAGCTCACCCATCTTCTGCTGTATGAAGCCGTTTCTAACTCTCAGGTGCATTTTCTCCTTGGCTGCTCACATGGTACTCTGTATAGATGTCCAAGGGCTTATAACACCTTATACTATTTCTTTATCCATGCTTTCCTTGCTATTAAAAGTGTGATCTGTGGACCAGCCACATCAGCATTACCTAGAGCTCATTAGAATCTCAAGCCCCACTCCAGATCTGTTGAATAAGCTTCTACATTTTAACAAGGTGTTTGGGCGGATTCATACACACAGTAAAGTTTGAGAAGCCGTGTCCTCGACCATTAGTTCCTTGAGCACTAGGATCGCGGCTTAGAAATCTTTGTATTCCTAGAGAGCAGTTTAGGGTCCAATCATATCAATATTTAATAAATTTTTATAATCAAATGTCACAATCCAGTGCTTCATTCGTTCTACTCTTCTTGATTCGCTTTGGAATAAAATACATTCTACAGTATTTACTTTTCCCCCACTGTTCTGTTTTGAAAGAATAACCATGGTCTCTGCCCACTCAGACTCCTTGGGAGCTTTAAGAGCATCAGTGGTATTCACCGGAAACAGATAAGAGCACAACAATTTCTGACTGAAATTTTCTTCTGACATGTTTTTGTATTCAAGTTTGTTTTATTCAATTAGGAAACATGTTGCATAAAGCCAGTGTGGTGATTTGTTGATGCCAGGGCTGAGTTAAAATAAAAAAGCTGTTAGCTGCTTGCTTTGGATTTATGGGGAAAGTTAGTCACTTAGTCTCTTCTCAGATTTGTTACCCTCCCTCTTTATGTCTTGACATCTTCCCACTTCTAGTGTTCAGGGATGAGCTTGGCCATGATCAACAAACCATCTGCAAGATTGTCCAGGGAAGTGTTCGGTGTTGCTCCAAATTCAGGGGGGAGTATGGTGGTGATAATGATTAATTGTTTCCTGGAACAAAGGCTTAATCATAAGTGTAAAATTTGAAAGCAAAGTAAAACCCTAAATTCACACTCTCCCCTTCATTTACTTTAAGTGGTTTTTCTTTCTGTTTCCTCAGTAGAAATCTATCAGTGTCTTCATATGAGACTTAATTTTAATTTCTTATGCAGAAGGTATTTCTTTGCATTAAGTCGGTATAGACCAGGATTCAGGTGGTATATGATCACTCCCTTCCTATTACTGTTCTAAAGGTAATCTAACACAGAAAAGAGAAAGATATGCATAAATGTGATGCTCAGGTTTGAAAAGTCAGAGGTCTCTAACTTGAACCAGGGCTCAGCTTGAAATGATACATCTTTGCTCAAGTGTATTGTATTATAAATCTTTTGGTGTTAACATGTACTTGTAAAGCAAACTAAATGATCGAAGGCTATGGCAGTAGGGCGGCATTTGAGGCCTCTATGGTATTCTACATACTAAATCTGACAGCACTACATATAGGTGCTGTCCTGATTATTGTTATATCAGCATTAAGTACAGTTGACCCTTGAACAATGTGGGTTTGAATTGTGCAGGTCCACTTCTCTGCAGATTTTTTATAAATATAGTCTAGTACTGTAAATGTATTTTCTCTTAATTTTTTTTCTCTAGCCTACTTTATTGTAAGAATATAGTATGTAACACATAGAACATAAAATATGTGTCGATCGACTGTGTTATCAGTAAGGCTTCCTATCAATAGTAAAGCTATTAGTAGTTAAGTTTTTGGGGAGTCAAAAATTATAATGGATGGGGGGGTCAGCATCCCTCATCACTATGTTGTTCAGGGGTTATATCAATAAGGAAAAATGTAAACCATGGGACACATAGCAAATAGATGCTCAGAGTGTTACAGTGCCCTTTCTCACCCTTATAAAACTCATTTCTATGGGTGAGTTTTTAAAATTGTAGTGAAAAGTGACACAGCATGAAAGCCACCCTCTTGAGCTTTAAATGAGTGCATTTTTATGGGAAAATGTTGCATTCTTTCTTCCTCCACCGACCCTGCCTCAATTACATGGGAAGAGATACCTCCCACCTTATTTGAAGGGGCAGAAATCTTTTACATGTGGTTGGATTTGGGTTTTTAAGTACTATTAAATAAAGCAGCTACTTATTATGTGTCAGTCTCTATGTTAAGCACTTTACATATAAAATCTCATTTGATCTTAGCAACCGTAATACAACAGATCTGTTCTTAACCAGCCTTGTTGTTGAAATACTTCTTTTCTCCATCCTCTCCTTTTCACCCCCGTCCTCATCAACCTAATGTGTGCTGTTGGCCCCATGGTCACTACATCAGCCTCCTTGTTGGGGCACCTACTGAAGATCTCTGCTTACTTCTTGCCATGCATCCCATACACAGCAGGGCAAAAGAGCTTAGAAGTTAAGAGCGTAGGCTTTGAGGGTGATTTTGTTATCATTAATTTTGTATTGTCTTGTGACACTTTCTGTCTTGGAACTCTTAAATCATTTCATTTTCTCCCAAACTAGATTGTCAGCTTTTTGAGTAATCCAAATAATGTATACCTTTGTTTTTAAGTCTGGACCACTTTCTTAAAGAACAAAAACATCAAAAACGGAGCAGCAACTTACATTCCAGGTAGTTTCATAAAATTAACCTTGGTATGTCCCACAATGATTATCATAGGATATTGAGATAAGGCAACAGATACCTGTTTAAGAACTCAATCCTCCACTTTAGTCATTTGATCTCCTGTCAAATAGGACATGATCAATGGAAACTGATCTTTGCTTATATTCTTCTCCCTGCCTAGAATCCCTTGATCATTCTCCCCCCTTTCCCACTCCTTTACCCCAAAGCTTCAAATTCTGTCCTTCCTTTGGGACTGGCCCGAGTTCTATATGCTCTGGTAAGCCACTGACCCCTGACCATTTGAACTAGTCATGTCAGAGTTGCAAGGAACAGCAGTGTAGATTTGAGAATCATCAGACCTAGGCTTGGTTTTTTTAAAGATGTATTTTGTTTATTCATGAGAGACACGGCAAGCAGAGACATAGGCAGAGGAAGAAGCAGGCTCCTTGCAGGGAGCCTGATGTGGGACTCGATCCTAGGACCCCAGGATCACAACCTGTGCCCAAGGCAGATGCTCAACCACTGAACCACCCAGGTGCCCCTGACCTGGGTTTGATCTACATTCTACTACATATTTCCCGTGTAGATCCCCACAAGCTATGTTCATGTTTTTAGTTTTCTCATCTGTAAAATGAGGATTATGACTGCTTTGCCATTATTTTGAGTAGTCAGTGAAATTAAGTGAAAGGACTAGCCTCAATGTTAGTTCTTCTCCTTAATCATACAAAACTTTAGAATATTACTTTTCTCATTTCACATTTTTCCAAAATGACCCAAAACTCACTGTGGACAGTCACCAAGACTTCTGTTCCTGCCCCTTGTTGGTCTCAGGCAGCCAAATACTGCTTCAGCCAAAGAAGTACTCTTTGGATGAATACAAATATGAGCATGTTTGAGGTGGCTCTAGTACTCTTACAGATGCCAATCAGTCAGGAACTTCTTCTGAATACATGTGAGTACTGAATCTATGAGCTGAACACTGTAGGATGGCGGTAGGAGGATGGAGAGAACTGTTAGCAGGGTACCAAAAAAGAAGAAGAAGAACATGCTGGGTCTCATGGAACATAGTCTTGTGGTAGGCAGCTCGTCAGCCCAGGAACTCCAGGATGTCTATAAGACTCCAGGCTCGCCCTGCTCTGCCATCCTAAACTTGTGGCTCTTTTTTTACACTGCTAAGATGGTTCTCTTCATCAACACCTCTAAGTATTGTGACTGTACTCTAGGTAGAAAGAATGTAGAGGTGAATGGCAAAAGGCCAGCGAAGTCTTCCCTTTTCGTCAGGAAAACAGTAACTTTCCCAGAAGCCTTACTCCGTCGATTTATGTCTCATTTGCCAAAGCTTGATCACATAGCCATCCTACCTTCTAGGGAGGCTGCGGAGGTGACTGTTCTTCCTGGGTCCATCATCTCCTTGAAAAATGGAGGTTCTGGCAGTGAAGGTGAAAAGAATGGGTATTGAGTAAGCAACTACCAGTATTTGCCACATGAAACTCACCATCTGTTCAGTTAGCATACACCAGGAACAGATGGGAGGAGCAAAGTTTAAGAACATATCCAAAAGCAACCCAAAGGTTTCTTCAGAGGGGTAAAGAATGGGATAAAATAATTTGGATACATTCTCCCAGAAAGTGAATTGCCAAGAAATTTCTGAAGAACTTTTGGAACAAAATTATTTGCTGTTGTGATTAAAACAAACAACTGAGGACACGTGGGTGGCTCAGCGGTTGAGCACCTGCCTTCAACCCGGGGCATGATCCTGGAGTCACCAGATCGAGTCCCATATCGGGCTCCCTGCATGGATGGAGCCTGCTTCTCCCTCTGCCTGTGTCTCTGCCTCTCTCTCTCTCCCTCTGTGTGTGTGTGTGTGTGTCTCTCACGCAGGAAGCCCGATGTGGGACTCGGTCCGGGGACTCCAGGATCACGCCCCGGGCCGAAGGCAGGCGCTCAACCGCTGAGCCACCCAGGCATCCCAATAAAATCTTTAAAAAAAATAAAACAACTGGCAGGGTGCCTGGGTGGCTCAGTCGGTTAAGCATCTGCCTTCCGCTCAGGTCATGATCCCAGGGTCCTCGGATGGAGCCCCGCATCAGCCTCTCTGCTCTGCTCAGTGAGGGGTCTGTTCTCCTTCTCCCCCCGTCCCTCCTCCCTGCTTGTGCTCTCTCAAATAAATAAATAAAATCTGAAATAAAAAATTAAAAAAACCAAACAACTGGTTCACATATCCCATCAGACATGGAGGATTTATGGATGGACTTGGATGGAGCATAGAAAGGCTGGAAGAGTTTTCATGGGCTTCTGTCCCATAAGGTCATGGTGCTTCTATGTTCAGAAAGCTGAATACAGACTCAGAATTCATTTAGATGATGATTCCCAAGAGGAACTACTCCTAAGCCACACATGGTGCGGTTTACTTTCAATATGGAAAATGATGTTTAGTCTCTAAAGTTGAGTATTCTCTGGAATCAGAAACTTCCTTAATCCCTTTTGAAATTTCTGACTTAGGAAATCCAATCTCAAGAGAGAATACAAAGTTCAAGGAAAAATTAATATTTTTCTAAAGTGCATATAGATTCTGGGTTTAGACATAAAAGTGAAAACAATAATTGTATCATCCAGAATTACACCAGAGAAACAGAATTATTAGGATACATACAATAAGAATTTTTAAAAGATTTATTTATTTATTTGAGAGAAAGAGCGAGTGTGCAAGCAGAGGAAAGGACAGAGGGAGAGGAAGACTGCTTGCAGACTCCCCACTGAGCAGGGAGCCTGACGCAGGGCCCAATTCCAGGACCCCAAGATGGTGACCTGAGCCCAAACCAAGAGTCAGATGCCCAACCGAGCTACCCTGGCGCCACATATTAAGAATTTTACTGCAATGAATTGTCTTAGATGATTATGGGGGCTGACTAGGTGAAGTCCAAAATGCTAAGTCTGTAGGGCAGGGCATCAAGAAGGGCAGGATGGAACTCAGGCACAAGTTGATGCAGCTATCCACAGATGGAATTACTTCTTCAGAGAAGCTTCAATTCTGCTCTTAAGGCCTTCAACTGATTGAGTCAAGCCCACCCAGATTCTCCAGGATAATCTTCCTTACCTAAAGTCAACTGATTTTTAGACGTGAATCACATTTACAAAATACCCCTAACTTAGATTAGTATTTTTTAAAGATTTTATTTCTTTATTTATTCACGAGACACACACACACACACACACACACACAGAGAGAGAGAGGGAGAGAGAGAGAGAGAGAGAGAGAGAGAGAGAGGCAGAGGCGCAGAGACACAGGCAGAGGGAGAAGCAGGCTCCATGCAGGGAACCTGACAAGGGACTCAATCCCCGGCCTCCAGGATCACGCCCCAGGCTGAAGGCGGTGCTAAACCGCTGAGCCACCAGGGCTGCCCAGATTAGTATTTGATTAAAAAACTGAGGACTGTGGCCTAGCCATGTTGACACATAAAACTGACTATTACAGTGATGGTCGGTGTTTCATTTTGTTTTCAGTTTCCATCAGTGAACACTTTATTCTTTGTGAAAATAAATCACAAGCCCAGACAGGCTTCCAAGAAGAGAGAGAGTCAATATCATCAATCTGTGGCATTGGCATTAATACATATTTGGTCTATGAAGGTCATTAACCATCTGGTAAAAGGAAGCTTCATTGATTACAACACATCCTTTGGGTATCTGCTGTTGCCTGATTCCACTAAATTGTTTTCAGTTTATCGATAGGAAAATTAGTTCTCCAGCTCAACTGAAGTTCAACACCTAAAAAAGGAGGAAGTATTTCAAGGAGTAGGTGTATATTTCTTCATTTGTACATCATTTCCTCATGCCACAAATGTTTAATGAGTATTGGGCTAGGTTAGCTGGCTATCTGCACTCTCCCTTAGGATAAAAATGGTGGCTGCCATTACACTTGTAGAAAAATATTACTTACCAAGACTGACTTAAGGATACATTTTTTTAAGACCTAAATAAACAAGAGCACCTGGGTGGCTCACTTGGTTAAGTGTCTGATTCGTGATTTCCTCTCAGGTCATGATCTGGGGGTCCTGGGATGGAGTCCCACCCCTGTGTTGGGTTCCCTGATCAGTGGGGAGTCTGCTTCAGGATTCTCTCTCCCTCTGCCCCTCCCCCCTCTAAAAAATAAATATTTTTGAAAATAATAAAACCTAAATAAATAACCATTAAAAATGGTGGATGCTTTAGATACTCAAACCTACATGTGAAAGCATTTTGTCTTGAAGCGTAATAATGATGTGGGGCAAACTATTTTCTTTCTGAGCCTCAGTTTGCTTACCTGTAAAATGGAAATAATGATTACTATCTTGAGGGTTTGGAGGAGGATTAGATGAGAAAATATCAAATGCTTGGAACACAGCAAATGCTCTACAAATACTGATTTTCTGCCTCCTTCCATGAATATAGTCTCAATTTGACAGCATTATTTTGGATATCAATAAATAGCAAAGAATCAAGTGAGGTTACCAGTGCCCATGAACTTGTCACACTGGCCATATACACTCTCACTGTAGTTTCCTTTGTATTTACTTACGTGCACATAAAGACCATTTTTACAAGTTATCATTTCAAACATGAATGCAGATAAATTTGCCAGGTATTTACAATTGCTTTTTTGTTTGAAAAATTCAGCATTTTCCCAAATTTCATCTGCAGATGTTCCTATGAGTCATAATGGTGACGTTGTGAACAAATGTTAGATGCCACCAGATTTCACAGGTTTGAAATCGTTTTTGACTCAGGAAAAAAGGGAGCATTCCTCAGTTCTCCATATCAGACTTTCTCAGGTCTGATCCGCAGGTTGGCAGATGCACATGTTGTTTTGTTTTATTATTAACTGTTAGACAATATCACTTTGTTTTCCCTAAAAAATGAAAATAAATCTAAAATCATTTTGATCCCCGCTGCTTGTGGGTAACCACAGGGATCAATTTGGCCTGTATCCTTCCAGACCATTTGTCTATGGACACATATGTTACATGTACAGGCAGATGAATTTATATGACAGTAGCTATTTTACTTACCTAAGGAAAAATGGGGCCCATTATTGATTTTTATCGTGTACAGTTTGGTGTGATGGGTAAGAGAGATTGGAGAGAGGACAGAAGGAAGAGAAAAGGAAGAGACGGCTTGCCAAGAGTGATCAATTACTTCTATTTCGTTGGCCCTTTCACTTTGCTCTTCTGAGCCTATTTCTGGCAAGTTATACCACCATAGTGTCTGCTGTGCACATACAGAAGCAGTATAAGGATCTGACAACCAGTTTCATCAATGGGTGGACTCAACAGAGACAGATATGCAGCCCCCTATGCCTTCTGAAAGTCTCACTCCACCGAAGTCCATCATCAGTTCCATTTGACAAATTTAAAAAAAAAAGAAATATGGCTTTGGCTTTTGAGTGCAAACCAGGGGCACCCAGCTGCCTTAGTCAGTAGAGCATGCCACTCTTGATTCTGGGTGGTGAGTTCGAACCCCACATTGAGTATAGAGATGACTTTTAAAAAAAAAGAGTGGGGGACACCTGGGTGGCTCAGTGGCTGAGCATCTGCCTTCAGCTCAGGTCATAATCCCAGGGTCCCGGGATCAAGTCCTGGATTGGGGTCCCCACAGGGAGCCTGCTTCTCTCTCTGCCTGTGTCTCTGCCTCTCTCTGTGTCTCTCATGAATAACCTAGAATCTCCAGAGCAGACAAAAAACTAACAAACGAAGACCAACAAAACCAAAGAAAATCTTTTTCTTTCTGGCCAAAGGACCAGGAAAAGGGAGGAAGCTAGTCTAGTACAAGAGAAACCTTTGACAACGCCCACTCTAATCCAGCCAAAGGTGTCCGAAGAGACTGAGTAGAGACTGAGTAGGCTCAGACTCTAACTATAGCGGCCCATCCAGTAGCCTCAGGCGGCTAGGGGGAATGCTGTCCTCTCCCTCTGGGAACACCAGCCAAGGCAGTGGGAGTGTCAGCAGCACCAGGCAGCCTAGGGAAGCACTCTCCTCCCCCCGCCCCTGGCACCCATCCAGAGTGAGCTGGGGCCCCAACCACACCAGGCAGCCCTGGGGGGAGGCATGCTCTGCCCCTGCCAGCAGCATCAGCGGGTACCCAGCAAAGAATCCATACTACCATGCCTCCCCCCCAGCAGCAGCAGGTAACCAGGGTGAGCACTTTCAGCCCCTGCAGGCCTGGCATCTCCCAATCCCCCATCTGGTGATCTCCTGACCCCCACCAAGTGGCAGGTGGCTGGGAAGGCACTTTCCTCTCCCGCTAGTGGTGTCGGACGAGAGATTGTGGGGGAGTGTGGACATCTGCTGCTTCCCTCCCACCTGGCATCAGCAGAGGATCCAGAGTGATGCTTCCCCTACCGGGTGTTGCCATGTCAGTGGAGACAGAGTGAGGAATCTGGACTTTCACCCTTGTCTGCCAGTGGCAGCTGGCGCCCCTGAGACTTCCAATTATAAAGTGGAGGAAGGATCTTAGAGAGGAGGGAGCTAGAGAAAGGATTATTTAAATCTGGGAAGTTATGAAACACACCTGATGGACCCAAAGGTAAAAATCAACATGCCTAAAAGTCTGAGAACAGAACCACAGTGTGGAATACCACGTAAGTTTTGAAGGTGGCTTTAAGTAGCACACAAACAAAGCAGACCAGAATAGCCCTTGCAAGGGTTCGAAAAATTAAACTGTCATTGCAACCACGGTTCACAAAAGTAGGCCATGATCCGTGCGCTAAACCTAGAGTAACTGCCTGATAGCGTAGAATATTTATGTAGGATCCAGTCTCCTAACATCCAAAATGTCCATGAGACCATGGCAAATTGCTCATCATGCCCAGAACTAGTATAATCACAACTTGAATGGGAAAAGTCAATTAACAGACATAACACTGAGGGGGCGCCTGGGTGGCAAACTCTTGGTTTCAGCTCAAGTGATAATATCAGGGTCCTGGGATGGAGCCCCCAGTCACACTCCACACTCAGTGGGGAGTCTGCTTGAGGATTCTCTGCCTCTGCCCCTCCCCTTGCTTGTGCTCTCTCTCTCTCTTTCTCTCTCTCAAATAAATAAATAAATAAATATGCTTAAAAAGTTACAACACTGAGATAAATCAGTATCAGAGTTACCTTACAAGGACTTTAGAGCAACCATCATAAAAAAAATGCTTCGATTAACAATTACATATTCTCTTGAAACAAATGGAGAAAAAATAAAATTTCAGCAAAGAAACAGGAGTTACAAAAAACAACCAAATGGAAATTATAGAAGTGAAAAATAATCAGAATTAAAAGCAAACGGCGGGCGGGGGGGGGGGGCGCACCTAGGTGCCTCAGTCCGTTAAGAGTCTGCCGTCAGCTCAGGTCATGATCTCAGGGTCCTGGGATTGAGCCCCGCATCCAGCCTGCTTCTTCCTCTGCCCCTCCCCCTGCCTGTGCTCACTCTTGCTCTCTCTCTCAAATGAATACATAAAATCTTTTTTAAAAAAGCAGACTGGATGGGCTCATAGTAGCATGAGGATGACAGGATGGAATCTGAACTTGAGGACAGAACAACAGAATTTTTCCAATCTGAATAAAAGAGAGAAAATAGTTGAGGGAAAAATATCCCAGTCTCAAAAGCCAGTTGGACAATAATAAAGGTACTAATATTCATATCATTAAAGTCCCTAATGGAGAAGAGAGAATGGGCCTGAAAATGAATTCAAAGAAATAATGGCTCTTAACTACAGACAATAAACTGCTGGTAAGAAAAGGGGAGGTGGGCGGGGGAATGGGTGAAATAGGTGACGGGGATTAAGGAGTGCATGAGCACTGTCATGATGAGCACTGGGTATTATATGGAAGTGTAGAATCAGTATATTGTACACCTGAAACTAATATGATACTGTATGTTAACTGTACTGGAATTAAAAATTTTTTAAAGATTTTATTTGGCTCAGGGCATGATCCCAGCATCCTGGGATCGAGTCCCTTGTCAGGGACTCCCTGCGGGGAGCCTGTGTCTCCCTCTGCCTATGTCTCTGCATCTCTCTCTGTATCTCTCATGAATAAATAAATGACATCTTTTTTTAAAAAAGAAAATTATATTTTAAAAGTAGGAGAGGGGGAAAAAAAATAAAAGTAGGAGAGGGGCACCTGGGTGGCTCAGTTGGCTGGGTATCTGTCTTTGGCTCAGGTTGTGATCCCAGGGTCCTGGGATTGAGCCCTACATTGGGCTCCCTGCTCAGCGGGGAATTTGCTTATTCCTCTCCCTCTGACCCTCCCCCCTCCTCATGCTCTAACTCGCTCTCTTCCTTGCTCTCTCAAATGAATAAATTTTAAAAATCTTTTAAAAAGTAGGAGAGTAAAGGGGACTAAACGAAAATAAGTTTTCTACACCCAGTAGACTGTGATCAGTTACATATGCATATTTTAATACCTAGAGAAAGCATTAATAAAACTATATAAAGTGATATACTTTAAAAACACCATGTAAGTCAAAATGGAATTCTAAAATATATTCAAGTAACCCACTGTAAGGCAAGAAAGGAAAACAGAAGAATGAGAAATAAAGGGAATAATAGGGCAGCCTGGGTGGCTCAGCGGTTTAAGCGCCCAGGGTGTGATCCTGGAATCCCAGGATCGAGTCCTCCCAGGATGGAGTCCCACGTCGGGCTCCCTGCATGGAGCCTGCTTCTCCCTCTGCCTGTGTCTCTGCCTCCCTCTCTCTCTCTGTGTGTGTATCATGAATGAATAAATAAAATCTTTTTTAAAAAGGGAACAATAAACATTAGACATTAGCCGTAAAATACCAGTAATTATGTTAAAAATGAACAGTCTAAATACATGAGTTAAAACACGTCACAGAATGGTTTTAAAACACAACCTAACTGTATGCTGTCTACTAGAAAATCACTTCAAGGGCGCCTGCGTGGCTCAGACGTTAGGCGTCTGCCTTCAGCTCAGGTCTAGATCTCCAGGTCGTGGGTTCGGCTGGCCTCCGGATTCCTGCTCAGGGGGCATCTGCCTCTCCCTCTGCCTCCTCCTCCCCCGCTTGTTCTCTCTCTCTCTCTCTCTCTCTCTCTGAATAAATAAAATCTTAAAAAAAAGAAACTCACTTCAAATATAACAACCTAGGTAGGTAGAAAGTAAAAGGATGGAAAAAGATATACTACCTAAATTTGTAAAAGGAGCGCTTATATTAATATCAAATAAAGTAGACTTCAGAGCAAACAAAATTACCAGGAACAAAGAGGGATACTGCATAATGATGAAAGGGCCACTCCACCAAGAAGACACAGCAATCCAAAATGTGTATGCACCAAACAGAGTTTCAAAATACATGAAGCAAAACAGAAGTGAAAGGAGAAATCAACAAATCCACAATTATAGTAAAAAACTTCAATACTCCCTAACTACTAAACATAAAATCAGCAAGACTATACAACTCAAAACCATAAAGCAACAGGATCTAATTTATAGGACACTCCACCCGATAACAGCATAATTCACATTCTTTTCAAATACCCATGGAACATTCACCAAGAAAGATAGCTCATATTCTGGGTCATAAAACAAACTTCAATAAAAGAACTGAAATCATACAGAATATGTTCTCTGACCATAGTGGAATCAAACTAGAAATTAATAACAAAGTAAAATCTCCAAACATTTGGAAACTAAACAACACATTTCTCACTAATCTATAGGTCAAAAAGGGAATTTCAAGAGAAATTGTAAAAAATACAATGAACTGAACAAAAATGAAAATATAACATACCATAATTTGCGGAATGTAGCTAAAGCAGGACTGACATGGGAATCTAGAGCACTAAATGCTCCCTTACATTAGAAAAGAGGAAAAGTCTCAAATCAATCACGTAAGCTCCCACTTCAAGACACTAGAAAAAGAACAAAATAAAATGAACTCAAAATAAGCAGAAGGAGAAACATACTAAAGAGCAGAAATGAATTAAATTGAAGATAGGAAAACAATAGAGAAAATAAATTATATAAAAAGCTGTTTCTCTGAAAAGATCAATCAAATTGATAAACCTATAGCAAGAAAGAAGACATAAATCACTAATATCACAAATGAGACAGGGGAATCTTGCTACAGACCCTGTAGCCATTAAAAGGAAAATAAAGTCCTCAACCCAGTACCCACATTCTTTGGAAGAAAGATGGTATGTGAATGTCTGTCCATAGCAAATACATAGTCAATTCATGAACAAAAATGTTTATAAAATCTGTCACTATTCAGAAAAAAAACTTGCAAACTATTAAATTTCTTTGACACTCCTCCTCCCCTCCTTCCCCAGAAAGAACCACTGTATGATTCAGCAATCCCACTTCTGGGTATAAGTTCAACAGGAATAAAGCCATTGCCTCAAAGAGATATCTGTACTCCCATGTTCACTGCAGCATTATTCACAATAGCCAAGGTTTGGAAATAGCCTAAATCCCTTTCAGCAAATGAATGTATCAAGTAAATGTGGTATATATGTATACACAACAGAATATCATTCAGCCTTACAAAAGAAGAAAATCCTGTCATTTATGACAACAAGGATGACCCTGGAGGGCATTATACTAAGTGAAATAAGCCAGACTGAGAAAGACAAGTACTATATGGTATCATTTATATGAGGGATCTTAAAAGATTTTTTTTAAATTGATGAGATGAGCACTGGATATTATACTATACGTTGGCAAATTGAATTTAAATAAAACATAAAAATATTTAAAAGTCAAATTAAAAATAGAAAATAAAAATAAAAGGTCAAAGTTAAAAGGATGACTGGGTGGCTCAGTGGGTTAAGCGTCTGCCTTCAGCTCAGGTCATGCAATCGAGCCCCAGGTCCAGCTCTCTGCTCAGGGGAGAGTCTGCTTCTCCCTCTGCCCCTCCCTCCCCGCCCCCATGCTCTCTCTTATGCTCTCTCTAGCATGCTCTCTCTCTCTCTCTCTATTTCAAATAAGTAAATAAAATCTTAAAAAAAGGGATCCCTGGGTGGCGCAGCGGTTTAGCGCCTGCCTTTGGCCCAGGGCGCGATCCTGGAGACCCGGGATCGAATCCCACATCAGGCTCCTGGTGCATGGAGCCTGCTTCTCTCTCTGCCTGTGTCTCTGCCTCTCTCTCTCTCTCTCTCTCTCTCTGTGACTATCATAAATAAATAAAAAATTTAAAAAAAAAAATCTTAAAAAAAAAAAGGTCAAAGTCATTGAACAGAGAGTAAAATAGTGGTTATCAGAGGCTGGGGGTGGGGGAAATAGAGGTTGGTAAAAACGTATGAAGATTCAGCTATAAGATGAATAAGGTCTGAGTATCTAATGTATACCTTAGTGACTGTAGTTGATAACTGTATATTTTTTATTTTTATTTTTTGTATATATTTTTTATTGGAGTTCGATCACTGTATATTTTTTAAAGATTTTATTTATTTATTCATGAGAGACAGACAGAGAGAGAGAGAGAGAGAGAGAGGCAGAGACATAGGCAGAAGGAGAAGCAGGCCCCATACAGGAAGCCCAATGTGGGACTCGATCCCAGGACTCCAGGATCACGCCCTGAGCCGAAGGCAGGCTCTTAACCGCTGAGCCACCCAGGTGTCCCGATAACTGTATTTTATAATTAAAATTTGCTAAGAGAGTAGAACTTAAATGTTCTTACCAACAAAAAGAGTAAATATGTGAAATGATGGCTGTGTCTTTAAATAAAGGAAAACTATGAGAATTCCTAGGCATTTAAAATGACAACTTAGATAAAATGGACTAATTCCTTGAAAACCACAAACTACCAAAATTCAGCCAATATGGAATTTATAATCTGAATAGTCCAATAACTATTAAAGAAATTAGATTAGTAATTTAAATAGTCTTGAAAAAAGAAAGCTCCAGATCCACATGGTTTCACTGGAGAATTCTACCAAACATTTAAAGAACTAACACCAAATTTACAGTCTTTTCTAGAATACCAAAGAGAAGGGAACACTTCTGTGTCGAGGGTCTCCAAGACCATGCTCAGGCTTGATAATGCACTAGAAACTCAGCATACAGTCAGACTCGTGGCTATGATTATTACAGTGAGAGGATGTAGAGCAAAATTAGCAAAGGGAAAAGGCACATGGGGTAACGTCCAGAGAAAACCAGGAACAAGCTTCCAAGAGTCCTTTCCCAGTGGAGTCACACAGGATGAACCCAACGTCCTCCAGCAAAGCATTTTGACAACACATGTGAAATGCCATCTATCAGGGAAGCTCATGAGAAACTCAGTTCCCAGGGCATTTATCAGGGGTTGGTCATATAGGCACCCTCTGTCTCTAGCACTTACCAAAATTCCAGACTCCCAGAAGGAAAGCAGATGTTCCACATAAACCATATTGTTTGTATAAACAGTTTAGTCACAGTGAGCCACTCTTATCAGTCCCAGTAATGACGGGAACCCTCCTCAGATGCCAACCCTGGACTAACCTTGCAAGCAGGCCTTTCAAAGGATAGCATTCAGGCCTGCTGTATTAACTCTTTTCTGCACAGCTTGGAAATCAGGAGACTCAAAATTTAGTTCCAGCATTAAGTCACATATGTACAAACAGTTTAGGCACTTATCAATTATGGGAATGGTGGGAACCCTCCTAAAATCCAAGTTCCCAGTTACCCCCAAAGAGGTTGTGTGTTAACTCTTTTCTGTACAACTTCCCAACTCCACTTCTGAGGCAAGTATTAGCCTAATCCCATAACCAGACAAAGACAGTGAGAGGGGGAAAACCCTCAAAACTTCTCTCATGAACTCTGATAGAAAAATCTACAACAAAATATTAGTGATACAGAGTCCAGAAATGTATAAAAAGAATTATACACTGGCCAAATGGGGCTTATTCCAGGGATGCGGGGTCAGTTCAAAAATCAATCTCCAATCAATGTAATCTACCATATCCACAGACTAAGGAAGAAAAATCATAAGTTCGGGCAGCCCCAGTGGCTCAGCGGTTTAGCACCTGCCTTCAGCCCAGGGCCTGATCCTGGAGACCTGGGATCGAGTCCCACATCGGGCTCCCTGCATGGAGCCTGCTTCTCTCTCTGCCTGTGTCTCTGCCTCTCTCTGTGTGTCTCTCATGAATAAATAAATAAAATCCTTAAAAAAAAGAAAAGAAAAATCATACAATCTATCAATTGGTGCAGAATCAGCATTTGAAAAAATTCAGCATGCATTGCTGATAAAAAAAAACAAAACAAAACTCTCAGCAGGGACGGCTTAGTGGTTGAGCATCTGCCTTTGGCCAGGTCGTGATCCCGGGGTTCTGGGATCAAGTCCCACATCGGGCTCCCTGCATGGAGCCTGCTTCTCCCTCTGCCTGTGTCTTTACCTCTCTCTCTGCGTGTCTCATGAACAAATAAATAAAATCTTTAAAAACAAACAAACAAAAAACTCTTGGCAAACTAGGAAGAGGGGGGTACTTTCTCAACTTGATAAAGAGCGGCTAATAGTTTTCTTTATGGTGAAATATGGAATGTCTCCCCCTTATGATAGAGAACAAGGGAAGTATGTCCACTCATATCACTCTGACTCAACATAGGCCTGAAAGTTCTAGCCTGCACAATGAGGTTAGAAAAGGAAATAAAAAGCACACAGATTGGAAGGGAAGAAATAAAACGGTATACTCACAGACAAGTTGATTGTCTATGTAGAAAGTCCCAAAGAGTCTACCAGAAAACTTCTAGAACTAATAAGTGGGTTCAGCTAAGTCAAAGGATAGAAGATCAACCCGCAAAAATTAATTGCATTTCTATATACTAATAAACAATGAATGAGAAAGCTGAAAATAAAAACATAATACTATTTATAATCACTCCAAAGAAAACAAAATACAATATATGCTTAACAAAACATGTACAGGATCTATATGCTGAAAATTCCAAAATGCTGATGGAAGACATCAAAGAAGGTCTAAACAAGTGGAGAGGGCAGCCTGGGTGGCTCAGCGGTTTGGTGCCTGACTTTGGCCCAGAGTGTGATCCTGGGACCCGGGATCGAGTCCCACATCGGGCTCCCTGCATGGAGCCTGCTTCTCCCTCTGCCTGTGTCTCTGCCTCTCTCGCTCTGTGTCTCTCATGAACAAATAAATAAATGGAATCTTTAGAAAAAAAATAAACAAGTGGAGAGGCACACAAATCCTCTTCATGGATTGGAAGACTCAGTATAGTAAGGATGTCAATTTTCCCCAAATTGATCTATAAGTTTAGCACAATCCCTAACAAAATCCCAGCAAAGCCTCTCTCTTTTTAAAAATATTTTATTTATTCATGAGAGACACACAGAGAGAAGCAGACACACAGGCAAAGGGAGAAGCAGGCTCCCCATGGGGAGCCCGATGCAGAACTTGATCCCAGGACCTTGGGATCATGACCTGAGCCTAAGGCAGATGCTCAACCACTGAGCCACCCAGGCACCCCTCAGCAAAGTTTCTAAAGATATAAACAAGTTCATTCCAAAATTCATATAGAGAGAGGCAAATAACTTTAAATGGCTGAAGCAATTTTGAAGAATAAAGTGGGAAGAATCACTCTACCCAATGTTAAATCTTACTATATAGCTATAATAATCAGGACTCCAGGATTCACAGAGGTATAGACAAAGAACAACAAAACAGAAAACAACAGGAAATCAAAAAATAGCCCCACACAATTAGTCCAACACAACCATGCCCAACTGTTTTTGACAAAGGTGCAAAAGCAATTCAATGGAGGAAAGATAGTCATTTTAACAAATTGTGTTTGAGCCATCAGACATCTATAGACAAAAATATGAATCTCGACCTCATTAAGTTCACATTTTATACAAGAATTAATTCAAAATGAATCATGGATTTAAATGTAAAATATGCAACTATAACACTTAGAAGGAAATGTAAGAGAAAATTTGTGGAACCTGGCACTAGGCAAAAATGTTTCTTAGACATAACACGAAAAGGACAACACATAGATGCAGACTTTGAGAAGTGAGACTTCGTTAAAATGAAGAATTTTGGTCCGCAAACTCTCTTAAGATGAAAAGACCAGATACGGACTGGGGGAATAAACAGCAGACCAGGTATCTGACGAGAACTTGTACCTAGAATATACCAAGAATTCTCAAAATTTAACAGAAGCAAACACTACAATTAGAAAATGGATAAAAGACATGAACAGACATTTAACCAAAGAGGATATACAGATGGCAAGTAAGCACATGAAAATATGTCAACATCGTTAGGGAAAAGCAACTGAAAATAAAGAGATATCACTATACACCTATTAGAATGGCTAACAAAATTATAGTGACAATACCAAATGCTGGCAGAGAGGTGAAAAAACTGGATCTTTCATACATTGCTGGGTGGGAATGTAAATTGGTACAGTCTGGAAAATTCTGGCAGTTTCTTGTAACACTGAACTTACACTTACCATCCGACCTAGCAGTTGCACTCTTGGGCATTTTTTTTTTTTTTACACTCTTGGGCATTTATCACAGCAAAAAGAAAACTGATGTTTTCTATATGACTGTTCATAGCAGTCTTGTTTTTAACAGGCAAAAATTGGAAGCAACCCAACCGTCCTTCAATGGGTGAATAAATACACTGTAGAACACCAAAGCATAACAATAATACTACTCAGCAGTAAAAAGGAATGAACTTGGGTGGATCTCAAGGAAATTATGCTAAATGAAGAAAATCCAATTTCAAAAGGCATGATTCCATTTACATGATATTCTTGAAATAATAAAATTACAGAGATGGAGAACATGTTCGAGGTTGCCAGGGGTTAGAGTAACCGAAGGAGGTGACTGTGACTACATTGGGTAGAAGGAAGAATCTTTGCTGTGGAGGAACAGTTGATTGTGGTGGTTACATCAATCTACTGATGATAAAATTGTGTAGTACTAGATGTGCAGACGCTGAAATGAGGGCATGTAAAACTGGTGAGATCTGAATAAGGTCTGTGGATTGTACCAATGGCAGTATCTTGGTTATGTAAGATATTAGCATTGGGGGAGACTGAGTAAAGAGTACATGGATCTGTTGCGTAATATTTTTTACAGATCTTATGAATCTATAATAAAAAAAGGTAAATCCGAAGGACTATGAATGTTTTAGAACTCACACACTTGCCTATTATGAAACCGAACAACATCTTTCTTATGTAAATTAGACAAAATACAGAAGAGCCTACATTTTTGTTTAGCCAAGAAATGTAAATGAAAAGGACAATATGAGTTCATGGTAATTGCACATGGTCTATTTCCAAACCCAGAGAAGTAAACCGAAAAGGGTTAGTTGCTTAAACATCTGTATGAGTTAGGATTCCACCAGAGGAGCCAACCAATAGGACATTCTATACACACCCGCACACACACACATTATTTATTCATTCATTCATTAAGATATTGGCTTACACAATTGTGGGGCTGGGTAAGCAAATCCAAAATCTGTAGTGCACGCTGTCAGAAAGGAACGATCGGGCCCACCCAGATTATCCAGGATAATCTCCCTTACTTTAAATCAACTGATCAGGAGCTTTAGATCCATCAGCAAAATATCTTCACAGCAACGCGTAGATTAATGTCTGATTGAATAAGAGGGTCGGCAGCCTGACCAAGTCTACACCTCAAGAAGCCTGACATCAGAGACCATTTGTGCTGGCAATTGAATAAATTTATTCTGTTAATAGGCACCCTGGCTTTATTATTATAGGTAATTCAAGAGCAAACAACTTAAATCAATAGTGGCCGACAATGAGTTTTATACAGGAGGGACCACTTACAGAACTTTAGAGTTGAAAGGGGCCATGAAAAGCTTAGTTTGTATTTCACCACGGTCAAGGCACCTCCCCGTGGTCCTCTGGGCACTTATCCGGGCCGAGGCTCCTCCCGGCAGCAGCGCGCCCAACAGGAGCAGAGAGGAACCCACCTGGAGCACGACGCCGCGGGTGCGGGAGCACCAAGTGGGCGGAGCCTCGAGGCGCGCGGCGGTGGCGAAGGCGCCCAGCCCGCCAGAAGAGCGCGCGGCGGGCGGACGGCGGGGAGCCAGTCGGGTAGGGCGAGCGCGGCCCGGCGGTTGGTGTGGGGGGGCCGTTGAGGGGGGGCTGGAAGGAAGGGGAAGAGGCGGAGCGTGGGAGCGCACAGTGTCAGGAATACAATAGTGCTCCGCGCCGCTTCAGCCGCCGCGGCCGCCGCCGCCGCCGCCACCGCCACCGCCGCCGCCCAACCGCCTGCCCAACGCTGAGGCCTGACGGGCCGGGCGGGCGAGGGCCGAGGGCGGGAGCTGAGGCGCAGGGGGCGGCCCCGGCGGATCAGGCGGCGGGGCGGGGGGCGGGGGTGGGGAGGAGATTAGGGGGCAGGTGCGAGGGAGGGGAGAGAAGAAAGCGAGCGGTTGGGGGGCGGTTACCACCCCTACTGGACTCGCCCGGCACATTGCCGGGCCCGAGTGTGGAGCCGGGAAGGAGGGAGCGGCGACCTAGCTGCGCAAAGGTAGGCGCCACAGAAGCTGGACGCGGCGCGAGCGGCGCTGGAGGCGTCGCGCCGGGTGGGTAGCGGGAGTGGCGGCCTCGGGGAGTGGAAGCGGGTGCCGCGGAGCGCAACGTCCCGGCCCAGCCTCGCAGCGTTCCGGGGCGCTCCGGCCCCACATCGCGGTCGCTCCGGCGTCCCTGGCGTCTTCGGGCCGAGAGCGTGTGCGGGCTGAGGTAAAGTGCCCGCTGGCCCTTCGGTCGGCCGGGACAGTGCTGGGGTGGCCGCCGCGGGGGGCGGGGGCGGACGCCCGAGCTCGGGCTCGGCTGCAGCTTCGCTCGGGCAGGAATTGAGCGCCATAACTGTTGCGGCCGTTCACTCCGGTGCCCCCTCCCTCTCTGCGCTCTGCCTGGTCTCGGGGCTCCCGGGGTCAGACCCGCGGTGGGGGGACCTGCTCTCCGGGGCCCCCCGGGCCGGATGCTCCAGGGAGCGAGGGCGCGCCCCTGGCTGTTTCGATGTTGGGGGGCATGAAGAACCGAGTGTTTGGAGAGGGGGGGCCGGGCGGCTCAGGGAGTGGCGAGGCCCCCGGTGAGCCCGGGTACCCCCGGAGCAGGAGCGCGAGCTCCCCGCCGGGTGGCTAACTTTCCCTCCCCCTCCCGTCATTGTTCGGGCGCTGCCAGTCCGGGGCCGCCGCCACCGCCGCCGAGCGCCTGGCGGTCCGGGGGGTGGGAAAACCGGGAGGGCTTTGCGAATCTTGCGGGGAAAATTTCCCACCGCTGGGCACGGCAAAGTTAACTTTTCTCCAGTGAACGAGTTGGTTTTATTCCCTCGGCCGTGGGGCGATCGATTTAAAAAAAAAAAAAGAGAGAGAGAGAGCCTCCTTGCAATCTTTTCTTCTCGCTTTTCAGAGCTACTGCTTTGGTGAAGTCTGGCTTTAAATTGCACAGGGCAACCTGCGTTTATTATTTGTGTGTGTGTGGGGGGGGGCGGGATCTTGAGTGAGTGACCATAATGGTGGTATGTGAAGGCATGTTTAAAAGTTGGTATCATTGTGTAGCCCTGGGACATATGTAGTTCCCAGGCATTTGGCAAGAAACTTGTTTGGCCGCTTCTCTGACTTTCTGAGTTGCTAGGAAATCCATGGCCTCAGATGTGCGCAAGGTTTTTTGATGTGAGAACCGTTTATCTGTGAAGCTGAGGATGGGATTCCCCCCCACACACACGCCATCTGATTGTATAAGAAATCAAAACCGTGTTGATGGTGATTTCAGTGGCCTGAAGGGAAAGGCGACCTCATTCCCGGTATTCAGTCTGATAAAGATAACTGTCTGCTTCTCTCTAAACTCTCAAAGTAATGGAAAATAATTTAGGTAAAGACTGGTTGCACAACATCTTGGCTCAGTTTAAGCAACCCAGAATCCACTTTCCCAGAGTAGTTCTCTTAAATACCTTCCCTGAAGCCACTTCTTGTCAGCCTGGGGGTGGGGGTGAGGGTGAGAAAGAAGTCAGTCTGAACAAAGCATTGTATTTTATTTAATTTAATATTTTCGTAACATCTGTAAACAATGGGAATGGATTCCTACCTCTGTACCCTTTGAATTGAATATCGTAGTTTTCATGCTTTTATAGTGTCATGTGATTACTCTGTTGATAAGTGAAAATATATTTTTTCTTTTTTGTTTAGCCAAGGAGTATTCTATCTCCATAACATATCATTTTCTTTTTCATTTAAAGTGAGCTCTGAGCTGAAATACTTGAATTGTAAAAGATAATACCTCGCTTCAAGGGGTGAAGGGATTACATGAGGTCTTTGGGACACGCTTCTCAGTATTAGCTACCGTCATTACCACCTTTTCTTTAACTGTGGTCTTCTCTACAGTTTGATGTTTTTTGTTTTTATTTAGAAAGAAGAGTTCTTAACCCAATATCTTTGCCTTAAAACAGTTCCTTGCATTTTTCATCCAATCAGTTCTGGAATAGTCAGGGATACAGGTCTGGTTCTAGAATCCACACATTCTGTCTCCCACCTTTCTGAGTCACATTGCTGTGCTTTGGCAGTGTGGTAAGTGCCTTCTCACTTTTAGTATCCTGTGAATCTTGGTCACGGGTGGGAGAAAGTGGAGAAGGGCCTTCTACTCCTTCCTGAAGTGTTTGTGATCAACTGGAAGCCAGGGGGGACTCAGAAATAACCTTAGGGGTGCCCATGACCCACCTTCTGGCCTGTAGATGAAGTTTCCATAAGTAGGACACATGATGATGCAGGGCTTTCATCATAGTTGAGACAAATGGATTAGTGAAAGTAAAAATAAAGAACCAAGGATGTTAGGCTAGTAGGTTGGTTATGATCCTCTCCTTTGATAATTCTTCTCTTTTCCCTCCCTTGTGTTTCATCAACAGTAACAATCCATGTTTCCCCTAAGCTATACAAATCTATTTTTTCTTTTTGCCCATTACTTTGAGGTCTGAGTAGAACTAGGCAAGTATTTGGGGGAATGTAGGGGAAGGCAGGAGGCATTGGGTCTTTGTGAAGACATGGCATTACAGAGGGCTTTTATAAGCCTTGATCAGGGAGGGATACAGAAGTTGAATATTATCATAGGACATAATGCACCTACTTCCTCATGGAGGTTACATGAAACAGGAGCTGAGAAAGGTAGAGATCATATGCTGGCTTACATTAAAAAAAAAATCTCTCATCAGGGAATAACTTACTTTATAGGTGAAGGATGGGTGTTGGGTGACACCCATCTGGCACTCTCCTGAAGTGGCTTATATGGGGACACTTGAGTGGTTTAGCAGTTTCTCCCTGTTGTTCAGTTATAGTGGCTGGGAAAGTTGAAGCATTCTAGTTTGTGGGGAGAATTTAGGGTGAATGGGTAAAAATGATGAGCAAATAAAAAGGTGCTAACAAATGGTCATTACAGACCAAGTAACTACCTTTTTTTTTTTTAATTTTTTTTTTAATTTATTTATGATAGTCACACAGAGAGAGAGAGAGAGAGAGAGAGGCAGAGACATAGGCAGAGGGAGAGAAGCAGGCTCCATGCACCGGGAGCCCGATGTGGGATTCGATCCCGGGTCTCCAGGATCGCGCCTTGGGCCAAAGGCAGGCGCCAAACCGCTGCGCCACCCAGGGATCCCTGAGTTTTTGACTTTCTATTTTCTGAAATATTTGTGACTCTCCCATGGTTATTTTGCCTCCTCCCTGTAGTAGGTCTCTCCTTAGACAATAGTAGCAAAGCTCTTGCCATCAGAACTGCCTCTGTGCTTCTCTGGGGGACAGAAAGAAGGGTCCTGGGGAGAGTTTACCTAAACCCACAGCTAAGCTTGGGAAAAGTAACTCAGAGGGCAGTCAACTGAGGAAAGTAGGTGGGGGGCCTGGTGTGGGAATATGGTACTGGTGTTTTTGACTAATAGGAGATGTCTATGCGTTGATTGATACTCTTTAAGCAGTAAATAATCTCTGTCACAACCCAGAGGCCATAGCTGAGCCTACTATCCAAGGAGCTCCTTGTCCCTTGATACGAGCTGATAGGCAAGGATATCTGAGCGTGGAATGTGCTTTTTGAAATGCTGACAAGAGAATATGGTACCAGCATGGCCAGTACACCAGACCTTGTGTTTTGGAGTCTTCTGGGAAAATTCTTCTTCCATTTTTAGATTTTAAAAACTTATTTTGATTATAATTGCAAAAAGTTGCAAGAATAGTACAAAGAACCTCCTGGATTCCCTTTACCCAAGGTCACTAATTATCAATAGTTTGCTCCCACTTGCTTTATCATCTGTTCTTTCTGTTTCTTTTTTCTGAGCCATTTGAAAGTAACCATTGAGAGATTGACATTGTCAAGGGCATCCTGTCCTAAAGAGTGGCTCAGGTGTATCCGTGGGGTATAGCAGAATTTTGGTGGTGATGCAGGGCCCCAGAGGGAGAGTGAAGTCTACCTATAGCTGTAAAGCACATCTATGTGAGTCATATGGAATCTCTGGTGCTAGATATAGAAATCAGTATCAATTGTAAAAGTGGTTAAATTTGTTCCCAACTATGCCAAACTTCAATATTGTTAGGAAAATCCACTTCACCACTCCGCAGCTTTGCAGCTGTAATGTATTCTCCAACATTTTCATTTAATTCATTCAGCAAACATCTGTTGAGTGCCGCTTATTTGCTGGGGGTATAAGAAGTGAAAGATAACTCACTTCATCCTATTAAGAGTTCAACATCCAGTGTAAAGGAAGAAAGAAATCTACCATCACAGTCATGGGGAAGAGCATTTCTGTTGAGGGAGTTTACAGGAGGTGCTTAGAACACCAAACTGGTTAAGGATCTGAAGAATAGATACATGGGAGTCGAATGTGAAGATCCATTTTCTCTGAGACTTGCTGCTCTTAGGTGACAAGGTTCATGAGTTAGGGAAACCTTTGGTTTCCTATAGCCAGCACAAGCTATGGGGTCAGGACAATTTGGATTTGAATCTACCACTTGATCGGGGCTGTTACTTGACTTCTCTATGCCTCAGTTTCTTCATCTGCCTAATTTGACATATCCAACGTAATAATTGAGGTAATAATTGCTCTGTAAACATTCATTTTTATCTCTCTCCCTCCAAATGCAGTATGTGGGGAAATAAGGTGAGCAGTATTAAGTGTTAAGGTGGGATCCAAGGAGGTGTTTCTATTTTTCCTACAAATATGTAATTGCTAATTGTATTGAGAGCTATGATGGAGATCACTGTAAGGGATAATAACAGCAGCTATGACTTGTTAACCATTTTTTGTACACTGAACACTGTGCTAAGTATTTAACATAGAGTGTCACTCTGAGGTGTAAGGCAAAGGTGACTTGCCTATGGTCACACAGCAAATAAAAGGTAGAATGCTTTTATAAGGGAGACAAGCAAAGTGCCCTGGACCCTGAATAATGAGAAGGAATAAGCAAGGTAAAAGAAGGGATTGTCAGGCAGAGGGAACACACCAGGTGTTGTGAGGACAGAGGTGAAAGAGAGATGTGGAAAGGATCCATAGAGGTTTGGCTAGGACCCGGGGAAAGAGAGATGAGGTAGGCAGGGGGAGATTGACAGGGCCTTATGGGATCTCATTAAGGAGCTTGTGTTTTATTCCAAGGGCAGTGGGAGGCTGCTGGAAGGTGTTTTTCACCTTAAACCATAAGGGGTATGTGTGGGTGGGTGGGTGTGGTGCGGTGTGTGTAATCCTGAAAGGCATCTAGTGAGACCTAAACAAAAGTAGTTTTAAAGTCATTTCCCCTTCAGTATCCCACTTTGTGATCCAGTGGAGGCAGTGTTTCTGGCCCAAATGTGTAGATCTTAAACAGTTTCTACGGCCCACCATTAACACAGCTAAAAAGAGTTGCTGTGATGCTGGAAGAAGCTGGTCCTGCAGAATGCTTCTAGAAGGTTTAATTAGGCTTATATATCTGATGCTTTTTAGGCTGCATTATTAAGGGAGCTCTTTCAGCTTTCACTGAGCCCTGTCAAATGGGGGGAAAAATTAGGAAAACTAATTCCTGGAAACCTGAGTTATTGTTCAGTGGTAGAAATGGAACTGTTGAGTATAAGACTTCGGTTTAAATATATCATGATAAGGATGCTTCAGTGACTAAATGGAAATTTTTAATGTTTTTTGTTTTTTTGGTGTGTGCCATCTGTGATGGCAGACAGCACATTTGTGAGAATCTGGGAAGACTTAGGCATTTTTTCAGTACTTATATATTTATTTATTCTCATCCAGGTACTGCAGGTTTTTCTGTTTGAAACTATTTCTTATGTGCAGAATCAACTGCACAGGGAGAAAACCAGTGTTCTCTTCCCCTTTCCATATGTAGCAGACCATAAACATATTTACTTTGAAGTAGCCTTTGTCTATTAGCTTTTTTTTCTTTTTTTGGCAGGGACGGTTGTTAGCTGGTGGTTGGATGATCTAGGATGGCCTTGCTCACATATCTGGTGGCTGTCAGGCTGGTTGGTCTAGGAGGCCCTAAGTGAGGATAGCTCATCTCCACTCCGAAGTGGTCTCTCCTTTAGCTGACTGGTTTGGATCTGTTGACATGGTCTCAAAGGCACAAAGAAACAAGAGCAAGTGGCAGTGCACAAGCATTTCTCAGGTGTCTGCTCGTATCACATTTGGTATTGTCCTATTAGCCAAAGTTGGGGAGTGCTTCCTTGGCCAAGCCCAGAGTCATTGTGGGAGGGAACCATCCAAAGGTACAAATGCAAGGAGGTATTTTTTTAACTGAGGACCATTACTGCAGTAATGCATAATAATTATTAATGAATGTAACCTCTTTTCCTTTGATAAATCTTATTAAGCACTCATTTCTAAATGTAGTGTATTTAAGAAAAGAGAGAGAGAAAGAAAGGGGAGAGGAGAAGCAGAGGGAGAAAGAATTTTAAGAAGGCTTCACATCCAGTGTGGAGTTCAACATGGGGTTCAATCTCACAACCCTGAGATCATGACCTGAGCTGAAGTCAAGAGTCGAACCCTTAACTGACTAAGCCACCCAGGTGCCACTAAATGTAGTATATTCTTCAAACTAAGTAGTATGATTGTGCCATTACTTCTAGTGAGTGTGGAGCTGAGTGATGGTTTTTCTAGAAGGAAATCAGAGGGGGAGATAGTGTGGCTCTGGATGTAGATACTCTTGCAAGTGGCTTGACTGCTCACTGATCTTTGTGGCTATTATCAAAGGAGTTCCTGCATTTCCTCAACCTCCTTTCAAGCTTTATGCCCTAAAACTTATTGTGCTAGACTATACTGCGCTTTGTAGTCAAGCAAAAAATGGTTAATTGGAAACCCATCACTACCTGAAAGATGAGAGAAACATATGCAGCTTTTCTACATAACCTTTTTTTTAAAAAAAGATTTTATTTATTTATTCATGAGACACAGAGAGAGAGAGAGGCAGAGACACAGGCAGAGGGAGAAGCAAGCTCCATGCAGGGAGCCCAATGTGGGACTCGATTCCGGGTCTCCAGGATCAGGCTGTGGGCCGAATGCGGTGCTAAACTGCTGAGGCACCCGGGCTGCCTCTACATAACCTTTATTTATAGTTTTTACCTGAGAAGAAATCCTTATATGGGCATTATGATAAAGACAAAGGATTCTCTGTAGGTATGTTTTATTTGGTTGAGATTTTAAAGTCTCCCTGTGGTTGCAGAGAAGAATCCAGTGGTGTATTGTGAAGTGAGTGGTCAGTGATCAGCAGTTCGGGGCATCAGCCTTTGACCTTTATTTGTGAAGTTTTCAGAGGTAACCCTTTTCTCATAAACTGAAATAGGATTTTCAACCAGCTATGGCTTGAAATATATTACATAAAAATGCAGCTGGACCCTAGGAAGCATGTGTGGGAAACTGAGGAGAAGGCTCACTTTGTTCATTTTAGAGATGCACATTCCTCCAGAAAATTGCCTGGTGATAGAATCTCAGCTTTCTTTCTTTTCCTCCTAGGATAAAAATTAAAAATAGAAAATCCCTGACATTTTAAAAGTCAGTGACTTGAAAATAGCCATCAAAATCATAAATGTATATATCATTTGACCCAGCAAACACTTCCAGGAATTTATTCAACAAATATTTGCATATTATTTGGAATATTTATACTAGCAAAAGATTGGTTAATGTGCTAAGTATCAGTCAAGGCTTGGTTGTACAGTAGAATATTAAAAGATACCGCATGAGGGCAGCCCCCGTGGTGCAGTGGTTTAGCGCCGCCTGCAGCCCAGGGTGTGATCCTGGAGACCCAGGATCGAGTCCCGCGTCGGGCTCCCTGCGTGGAGCCTGCTTCTCCCTTTGCCTGTGTCTCTGCCTCTCTCTCTCTCTTTCTGTGTTTCTCATGAATAAATAAATAAAATATTTTAAAAAATTAAAAAAGATACCACATGATTTCTAAGGTGTACAAAATGAAAAATAAGAAACAGAACAGTGTATTGTATGCTACCATTTGTGACAGCTACTGGGGCAGTAATATGTACTGAATAATATATACATTTTGCTTACGTAGACATAAAATATTTCTAGAAGGATGTTCAAGACACTGATAGCTTTAGGGCATATATAGTGAGGGTAGAGGGTTGGAAGATCTTTTTACTGCATAAACTTCTGTATATACCTTTAAAAAATTTTTTTTGGTTGTCAAGTGATCCTCCATTGAAATATTTTACTTTGTCAGTTTTTGTTTTGTTTTGTCTTGTTTTTTACTTTGTAGTTCTTAAGTAGGTGGGCATTCCACTGCACTACTATTGATGTCATCTATGATGTCATGAGGGTGGTGGTCATCAACATTGCAGCCCACAGATGGGGCAGTCCCCAGGATCTCTTTAATGGTTCCAGAGAGTTCTCTGGCTAAACATCAGTGCTGCATCTGTCAGGCAATGTTGACAATATCATCAAAAGTGCTATTTCCACTGTGCTTAATGTTTTTCTGCTTCTTTCTGTCTCTTGGTGGTTCCTTCAGGGCTTTGATAATCAGGGCAGAAGCAGAAGGTACCACTTCAGTCTGGGCTGAATGGTCAGTTTCACTGTTCCTCATACCCTTCTAATCACTGGTTGCCTTGGCAATGTCATCAGTGTTTTTTAAAGATAGACACGGGGGAAGGGTGTGATCTTTGGGGCCAAGCCATACATGGCACTGACTTCCCCACCAGTTCACCTTAGGTATAAAACTTTGATCTTGTTGGAGTTGAACATAGGCAGTATGGTGGAGGCAGCTGGTGTTAGATCAGCCCAGATTCAGGAGGACCCAAGATAGTTGCACCTTTACCACCTCCAAGCTGAAAGTCAAAAGTACCTTTTGAATTTTAAGCCATGTGAATACATTACCCTATTTTAAAAATCAAATAGATTTATTTATTTTTTAAAAGATTTTATTTATTTATTCATGAGAGACACAGAGACAGAGAGAGAGGCAGAGACACAGGCAGAGGGAGAAGCAGGCTCCATGCAGGGAGCCTGACATGGGACTCGATCCCGGGGCCCCAGGATCAGGCCCTGGGCTGAAGGCGGCGCTAAACTGCTGAGCCACCCGGGCTGCCCCAAATAAAATTATTTAAAAAGATACGGTATATGGTCATGATGATGTGAACTGCATGGACTCCCACCTAAGTTGATCTGGTCAGAGCTATCCCTGGTAAGAAAAAAATATAGATTATATAGATATAGATACAGATATACAGTTTTGTTTCCTAAAAGTGCTTCAGAATAGTGTACTTCTGAATTTTTAGAAGTCCTGCCTTTTCCAGAATGTCATATGAATGGAATCATACCCTATTTAGCCTTTTTTGGTCTGGCTTCTTTTATTTGATTCATCCATGTTATGTGAATTAATAGCCTTTTCCTTTTTATCACTGAATAGTATTCCATTGTATGGGTGTACCACAATTTGTACATTTACCTCTTGAAGGACAACTTAGCTGCTTCCAGTTTCTTGGTGTTTATAAATAAAGCTGCAGTAAACATTAGCATACAGATTTTTTTTTTTGAAACGTAAGTTTTCAGTTCATTTGGGTAGATACATAGGAGTGGGTTTGCTGAGTTTTTATAAGAAATTGCCAAACAGTCTTCCAAAGTGGCTCTGCCATTTTGCATTCCCACTAGCCATGAATATGAGGTGTGTGTCAAGTTTCCTTTTGCTGCATATGGATATCCAGGAGTTCCAGAACCATTTGTTGAAAAGACTGTCCTTTCTTCATTATTATTGGTTTTGCACCTGTGTCAAAAATGTGACTGTGCCTGTGTGGGTCTACTTCTGGGCTCTGTAATCTGTTGCATTGATCTGTGTGTCCATCATTTTGCTATTAAACACTGTCTTGATTACTATAGCTTTATAGTAAGTCTTGAAATTAGTTAATATGAGTACTCTTATTTTTTTTCTTCTCTACCAGAATTGTAATCTTAAGAGAGGACATTCTTAACTTGTTCCAGTCTCTCACCATTAAGTATGATGTTAGCTATAGGTTTTTTTTTTTTAGATTTTATTTATTTATTTGAGGGAGAGAAAGCACAGGCAGGGGAGGGGCAGAGGGAGAGGGAGAAGCAGACTCCTGACCAAGCAGGATGCCTGACATGGGGCTTAATCCCAGGACCCTGAGATCTTGACCTGAGCTGAAGGCAGACCCTTAACCAACTGAGCTACCCAGGCTTCCCTAGCTGTAGGTTTTTAAAATATATATACCCTATTGCACTGAAAAGAGTTACCATAGCAGTCCTGACACTGTTTGCTATCTTTAGAAGGTCTTCTTGCAAGATTGGCCCTTGGCTGCTGTCTTGAAAATTGGCTCTTCAAACATTTTGAAAATAAAATATTCAACCTTCATTTATTCCTTTTCCAGTGTTCATTTCTTTATGTTAATCCAAGCTTCCACCTTAATCATAATCTTTCAGCCTGAAAAAATTTTCCTTAATTAACAATTCTTTTGTGCAAGGTCTGCTGACAGTAAATTCTTTGCTTTTGTTTGAGAAAGTCTTTTTTTCTTCGCTTCTGAAGGACATTTTCGTGGGATATGGAATTCTGAGTTGACAGTTTTTATCCTCTTCAACATATTACCCCACTGTTGCCTTGTTTGCATGGTTTCTGCTAAGTCTGCTGTAACTTTTATTCTTCTTTCTCTATATATATAGAGATAGAGATATAGTTTTAGTAGTTCATGTGTTTTTTTCCTCTGACTGCCTTTGAGCTCTTCGTCTTTGCCTAGATGTGGCTTTTTAATTTTGTCATATTTGTCCTGCTTGGTTTTCTTCTGAGCTTCTTGTATCTGTGGATTGTTGCCTGTCACTAATTTTGGAGAGTTCTCAGTCATTATTTTTTCAAATAATTCTTTGGGTAGCCCCGGTGGCCCAGGGGTTTAGCACCGCCTTTGGCCTGGGGCGTGATCATGGAGACCCGGGATTGAGTCCCACGTCAGGCTTCCTGCGTGGAGCCTGCTTCTCCCTCTGCCTGTGTCTCTGCCTCTCTCTCTGTCATGAATAAATAAAATCTTTTTAAAAAATAATTCTTGTATTCCATTCTCTTTTTTTTTTAATTCCCCTGGGATTCCAACTACAAGTATGTTATACCTTTTGATATTTTCCCATAGTTCTTGTATGCTGTGTTCTTTTTTTTCACTCTTTTGTCACTTTTTGTTTTAATTTTTATTGATCTGGCCAATAAACTCAGTTGTTAAACTCACTAATCTTTCCTTGGCTGTGTCAATTCTACTGTTGAACATGTTGGTTTAGTTTTTTTTTAAGTTCTAGCATTTCCATTTGATTGTTATGCTATCTTCTTGCTGAAATTATTCATCTAGTCTTGCATGTTGTCTGCCTTTTCCATTAGAGTCTTTAATATATAAATCATAATTCTAAATTTCATTTGATAGTACTAACATCTGTGTCATACTGAGTCTCAATCTGATTATTGCTTTGTCACTTGGAATATTTTCTTGCCCTTCATTATGCCTCATAATAAAAAGCTGAACATGGCTGAAAAGTTGAAACTGAACATCAGGAGATACTGAGTTAAATATTTGATATATTTGGGGAAGAACACAGATGTCCTTCTGCTAGGCCTTTAGTGTGGGGATTTGAGTTAATCTAGTCAGGAGTTGGCTTGTGTTTGATGTTTGTTTTTGGTAGGGCACCAGAGATTTCTGATTCCTCTAGTGATACCTTCTTTTTGACTCCTGCTTGGCTTTGGGTTTTTCCTTTGTGCTGTTTCCCAAGAGCTATTATAGCCCTCCCAGTTGGATTCCATTGTTACTAACTACATAGCTGGTTTGCCAGGTGGTGGATGGTGGAGGAGGAGGGAGTTCTCTGATGATTTGAGTAAGCCTCAGACTTAGACACGCATTGGAACCTGGGTTTTGAGTATGTCCTTTACAAGATCCTGCCCCTCCTCCAGGGGGTGAAGCTTCTTTTCCTTTTTCCTGTCTTTCTTTTCCCCAGCTGCAGTGAGTATCCACCAGTGTCCTTAAACCAAGGGTTTTAAGCCCTTCCCCCTGCAGATTAATAAGCCTTTTGTTCTGTGCTGGCGGTAAAGGAAAGGGGTCTGGGTGGATTTCACAGTGGGTGTTGTTTTCCTCAACCAACCAGCACCAGGATGGAAGCTTTCTTGGGATTTTCCCTGATTCTTTCTGTAAGAGCTTGGTGGGATTCCTGTAGGAAAAACTTGTAAGAGAATGGGAATTCCTCCACTCCATGTAGAGCCTAGAAGCTTCATACTGTCATGACATCCCATACTCTGGTCTTCATTAATTTGTTAGAATTTCTAGTTTGATCTTCCTATCAGATTACATGCTTGGATCCTATGCCTACCTGCAGGCATCTGTCTCTTCAGATATCCAGATGGTGGTTTGCCCCGTACTCAGTTCTTTGATAGGTCCAAGAAGAGTCGTTGGTTTTTCAGTTTGTCTAGTACCTTCTTTTTTGTAAAGGTGAGAATGATGGCTTACCAATCCTTTACCAGCTGAAACCTGTATCCTGAGAAATAAGTTTTCATCTGTATAAATGTCTAATGCAGTGCATGGCCCATAGAAACACAGTACAGATTAGCTTTTTCTTTTTCTCACCTCCTTGAATTTTATGGTTTTATGGCTAGGGAGCTAGGAATAATTGATTCTGGTTTGGGTTCTGCCTGTTTTAGGCTTTAAAAGCCTCTACACTGCTGGCAGTATGTTGTTCTGTGTCTTGCTGTCTTCCAGAATTCTATATATGCCTTTATAATTATTGAGAACATTATTAGCACTCAGTAATAATTTGCCTCATTCAAAATTAGAGTGTGATTTAGTCTTTCTACAGTATAGGTTTTGTTAGTGACCATGTATTTGTCATTTTTATTCCCCACATTTCCAGATGCAGTTTAGTTCAGCAAATATTTGAGTGCCCACCGTGCTGTAAGGCACTAGGTGTTGAGTAGAATACAAGCATGGCCTGGTAAGTGGAGTAACCAAGAGGTTCTCAAAGGCGATGGAGATGAGACCCTTTGGATGTAAGGATATTGCCATTTGGGAAATATCTCCATTTTGATCTAGAAGGATTAAAATTGTTTTTAATTCTGTTTTTAGTTATACTAGAGATATACTAGAGTTGCATTCTAGTAAAAATTGAAAAGGTGTAGAAAGAGAGCCATGGTTGTCCATGACATCCTTGTAACAGCCTCATTTCATTACATTCTCCTTCTCAGGGTTAATTTTTATTACTTATTTTTTATTTACTATGCAAGTTGCTATATCAAGTATCATGTATTTTTAAGGGACTAAGCACACAAATTCTGTTAACTTTTGTTTAATGGGATAACTCATCATTCAGTTTGGATGTGTGGCCTAATAATGTCTTTTTTGCTTCACATTTTAGTTAACTCTTTTAATTTTTAAAGCTGAAAACTATTGTTAATGGTAGGTAGAACTGTGTTTTCTTTTTACATAAATTAGTACTGACCAAAAAGAAGATGACCTTTTTCTTTAATTATCATATAGTAAAACTGACTTTTGCATAGTCCTGTGGATTTTGATACATGTATAGATCAGTATAACTACCATCATAATCAAGGTACAAAATAGTCCCATCACCTGAAAAAACTCTGTTACCTTTTCAGTCACACTTTTCCCACCCCCAACCCTTGACAGCCACTGACTGATCTGTGCTCCATCACTAGTTTTATCACTTTGAGGATGTCACATAAATGGAGTCAGACTGAATGTAATCTTTTGAGTCTTGCTTTTTTTCACTCAGCATAATGCTTTTGAGATTCATCCAAGTTGTGCATATTAATAGTTTATTCCTTTTTTATTGTTGAGTAGTATTCCATTGTAGAAATGTACCACATTTGGGTTTCTAGCAGTTTTGGTAATTATAAGTAGAGCTGCTATAAGAATTCATATGCAAGTGTTTGTGTGCACATACAGTTTCAGTTTCCCAGGGCAAATAACCTGAGAGTGAGATTGCTAGAATTATACTAACATTCATGGTAAAACCTAGTTACCTAGAGTTTGAATGGTAGAATGGATAGAGTAGTAGAGGCTCAAGTTGTTTGAATTCTGCTTTTGCTTCTTAGTTATGCAACCTTGAGTGAATTTAACCTCTTTGTGCCCTAGTTTTATGTTTTATAAAACGAAGTTAATAATAATAACCTTTGGGATTGCTGTGTGGAATTAATGGCATATTAAGGATAAAATGCTGATCAATGTTTGGCATACCAAATATTATTATTATTTCATGCTTAACTGAACCTTGTCAGAAACATTTGTCTTTAATTAAAATAGGAAATTAAGTAATCCATAAGTGTGATGTGTTTAGTAGGCAAGCCTTCAAAGCATGCTGTCTCTAGGAGAAATTTTAAAAGTTATCCTCAGTGGCGAAAAAAATTTAGGAACATAGATGTACAGGAGTCCTATGTAACATCCAAAGGTTGGACTAGATGACCAATTTTGATGGTTTTACTTGCCCTCTCAACATTAAAAGAATCATGTTCACTAAGAATTTAATCCATTGCTATATTTAATAGAGAAGCTGCAAAAACTACTTTAGGATCAGCTAACACTCATTTAGTGCTTGCTATATACCAGTCTCCAGGATAGGGACTCAAGTGTATAAACCTTAGTATGTCCCCACAAAATAAGTAATTTGGATAATCACTGAATGATATTTTTATACTTTTTAAAAGGTAACTGTTGAAGACACTGATGAGGCATGATTTCTTGAAGCCCCCATGATGTGAACCACCTATGATATCTCAGATCCTATCTTGAAACAGGAAACCTCCCCAGTTTTGAGTAGCACATTGAGGAGAGAATTGTAAAACCTCAACAGGTCTACTCAAATCTCTCCCTAGAGCACTATGTCATTAGAATGTAACAGAGGCTCCTTTCTTGCATAACTGTTATAGAGTATGGTCTGGCTCAGTCTGAGAGAATGCCAAGCCAGAAGGGATGTGTTTTCCCCTGGAGAACTTTCCCTGTCCTATGAGGTACACACAAAGGGCTACCCATTCACCTAAACCAGAAGGTGGAAAGAGGAACCTAAATGTCCTTCCTTCTCTTGTCTGTTCAGTTGTTTTGTAATGTATTCACATGCCACAGTCTATCAACTGAGGACAATTCTTCACCTGGGATTTCAAGGGAATTGGGTGAAACAAGAAGTTAGAGCACATAGTCTGGGATGTCATCTCTAAACTGTCCTCATTGCCTCCCCTCCCCAAATACCACCGGCACAACACTCGGATTTACCGGGAACCTTTCCTCACAGTTGGAACATCCTTCCCTCTTTGCTCTGCCAATCCTGCCTGGGCCATTTCTCGCAGATTCTAGCTCAGCAAGACACTCCCCCTTGCCTCAAAACCACTTGTTTGGACACCGTTCTCTACTCCATATTTCTTCATTACATCATGTCTTGTTTTTCTTTTCAGTAGGCTCCATGCCTAGTGTGGAGCCCAACACAGACCTTGAACTCACAATCCTGAGATTAAGACCTGAGCTGAGATTAAGAGTCAGATGCTTAACTGACTGAGCCACCCAGGTGCCCCAATCATGTCTTTCCTATTCACTTTGTCACCTAATGCCATACTTCCTTACTCTGTGACCTATTTCATATATACACGATCTGAAGGTTTACAACTAGACTGCCTTTCCCGGAGTGGTAGGAAACCCTCAAATTCTCTATATCCTATCTCCACAAATACCTGGAAGAGAATTGTTGCCTGCTATTTAATTAAGCCAAACAGCGATTCTCATTTTGTGTTTAAAAATTACTTATAGCATGTTCTAATGGCTACATAAGTCCCGTGAAAAGTGATAGTTTGGGAAATAAATATGCATTTTGTGGACTGTCAGAAGAAAGCTGGTGTTTTGCCATGCTGCCACAGTGAAAAGTGTGTCCATACCATTTACCTGGATATAGCATGGCTTCACAGTATAGATTACAGTCAAAACTTCAAGCAGCTTTTTTCTGGTTCCATCATGCATTCTAGCTTTCCCCATAATTCTTTGCCCACTTAAAATGTTAAAGAGTACTGGGAATTTAAAAATTTTTTTAAAAATATAGACAAAACAGGGATCCCTGGGTGGCGCAGCAGTTTACCACCTGCCTTTGGCTTGGGGCGCGATCCTGGAGACCCGGGATCGAATCCCACGTTGGGCTCCCGGTGCATGGAGCCTGCTTCTCCCTCTGCCTGTGTCTCTGCCACTCTCTCTCTCTGTGTGTGTGTGTGACTATCATAAATAAATAAAAATTTTTTAAAAATTATTTTAAAAAATATAGACAAAACATTGCAAACAGTTGTATCCTACTTGTCTCATATGAAACCTGCATCTTATATATAGGAGAGGGGAGTGGGTGTGTGTTGAGCCTCAGTTTAGATCTCCCCAGGATAACCAACTTAGGTTCAGGATAAACATTTTTTATACTTTGGGAATACCTGGGTGGCTCAGATGGTTAAGCATCTGCCTTCTGCCGAGGTCGTAATCCCAGAGTCCTGGGATGGAGCCCTGTGTTGGGCTCCCTGCTCAGCGGGAGGGAACTCCCTCCTCCTGCTTGTGCTCTCTTGCTTGCTGTGTCAAATACATACATACATACATACATACATACATACATACAATCTTTTTTTTTTAAAGAAAGCATTTTTTATACTTGTAAATAAACCTGGCTGTAAAAGCTCCAGTTATGCCCTTTAACCCCTTGAAGAGAATTCATGTAGACACTTCTCTTTAGGGAAATAATTTCTAGGCTGTTTTCTTGCCATGATCTCTATGCCTCTGTACTCCAGGCCCAAATTCAACTTCCTTCCAGACTACTATCCTTAAAGATGCAGGCTGTAAAGGTCTCTTCTTCCTTATAACCCCATTCCCACTCTCACCATGAGGCTACCACTGACCCCTCACTGCTCACTGCATGGTGGACAGTGTCTATCTTCCTAAGAGCCTAGCAGTTAAAGTCCCCCACATCCAGTCCTAACCTTTCCCACCATCCTTACCTCTTACTTTTCAAATCCTTTACTCATTCTGCCCAAGTGTGCATTCACTAGAATCTAAACATACTATGAGTCATCCTGCCACTTCTGTGTGTACTGCCTTTGCCTGAAGTTCTCCACATTCCTCTGGGTTTGTTTCATCCTGTACATTCCGCAGGACCCACTCAAAAGCTTATCTTTTTTACCTCAATGGTTCCTTTAATCTTTGAAGGCACACAGGACTGTGTTCAGCACTCATTTTCCCAAATGGGATGGTAGTATAGACTGGTTAATGGCCACAAAGTCCTTTCATTTCTGTATGTATGTGACTTTGCAGCACCTCCCATCAAGATAAGAGTCTGTTTCTCTACTCTCTGAATCTGGGCTGCCCTTGTAACTTGCTTTGGCCAATAAAATGCAGTGTGAGTAACTGTGTGACTTCGGTGCCTAGGTCTCAAGAAGTTTTGTAGCTTTCCCCTTGCTCCTTAGGAATCCTGAAGGAACCTTGTGAAGAAGCCCAGCTAGTATGCTGGAGGAAGAGGAGGAAGAGATGATGTGGGAAGAGGTCAGTCAGCAGCCAACCATCAAACATGTGAGTGAGGCCATATTAGAACATTGAGCCCCGGTCACATTGCCAGATGACTAACCATATGAGGGACTCAGGAAAGACTAATTAAAGAATTACCTAGCTGATTCTATCCCAAATTGCTGACCCACAGAATTGTAAGCACATAAAATGATTGTTATTATAAGCCACTAAGTTTTGGGATGATTGGGATCCCTGGGTGGCTCCACGGTTTAGTGCCTGCCTTTGGCTCAGGGCGTTATTCTGGAGTCCCGGGATCGAGTCCCGCATCGGGCTCCCTGCATGGAGCCTGCTTCTCCCTCTGCCTTTGTCTCTGCCTCTCTCTCTCTCTCTCTCTCTCTCTCTCTCTCGAATAAATAAATAAATAAAATCTTAAAAAAAAAGTTTTGGGATGATTTGCTATGCAGTAATACATAACTGAAAGGGCATGGTTTGTAGTATTGTATTCCTAGGGCCTAGAGGACATGCCTATGACAGGTTTTCTTTAAGTGATTATTGTGGATCACTTTCATCATGGTGTCACTCCTTCTTTATTTTTTTTAATTATTTTTTTTTTAATTTTTTATTTATTTATGATAGTCAAAGAGAGAGAGAAAGGCAGAGACACAGGCAGAGGGAGAAGCAGGCTCCATGCACCGGGAGCCCGATGTGGGATTCGATCCCGGGTCTCCAGGATCGCGCCCTGGGCTAAAGGCAGGCGCCAAACCGCTGCGCCACCCAGGGATCCCTCTTTATTTAATAGACAAATAAGCTTTCAAATCTTCATGTCTTTTCCTAGTTTTCAAACAGTTCAAAGCTTGGATTAACACCATCTTCAAGAATAGCACCTTTCAGTTTTTCTGTGCTCTATTGGACCAACATCCATCCATTTTCTCTCTTTGCAGCCCCATGACAGGTTGTACCCCTCAACTCCATGCCGCATCCCTTATTACTTAGCCTTGTTCACTAACTGTAGGGTCAACCCATGGACTACCTGAATGCCATAAAGCTGTTTTTAACTTCCCAGCCCTCCACTGTGACTTTGAACTCCCATTACCTGATTCACATGTGCTTATAACTAGGGGGGACCTTAGAGATTGTCTCAGACAACTCCTTTGAGTTATGAATGAGGAAAGGAATGCCCAGATAAGAAATAGCCATAGAAATGGCTTTTTCAGGTTATATGTTGGCAGTATCAATACCAGGACCCACATCTCATGCAGATTATTACCTGGGGATCCCTGGGTGGCTCAGCGGTTCAGCGCCTGCCTTCGGCCCAGGGTGTGATCCTGGAGTCCCGGAATTGAGTCCCATGTCGGGCTCCTTGCATGGAGCCTGCTTCTCCCTCTGCCTGTGTCTCTGCCTCTCTCTCTCGCGCTCTCTCTCTCTCTCTCTCTGTCTTTCATGAATAAATAAATAAAATCTTTTAAAAAATACCTAAAATATAGATTATTACCTAGTAGATTGCTTATTTGTACTTAGTTCATGTGTGTAAAACTGTGCCTCACTAATTAGACCATAGAAGTTCTTTGAAAAGGGAGTATATCTCTTCATACTTTCCTGCTATCCTCAAAGCTAGCCAGTGACCACTGAACACGTAAGTAGTCAATGAATACTTGTCGATTAATTGACATTTTAAAAGCAATTATGCTGGAATTACTCTTTTTTGTAAGGTTGCCAAGTTTTTGAAAAAATTACTGAAGTATAATTGACATAAATGCTATATTAATTTTAGGTATACAACATAGTAATTCAACAATTCTATGTATTCAGTGCTAACCGCGATAAATGTAGTCACCATCTGTCACCATACAATGTTATTATAGTATTATTGACTACATTCTCTAAGCTGTACTTATCATTTACATGACTTATTTATTTTATAACTGGAAGCTTTTACCTCATAATCCCTTTTATCTGTTTCACTAATACATGCGCCTACCTCCCCTTTGGCAACCACTGGTTTATTCTCTGTATTTAAGAGTCTGGGTTTTTTTGTCTCTGGTTTTTTTTTTTTCTGTTTGCTCATTTGTTTTGTTTATTAAATTCCACATATGAGTGAAATCATATGATATTTGTCTTTCTCTGATTTATTTCACATAGCATTATACCTTCTAGGTCCATCCGTGTTGTTGCATGTGGCAGAGTTTCATCCTTTTTTTGGCTGTGAAATATTCCAGCGTGTGTGTGTGTCTCTGTGTGTCTGTGTATACACACCACACCTTTGTCCATATATCTGTGGATGAACACTTGAGTTGCTTCCATTTCTTGGCCATAAATAATTCTGCTGTAGACGTAGGGGTGCATTTATGTTTTCAAAGTAGTGTTTTTGTTTTCTTTGGGTAAATACCCATGTGTGGAATTACTGGATCATTTACAGTATTTCTATTTTTAATTTTTTTGAGGAACCTCCATAATGTTTTCCACAGTGGCTGCACCAATTTATATTCCTACCAGTAGTGCACAAGGGTTCCTTTTCACCCACATCTTTGCCAACACTTGTTATTTCTTGCCTTTTTGATACTAGCCATTCTGACTGGTGTGATGTGTTATCTCATTGTAAGGAACTGTTCTGTATCTTGTTTGTGGTGGTAATTACAACTGTATTCGTTTTTCAGAACTTGAATTGTACATTAAGGATAGGTTATACTGTGTATAAATTTTTAGAATTAAGGTATAATTCAAGGCAATTATGCTGAATAAGTCCATTTTTTTGATAAATGTGGCTAAATATACAGGTTACATGTTATTGTGAGAAAAGGAATTTGGCCCTTTGAAAATAAATTTGCACATAATAAGTACTCATGTTAGTTTCTTTCCTCCCTGCACACAAATGCTTCAGGATCATCTATCAAGACTGCTAAAGAAAGCATATATACCCTAGGAGATGGCTAGATCTCAGATGACCTCTAAGATCCTGTGATTGGTTTGAAAGGTAAATAAATGACTATTTTGGAATGCTTGTATAAGGTAAAATATATAAGTACCACCACACTATTCTGAAGCTGGTCCCTTAGAACCTTAATTGTCCTTACAAAGACTTGGGTATAAAATAAACTATTAACCCTCTGTTAATATAAATTATTTTAAAATTAAAAATAATACAGAAAGGTGGCCAAATGTTCTTTCATTGTCATACTGGAACATTGACTAACAGGCCCACCCAAGGATTATTTAGTTCTCTGGGGGATTGCGTCTTTGGAAGTAACATATTAACTCAAAGATTTTTGTTGGGCAGAGATGTAAAAATTCTGTTTGGTAGAAAAAATATTCCCAGAGAGTGTAGATTAACTGTCCTATAGGACATTAACCACTTTTCTCTGTACCTTATCTATCTTATTGTAGCATTTTTAATTTTAGTACCTATATATACCAGATCTCCAATATTCTTTGAATCAACCTGAGTCCCTCACTAATAAAGTAGTCTTTCACATGTGTTCACTCTGTATTTGTAGGAGTCATTTTTTTAATTTTGAAAATTATACTTTGATACCTGAAACATCCTACAACATTGCCTGAGGATCATGCCCTATCCCGTACAAAGTCCCTGAAATCCACTACTGATTGCTGATTTTAATGCTGTACCAACACCTTGAAATACCTTTGTGATCATGCTGGTACCTGAAGAGCTCTTCAAAAAAAAAAACCAAAAAAACAAAATCACTAGATACCTCTGCAGAACACTGCAGAAAGACTTTCTGGAACTATTCTCACAAAATGAGAAACTGATGTTCCTTCCTATCATGTTATTGTTCTATTTATAAGCCAAGAGGATGACATTAAGAACCTTTGTTTTAGGAGATCCAGAGCAAACAGACTCACACTGGGCCCTTCTTTCCTGTCAAACACTATTCCTTATAATCCACTTTTGCTAGTAATGGCCATAAGATAACTATATTGGAGCAATAAAAATTGATAAACTACCAGCTGCCTCAAAAATCTAATAGCTTTGGCAAAATATACTGTAGCTTGCTGTGATAGAGCCTCTTTTTCCCTAACAGGTTTTATTTTAACACTTTCTTTTTCACACTACTGAACAGCATAATCAAATCAACAATTCAGCAAAAGCCCAGTGTGTTTCAGGCACTAGGAACTGCTCAGTCCTGACCAACCCTGCTCACCCTCTGCCTCAAGCAGGCTTCACTGGTACTCAGTGTCAGTCATTGATTTGCAGTTGTCCAGGATGAAAATGGAGAACAGAGCAAGCCCAGATGGAGGGTTGCAGTCTACCCTGTCAGCACCCACAGAGTCAAGGAAAAGAGTGGGTCTTTTTCACATTAATAAAAGCTTAGCTATCTACAAGGCCACTGAATATTAAATACATACAAATTTGAAACATCCTGTGAAACAGGAAGGGTAGGTTAAAACATGGTTCATTAACACCTGGTATTTATAAGTATTCTGAGTTGGCTTGATGACTTTATTGAAAGATGTATAAAACAAATACCTTGCAATAAAAACTCAAATTCAGAATAATCCAGGTATGGTGCCCATTTATACAGAGACCAAAGGGCCAACTTCCCATGCAGCATAGGGAATCCTCTGCAGGGAAACTTTGAACCAGAATTCTAAAACACCAGGGAGGAGGGGGTGGAGTGGGGTAAGAATATGGGACATAAGTAGGGGGAAATTTTTCAACTCCTTTTTTTCCTGGTGATTATTAAAACAAAGTTCTTTAATATTTCATCATAAAATGTTTTTGAAAAAATAATCAATTGGGCCAGTTTCTGCATTGGGATGTAGAGAGCTAGAAGGAGCATTGCTCCCACCCATAAAATTTTAAAAAAACAGACCGATTTCAAATTCATGATCATTATTGAACCTATCAGAAGTGGTTTGCTCAAGTATTTGTTCAGAGGAGTATTTGTTCAAAAATTTGGTCATTTTTAAATTTGGTAGTTTTCTTGCTATTAAGATTTTTTTAAGTTTATTATTATTTTAAAGATTTTATTTTGGGGGCACCTGGGTGGCTCAGTCAGTTAAGCGAATGCCTTCAGCAGAGGTCATGATCCCAGGGTTCTGGGATCGAGCCCTACATAGAGCTCCCTGCTCGGTGGGGAGCCTGCTTCTCCTTCTCTCTCTGCTGCTCCCCCTGCTTGTGCACATGCTCTGTCTCACTCTCTCTCAAAGAAAGAAAGAAAGAAAATCTTTAAAAATAAAGATTTTATTTTTACATAATCTCTACACTCAACACGGGGTTTGAACTCAACTCTGAGATCAAGAGTCACATACACTACTAACTGGGCCAGCGAGGCATCCCATATGTATTTATTTGTTTTAAGTATTTCTATACCCAGTGTAGGCCTTGAACTCCACCTGAGATCGAGTCACATGCTTTTCTGACTGAGCCAGCCAGGTGCCCTTTTAACTGTTAAGTTTTGAGAGGTATTTTTTTTTTAATATTCTGGATAAAAATCCCTTATTGGTTACATAATTTATCAATATTTTCTCTACATCTGTGGCTTGGCTTTTCATTTTCTTAACAGTGTCAGTCACCAAGCAAGATTTTAATTTTGATGAAATCCAGTTTATCATTTTTTTTAAAAGGACCATTTTATTAACTCTAGGTCATGAAGATTTTCTCCTGTGTTTTCTTCTAAAAGTTTTGTAGTTATATGTTCTACATTTAGGTTTATGCCCATTTCCAGTTAATATTTGTATATGATTTGAAGTTTAGGTGGAGGTCTACTTTTTACATGTGGATATCTTATTGTTTCAGCACCATTTGTCCAAAAGACTATCCTTCCTCCTTTAAGTTGTTTGTACCTTTGTCAAACATCAGTTGCCTATATTTATGTGAGTTGATATCTGAACTCTCTTGTTCCATTAGTCAGTTTTTATCACTTCACCAATACCACTGTCTTCATTACTGTAGCTTTACTGTAAGCCTTAAAATCAGTTAGTGTGAATTCTCTAACCTTTTTATTATTTTTAAAGATTTTATTTATGTATTCATGAGAGACACAGAGAGAGAGAGAGAGGCAGAGACACAGGCAGAGAGAGAAGCAGGCTCCACACAAGGAGCCCGATGTGGACTCAATCCTGGAACTGGTATCACGCCCTGAGCTGACGGCAGACGCTCAACCACTGAGGCACCCAGGTGTCCCTGTCTAACCTTTTTAAAATTTGTTTTAGCTATTCTGTACCTTTTGTTCATAAATTTTATTTTATTTCTTTTTCATAAATTTTAGAATCAAGTTGTCTATACTTACAAAAACTGCTTGGATTTTTACTGGAATCAAATTAAATCTAATGATGAATTTGATGAATGTGGAGATAATTGACATCTTTAATATGCTGAACATTCCACCACATGAATATAGTATATTTCGCCATCTATTTAGATTTTCACTTCTTTCTTTCGTCAATGTTTTTAGTTTTCAGCATATAGGTCCTGTACATGTTTTGTTAGATTTACACCTAAATATTCTATGTCTTTGGAGCTACTGTACGTAATATATTTTTTAAATAATCAGTTTCTAATTGTTTATTGCCACCACATAGAAATATGATTTATTTTTTGTATTGACCTTATATCCTGCTCCCTTGTTAAGCTAACTGGCTGTTATAGGACTTAAAAAAATAGAATATATTCCCTGATATATTTTATTTTATTTTTTTCCCTGATATATTTTAAGCAAACAATCATGTTTAGGAGTAGAGATAGTGCCATTTGGTTTTAAGTAATCTCTACACCCACTGTGGGGGGGGGGGCTCAGACTTACAACCCCCAAATCAAGAGTCTCATGCTCTACCCACTGAACCAGCCAGGCATCCCTGTATGCCATTTATTTATCTGTTTATCCATCTGTCCATCCATCCATCCATCCATCCACTCATCCCTTATTGCACAGACCAGGACTTCCAGTATGATGTTTAATAGTGGTGAGATAACACTGTCAGTTATACTCAAAAAAAATTTTTTTTAAAAAGAAGTAGTGAAAAAGGATACCTTTTTCCTGTTTCACCTTCAGGTTTTTCATCTTGAAGTTCATTTTTTAAGATTTTATTTGTTCATCAGAGATACAGAGAGAGAGGCAGAGACATAGGCAGAAGGAGAAGCAGGCTCCCTGTGAGGAGCCTGATGTGGGACCCTGGGATCATGACCTCCTCACAGGGAGCCAAAGGCAAATGCCTGATGTGGGACCCTGGGATATCATGATCCCTCCTCACAGGGAGCCAAAGGCAGATGCTTAACCCCTGAGCCACCCAGGCATTCCTTTTTGAAGTTCTTTTATCTGGTTGATGAAGTTGCCCTGTATTCCTAGTTTGCTGAGAATTTCTATCATGAGTGCATAATGAAGTTTGACAAATGCTTATGTAATCATCAACTGATATGATCATGTGGATTTTCTTTTTTAAATTTGATGTGGTTGATTACATTGATTGGTTTTCAGACATTGAACCTGCCTTGCATTCCTGGGGTAAAGCCCACTTGTTTGTAGGTTTTATATATTACAATTAGATTTGCTGATATCTTGTTGGGGATGTTTGCTTCTATATTCATGAGGGATATTGGTCTATAGTTTTCTTTTTTGTATTGCATTTGTCTGGATTTGATAGCAGGGCTTGATAAAATAAGAGTTGGGAGGGATTCCATCCTCTCCTGTTTCCTGGAAGAGATCTTGCAGAATTGGTGTTGTTTTTTCTTTAAATGTTTGTTGAAATTTGCTGGTGAAACCATCTGGGCCTGGGATTTTCTCTTTAAAAAGATTTTTAGCTGTGCATTTAATTTCCTTAATAGATATGGCATTATTTGGGTTATCTATTTCATCTTAATGAATTTTGGTAGCTCATGGTTTTTGAGAACTCTGTCCCATTTCATTTGAGTTGTCTGTGTGCATAGAGTTATTCATCAGATTGGCTTATTATCCTTTCAGTATTTGCAGGGTGTATGGTGATAATCCCCTCTTTCATTCTTGATATGGCTATTTTGAGTGTTCTCTCTTCTTTTCTCTCTCAGTCTTGCTAGAAGTTTATCAATTTTATTGATTTTTTCAAAGAACCAACTTTTATTATCATTGATTTTTGTCTGTTTTTGTTTCTCTGTTGTTTTTCAGCTTTATTGATTTCTGCTTTATGTAGATTATTTCCTTGTTCTGCTTTGGATTTATTTTGCTCTTCTTTTTGCAGTTCTCTAAGGTGGAAGTTTAGATTGTTTATTGAGACCTTTTTTTTCCCCCTAAAAGTGCGTTTAATGCTGTTAATTTCCCTCTAAACTCTGCTTCAGCGGTAGCCCCTAGATTGGGTTATTTGTATTTTCATTTTTCTTTAATTCAGAACATTTTCTAATTTCTCTTGGAAGTTTCTCTTTGATTCATGGATTATTTAGATGTAGCTGTCTAATATCCAGTGTTTGGAGCTTTTCCTCTTTGTGTTGATTTCTAGTTTAATTTCTTTATGGTCATGGAGCATATTCTTTTATAATTTCAATGCTTTTATGTTTGAGGTTTGTTTTATGACCTAGGATATGGTCTGTCTTGTTGAAAAAATATATATGCTGCTATTGTCAGGTAGAGTGTTCCTTATTATGCAGCTAATGCCACTTGGTTGATAATGATGTTAAGTTCTCATATATTCTTGCTGATTTTTCTGTCTAGTGGTTCTGTGTATTAGGAGTATTGAAGCCTCCAACTATAATTGTGAATTTTTTTACTAATTTTAGGTCTGACAGTTTTGCTTCACGTATTTTGAAGCACTATTGTTAGGTATGTACACATTTAGGATTGTTAATTCTTTTGAGTGAGTTAATAACCTTTCAGCATTATGTTATCTCCCTCTATATCCCACTTTATCCTTGTCATTTTCCTTCCTCTGAATTCTTTCTTTTGATCATTGTTTGCATTATGTATCTTTTTTCATCCTTTTGCTTTTCACCTACCTGTATCATTTATATTTGAAGTGAATTTCTTATAGACAGTGTGTAGTTTAGTCATATTTTTAAAATCTGTTCTGACATTCTTTATCTTTTAATTGTATGTTTAGACCATTACACTTAATGTAACTATTTATGCTTGATTTTAGCCTACCATTTAATTACTTCTTGTGTTAACCTCTGTTATTATTTCCTTTTTCCCACTCCCCTGCCTTCTTTTGGGTTATTTGAACACTTTTAGTGCTCTATTTTAATTTATCTACTCTGATTTTTTAGTTTATCTCTGCATATTTTTGTGGTTACACTAGGAATTATTTAGCTTTGCACAGTTTGCTTAGTATCAATACTTTATCACTTCAAGAGGAATGCAGAAACCTTACCCTTTACCCTCCACCCTTTTTGTTATAGTTGTCTTATATTACATCTGCACCTATTGAAAATCCCTTCACATACTATCATTTTTGCTGTCAGTAGTTAAAGATGTTTTAAAGAACTCAAGAGAGTAGTCTGTTATATTTACCCAAATACTTTCCATTTATATTGCTGTTCCTTTGTCCCTAATGTTCTAAATTTCTGTCTGCTATAATTTTTCAACTGTCTGAAGAACTTCCTATAGCAATTCTTTTAGTTTGCTGGCTATAAATTCTCATTTCTGAAGGATATTTTTGCTGGATATAGAATTACATGTTGGCAGTTCTTTGTTCCCCACACTTCAAACATGTCATGCCATTTCCTTGACCTTCATGGTTTCTGATTAAAAAAAATCCACTGTAATGTCAAATTATTGTACCCCTATAAAAGGTAACTAGCATTCCTGTAATATAAGGTTTTTGTCTGATTGCTTTCTTTTTTTTTAAGATTTTATTTATTCATTCATGAGAGACACAGAGAGCCAGAGACATAGGCATAGGGAGAAGCAGGCCTGTAGGGAACCCAATGTGGGACTTGATCCCAGGACCCCAGGATCACAACCTGAGGCAAAGGTAGATGCTCAACCACTGAGCCGCCCAGGTGCCCCTGTCTGACTGCTTTCAATATTTTTTCCTTTGTATTTTTGTTTAGCAGTTTGATTTGGATTATGTCTAGACAGGGATTTCTTCAGGTTTATCCTGTTTGAGGTTTTTCACTGCTCAGGCTATTCAGGGCATCATAAGTTGGCTCTAGATTCTGGAATAGACTGGAATAACAATGATAAAAGACTTCTTTTAAAAGTGTCTTTGCAAAAAAAAAATAAAAATAAAAGTGTCTTTGCTTCATAGGGACCTGCACACAATAGAAATAGAAATATTTGCTATATATCCCGGACAGAAATTAACATTAGCTTAGTAAATTATAGTTGTAACTATGGAATGTGGAAGGTTGTTGCAAAGGGACTAGAATGAGGGGAATTGAACTCCAGAAAGAATAAGTTTTGTAGTTTTGTATACCTAGTAAATTACAGGTCTGTAAGTTTTGTAGTTCTCTTTCCACTATAATATGTTGCTACACATTTACAGAGTTTGCCCCTACTCCTCAAAAGCTGAAATTTTAATAACAGAAGTTTATGGTGAAATGTTGGTTTGAAATGTGTACTTTTTTAAATCAGAGAAAGCCTGAAATTTTAAATTCTTTCTGGGAGGCATCAAGTCTTGGTTTGAGCAGGAATTGGTACACTATGTAGCCTGCCAGCCAGATCTGGCCTGCTACCTATTTTCATACAGCCCACAAGCTAAAAATGAATTTTTCTGTTTTTAAATGGTTGGAAAAAATTGAAAGAAGAATATTTCATGATATGTGAAAATTGTATGAAGTTCAGATTTCAGCATCCATAAGTGAAGTTTAATTGGAACACAGCCCTGTCCTTTTGTTCACATATTATTTATGTTTCTTTTTGCTGCAGTGACAGGGTTGAATAGTTAAGACACAGACCGAGTGGCCTACCAAGCAAAAAATATTTACTCTCTGGCCCTTTACAGAAAAAGTTTGCTAACTTCTTTAGAATAATGTCTAGTGAGTTGAGTTAGAATGTCAGTGATCTGAGCTGTGTGAAAAGGTTAGCTAGACTTCAAACTTTGCTCTTTGAATAAGTGTCTTAAGTATAAGTAGAAGAGTTATTAGCTGATTACAGTACTAGTTTATTAACATATATTAAATATTCTCAGTTCTAGAACAATATTTCACATTGTACTTTTAAAGTTAGCTCTTCAGGAAATCCTGCCATTTGTGACAACATAGATCAACCTGGAGGGTATTGTGCTATGTGAAATAAACTAGAGAGAAAAAGACAACTACTGCATGGTATATCACTTATGTATGTAATTTTTTTAAGTTGAACTCATAGAAACAGAGTAGAATAGTGGTTTTCAGGGACTGAGGAGTGGGGGAAATGGGCAGAGGTTGGTAAAAGGGTATAAACTTTCAGTTATAAGATGAATAAGCTCTGGGGATCTAATATACAGCATGATGACTATAGTTAACAATACTGCATTACATACTTAAAGATGCTAAGAGTAGAACTTAAATGTTTTTCACCACAAAAGGAAAAAAAAAAGTATGTGAGATAATGGATGTGTTAATTTGGTGGGAATCCTTTCACAATGTATATGTATATAAAATCATCACATTGTATACAAATTTGTGAGCTGTACCTCAGCAAAGCTGAGGGAAAAAAATAAAGATCTATCAATCAATCAGATTAGCCCTTTAAAGCAGGAGAAATTGATTGGAAGAAAAGCCAGAACTGTTTCTATCTAGTTATTTAAAGAAGATTTTTATTTGGAGTCACTTGACAGGCAATTGTGAGGGCCTTAGGGAGGTTTTCTTGGCTAGAAGAGATAAAGGCCGTCATTTAAATTTTGTTTTTCTGCTTCTGAGTTGGGCTTTTTACAAGTCTAATTACCTAGTTGACTTTCTGTAGACTTCTTTTGTGAGGCTGTTTCTCTGAGACTAGTGAGAGGAAATGGCTGATCACTTTTAAATGAAGAGGAAATCCCAACTCTAACCAGGAACCCTGACATTGCCCCTCACCCCTACCCCTGTAGTTGGCCTTTCCTCTTGCCTACAGACCAGCCTTGCCAGCTGGCATCAGAACTCTACTGAGATGTCCATGGCCTGTGTCTCCTAACTGCTTCCTTCCATCTCAAGGACCAAGTGAGCCACATCTGTACTATGCATACACTTAAGGATGTTTTTAGGCCCAAGTTAACTTCTGTTACCCATTGAAATTTAAGCTTAAGTGAGTTGCCTATCATAGAGTGTTCCTAGAAACAACCAATTTTAAATGTACAATACACATTAGTTTTTAGGGTAAAAATATATTCTCTTGATTTGGAAATTTACATTTTAGGTGACAGGAAAATAGTCTAAATAACAGTCACTCCGTAGACTTTTGCTAGTTCTGTTATAGTTTTTCAGCTTATAGGACAGTTTTCAGATAGAACCAGTTTATCCTGGAGGTTATCTGCTGTGTTTTCCTGACTAGGTGTTCTAGAGCTTGAAACGTCATCTACCTCCTCTTCTCTTTCCTTTTAGCACTTTTGGTGACCTCTGGGGCAGAGTCCTTGCTGGGCTGCTAGTGCTTTTAGCCCATCGAGGTGGTTCTGTGTTTGCACAGCTCCCATTTTTGCTAATACCACTGACATGCCTGACTCTACATAAGAGTGACCCACTCATCCAGAACCCACTGGATGAGTTAAGGGCACTGATTGATGTCTGTGCTGAGGCTCTGGACTCTTTCATCTTCCTGCTGTAGCTGGAGCTCCTGGGGCTGTAGGGACTACAAGTCAGCTTGTTTAGGTTTCTGTGGAAGGGCCCTCTCTGACTGGAATTCTGAATCAAGTCCTTGAAAGCTGAGCTTTTAGATAAACCTGAGTAACATGCTTCACACCCACTTTCTGAATCATTACTCCCTCAGACCTTGGGGGGACCACTAGGTCATGTTGGTGAACTGTTGTCTTCCCTTAGGACAACATTCTTTACTTGGAGATGCCTTGTTCCCTCAAGAACCTAGATTCTTGGTAAAATAGGCTGCTCCTAGGCATGTCCTGACAGATAAGAATCCCACTGGTGTGCTAATCACCTGCTCAAGCGGGGCCCTCTATGGGATTATATGTATGTGTTGATAATATGTGCCCTGTGGTGTGTACATCCCTATTCCTCTGTCTCCTTGAGGTTTTTTATGCTGGTAAGCTGCTGTAGGAAGCCCAGAGCTTAATTTCTACCTTTACCTAAACAAGGCCATTAGTTTGGTTGTTTTCCTGCCCAGATACTCTGCCCACTTCAGGCCACTTCAGGTTGACCTACCTATCCAATGTTACTACCTCATAGAAGTTCATTCTTCTCAAACCTTTTTTTTTTTTAAAGATTTTATTTATTTATTCATGAGAAACCCATAAAGAGAGGCAGAGACACAGGCAGAGGGAGGAGAAGCAGGCTCCATGCAAGGAGCCCCATGTGGGACTCAGTCCCAGGAGTCTGGGATCACACCCTGAGCCAACGGCAGACGCCCAACCACTGAGCCACCAGGCATCTCTTTTCTTCTCAAACCTTCATCTGCTTTTGTATCCTATATCAAGGATTATTATACTCCTTTTTCTAGTTTCTTGAGGTGGTAGGAGCTTAGATTATTGATTTGAGATTTTCTTCTTTTTTAACACAAGCATTTAGTGTTATTTTTTTTCTTTCTTTTTAAAAGATTTTATTTATTTATTCATGAGAGACACCGAGAGAGAGGCAAAGACATAGGCAGAGGGAAAAGCGGGCTCCATACAGGGAGCCTGATGTGGGACTTGATCCCCAGGACCCCAGGATCACTTCCTGAGCCAAAGGCAGACATTTAACCGCTGAACCACCCAGGAGTCCGCATAAGCATTTAGTGTTATAAATTTCCCTCTCAGTACTGCTTTAGCTCTGCCTCACAAATTTGAGTATGTTGTGGTATTTTCATTTTCATTTTCATTTAGTTCAGAATGTATTTTAAAAATTTCCCTTGAGACCTCCTCTCTTGACCCATGGCTTATTTAGAAGTATATAACTTAGTTTCCAGATGTGTGGAGATTTTCCTGTTATCTTTTTGCTATTGATTTCTGCCTTGATTCCATTGTGGTCAGAGAATGTACTCCATATGATATCACTCCTATTAAATTTGTTTAAGTTCATTTGGTGGCCCAAGCTGTACTTTATCTTTGTATATTTTCTGTGGGTGCTTGAAAAGAATAGTCTGCTGTTGTTGGACGCAGTATTCTGCCAATGTCAGTTAAATCCTGTTGGTTGATTGTGTTTCTTGAGTTCCTTATCCTTGCTGATTTTGTCTATTGGTTCTATCAATTGTTGAGAAAAGAACGTTGAAGTCTCCAACTATAACTAGATTTTTTGGTTTTTCTTTCAGTTCAATCAGTTTTTGCTTCACATATTTTGCAGCTGATATTTTGGGGGTGTTTTTTTTTGATGCATATACATATAAGATTGCTATATTTTGGTATACTAGCCTTTCTATCATTATTCAGTATTCTTCACCTGTGGTAATTTTCTTTTTATTGATACTAATATAGCCACCCCTGCTTTCTTTTGAGTAATGTTTGCATCTTATTTTTTTCTCCATTTTTTTACTTCCAACCTACTTAATTCCTTATATTTGAAGTGAGTTGTGGTAGATAGCATATAAATGGATCATTTTCTTTAACCCATTATGCCAATCTCTGCCTTTTGATTGGTTTATTTAAACCATTTACATTTGCTGGTCCTTCAGAGATCAATAAAATGTCCATAGGATACATTTTTTGGAATCATGTCTGACTTCTTCATGAGTGACTCTTTGAGTACATTATATAATGGAAAGCTTACTAGGGTAGGCAGTAGTGAAAGGGACAGAATCAGTCATAGGCTTCAAAAAACTATTAAATTTATACTTGATTTTTGTTACATTTCTAATTCCTGTATTCACCTTAATGGTGTCTTCTGCCTGTCAGTAAGTTTTATATTTGTTTCATTCTTCCTCAAACCATGTTTGTATTTATTAGTAAGGATTACATTTTTAAAAGTTTTTTAAAAGTTATTTTAACCATCTTAATCATTCTTACTCCTTTTTTGAGTCCTTTGTTTTCCTCTCCTTATCCATCTACTAGAGCCCTCAGTTATCTCAAAATCATAGGCCTTACAGTTATCTGTCCCTATATCTGCAATAACAAATGTGATGTTAGCCTACAGTATCCTGTACATAAATTTGGAGTGTGTATAAATTAATGAATAACATTCTGTGAAATTAAAGGTAATGTGAAAATTAAGTTAGCTTGTGGGAAATTTTTAAGATTAACATGCCTGAGTCCAGATTTTTTTTTAAAAGCAACTTTATTGAGGCAAAATTTGTATACAGTGAAGTACACTCATTTAAGCATACAATTCAATCAGTTCTTTAAAGATTTTATTTATTTATTCACGTCAGACACAGAGAGAAAGAGAGGGGCAGAGACACAGGTAGAGGGAGAAGCAGGCTCCATGCAGGGAGCCTGACGTGGGACTCGATCCAGGGTCTCCAGGATCACACCCCAGGCTGAAGGCGGTGCTAAACCACTGGGCCACCGGGGCTGCCCCGAGTCCGGATTTTACACTGTTAAGAATCAATTCCTGGACAGCCTTTTTGCCCCCTTTATAATATTCTTCAGCTTTGATAATTGCTAGAGTATCTCAAAGTGCCTTTGGAAAGATTTCCTATACCGGAAGGAGCACATAAAGAATGTCACTCTGGGACTATAGCTTTGTCCTGGAATTATGTGGGCAAATGAACTAATCCTTCTATTTAAAGGATGGTTTTCCCTCTTTGGATAGACAAGGTCCAGTTCTTTGATGCTGACTCATAAAGTCCTGCCTGTGTAAAGAAAGGATGCCTGTGTTCTCCCTGTAGTTATTTTGTGGGGTCTCTTTTTTCACTGTGATTTTGACTTTATGTGATCCCATCACTGGCAATGAAGATTCGAGTTAAGTACCAAGTATTATTGATAGTTCAGCAGACAAGAATGCAGAGAGTAAGGGAAGTGCACATGCTAAAGAAGGAAAAGGGGTGTAGTGGTGGTGGTAGTGAACAAAGGAGAAAAACTTAGTTTGCATGCATATAGCCTAGGGACGGAATCTAACATAAGTGGAAGTGTAATGTACCTGAAGAAAAAGTGAACAAGGCATAAGTGTACAACTCTATTGATAAGGGAACATACCTATTTAACCAGTGTCCAGGTCAAGAAAAAGAGCATTGCCAGCACTGCAGAAGTCCATTTCCTACTTCCTAGCAAGGACTACCTCTTTCTTATATCCCAGAGGTTAGCAAATTATCATTATCTTTAATTCTGTTACTATAGATTAATCCTATTTTGACACTTTGCATAGGTGAAGAATACACACACACACAAACACACACACGTATCTCACAGTCTAAAGAATTCTGTTATACTGTGATGAACATATCAGGGTTGTTTCCAATTTGGGGCCACTACATATAGTACTCATCTGAACATTCTTGTGTATCTTTTGAGAAACAAATGTGTACATTTCTGTTAGGTATAACTAAGAGCTGAGTCATAAGGTATGCATATGTTGAGCCTCCGGTAGATATTGTCAAACAGCTTTCCAAAGCATTTAGACTAATTTATAGTCTCACCAGCAATATTCAGAAGGTACCATTTGGTCACATCTTTGCCAGTGCTTAGATTGTTGAGATTTTGAATTTTAGCCATCCTAATGAACACTAGTGATATTTTATTGTGACTTTCCTATTTCTTTTTTATTGAGTATAATTTACATACAGTAAAATGAAAAGATTTTTAAGAGTACAGTTTGAGTTTTGACAATTGTATATATACCCATGTAACCCACGCCCCAGTAAAGATCTAGATGATTTCTGTCACACCAGAATATACCATTGTATTTCTTTTCAGATAGTATTCTCCAACCAAAGGCAACCATTATTCAGATTTCTGTCACCATAGGTTAGTTTTGCCTGTTATTGAACTTCATGGAAATAAAATTATATAGTATGTATTCTGGTGTCTGTATTATTTTTGGCTTCTTTTGTTCAATATAATGTTTTTGAGATCCATCCCTGATATCATATATATCAGTAGTCCATCCTGTTTTATTGCTGAATATTTCATTGTATGAGTGTACCAGAATTTGTTTATTCTTCTGTTGATGGACATTTTGTTTTTTTTTTAAAGACTTTATTTATTTATTCATGAGAGACACAGAGAAAGAGAGAGGCAGAGACACTGCCAGAGGGAGAAGCAGGCTGCATGCAGGGAGCCTGATGCAGGACTCGATCATGGGACTCCAGGATCACGCCCTGAGCCGAAGGCAGACGCTAAACCACTGAACCACCCAGGGATCCCCCGTTTTGGTTCTTTTTAGAAGTCTTATTGTGGTTTTAATTTGTATTTCCCTAATAACTAATACAGTTAAACATCTTTTTATGTTTATTTCTATTTGAATATCCTCTTGTAAAGAGCCTGTTCAAGACTTCTGCCGTTTTTCTGTTGGGTTGTCTGTCTTCTGATTAAATTATTGGAGTTGTTTATATAGGATATGAGTCTATTCTAGTCTGAGAGAATCTTTTCACTCTCTTAAAGAGTATCTTTTCACACAAAAACCTATACAGGAACATTCATAGCAGCTTTATTTGTAATAATCCAAAACTGGAAACAGCTCAAATGTCTTTCAGTGGGTGAATGGTTAAACACACTGTGGTACATGCATAAAATGGAATAAAAAGAATGAACTACTGATACATGGAACAATTTACATGGATCTCAGGAGCATTATGATGAATTTTAGAAAGCCAATCTCAAAAGTTTATATACCACGTGATTTCATTTGTATAATATTCTTAAAATGACAACTTTATTAAGGTATAATTTACATACCCCAAAATTCACATGTTTAAATATATAATTAAATGCTTTTTAGTAAATTTACCAAGTTCTGTAACTATCTCCGTAATTCAGTTTTGGAGTATTTCCATCACTCCAGTAAAATTCTTTGTGCCTATTTGCCATCACTCCAACCTTTCTCAGTTTCTTGACAATTCTCAGCTATTTTTTCTTCAAATATTTTTTAGCATCACACTCTTTTTCTCCTCTATATTGGATTCCAGTTACACAAATGTTAGATCCTTTTTTTTTTTTTTTATGATAGTTACAGAGAGAGAGAGGCAGAGACACAGGCAGAGGGAGAAGCAGGCTCCATGCACCGGGAGCCTGACGTGGGATTCGATCCAGGGTCTCCCGGATCGCGCCCTGGGCCAAAGGCAGGCGCCAAACCGCTGCGCCACCCAGGGATCCCCAAATGTTAGATCCTTTATTGTTATCCTGCAGGTCCCTGAGACTTTGTTCCCCTTCCCCACCATCTTTTTTCTTTCTGTTATTTAGATTGGCTGGTTTGTTTACCTATTACAAGTTCACTGCCTCCTCCATTCTGCTATTGTGTTCTCCAGGTGAATTTTTTATTTTGGTTATTTTTCAGTTCTAAAGTTTCAGTTTGATTATCCTTTGTATCTTCTCTTTACCTTGCCAATATTTTGTATTTTAGCTTTCTTTCAAGAGTGTTCAAGTTTGGCAATTGCTTATTTAAGCATTTTTTTATAATAGCTGCTTTAACATACTTGGATAATTTCAATATTTGTGTCATCTCATTGTTGGCATCTGTTGATTGTATTTTCCCACGTGAATTGGCATTTTTTGTGGTTCTTTGTATAGCAAGTAACTTGGGGTTTTATTCTGGACATTTTGAATATTAAGTTATTAGGCTCCAGATATTATTTCAGTCCAATGGAGAATGTTGATCTATTTAACAGTCAATTGACCTGGTTAGGTTCAGAGTGCAAGTTCCAGCTCACTTTTCTGTGGACTGTAGCTCCAGGGCTAGTATTCAGGTCCTTTGCAGTGCTATTCAGATCTGTCCCATGTGTGACACCCACTGGTCAATTTGGGACCTGAGTGTTCCTCTGTTAGCTCAGTTCTCAAAGTCTTTGACATGATAATTAGGATCAAGCCCACATATGTGTGGGTGGGGGGTGATCTGAATTGTTCATAAGCAACTTTATGGGTTTGCTTTCCTGAGCTCTTCTCTTTGTTATTTTCAAGGTACTTTCTTGTTTCCTTAGAGCTTTCCTTTTCAGTTCTCCAGTCAGAAACCACCCACTTTCATGATGCACTGCCTCTGGAACACAAGGGACAGGCAGGCAGAGAAAGTAAGAAAAAACAATGGGATTTGGTTTTGCCCTTTTGGAGCTGTAATTCCACCAAATGGAATGTAAGTTTCCTTTCTCTTGAGAGTTTTAAGTCCTACAGTCTTCCTTTGCCAGTTAATTTCATTGCTGTAGCCTCCACCATGGGATTTTCTGGGCATGGAGAAGGGAGGAAAAAGAGAGGAAAAACCCAGGGGATTTCCCCCAAGTTTCTCTGAGTTATAGTAGTTCCTGTTTCCAAAAAAAAAAAAAGTACCTGAGCCAGAACATGTGCTCTAACCACAGTGTTCACTCACTTTCAGGTTTTGTTGTGTTGGGTTCAGATGAGAGAATACTGGAGGTAAAAAAGTGCTAAAAGTCATCACCAGTTTAAGTTGTACTTGGCATTCCGGTATTCTTCCCTGGTCTACCTGCTGATATATACTTTAAAGAGTTCTCTAATAGCTGCCACATTCTGTACAAATTTTATAGTCACATTCAGTGGACAGAAAATTGGATATGTTTATTCCATCTTATCTGGAACCAGAAGTCTTAACTGATATTTTAAGTGATGTTTGGGATTAGTTCCCTTCTTTTTCCCCAAAGTATTTATATGTATCTCTGAAATAATTGTTCTAGAGATGCAGCTTTTGGTGTAGTTAAGTGGACAAGTTTCGAAGGGTAAGCAGAGGAGCTGCATTATTGGGCAGAATACATAAGGACCTACTGAAAAACAAAGCCACTCTTTTGAAGGCATATGTGGTAATCTCACCCGGAAGCACAGTTCTTTGTCCTCATGCAGCATATCATTGACCTCGTTGTTTGCCTTGGCCCTGCCTCTCTGTCACATTCTCTTACTTCTGTCCTGCTGTTTTCCAGTAACCTTTGCCCCCAGGACTTCATTCATCAAGCTCTTTCTCCTCCTTCCTCCCCTGTTTGTCTCTGGTTTCCCCCACACTGCTTCCTAACATTACGTCTAGCATTTTATCACCACTGTCTTCCAAGGATAAATACACTTCCCTGTGACATCCTAGGATGTAAGTGCTTGCACTTGACGGATGGAGAGGCCAGGCAGGGGATGTGGGGGGTGAGTAATCAGTTTTTGCTCATAGATTAGGGCCAGACCTGATTCTCTGCAAGGCATTGTGGTGGTCTATCTAGCCAGCTGCTTTTCCAGCATATTAGGGATTTTTCTTTCATACGGTATTTCTGGGGATTGTGGGGCCAGGCCACAAGAAGCTCCAGCACAGCCTAGACTATGGGTCTAGAAAGAAGGTAATATTCAAATCACACTAACCTCATTAACTTGGGAATATATCAGAGCCTTTTGAGCTGTGTTTCCGTTTGGTTTGGTTTGGTTTGTTGTTAATCTTGAAATTTAATAGGAAAGAACTACTAAATAGTTACCTTCATGCAAGTATTTCCCCTTGTTAGTTATGTGGTACAGAATCACTGCAGGTAGGAAATCCTAAATAGGCAAAAATACATGGACAAAAAGCACATGTTTTTAAGTTGCAGCATGCTTTTAATATTTTTATGGTGGAAACACATTCCTTAAAAACCACAATGGGCTTCTCATGTGTCTATTCAAATCCATCAGGTTCCAGGCATGTAAAGTCTGCTCAACTTATAACCTTCTGGGCATATATTTACTATGTACAGATAAAAACTTGTTGGTACAAAAGATATAGTACCTTTTTGAAAGAAAATCCTCAGGTAAGCATGTCTCATTTACTACCACTGAAATTTCTTATCTTCTTGGCCTGGGAGCAGGGCAGCTACAGGGAGCTGCCTGAGTTCTGACTCCACTGTTTTTATGCCATACCGACCCACCTCACACAAGGACAGGTCAAAGATACTTGTTTTCCACTGCTAAGACTTTTATTTTTTCTTTTGGCAATAGCCAAAGCAACTAGTTAAAAAGAAAACACACTCGTTATTCTTACTCTTTGATTTTACCAAGTAATGTTCATTTCAGTGGGATGTTTCTGTGGCGATCTCTTTAGCTGTGGGAGCAGTTTGACTTTGGTACTGGGAGAACAACTGATAAGCCACAGAGGCAGTGATTAAATAGGCTACAGTTCTACAAATAATACTGATTTAATTATGTGCATAAGGTTGACCAGGCATGAGAATTAAAGCTAGATTTATTCAAGGCCAGAATAATTTTTGTAAACCCCTGCCTATATTAATTTTCAGGCCCAATTAAATGAATTATTCCTTACTGATTGTGAAATATTCCTGGGTAGTACCATTAAAGGCTTTACTGAATTCAGATTGTTGCATTATTTTTTTAAAGCTTGTCTTGGGATAATTGTGCTACACTTCCCAGAGCCTTTGAGCTCTAAACTGAGAAGTTCTGGTCCAAGGTTGATGGAATCTGAGAATTGGAAGGACCTTGGAGATCACCAAATCCAGATACCTTCCCAGTGTAGCAGTCTTCTTCACAATATTCTGTCAGACAGGCAGTTGTCTGACTCTTGATCAAGTTTTCCCCACAAAGAATACATATTTTTCCTCCATATATTCTTGAAGCTACTCACTCATCTTTCTATGATAGGTCATTCTTTATTCCCAAGCCAAGATCTAGCTTCTAAGGAACTTCCGCCATTGTGCCCAGATCTCCCCTTTATTACCACACAGAGCAGTTCTCCTTTGTCCAAAACAGTTAAAGTCATCTATTTTCCTACTCACCATCCCCCTTTCTCACACCTGTGATCTTTTCAGGCTAAAAAATTCCTGGTGCTTTCAACAGCTTCTTATTTCAAGGATTTTAACACAATGGAAAAATTCATACAGTAATATAATGAACACTCAACTCTCCACCAGCCAGAATTATCAACAATTAAGATTTTTCATATTTTTTTCTTAAAGAAATTAAACCCTTTTATTTCCCTTTGATCACTTCTTCCAGTGTCATGCTCCTCCTTCCTCAGTTTTGTGCATATGTAGGTATGTATAAACAATGTTTAGATTTGTTTTGGATCTCTGTTTTAATTATGAATGTGTCTGTGTGTTTTGTACACACAGCAAAATGTCTTAGATCTTTTCATATATCTTGCATTAATCTTTCCATACTGCATATTAGTCATTATCTATAACCTAATATTTTTGGCTGTGTGCTTTCAGCATATGGTAGGATTGTAGTTCTTGCCCCTTTGGAAGTTAGGTGTGGCCATGCGATTTACTTTGGTCAATGAAATGTCAACAATGTAATGGGTACACTTCCAAATGGAAATTTTAAGAGCCAATATGAAATTTACTACATTTCATGTCCCTGGCAAATAGAGATGGGGCCTCTGTCCAGCTTGGGTCTGAGAATAACATTTAGCTTTTCTGCCAACTCATTTTAAACATGTAGCATAAGGAATAAATAGACTTTAATTGTGTTAAGCTCAGCTTTTAGGTTCCTTTTATACTTTGGCAAATGTAGCCCATCCTGATTGATAAGTAGACCTGTATCATTGTTTTTAGTGGCTGTAAAGTATCACAGAGTGTGAATTGACCTTAATCTGTCTAGCCACTCTCCTATTGACAAAAGCCTAAGTAATTCCTGAATTTTGCTTTTATAAAAAATTCTGTATTGGTAATTATGTAAGCTTGTGAGAGTTTCTCCATGATATGCATCTAGAAATAAGATTTTCTGGGTCACAAGGTATAGATGTTTTGAGTTTTATAGGATTCTATCTTTGTTATCCTAAAAGTGACCATACCAATTTACATTCTCACCCTTTCAGCTGTCGTTTGTGTGACATGATTCCCAAACCTTTTTGTAATCTTGGTTCCCATCTCTGGATTTACTTTTGTTAGTCATTGTTTCTCTGTAATACCCAGACTGGAACTTGGTTGCTGACTTGTTATCCAGCTGAGGTAGATGGTATGTTTCTGAATTCAGCCCAATTTGAGTAGCTGCATCACCCTGTGTGGTATTTGCTGGCATCAAAAACTGAATTGCTATCACCCTGCACTCAGGAAATAGAGTTTTTAAATTGCAGCAGCTCTACATACATTCTAGTTAAATTTCATCCTTTTAATTATATTAGCTTTTTTTTTTTTTATGATAGTCACACACACACACACACACACACAGAGAGAGAGAGAGAGAGAGAGAGAGAGAGAGAGAGAGGCAGAGACATAGGCAGAAGGAGAAGCAGGCTCCATGCACCGGGAGCCCGACGTGGGATTCGATCCCGGATCTCCAGGATCGTGCCCTGGGCCAAAGGCAGGCGCCAAACCGCTGCGCCACCCAGGGATCCCTATATTAGCTTTTTAATTCTCCTTTTTCCTCTGATGAATGTTACTCCTCCTAGGTTGGTAAGTAGTAGGTTCATCTACATTACTGATCAGAGTTTTGATCAGCACAGGGCCAAGGATGAAGGATATCATATGATAAGGATATATGTCTGTGTCCTCCCACAAGACACCTTTCAGGTTTACCTGTCTGCAGCCTCAGTTTTTCATCTTATCAACTGGAAGATCCTAATGGCCTTTGCCAACTACCTCCATGTATACTGTGCTTACAAAGATTTATCTCAATAAATGAATCAAGTGGTTGGAACAGAAAGGAGTCTAGGGTAAGTTGAGTGTGTCATGATTTTGAAGAACCCGTGCTAGCTGCTACTATTTCTTCTTTCTTTTTCAAATGCTTATCCAGCCAGTGCTTTCTTAATTTGTTCTAGAATTTAGTTTGGAGTGAGATTCGCACTTTGTATTTGTAACAATTTTATTCCACACCTTTGAAAATAAGGGAGATTTTTGTCTCTCTCCAATCTGTTGGGAGGTCTGATTTCTGAGTTTTCATAGATGAGAGGAAGTGATTCTGCTGTCATAGCTGCAAATAGTTTTTTGTTTTTTTTTTTTAGCCCTGTGGAGAGGAACAAGGTGGTTTTTAGGATTATGACTAGTCAGGATGCCTGTGCCCTACTCACCAGCCAGAGTATCTTTTTTCCCCCTGCACCGCCAGAACCAAACCTGTTCCTACTTTAAGGAACTATGAGGATTCTCTAAGCAAGTAGCTCAGGTCATTCATTACACGTTAGGCTTGCTGATGGTCTTTCTGTTGTTCTTTGGGACCAACTACATGTCTAATTCCAGTTATTATTTTTGTATTTGGATTCTTAGTTATATGTGTCAGAATCCCAACTCAATAATAAACAGAAAGTTTACTGGCAAATGAATAGCCCATGGATTGCTGCTCTTAGGAATGGCTATATCCTCATCACAGCCCAGAATCTTCTTCTCTCAGCTTTACTCTCCTCTGAGTTAGTTTCACTCTCAGTCTGCAGCAGATGCAGTGCCTCTTTCCCAATACTTCTGTTGAAACCCTCAGATGAACTGTTGATATCGCTTGGGTCATGTGCCTTAGACCCAGAAGGTATATATTTGTTAGGGAAGGACAGAATTGTCCTCACCCAGACCATATGGACCATAGAACCCTCATTCATTCCTCTTTCATACATTTACTGAGTGCCTACTATGTGATAGGTATCATGTTAGGCTCAGAGGTTATCACTGTGAATAACACAGGCATAATTTTTGCCTTCTTGAAGTGTGTAAGTGTAAAATAAAATGGACTTTATTTTTTTTATTTTTTTAATGGACTTTAATGTACTCACAGTGATAGAGGAGAAGTTACTGGTGCTGAAAAGCAAATGACAGGGTTTCCAATGTACTCTGGAGCAGGTGACCAAAGGCTGCCCTGAGGAGGTGTTGTTTGGATTGAAATCTAACATGAGTAGGAATTAGATGTGTGAAATAAGTAGGATGATGACAAACATTGGGTGGGTAGGGGGGTAAATAGTATGTCTAGAGCCTTGGAATAGAAAGAAGCATATTCCAGGTACTGAAATGAGATCAGAATGGCTGGATCATAAAGAGTGAAGGGGCAGAGAGGCACAGGTGAGGAGGCTGAAGTAGGTTGGCACCGCCTCTAACAAGGCCACATGGCATGCAAGAGGTTTGGAAGCCATACAAAGTTTAAGTAGGGAATCAAAGTGATTAATAGCTCTGGTCCATGAGGGTAACTCATTTCCTGAGATAGAGCTTAGTCTAGTTAATTAGCCAGGATCACCCACCTGGTTGGGATTTAAATCTAGACATGCCACAACATCTGTCATATGTCTGGACCTGGCTCAGGAATTGCCTCTCCCAGGAAGTCCTCATTGCCCCTTCCTTTTTGCCACTGAGAAAGGATAGGTGTTTCTCCATTTCTGTTCCCTTAGTATCTTGCTCAGAGAACTCTCATGATTTTGTTTCCTTCATCCACGTCTGGACAGGATTTGTTGGTGGCTGCCCAAACTAATGATTGGCATCTGTGCAAAAGAGAATCATAACAGACCTGACTTTGAAAGCCCTGCTTACAAGGTTGTCCCTTGGTGGGCATCTGGGAACTTGATTTTCAGGAGGGTTCCTACCATTCCCAGAACTGATTGATAAAGGTAGCTCATTGTGCCTAAACTGTTTATACAAACAATGTGGTATCTGCTGAACACCTGCTTTCCTTCTTGGGAGTCTGGAATTTGGGTATTTGCAAGTCAGAGGGTGCCTATGTAACCAGCCTCCAATCAAAACTCTGGGCACTGAGTCCCTAATGAGCTTCCCTAGTAGACAGCGTTTCACATGTGTTGTCACAACTCGTTGCTAGGGAGATTAAGTGCATCCTTGTGTAACTCCACTGGGAGAGGACTCTGGGTAGCTTGTGCCTGATCTTCCCTGTATTCCATTTAGTGTGCATTTTCCCTTTGCTGATTTTGCTTTGTGTCCTTTGACTGTAGTAAATTATAGCCAAGAGTATGATTATGTGCTGGGTTCTGTGGGTCCTCCTAGTGAATCACAGAAGTTGGAGGTGGTCTTGAGGACCCTGACATAGCACCCATGCAAATCATTGTTAAATATTTGTTCAATACTTACTCAAAGGAGAGAGTGAACCTGATGAGGAGCCAGGGCAGAGAAAGGGACTCTCCGGTGTGGTATCACTGACTCTCCTCTTCTCTTGAGCCGTCAGCTTTGGCCCTAAACTTGTACTCCCCACTTAGTAAATTATAGCCCTACAAGGGCCTATAAGGAAATCTGTGAACACTAAGGAGCAGTGGAAGGGTTTTACACTAAGGAGTATCACTATCAGATTTGCATTTTGAAAAGAATAAATGCCCAAGAATCATCAGGAAATTTTGTGAGGAGAGTTTGTTCTATCAGATTAAAATTTAGTACAAAGCCACTATAATAAAAAAATAATGTGGTAATGGACTAGAAATTTGAGCTAACACCCAGGTTTCCCAAATTCCAGCCCAAGGTCTTTCATCAAATCTTTATTGAATTACTTAATGAGTCCTGTAAGAGTGAACATGTGAGACTCAGTTCCCTCTCAGCTTTACTTCTGAGACAGGTCCCTGAAAAAATAGGCATCACTTACGCTGTCTACAACAGAACCTTCTGAACCTGTTTTTAGGTGGTTGTAATGCTTGTCAACTGTCAATGTAGGAATGTGGGGTTCTGAATTCAGAACCTGGGAAGAACAGTAAAGAAACTAAGAACTTTTTACCAGTCTCTTGCAAATTACTGATGTTTCAAATCAGTACGTATGAATAGCTTAGGAGTAATTTTGGCACTTTTGATTTTTATAGTTTTTCAATTGGTAGAAATGAAATATTCCTATTTCCACAATCTGCCACTATTGTTTTGTCTCTCTTTGCATGTCAGGGATAATGTTTCCTAAGGGACAACTTAATTAGACCATGCAATAATCTTCTTGGGGAAATAGAGAAAATCATTTATTTAAAATACACTGGATGAAAGATTTTATTAAAAAAAGACCTTTGAAAGAGGAAAACATCCTGTACTGAGGGAACAGAGGTGGGATGATGGAGTTTTGCTGTCCCTGTTTTGCATTTCTAACAGTAAAACTTGAAAGCACAGGATCTTCTGACCATTGGAGCTGAAATTATGTATTCAGTGTTTCTCATGAAATAACATTCACCATTAAAAGAAGATTGCATTTATACTCGTCTTGGGTGATTCTAAAAATTTCTGTGCAGAAAATTCTAAAAATTTTAATATGGAAATTTCACCAGCTCAAGACCCACACAAGCACACAAAAGCACTACATTGATTACATATCTGTGTATTGGCTGATTCCTGAAATAGTGTCTCAGAAGGATTAAAATTGAGCCTCTGTTCTGAGCACGTGGTGTTGACTGTAGCCTGGGAGTGTGCCAGTTAGTCACAGCACCTGCGCCTCCTTGCAGGGTCCTGTTGCGGCTGCCCAGGAAGATGGAGGGTAATTGCCTCACCACTTCAGCCACACATCCAGGGTTAGGAATACTGCTTATGAGGCTTCTCCTGTTCTGACCAAAAAGAGACCTAGAGAGTCTAGCCAGCTGGCTGCTAGCTAGTTGCTGGCTGCAACTCTGGGGCAGGAAAAGCAGAAGAAATGAGGATAAAATCAAGCCCCACCACCACCAGCCCACGTGTGATAATGATTAGATGCCTTTTCATCAACAACCTTCCCTTGCATTAAACAACATTCAGGAATCCTGGGTGTGATGGCCTATTTGCAGTGTGCAAATGGAACACGGGAAGAGGGTGCTCAGATCTGACCTAGAAATTTGAGATGTAGCTGGAGAGACCTAATACTCCACTGGGGACTCACAGGCCAATTACCTTGAGTCTGGTAAGTGGAATACAACTCCTAAAGGAAACTAGGTGTTTTGAACTAAGAAATTATGTATGTATAGGCAAGGCTATGTGTGTTTTTTCTTTGTTTATTATAAATCCTCAAAAGTTCATAAGAATTGAGATTCTCCAGAGTGTGTAAGGGCCTTGAAGGCAAAGGAAGGGGTCTTTTCTTTTTTTACTTATTTTTTGTTCATGAGCAAAATTCTGGAGTATTAGGTTGAATGATATGAAATTGCTAATACTCAAAACATTTTGACCTACAACAATGGCAATTTCATGTGGTTCAACTAAATATAAACTGATTTCATCACACAAATGCTCTGAAAACATTCCCAGTTTATTATTGTATTAGTCTTAACTTCAGAGGGGCAAGGATATCATACATTCTTAGAGAGTCTTTATTGTTTATAATAATTTGTGACATATCTATCACCTATCAAAACTAGTGGATTTTTTTTAGCAATTCTACTAAGATATAACTGATACACAGAAACTGCATATATTCAGTGTTACACAACTTGATGATAAGTTTAGTTATATACATGTATCTGTGAAACCATCACCACAATCAAGGTAATAGACCTATCCATCACCTCCAAAAGTTTCTTTGTGGGTATCCCAGGGTGGCTCAGCGGTTTAGCGCCTGCCTTTGGCCCAAGGCATGATCCTGGAGACCCGAGATCGAGTCCCACATCAGGCTCCCTGCATGGAGCCTGCTTCTCCCTCTGCCTGTGTCTCTGCCTCTCTCTCTCTCTTTCTCTCTCTCTCTCTGTCTTTCATGAATGAATAAATTAAAAAAATATTTTTTAAAAAACAAAAGTTTCTTTGTTCTCTGTTGTGTTACAACACGTAACATGAGATCTATCCTCTTAAATTTTTAAGGGTATGATATAGTATTAATAGGTACTATGTTGTACAGCAGATCTCTAGAATTTATTAATCTTACATAACTGAAAATTTATACTCATTGAACAATAATTCCCCATTTCCCCTTCTTCCCAGCCTCTGGCAACCACCTTGCTACTCTCTATGACTTTGACTACTGTAGATACCCCCATGTAAGTGGAATCATGCAGTATTTGTCCTTCTGTGACTGGCTTATTTCACTTAGCATAATGTCCTCCAGGGTCATCCTTGTCGTCACAAATGGTAGAATTCCCTTTTTAAAAGCTAAATAATATTCCATTGTATGTATATACCACATTTTCTGTATCCATTCATCTGTCGATGGACATTTGGGTTGTTGCCATATTTTGACTCTTATGCATAATGCTGCATTGGTGTGCAGATACCTCTTCAAGTTTCTGACTTCAGTTCTTTTGGATATATATGGCCAGCAGGTATATGAAAAGGTTCTCAACATCACTAATCATCAGGGTAGTGAAAAATCAAAGCCATAATGGGATATCACCTCACACCTGTTAGGATGACTATTATATGTATTTTTAAAAGATAACTGTTAGTGAAGATGTGGTGAAATTAAAATCCTTGGACACACTGTTGGTAGGAATGTAAAATGATGCAGCCACTATGGAAAACAGTATGAAGATCATTAAAAAAAAATTGGAAATAGAACTACTGAATGATCCAGTAATCTCACTTCTAGGTATATATCTAAAAGTAGTGTTTGTTTTTAACTTGGATATTTTGAGAGAGAAACCCAGAGAAATCCAGAACTCCAAGGCCTGCAATCTTAAATACAATGTCACAGTGATCCATGGTCTGGGTAGACTAGAGTAACCTGGAATTTTTAGTTCATTTCTAGCTCAGTACCTAATTGACTAGTCCTTCTTAGGCAGTCAGTAGGCATGACTGCAAATCAATTGCTATTCCAGTGTTTTGTGACTTCATCCTCAAAATGCATGCTGAAGGTTAGCTACTTATTCCCTTGCTTAGAATGTTTTTGGAGCTCTCCTTTTTGGAATTACCTTTAGAGCATTTCATAAGCCACCCAAGGAATTGATTCATTCATTTTTTAAAGATTTTATTTACTTATTTGACAGAGCACAAGCAGGGGGAGCAGCAGAAGGAGAAGCAGGCTCCCCACTGAGCAGGGTCCTGGGATCATGACAAGGGGAAGGCAGATGCCTAACTGAGCCACAAGACACCCCTTGATTCATTCAATAAATATTTATTTGAGTTATGTACAGTGGTGGGCAGTGTATCCAATATAGTGACATATGACATGGGCATAGAGGGCGGTCCAGGAGAGGAGAATGAACAGATGCAGGATGCAAGAAAGCACCAGGACATGTGAATGGGGACCAGTGAGGGGCTTAGCTTCCCTAGTGAAGAGACTGTGCAAGGAAAATATGGCCACATTAAGGAGTGCCTTGAATACTAGGCCTAGGAGTTTGAAATCTGCTCTGTGAACAGTAGGGAGTCATTGAAGATTTTTGTCCTTTTAGGGTTTTAAACTGCCAGCTAATAACTGTATAACTGGAATTGTAAATCAGCCTTGCAGTTTCTTTTCCCAGCTTGTTACTGATAAAAACTGGTTTTACACACCTCAATTGCATATCCACTTGAATGGACTTTGAATGACATTTGATTGTTTCCAAAAATTAAATTCATTCTCAAAGGAAAAAAATTGCTTCCATTGACCTTATTCAAAGGAGTAGGATGGCAAAAGAACAGAAAGCAAATCCAAGCAAAAAATGTCCTAAGTATTTTGAGAAATTGCACTTTTTTAAAGATAAGGGTGTATCTTTTTTTTAAGAGTTTATTTATTCATGAGAGACAGAGAGAGAGGCACAGACACAGGCAGAGGGAGAAGCAGGCTCCATGCAGGGAGCCTGACGTGGGACTTGATTCCGGGTCTCCAGGATCAGGCCCTGGGCTGAAAGCGGTGCTAAACTGCTGAGCCACCCAGGTTGCCCGAAATTGCACTTTTGGAACAAACATTTGCTGCCTCAGAAGGTCTCTCAGAAGTCAACTTATAATTGGATGTGTGAATTCTGATTGTGTATGTGTGTATGTGGTTACATGTGTGTAAGTAATTTTTTGAATTGGTATCTGCCCTGCCTTTATGGGAGTGCACCAAAGGGTAACACTGGGGCAAATAAAGAGGTTGGAGATTGGGGCACCTGGGTGGCTCAGTCGGTTAGGTGTCCAGCTCTTGATTTCAGCTCAGGTCATGATCTCAGGGTCCTAGGATCACCCAGTGTCAGGCTCCCTGATCAGTGGAGAGTCTTCTTGTCTCCCTCTCCGTCTGCCCCTCCCCTGCTTGAACTTCTTCTGTAGATTTATTTTACAGAATTATTTTAATAAATAAATTTATTTTCAAAGAGGATGGGGATTATAGCTTAAAAAAATAGGCATTCTAATAGCAATGTTAAGTTCTCTCATTACGGTTGTGGGATGTGTTACTCTGACATTCTAGTTAACTGGTTAACTGCTAATTGCAGAAGCCAATTACCTCTGGCCTGAGGAGGTACTTTTTGGCTACATTTGGCATCAGGTAAGATGAGAGACTTGCATGGAGTGATGTTTGTTATTTGTATGGGTGCTATTACAGGCCTCTTTTTTGGGGGGTCAGGTGTTTGACCCCTCTGTGATAGCGGCATTAGCTTGAGTGCCCTTCTCAGTAGAGCCCAGCAGTAGTTCCTGCTTTGGAGAATCATTCAGTGTCTGAAGTGACTCAGTGTAGTAGGTCTGAAGTGTGTGATGAAATTTCCATTCTATAGTTAATCATTAAAAACTGCCTTCTAAATTCTATCAGTTAACTATTGCTGTATATCTAACCACTTCAAAAGCTAGTGGCTCAAAATAGTAATTACTTAGTTTATTCTAGGAGTTGGCTATTTGGGCTGGGTTCAGCTGAGTGGTTCTGCTGTTCTTAGGTGGTCTCCCTTGATGCCTGTGTCAACTACAGGTCACCAGGGAGCTCTACATTTGAGGTTGGTTGATCCACCAGAGCAGTGGTAGTGGGTAGGAGCACTGGGCTCCTACATATCTTCTCCTGCAGCAGGCTAGCCCAGACTTGTTTTCATGGTAACTGGGCAGATTTCTAAAGCTGAGTAGAAGCAGCAAGGCCTCTTGAGCCCAAAGCTCAGAATTGGCCCACTTTTATTCTCCTTATTCTCTTGCCCAAAGCATGTCATAAAGCCAGTCTAGATTCAAGGAATGGGAAGAAGCTTCAAAGTCACCTTGAAAGGTCATAAATAAAGACAAGGATAGAAAATTGGGGCCATTTTTTTTTGCTGTTTATCACACAAATACAGATTCTTCTTTTTAAAGGCTTCAGTTACTTCTGTAACATTTAAAAAGTCATGTGTTCTGACTGTTCAGAGTTAAAGGCTGATAAGAAACAAATTGGAAAGTATTAAAATTGTTTATAAGTCAGGGCCTTGATGTCAGTCCTTTTGTGAAGCTGATTTTTTCTTTTGAAACTCCAATGCTCCAATACCTGATTGTGCCTCACATTTTAAGTCAGAGTCGTTAATTCTGGATCCTTGGTACTAAATGATGTGAAGACCATAAATGCAGGTTTAAAACAGAGCTGCAGATTTTTTGACACTACTTTCATCAGGAGGCAGGGCCTATGTGTCCTTCCAGTTAGATCCGGATTGACTTGTGATGACATCAACCAGTACAGTGGAGTATATGACTTCTGAGGCTAAGTCATAAAAGGGAATTCAGCTTCTGCCTTGTTCATTAGAATATTAATGCTGGGACCCCTAAATTGCCATGTAAGTAGTCTGACTATCCCAAAGCTATGTCAGCTGGAGAGGTCTTATGTGGGCATGCTGGAGATGGTGTTTGCTAAGCTAAACTATCCCTGTCAAAGGTGCCAGATAAGTGAAGAAGCCTCCAGATGATTCCAGCTGTTTGTCTTCCCAGCTGAGGTTCCAGACATCTTAGAGTAGGAAAAAAGCCATTCCTGCCATGCCTTATCTGAATTCCTGACCCACAGAATTCCGTGAGATGATAAAATGGTGGTTGCTTAATGCCATTCTGTTTTGCAGTTGTTACACAGCAATTGATAACTAGAACAGCATAAATGAATGGGTATAACTGTATTCCAATAAAACTTTATTTAAGGACACTGAAATAAGAATTTTACATAATCTTTACATGTCACAAAATGTTACTCTTCCCTTGATTTTTTTCAACCATTTAGAAATATAAATGCCATTCTTAGCTTATAGGCTATACCAAAAACAAGCAATGAGCTAGATTTGGCCTAAGGGCTATATAGCTTGTTGAACCCTGATCTAAAAGATTATGTAGTACTTGTAAAATTTAAACCTAAGGGCTTCTAGTCAAGATGACTCTGACTTCATACTTCAAACTCATATCTCCTTTCTAAACAAAGTGATAATAAAATAAAAATTAGAAAGACATATCTGTGATCAAGAAAAGTAAATCTCTGGACCAGAAACCGATCAAACAGCCAGTGGAGACTGTTAGTCATGGGCCTCTAGTTACTGACATGTTGGACTCTAAATCCAGAAAAAGGTAGAGATGTCTGGGGATTGTATTTCTGTAGATAATGGAGATCAAAACATTCAGTGAATGGAGGAAATGATCCCTGACTGTGAAGTCAAGGATTGCCCATGAACAGAGAGAAAAAGATGTTATTTCTATTCAGAGTGACAGGCAGGAGAGCTGAGAGAGACCCAGGGCCAGAGACAAATGTATTATTGGCTTACTGTCTAAATCTGTTCCTTTTTCCCTCTTGGTAGGATAAGACTGAGAATCCTGAGAGGAAGTACCTCTCAATGGAGAGGGTAAATAAAGAAGAAGGGAAATTAACTTTCTCCAAGGTTAGCCTGCAAACTAAAACTTCAAAGTAAAACAGTTGTCCAAATTAGAGCCCAGCAAATGATAATTTTACTCCCACTCCCAATGAGAACCATTTTAGAATGACTTTGAAGTTTAGGATTTTCAAAGAAATAAAGGAAGAATAATATCCATTACAATTTTTTCAAAAAATCTAGCCCATGCCTGGTGGGAACTCATATTCTAGTTGGAGATTTTTAAAAAATATATATCGCCAGGTACAGAATAGTTTAAGTTAATGATGGTACTATACCCAGGCCATTCCTAGGGTATATTGCTGTTGCGATTGTCAAGCTAAGAGTGAGTCAGACATGGAAGGCATTCTAGAAGAGGTGACATGTTTTCTAAGCCTTATAAGGATGAGTTTATGTATTTCTAAGTGAGGAAGTGAGAAGAGGACCTTCCAGACAGAAAGGATGGTATGATTATACAAAGCATATGGGTGAGAAGCAGTATGGGGTTGGGAACTACAGAGGTTCATTGTTGCTAGAGCATAAAACCCAGGGCAGTGTGGTGAAAGATAAAGCTGCAGAATGAGGTGCAGCTTAATTGTGGAGGACCTTGTTGGCTCTCATGAGAACCTTAATAAAGATCTAAGGACAAAGGGAAGCCATTAAAGTCTGAGCAATGAAGGGACATAGCCCAATTTGTGTTTCAAATAAGTCTCTGGCAGTTGGGTGGAAGATAAATTTGAGGACAAGACCAGAAGTCCTAAGATCAGTTAGTTAGGAAGTTGCTATCATAGTCCTGGTTTTAGGTGATGGTTAGGTCCCAAACTAGGAAAATGAAGGTTAAAATGGGACTAGTGATTTAGAAGATAATTTCAGAGGTTAACTTGGTAGAATTTGATGACTGATCCAAGGTGAGAGAAGGGGAAGAATTTAGAGATTCTTCTAGGTTCTGTGCCTGCATAAAGGAGGGTGCCAGTGGAGAGACCACTAGAAGGGAGAAAGAGCCAGAGGCCGTGGTGTTAATCACCTTCCAGGTTGATATGTATGGTTGGTAGAGGGTTTTGGATTTGTTCTTTTTTTATCTTTTTCCTCTTCCCCTCCCTCTTTCTTTCCTTTGTTTCCTTTCTTAGAGCCATAAGCATGTGTGTAGCATAGAGCACTTTGAGGAAACACCATCACTTATGACATGGTTAAAGGAAGAAAAGGATATTAGAGAGCAACACAGGGAGGTAACCCAGAGAAAGCCTTTGGAAACCAAAGTAGTTGTTTCAAGAGCATTGGTGGGAAGGAGGAGAGAGTGATCAGCATGTCATATGCAGCATACAAGTACTTAGAGATGAGGGTTGGGAAATATGCCCAAACTGGTGACTTTTTCAAGGACTCTGGTATGATAGAAGCCTGTTGAGTGACTAAAAACAAGGAGGAGAAGAGAAACTATAGATTACTTTTTGAGGAGTTTGCAAGAGAAGGGAAAGAAATTAGTTATTAGATAGAGAAAAATGATGTAGGGTCAAGAGAGTTTGGGGATAAAGGTAGGGAGAGATTTGAACCTGTTAACCAGTGTAAATCTGGTAAAGGCAAATTAGGAAGTTAAAAGACAGATTTTTTTTTTCCGTTCATAGAAAGTTATTTCTTCATTTAGAGCTAAAAATTGGAATGGACTGCCTTGTTAGATAGTGTGCTCCCTCACTGAGTGGTCAAATAGAGGTTAGATGTTTTTCAGTGAACTGGGTAGAAAGATATATTGGTGAATGACTTTGAGTGTTTTAGCCTCTGTTCAGTTCTCAACAGTTTGCCCAAAGCTGTTTTAAGCATTATAAACTAACGAGTTAATCTGTGGACTTGCCTGGCAACTTTCCATAGATTCATCAGATCAATGTGCCAAGTTAATTTATGTGCCTTTGATCTTGAAGGATGAAATTAAACTGCAGATTCTCAGATAAGAAAATATTGATGCTTAGTGTCCAGGAAAGTTTCATCACTATGACAATCAACCATGGTCTAGACATAACAGGTATTTTTCAAAAGGATAGTCACCACACACAGCAACAATGAGTTTTTTTTCAAATTTTTGAGTTTAATTTTTTATCTGTCCATTTTTAAAATTTTTTATTTATTTATGATAGTCACAGAGAGAGAGAGAGGCAGAGACATAGGCAGAGGGAGAAGCAGGCTCCATGCACCGGGAGCCCGACGTGGGATTCGATCCCAGGTCTCCAGGATCGCGCCCTGGGCCAAAGGCAGGTGCCAAACCGCTGCGCCACCCAGGGATCCCATCTGTCCATTTTTTAAAAACACTGTTACTCAGAATGATCAAAATAGCACTGAGATGATAGGAGAAATGGATAGAAAAGAAAAACCTGTTACCTTTCCTCTGTGATTCATATTCCTATACGAATGCTTTTAGTTTACATGAAGTTTGATTTCCTAGGGCCAAGAGGAGATAATTAGTTTCTATCTATGCTCTCTAGTCCTTATCTTAGATTGCTTAGTGATCCCTTATGGTTAGCATTTAAAACAGTTCAGGGGTAACCTTTTGCAGTTTTGTCTCAAATGACTACTTACCTGTATCCAGATCTGGCTTCCTGGGGCACTGAAGCATGAACAGCATAAATGACTGAACACAACTAATTCTCAGAAAGCCACATTTTAGTCAGTAGTTTCCAGCTTTCTCACTCATCATTTCTTTCACAGAACTAACAAGTGGCAGAACTAATTAATTAGAATTTTATTCCTTCTCAAGTTAGACATTTTAAATTCTGTTAACCTTTTGAAAATGCCAGTAAGTGGTAAAATAACTAAAATCCATAATGGGAAACTAGAAAGTGCAAGTACTAGAGAAAGAGTTCCTACTCCCAAAGAAAAACCAGGAGCACCAGGTGTGGGGAATATTTATCTTTTAAGGAAAAATAGTTACATCTCGTTACCAACTGATTTTACTTGTTACCAACTAGCCCACAGATAGGGAATCAGCCTCCCAGTTACCCTCATGCCTGTCAGTTTTACCTATTTTCTTAATCTGTTTCTTTCCTTCTTCTGGGAGAGTGCAATAAGTGAAAATCTCACACATCCTCAGGTTGATTAATTTCCTTTTAAATTTAATACTCTTCAGATATGGTAGGAACATGAATAAGATGCTCTTTGTATCATATATTTCCTTTTTTAATAGTTAATTTTTTGTTTGAAGTAAGATTTTGAGATATTATGTCTAATTTTAGAGTAATGTTGCAAAAATAGTAAACTTGCTGTTCCAAACAAGATGGAATAGACACATTTCACTCTATTCTATTTAAATATGATACAAGTAGTTTATAAGTGGATGCAAAAAGGTATAGTATGCCAACACCAATCAAAAGAAAGCTGGAGTGGCTATACTAATATCAGATAGATTAGACATCAAAGCAAAGAAAATTACTAGGGACAAGAGTAGCACTACATGATTCAAAGTGTGAATCCATCCAGAAGGCACAGCAGTCTTAAATGTGTATCCACCAAATAACAGAGATTCAAAGTACTTGAGGCAAAACTCAACATAACTGAATTGAGAAATAGACAAATCCATAATTAAAGTTGGGAACTTCAGTGCCCCTTTCAATAACTGATAGAACCACCAGGCAGAAGAAAATCAGCAAGGATGTAGAAGAAATACACTACCAGTCAACTGGATATAATTGACATAGAATGCTCCACAACAGCGTAATATTCTTTCTTTTCAAGTTAGTTTCAAGTTGGTAACTAACATTCACCAAAATAGACTATATCCCAATCCAAAAAACTAACCTCAACAAATATAAAATAATTAAAATCATGCAGAGTATATTCACTGACCATAATGCAAACTAGAAATCAAAAACAGGAAGACTACTAAAAAGTTTCTAAACACTTGGAAACTAAATAACACACTTCTCATTAATCCACAGGTAAAGGAGAAAGTCTCTAGGGAAATTTAAAAAAATACATTGACCTGAATGTAAATGAAAATACAGTGCATCAAAATTTGTAGGATGTAGCAAAATCAGTGCCCAGTGGGAAATTTATGACACTGAATGATTATATGAGGGATAGATGAAAGATCTCAAATGAAAAATCTAAGCTTTAACCTCAAGAAAATAGGGAAAAAGAGCAAAAGAAACTCCGAGCAAGCTGGAGGAAGGAAACAATAAAGAAAAGAGAAGTTAATGTAATTGAAAACAAAAACAGTTGAGAGAAACAGTGAATCCAAAAGCTGGTCCTTTGAAAAGAGAGATTCTGATTTAATTGGTAATGGGTGTGGTTTGGGCATTGGGGTTTTTACAAGCTCCCCAGATGATTCCAGTGAGAAATGGGGATTGAGAATCTGTGCTGGAGAGGCTAGATTTATTTTCTTGGGGGCTTAACTTGTGTTGGCATCTGTGCCCCAGTCCCTTTAATTTCTTCTGAGGAAGATTTGTGGCTATTTCATTTTCCCTCACTTTTTGTTGCCCTCAAAGTCAGTACTGACTCTTTCCCTTGTATGTCAATTTGCATGTCTGACTGCTCCTTTGCCTTAGGCATTGCTCTAACTGGAGGTGAGGGTTTAACCTCAGTCCCCCTCCACTTCACCCCCAACCAATTTGATTGATTTTGGGATTAACACTGAAACCCCTTTTTGATTGGTTTGTCACACATCATTGGTTACCAGTTTGAGGCTGTGATCACCCAAGCCGTGACAATGTGTCTAGTGCACCTGGTCCTGTGACCCTGGCCCTGAGGGAGCAGAGGAGTTGGTTTCTCAGTTCTGGTGGCCAGTGCAGTGCCAGCCCTCTAGTAGCACAGTATTAACGGTTGATGTGCAGTGGATTTGAACTTGCTCAGTAAGTTTGGGATTGTTTCCGTTTTTTTGACCTATATGTAAGACTTACCTGCCTTTTATTGTTACTAAAACCTGGGATAAAGGTTATTTTTCCTCCTAATAAACTATGATGATCACTTTAAATTGAGTACATGTTATAAATGTACTAGGAGTACATATGAGCAAAAATCCCAGTGTGGAAGCAACTCACAGCAGCAGATGAGGCATATTGGGAACTATTTTTAAAAACTGTTTGTGTTTCTTTCTGGAGAATCGCGTATTTCATAGTAAAAGCTATTCTTATTGACTTAGTTTATTCTTAAGAGGTCTTATTTGCAAATGGTATTTTATCTTAAGAGGGTTCATGTTTTGTACATATATCTCTTTTTATTCTTAAAATTAAGCCTACTTATTTGTGTATTTGAAATTGTTGAATATATGTGCATAATTTAAGAAGAACATGTACTGCTAATTTTTAAAAACTTACTAGAACTGGGACTTTTTTCCCCTTAAAAGGCATAAAACAGATTTTAATTTAGAAAGGCCTACGACCATTAAAATCTGTCAAGATAATATCACAGAATAGACCACCCAGGCTGAAACCTTTCAGTGAGGTCTGTATCAGCCAAACAGTGGGCTGAGAGATTAAGAAGGAGGGAGGTGACGTTAGGAGAGTGTTAATTCAGTTGTAGGCTTCCACTTTTCAATATTCTTTCTTTCATTAAAATAAAGGTCTCCTGGGGCACCTGGGTGGCTCAGTGAGCATCCAACTCTTGATATCAGCTCAGGTCTTAATCTCAGGGTCATGAGTTCAAGCCCTGCCTGAGCTCCATGCTGGTCATGGAGCCTACTTAAAAATAATAATAAAATTTTATATGAATGAATGAATGAATGAATGAATGAATGAATGTAGGTAGGTAGGTTTGTTTCTTGTAGTTTAGACCACAGGTTGACAAGCTATGGCCTATAAGTCAAATCTAGCCTGCCACCTGTTTCTCTGTGGCCTATGAGCTAGGAATGATTTTTACATTTTTAAATGGTTGAAAAATGAAGAATAATATTTCATGACATGAAAATTATATGAAATTCAAATTTCAGTATAATAAAGTTTTATTGGAACAGAGCCATGCTCATTTGTTTATGTACTGTCTGTGACTGCTTTCATGCTACAATAGCAGATTTGAGTAGTTGGAAAAGAGACCATATGGTCCATAAAGCCAAAAATATTTTCTAGCTGGTCCTTTCCAGAAAAAGTTGACTGAACCTTGATTTAAACTCACTTCCCAGCCTGGCCTTTCTATGCAAAGTGATTTCTACTCAGGAGGTTTGAAATGCCCAAGTAAGTTAACAAGTTGGTTTAAAGAGGGTAAGTCTGCTTCCTGGCAATAGAGATAACCGTGGTTGACATGGAAATACTACTCTGAGTGGCAGGAACCTGTCTAGGTAAATTTGTATTTTCTTCTTTTTTCTTTAATGTGTCTTGAGGGCTTTGGAAAAAAGTTGACCCTCCAGATTCCTCATCTGGTCACAGGGAACTCATAAGACAGATGATGTGTCTTAATTTCTTAAAATAAGCTTTTAAAATGACAAATACATACAGAATGAGATGAAGGTAGTCTTCTTTTAGAAAATACAGAAAAATTCATCTACTCCAACTTCTGGTATCTCTTTTTTAAAGACAAAGATTTTGTTGGGGATGAGGAGGAGCAGTAAAATATATAGGCAATGTTCTTTTTCTTATTTTTTGTTTACTCAGTTTCTAGATAGATATTTATGGCTATAGTCACTGACTACTGAAATGTGGTAGAGAAGAAAGATATGTGAGGTGAACAGGCTTAAAGGGAAGTTTTGTTTCCACAACATTGCATTGAAGTAGTGATGGATTGAATTATTGTGTAGAGAGGGGTGAATTCTGAATTAAACCATAGGCAGTAGACTCAAATGGCCTCAACGTGGAGGCTAGTATTGTTTACCACAAAGCAAAGCTAACCAGCTCAAGAAACATATTCATAGTATTCATGATTTCTGTTTAAGGAATAGTTTAGGAGATTCTTTGCCCACATGGGTAGGAATTGACCCTTAAGGATATAAGAAGTGTTCTCTGGTCTGACCAGTGACCTAACTCAAACGTCCGTCTCTGTTAATGGCTCTAAAGTATATTTTCCTGAAAGCCTAAGGGAGCTGGACTTTTCAGATGTTTCTTTACTTAAGGATTACTTCCAAATACCGTCGTGGATTTATCCACCCTGATTTTATCTCAGCCCTTCTTGAACCTGTTTACATTTTCATTCTGTTGCACTTCTTGAGCTAATGAGTTCTCTAAGTTCTCTAAGCATTGCTCAAAGTCCTGCTTTCTTTTTGATAAAATTGCCTTTAGTTTTCAGGGAGTGCCCCTTTGTTACTTTTACTCTGTGATTGGGTGAATAAACTCAAGTCAATCATTTCTGCACTCTTTTTGAGTCTTATCTATTTCTGCCTCATGCTTTTAGAGCAAGATTTCTCAACCTTGGCAGTATTGACAATTCGGACCAGATACATCTATGCATTGTAAGAGACTATCCCGTGGGTTGTATAGAATGGTTAGCAGCTTTTCTGGACTCTAACCCCACAGATACCAGTAACACCCCCCTTCCCAGTTGTGACAACCAAAAATGTCTCTAAATGTCACCACATGTCCCTTGGAGGATAAAGTTGCCTTCAGTTGGGAACCATTGCTTTAGATATTTGTCTTTAACCAAACTACAAAGTTATGTGCTTTGGGGGCTATGTTTATAATATGGAGGCTTCTCAATGTAATTGATTTTATTGTGCTTTTCTGGATTTTTTTCCAGCTCTGGTTAATGTCCATGTTGAATGGCAGTGACATCTATTTTTATAGCCTCAGTGTTTCAGGTCAGCTGCATCATTTGTGGGTGACATGAGGGACAGGTATCTTGAAATCCTCGAAGTATTTTTTTCTAATTATAAATGCCCTGTATGTGTACTATAAAAATGTGGACAGTGGAAAAAATTGGAAAGAATGGGTTTTTTAAAAAGATTTTATTTATTTATTCATGAGAGACATAGATATAGGCAGAGGGAGAAGCAGACTCCCTACGGGGAGCCTGATGTGGAACTTGATCCCAGGACCTCAGGATCACGACCTGAGCCAAAGGCAGACGCTCAACCACTGAGCCACCCAGGTGCCCTGGAAAGAATGTTTTTTATCACCCCCAAATCCATCACTTTAGTGTTACTAATGTAACTAATGTTTGTAAATTTACTTACAGCCTTCATCTGTTTTCTACATATCTTATTTCATGTAATCTCACTATAAAACCAGTTTTTATACTGTTTTTTTCCGCTTAACATTTTAACATAAAATTTTCCCCTTATACCACCTTTACCTGATTGAATGAGATATGATAATACTTTTTAATTATTCCTATTTTGTTTGATAGCTAGGTTTCAGTTATTTTTATTACAGAGTTTTAATGGACATTTTTGTCCATAATTATTTTCTGTGTTTTGGATTATTTTTCAAAAATGAGTGTTGGAAGTAGAATTTCTGGGTCAAAGGGTGTGAACGTGTTTAAAGCAGAGCCTTAGATTATTTTGTAAACTGCTGCATGGCCCCACAGAGGGCAGTGAAAGGAGCTTCTTGCACTGACCACGCATTTCAAAAGTCTGTCTCCTGGGCATATAGAAGGAAAGGGCTGTGTTTAAGTTAATCACTTTTCCTTGCCTGCCTGCCTACCCTTCTGTGGGAATATTAATGGGAAGTCAAGTAGCCACCAAACCACAGACTTAGATTCCAGTCCCAAATAATCCCAGTTGGGTTGACTTCCAGACAGTGCTCCTTTAAAAGGGAGTTTCACCCAAGGAAGGCATTTACTTTATACATTTGTATTTTGCCTGGCTCACAGTCACTGTTAAAATAAATCAGCATGCTGTTAATCATTTTGGTTGAGATTATAGTAGGAATAAGATCTGAAAACTGCCATCAAATTACTGTTCCCAGGGGGGTGCAAGGTGAGGGCTGGTGCACATTTCATTTCTGCCAAAACAAAGGTATTCTCATTGTGGGAGGTAAGGAAGGAAAGGATGCCTTTATAAAGTCTCTACATTGAATAGAGGACTAGAAAATAAACAGCTGAATAGTATATCCAAATATAAGACACTGAGGTGCATCATGAAGTTACTCCAAGATTGCACTGTACTTATTTATGGTTTTGCTTAACAAAAAATTTTATTCTGAAATACTTTTAAAAGTATACCACTTAATGAAGATTTACATGTTGTCTTGAGTAGTATGGGTGCCTAGAAGCAGAACCTGAGATGGTATTTGAAAGTATATGATTTCTTGAGGGAGTATTCTCAGGGGAAACTGATAAGGGAGTGAGGATAAGAGGGTAGAGAAGAAGGAGCTAAAGGAAGAATATGGTCTTAGGAAAGTCTTATAGTCTTACCATGTTGTGGTTAGAGTGAGGCAGGTTGTAGAACTGGCTGCTAGCTGCCCCCAGGGAGACTGGGACAGTATAATGTCCCGGACAAGACCCCTATGCTTAGTGAGGGGGACCTCTGGGAACCATTAGCAGCCAACAACAGGCAGTAGCTGGGAGATGGGCATGTTTGCTAGGTAAAGGGAATCTGGGTAGGGCACCAGAGCATCTGTTACTCTTTTGAATGTTTACTTTGTGCAGGACCCTGTGCTAAGATTTGGGAATAAAAGATGAATGTGATATAGTCCACGCTTTTAAGATGGGTGTGGTTCAGTGGCAGGGCTGACCATGTAAAGAATATTTACAGCGTAAGCGAGGTGCTTTTTACACCAACAAAACCATGCACAGAGACTTGGATAGAAAGCAAAGGAATGAGTAATTGTGGGAGGGCGCTATCTGGAGAGCTTCATTGAAGGGATCCAACAAATGGGTAGGTAGGACCAGGTGAGAGGAAAATGGGGTGGTCAGGTAACCCTTTGTTAACACAAAGAAGGAACTATAGACAGAGGGACGAGCTCCATGCAAAGGCTGGCAAGTATGAAATAAGATGCGTTCCTGGAATCTCATTGGGCCTAGCTTGTGCTGGAGGTAGGGGAACAGCAGCTGATGAGGCCTGACATATTGAAACCACAATACTGTGGGCCTCCAAGGTCACGCCTAGGAGGCTGGGCTTAGAAGGGGCAGCATTTCTGCTGTCATTCCTCCCCCCCACCCCTGCCTGCCTCAGGTCTTGGAGTCAACTTGGAGTGCCCATTCCTGATATACCTGCCAGCTCTGCCCTCTGGTGGCCGTGTGGCTGCAAGCATTTCCATTAAACATTTCTGAACCCCAATTTCCTCATTTGTAAAACAGCTGGTTGATGGTGATATTTATAGTACTGTTGTGATTAGAAATAATAAAGACAGAGCTAAAGATTTACTATCATTGTGCTACATTTACTGTTCTTTGTAATTTTCCTACAGTGATTAGAACAGCAGTGCCATCAGAGAAATGGACAGACAGATCAATGCACTGTAACAGCCCAAACCCAAAATTTTGTTTGTTTTCTTTTCTAAAAATCATTAACAAACCCACTTTCTTATTCCCAGGACTGATGTTATTGGTGTTAATCTGTTTCCAAGACTCTTCACTGATAAGGCAAGATTGCTTTGTGTCCATCTTTCATAAAAAGTGATTGTTACTGTAATAGTTTTTAAAAACACAAAAATTTGCAGATTCTTAAAAATTTGTACCTCCCTCAGTCATGAACAGTTTGATAACCAACTTCTAAAGAACAGAATGTTATAGATAATGGAAATTACTATATTGTACACCTGAAACTAATATAACATTGTATGTTAAACTGGAATTAAAATAAAAACATAAATTCTACATACATAAAAATATAAACAAGAACATTAATTAATTAGTGAGGAGAAAATGGAGATAACTGTTTTAGCCAAAGTTCCTAAGACCAGAACTTCAGATGAGGGGAGTATCTATCTCACAAGAAGTCATGGGTCTCCTGAAACTCCAGGAAGTGAGGAGAGAGAGGGTAGGTTCTGTGCTCAGTTGGCTTTCTTCACTGAGAGTTTTCGGAGAATATAACTATTTCTTTTATGGAATATGCTACTTCAGTCTCAGTATGAATTATCCATCTAGGGGTAATGTTCAATAGACACAGAATTTTTCTATTGCTAACTCTTCTTGCCTCTGCCTAAAAATTCTCATTGGTAAATATTACAATAACTTTTAAAGGTTTTTTAAGCTTTATTGAAGTATAATTTACATACTATAAGTTATGTAATTCTGTAAAATTCATGCATTTTAAGTATACAGTTCAGTGAGTTTTAGTATATTTATAGGGTTTTGCAACCATCACTACTGTCCAGTTTTAGAACATTTCTGTCACACACACCCCCCAAAAAAGAAAAGCTTTGTGCTCATTTATAGTCAATCTGCATTCCCACTCCCAACCCGAGGCAACCACTGCTCTGTACATTTTGAATAAATGGAATCACAAAATAAGCAATCTTATGTTTATGACTTTTTCCACTGTGCATAATGTTTTGCTAGGTTTTTTTTTACATGTCTTATATATGTTTTTCACGTTATAGCATGTATCAATACTTTGTTCATTTTTATTGCTGAGTAGTATTCCATGCTATGGATGTACCACAGATTGTTTAACTGTTCACCTATTGAAAGACATCTGGGTTGTTTTCCGTTTGGGGCTATTATGAATAAAGCTGCTATAAATATTTGTGTACAGGTTTTAGTGTGAACATAAATTTTCATTTCTCTGGACTAAATGCCCACGAGTGCAATTACTGGTTCCTATGTAGAGGCATGTTTAATATTTAAAGAAATAGCTCAATTGTTTTCTAGAGTAGCTGTACCATTTTACATTCCCACCAGCAATGTATGAATGATTATAGTTGGGATCCCTGGGTGGCGCAGCGGTTTGGCGCCTGCCTTTGGCCCAGGGCGCGATCCTGGAGACCCGGGATCGAATCCCACATCGGGCTCCCGGTGCATGGAGCCTGCTTCTCCCTCTGCCTATGTCTCTGCCTCTCTCTCTCTCTCTCTCTCTCTTTGACTATCATAAATAATTAAAAATTAAAAAAATAAAAAATAAAAAAAATAAAATGCATTTAAAAAAAAAGAATGATTATAGTTTCTTCACATCTTTACCATTTGAAGTATCACTATTTCTTAGTTCAGCGATAGTGATTTTAATTTGCATTTCCCTAATGGCTGAGTATCTTTTTCTTTTTTTTAAGATTTTATTTATTCATGAGAGACACAGAGTCAGAGGGAGAAGCAGGCTCCATGCAGGGAGCCCGATGTGGGACTTGATTCCGGGACTCCAGGATCACGCCCTGAGCCGAAGGCAGATGCTTAACCGCTGAGCCGCCCAGGCATCCCCTGAGTATTTTTTTCATGTGTTTATTTACCATTCGTATTACTTTTTGATGAAATGTCGGTTCAAGTCTTTTGGACATTTGGATATTCTCCAGCCATCTTCATAAATATTCTTTTTATTCATTTGAGAGAGACAGAGATCACAGCAGGGGGAAGGATAAGAGAGAGAAGGAGAAGCAGACTCCTCATTGATCAGGGAGCCAGGATGCAGGGCTTAAGCCCAGTACCTCAGGATCATGACCTGACCTGAAGGCAGACACTTAACCAACTGAGCCATCCAGGCACCCATTTTTAACTGAATCATTTATTTCCTTACGGTTGAGTTTTGGTTTTTTTTTTGAGAATTCTTTACATATTCTGGATACAAGTCCATTGTTGGATATGTGTTTTATTAAAAAAATTTTTCTTGTTCTGTAGCTTGTTTTTGTATCTTCTCAACAGTCTTTTGCAGAGCTAGTATTTTTTCATTTTGATGGAGGTGAATTTTTCATTGACAGATCATGTTTTTGGTGTTAGGTCAAAGAACTCTTTACTTAGCCCTTGATTCTGAAGATTTTCTCCAGTTTTTCTGAAAGTCTTATAGTTTTACATTTAAGTACATGATCTATTTTTTAAGACTTATTTATTTATTTATGAGAGAGAGAGAGAGAGAGAGAGAGACAGAGACACAGGAGGAGGGAGAAGCAGGCTCCATGCCGGGAGCCCGACGTGGGACTCGATCCCGGGACTCCAGGATCGCGCCCTGGGCCAAAGGCAGGCAGGCGCTAAACCGCTGAGCCACCCAGGGATCCCCCCATGATCTATTTTGAATTGAGTTAGCTTTTGTATAAGGTATGAGAGTTAGGTTGAGGTTCTTTTTTTTTTTTTTTTTTTTTTTTACAATTGTGCCAGTACCATTTGTTGAAAAGGCTATCTTTCCTCTTAAATTACTTTTCTACCTTTATCAGAAATCTGTTGGACATATTGTGGAATATATTTACTTTTAATAATGCAAAAATATATTAGGTTGTGGTAGAATAACGTCTATGCCCTAATCCCTGGAACGTATGAATATATTAGGTTACATGGCAAAGGACAACCAGGGTTGCTAATCAGATGACTTTAGGATAGGGACATTATCCTGAATTTTCTGGGTGAGCCTGAAGTAATCACAAGGGTCCTTAAAAGTGGAAGAGAGGCAAAAGAGAGGGTCAGAGAAAGAGGTGTGACAGAAGCAGGCAGGGTCAGAGACATGCAGTTGCTGGCTTTGAAGACTGAAGAAGATGGCCGAGATCCGAGGAATATGAGTGACTTCTAGAGGATGGAAAAGGCAAGGACATGGATTCTCTGCTTGAGCCTCCAGAAAAGAATGCAACCTTGCTGATATCTTGATTTTAGCCCAGTGACACCTGTATCAGGCTTCTGACCCACTGAACTATAAGATAATAAATTTAAGTTGTTTTAAGCCACTGAGTATCTGGTAACTTGTTACTGCAACAGTAAAATACTAATCTATATTTTAGAAAAGCTCCCATTGGTAATAGGATTTTAAATGTTCGGGCATACCACTTATCTGGAAAGTTTATATACATGGAACATCCCAATCGTATCAGTCAAATGACGTGCTACTCAATAGAGAATAAGTGTATCCAATAGGGAATAGTTAGAAAAATACATTACTTTTATTTTTGTTTTAATTCCTGCATTCATTGTGGCTTTAAATTACATATTACTTTTTTTAAAGATTTTATTTATTTGAGAGAGAGAAACAGCGACAGAGCTAGCGAGAGAAAGCACAGTGGGGAGGAGAGGGAGAAATAGGCTCCCTGCTCGGCAAGGAGCCTGACGTGGGGCTTGATTCCAGGACCCTGGGATTATGACCTGAGCCGAAGGCAGACAGTTAACTGACTGAGCCACTCAGGTGCCCCCACATTACTTTTTGATGGGATATATTTTGTTACTCTTGATCTTGTTTGCATTTCAGAAGGGCGTTTGAATGTCTTAAGTCTTATGCCAAGGAGCCAGATGTAGCCCCATAAATTTATATGATAGTAGGATAACATTCTATATAAAGGAATAGTCTTCAAGGTACCTGAGTGACTCAGTCATTTAAGCATCCAACTCTTGATTTCGGCTCAGGTCATATCTCAGGGTGGGCATGGAGCCTGCTTTAAGATTTGCACTGGGCATGGAGCCTGCTTAAGATTTTCTCTCTCCCTCTGCCTCTCCCCCACTCCCTCCCTCTAAAAAAAAAATAATGAAACTAGTTTATAAAAAATAGTCTTTAACTTTCACAACATATTGAATCATTATGTTGTACACTTGAAACGTATAGTGTTAAATGTCAGTTATATCTCAATTTTTAAAAAATTCAGTTGACTTTAACATTAGGACAAATAGAATTTTGATAAATGATTTTGATACTTGTACTAATCCTGTTAGTTTTTTATAAGAATAGCTTTTATTGAGATATAATTTACATACCATACAGTTCAACCATTTAAAATGTACAACTTTTTTTTTTAAATTTTTATTTATTTATGATAGTCACGGGGGGCGGGCAGAAACACAGGCAGAGGGAGAAGCAGGCTCCATGCACCGGGAGCCCGACGTGGGATTCGATCCCCGGTCTCCAGGATCGCGCCCTGGGCCAAAGGCAGGTGCCAAACCACTGCGCCACCCAGGGATCCCTAAAATGTACAACTTTTAATGATTCTTAAAATGTTCACTGATATGTGCAACCATCACTATAGAGTACTTTGAATATCTTACTTACCTCATTATCTTCTGACTTCACTGTTTCTGATGAGAAGTCAACTATTAACCTTATTGGAGTTACCTTAACAGTGAGGAGTCACTTTTCCCTTGCTACTTGCAGCATTTTATCCTTGTCTGGCTTTCAGCACTTGTACTATTATGTACCTTCTTGTGGATCTCTTTGCAGATGGTAGTGGTAGTGGTGGTAATATAAATTACTTGGAGTTTGTTGAGCTTCCTGAATATGCAAATTAATTTTTTTTTTCAGTAATTTGGGGATTTTTCAGCCATAATCTTTTTTAAGATTTATTTTAAAGAGAGAGTTGGGGAGAGGGGCAGAGGGATGGAGAGAAGCTCAAGCAGATTCCACGCTGAGCTTGGAGCCTGATGCAGGGCTCGATCTCATGACCCTGAGATCATGACCTGAGCCGAAATCGAGAGTTGGACACTTAACCAGCTGAGCCACCCAGGTGCCCCAGCTGTAATTTTTTTGAATATTTTTTCTGTTCCTTTGTCTCTCCTTTCCTTCTGGTACTCCCATATATGTTAGTGCACTTAATGGTGTCCCTCATTTCTCTGAGGCTTTGTTCATTTTTCTTCATCTTTTGTCTCTTCTGTTCTTTGACTTGCATAGTCTCTATTGATCTATTTCAAGTTCACTAATTATTTTTCCAGTTCAAATCAACTGTTGGGCCCCATTAGTGAATTTTTCATTTCAGTTATTGTACTTTTCGATGCCAGAATTACTGGATGGTTCTTTTTATACTTTCTACTTCTTTATTGATTCTCTTACCTTCCTTTATTTCCTTAATCATGTTTTTTCTTAGTTGGACATATTTACATGGCTAATTTGAAATCTTTACTTGTCGAGTCTGATATCTGGTTGCTCTCACAGTTTCTGTTGCTTGTTTTTTTTCTGGTGTATAGATCATACTTTCCTGTTTCTTTACATGTCTCATAACTTTTTATTGGAAACTGGACATTTTAGATAATATTATGTAGCAACATTGGGTACTGGGCCCCCCCTCACCCAGGGCACTTTATTGTTATTTGCTTGTTTATTTCTTTAATGACTGGATTATTTTACTAAAGTCTATTTACACCCCACCTTTTTTTTTGAGGGGAAGATGGTGGGGGCAGAGGGAGAGTGAATCTTAAGCAGACTCCATGCCCAGCACAGAGCCCTGACATGGGGCTCAATTTTACCACCCTGAGATCATGACCTGAGCTGAAATCAAGAATCAGACACTTAACTGACTGAGCCACCCAGGCACCCCTATTTACTCCCCACCTTTGCCCTGCAGTGTAAGTCTTGATGTTGTTTCTTAGGGGTGCAGCCTTTGGTATGCCCCAGTCACGCTAGGATGACATTGGCTTTGGCAGGGCTCTTTATGACTTTTTCCTCACCACACCATGCTATTGGGTTTGTTGTTGTTGTTGTTGTTGTTGTTGTTGTTGTTGTTGTTTTTGCTTGAGAGAGGGCATGAGCTGAGGGGCTAGGGGATGGGGAGGAGAGGTGACAGGCAGAGGGAGAGGGCTCCCACTGAGCAGGGAGCCCGATGCAGGCTCTATCCCAGGACTCCAAGATCATGACCTGAGCTGAAGGCAGACACTTAACTGACTGAGCCACCCAGGTGTCCTCACACCACGCTGTTAAGCTGAACTAGCTGTTTGCTCTGTTGTTTTTAATAATACCCTGGGACATAAATTGCTCCACAAATTGATCCAGTTGAATTAGTGCTTCTTTGAAGGGATGGTTCCTGAGATCAGTATTTGATTTTTTTTTTCTGACACCAGGATTGTTCCTCCCAGCTGTCTATTTCCCTGATTCTCCAACATGCTAGCTAGCCTAGGCTTGAACCTCTCCATGCTTGGTTGCAAATGAAGTCAACTCCTATTGGGAAGAGCTTTCAAGCCCTCTATTCTATGGTCTGCTTTTTCTCCTGGACAAGTCTCTGAGCCACAGCTCTAATGTAGAGGGTGGGGACAATGATATACTTCCCTCTGAGTGGTAGCCTTCAGGTCTCCTAGGTTTGCCTCTCATGATGTAGAACCCTCACTTGATGAGCTGGAGTCAGGGGAATTGGAACCTCATTATTTTTGGTGGCTCCACACCCAAGGTATAGCCTTTATCCCAGCAGTGGGGACCACTTGGAAGAAGGAAGGCACAGTCCTCAGCTCTTCTTGTCTGGAACTTAACCTCAGCAACAGGTAGATGGGGCAGGATGAAAAATGCTGACATCTTGCTCCTCCCAGGAAGAAAGCCTTACAAGTGGGAACTGGGAGAGAGGGAGCTCTCTGTTCTTGCCTGCTCCAGTCTAGTATGAGATCTGTGCTGGGAGAGAGGGTGAAGGAAGTGGTTCTAGGTACAAATACTACAAATTCTTTCTTACTGAGTTTTAGTAGATTTTCTTTAATAAATGCTGCTTATATTTGCTGTGTGTCCTTACAGCCATTTCTAGAGATCAATCTTAAGTAAATAGTTTTTTGTTTCTTTTTAAAGTAATTTTTACCAGTTTCATTGGGGAGTGAATTGGTAAACCTCTTCATATGGTCATTCCAGAAGGAGAACTCTATTAGCTTTTTAACATAGTTTTGTTTGTTACTCCTAATTGCTCACAAAGGCCTTTTACTGGGGTTTCTATCTCCTTGGTAGATTGTGAGTGGCTCCAAGGCAGTAGCAATAGCCCTGACCTTTATGCCTTCTGGAATCATGATTGCTTCTAATAGCATTTTGTATAGTGTGGCACATAAAAGAATGTCACTTTTGTGTTACTCTTTTCTAGTTCATTTCTTCAGTACTTCTTTTTGTAACTTGCAGTATCTTCTGTTTTTCTTATACTCTAGTGCTGGTGTGTTCCCAAAAAAGTTGTGCCTTTCTCTCTCTCTCTGCTCCTCTCTCCCCCGCTAAAATAAATAAATAAATCTTAAAAGAGAGTAAAAGAGTAAAAATATTTATTTTCTAAATAAAATATGGGAACACCAGTTAAATTATGTAAAATATGGCTCTTGTCAGCAGTTTTAATATGCTAATATTCATTGTGAATGTTTAAGCACAGAATTTAAATACATTTCTCAAAGATATTTGACCCTGGAACTATTTTCCCAGAGACTGTCTGGAATCAAGTATTCTAAACACCTATGACTTTGTTTTCAGTCATTAATTACCTTAAATACTAGTTAATCTGTAACAATTAGTACTTTCCTGTCTACTTCTGAACCCATGGATGTTTCTTTTTTTATTTAAATTCAATTAACATATAATGTATTTTACATTAACATATACTGTAATTATTTCTTGTGATTAAGAGTCTCTTATGGTTTTTCTCCCTCTCTGATTTCATCTTGTTTTATTTTTTTCCTTTCTTCCCCTATGATCCTCTGTCTTGTTTCTTAAAATTCTACATAGGAGTGACATCATAGGATAATTGTCTTTCTCTGATTAACTTATTTTGCTAAGCATAATATCCTCTAGTCCCATCCACATCATTGCAAATAGCAAGATTTCATGTTTTTGATGGCTGAGTGTGATATACACTATAGAGAGATATCTATCTCACATCTTCTTTATCCATTCATCAATCAGTGAATATCTGGGCTCTTTCCATAGTTTGGCTATTGGTGGACATTGCTGCTATAAACATTGGGGTGCAGATGCCCCTTCAGATCACTACATTTGTATCTTTGCACTGCCTATCAAAATACCATCAACTTATTTCACAGAGTTGGAAGAAATAATCCTAAAATTTGTGTGGAGTTGTGCCTCTTTTTTATCTTCCATTGGCCACACATGCAAGGAAGGGTATTTCAGTTTCAGTCAAACCCATTTTGCATTTTTCACAATATTAGGAGCTTTTTTAAGTGCTAATGATAATTCTTTTTTAAGATTTTATTTATTTATGAGAGAGAGCAAGCAAGAGAGCAGAGAGCACAGGAGCAGAGGGAGAAGCAGACTCCCCACTGAGCAGGGAGCCTGACTCAGGGCTCCATCCCAGGACCTGGAGATCACGATATAGGAGCCAAAGGCAGATACTCAGTCGACTGAGCCACCCAGGCGCCCCCCAAGCCTCCCCGCTTTTAAAAAACGATTTATTTGAGAGAGCAAGAGAGAGCAGGAGGGAGGGGCAGAGGGAGAAGGAGAAGAAAGAGGAAGAGGAAAAGAATCCCAAGCAGACTCCACACTGAGTGTGGAGCCCTATGCAGGCTCAATCTCATGACCCTGAAATCATGACCTGAGCTAAAGCCAAGAGTTGGATGCTTAACCAACTAAGCCACCCTAGTGCCCCTACAGGAGCTTTCTTATAACATTCCTTGTGATGTATATATAGATACAATTTTAAATTAGGCTAGTTGTTTGGGAGATAGGGACAGGGAAAAAGCAAAAAGGGCAGACAGAAAAACAGGATGGTTGTACTCTTAAAGGTGGGATATGCCTCACCTGTTCTTTCTTTAGCCAACTATGTCTCATGCCTTTTGACCTTGACCCTTGACAGCTCTGCCTTACAAATGCTTTTTCCTTTTCTGCTCCTCCCCTACTGTGGTCCCCTGGCTGGTGATGGCCACATGGCTACCCACTTTTGTTTGGGTGGACAATGGTCATATGGCTATGTCTGAGGGCAGCCTATTCTGGACCATTGAGCCAATGCTGCTTGGGTGTGCTCCTAAGGCTCATATTCTCAGTCTTTGTTACCCTCTGTATTGGAGAATTTGATAGTACTCTTCTCCCATCACTGTAGATCATTTAAGAATATTTTTGACAGAAATCATTTGATTTGTGTGATTTGTCTGCTGTTGCTTCTTGGGATCTATTGGGCAGTGATAACTGCCCTCTGAAATGGATGTGTGTGTGTGTTGACTGTTTTATTCAGTGTTGTTCTCTTTCCCAGGATGCTCCAGGATGAAACGCCATAGAACACTCAGCAGCAGTGACAGTTCAGACGAGTGTGAGTAGAACTGGCCAACAGCTGGTAACCTCTGTATCTATACCCTTTGAGGATTTATTCTTTGACTTGAGGACATGCTGTTTCGTGTTTCTTTCAATGGTTAAAAAAATAATATTTCTAGGAAGGAAAGCTTAGGGTACTATTTTTCTTACTCATTTAAATTTCATTAGAAATAAATAAGTGGAAAAATTGTTTTTTTGTGGCATATAGCATTTTGTTCTTTACTTTTCATTTACCAAAACAACAAAAGCCAAATCTAATAATGATTTAACAGTGCTTTTCTAAAAAGGACAGAAAGTACAAGAGCATAAATTGTAGGCCCTGCAATTCCAATTATAACTCAGGTATTAAATGTTTGACTGGGTGAATCATCATTTGTAGCATTTGCGGGAGGGCTGAAGGATACACAGATTATTTGACTCACATTTTTAGTTTTTCCAGTTGCTTTTGCAGATAATTTTTTTCCAGGTGGAATGTGAATCATGTTATTCCAAAATGTTGTGAAGTATGATTACACCAAATCAGATCTCCTCAGCATTAGCACTGTTGAACCTTTTACACTCTAGGAGGTCATCTATAAATGGCGTTAAACTCCATTATGAATCTTCCTTGATTGCAATTTAACTGTTTTCTTCAGTGCTGTGAGATCACTGTGCTCTTCTCCATCATACCTTTCTCTCTTGGATGACATTTAGTTATATGACATTTAGTAATATTTAAGTCTCAGGATTTTTTGTCTAATTATCTTTTGCAGGTCCTTCTACTTCCTTTACTTCTAGCTCAATGTATAGGAGCAAGTCGAAAATTCCACATGAACACAAGAAGCCTGCTGAGGTGAGATCAATTATTCAATTTTTAGACTTAAAAATAAAGAAATTAAAAAAAAAGAAATAGCTACCTTCTGCCTACAATGCCCAGATCTTAGAGAGGTGAGGATTAAACTATGTGCCAAGGGATAGACTTGTTTTCTTAGGAACTTTTTTTGGTTTTTAAGAAAGATTCCATTTTCTTTTCCCTTTGGGAAAACAGTAGTCATCACACTGATATCATTTTGGTGATGACATTTAAGTGCCTGGCTTTAGAATATAAGGCTTCCCCTAGCCAAGAAGTCAAAGGGAGCCAGGCTTGGGGAATTGGGAAGGACCCAAAGATCTGGCCTTGATTGGAAAGATGTAAGTTGGCAAGTGGAAGGCAGTGCAAGTAGGAATTGATGAAGAGGTTATGGATGGAGAAGGGAAGGACTAGGATGAAGATAGGAGCTATGGGTTTTTATGGGTCTTTACAGACTCCAGAGCACTGCCAACCCAAAGAAAATGGATCACTCCTTGTGAGGTTGGTCATCCTTTTTTTAAGATTTTAGTTATTTATTCATGAGAGACATAGAGAGAGGCAGAGACACAGGCAGAGGGAGAAGCAGGTATCACGCAGGGAGCCCGACATGGGACTCAATCCCAGGTCTCCAGGATCATGCCCTCGGCTGAAGGCAGCGCTAAACCACTGAGCCACCAGAGCTGTCCTTGGTCATCGTTTTTTTTTTTTTAAAGTATTTACTTATTTGAGAGAGAGCATGAGAGTGGGGGATAGGGAGAGGGAGAAGCAGACTCCCCCCTAAGCAAGAAGCCCAGTGTGGGACTTGATCCCAGGACCCTGGGATCATGACCTGAGCTGAAGGCAGATGGTTAACCAACTGAGCCACCCAGGTGCCCTGAGGCTGGTCATCATCTGCTCCAAGGGCAGCAAAGTGCCAGGGTTGTACATGGACTTAGTAATGGTTTAGCAAATCCTACAGACTTTCCTCTGTGATAATTAAATGATGAGAAACTAACATTGTGTGTCTTTACTTCTATTAGTAGACTTCCTTAGCTGCAAAGGAAAAGGAGTATATTAGTTAACTATTGCTACATTACAAATTATCACAAAACTAGTGGCTTAAAGCAGCAAACATTTATTATCTCAGTTTCTATGTGTCAGGAGTTTAGGCAAAGCATCCCTAGATTCTCTGTTCCAGATCTTTCAAGGCTGTATGTTCTGCAGGTTTTGCTAGGGAAGAATTCACTTCCACGCTCGTTCAGGATGTTGGCAGAATTCATCTCCTTGCAGCTAGAGGACTGAGACCCTTGGTTTTTTTCCTGGCTTTTGGTGTAAGGCTACCCTCTTCTTCTAGAGACTGCTCATAGTTTTTGCCATATGGCCTTCTCCATAGATCCTCTCAAAACATGGCAGCCTACTTCGTCAAAGCGAACAAGGGGAAAATCTTTTGTTCCAACCTGCTAAGACTGAATCTTTTTTTTAAGACTGAATCTTGTACAGCATAACATCAGCAGTGAAATGACATCCCATCATATTTGACATATTCTGTTAGCAAGGCACAGGTTCCACCTGCCCTCACACACAAGGTGGGACAGGGTGCATTGCTTTAGGATGTCAGCCAGAGAGAGCATTTCTCTCTCCCTTTCTCAGAGGTCACTTTTCATTTCCATCTTTTGCTTGAGATCTTTCTGGGCACAGTAAAATATCAGAGTATGTTTATATGTCTCTGTTTCATGCAGAAAAACTTAGGGAATAAAATGCACATAAACAGGAACAGAACAGATTCCCCATCTATCCAGAGGAGGTTTTGACCATAGAATGGTGAGAAAGAAACTTTGCTGCGTTTCCATTTAGGACAGCCAGTCCTAGAGCACAAAGTAACTCGGTAGTTTTGGATCTTAAGTCCTGATGCCTCCAGTTCAGTGAGAATGCAGTCTTTTGTTGCAGGGGATAGGGGATCTGGGCTACTGGAAGCAAATTTATTAATTTATATTTCACTTTCTGTTATAAAAGAGAGAACCTGATATTGTAGGGAAAAACTAGCTTTGACATTAGAAGAGAATGATTCCATGTTTGCCTTGCTGGTTTATTTCATCTCTGAAATAATTTGTTTTGTCATTATAACATGGACATTATCACAACTACCTCTCATAGCTACCATTTATTGAAATTTATGTGCCAAGAGCTTTATGCTAGATAATCTGATCACTTCCCAAATTTAGCAATTCCAAGAATCTCCTTGGGTGCTTCTTTCATTAAAAAAATTTTTAATAGAAAAATTTTTAATACTGTCAGTTGCACTCATGTACATTTATTATATACTTGAGCAGACTCCCTGCTCAAGTTAATTTAATGTATTGCTCAAATTGTTTCATAAATCAGTGAAATCATCTCTTATTTTCTCTTCAATTCCATTGATTTTTGTTCTCATTTTCTTTTTTTTCTTGCTTTAGGTTTACTTTGTTCTTTTTCTAGATTCTTGAGGTAGATGCTTAGGCTATTTGAGACTTTACCTCCTTCCCCCCACCCCCTTTTCTAATGTAAGAATTTTAGTTCTATAAATTTCCCTTTATTTTTTAAAAGTATTTATTTGCTTGAGAGAGAGAAAGAGTGCAAGCAGTGGGGAGGGACAGAGGGAAAGGGAGAAGCAGACTCCCTGCTTAGCAGGGAGACTGATGTGGAGCGTGATCTCGGGACCCCGAGATCATGACCTGAGCCAAAGGCAGATGCTTAACCAACTGAGCCACCCAGGCACTCCTATAAATTTCCCTTTAAACACTTCTTTAGGGATCCCTGGGTGGCGCAGCGGTTTGGCGCCTGCCTTTGCCCCAGGGCGCGATCCTGGAGACCCGGGATCGAATCCCACGTCAGGCTCCCGGTGCATGGAGCCTGCTTCTCCCTCTGCCTGTGTCTCTGCCTCTCTCTCTCTCTGTGACTATCATAAATAAATAAAAATTAAAAAAAAAATAAACACTTCTTTAGCTGCATCCCATTAATTTTGGTATGTTTGTTTCCATTTTTACCTAGTTCAGTGTATTTTTTATTTTTCTTAAGACTTCCTCTTTGCCCGTGGCTTATTTAGAAGTAAGTTGTTTAGTTTCCAAACATTTGGAGACTTGCCTGCCATCTTTCTGTTATTGATTTCTAGTTTGAGTCCAATTTTGATGAAGAACATAATCTGTACGATTTCACTTATTTTACATTTGTCAAGGTTTGTTTTATGACTAAGGATATTATTTATCATGGTAAATGTTTCATTTCATGGGTACTTGCAAAGACTGTATATTGTACTGTTGTTGGCTCCTACTGGTTGACAATACTCTTTTGTATCCTCACATATATTTTGCCTAGTAGTTTTATCAGTTGTTTAGAGAGGGCTATAGAAGTCTTCATCTGTGATTATGGATTTGTGTATTTCTCCTCTCAGTTCTGTCAGTTTTGCTTTATATATTTTGAAACTCTTGTTAGGTGCATATATATTTAGGATTGCTATATGTTGGTGAATTTAGCATCATTTAATGTCCCTTTTTGTCTTTGATTATTTTGTTTCCTCTGGAGTCTGCACTATCTAATATTAATATAGTTCCTGGCTTTCTTTTGATTCATGTTTACAGTGTATATTTTTCCATCCTTTTACTTATATATATGATTATATTTGAAGTGAGTTTCTTATAGATGATACATAGTTAGGCCATTTTCTTAAAAATATTTATTTGTTTATTTGAGAGAGAAAGAAAGAAAGCATAAGCTGGGGGATGGGCCAAAGGAGAGGGAGAGAAAGAATCTCAAGCAGACTCCCTGCTCAGCACAGAGCCCAATGCGGGGCTCAATCTCATGACCCTGAGATCGTGACCTAAGCTGAAATCAAGAGTTGGATGCTTAACCCACTGAGCCCCCTGGGCACCCCTAGTTGGATCATTTTTTAAATCCACTCTTTCAGTCTCTTTTAATTGAAATATTTAAGCCACTTATAGTTAATGTAACTTTTGGTATGATTTCATTTAAGTCTGTCATTTTGCTGTTTGTTTTCTATTCGTTCTCTCTGGTTTTTTGTTTCTGTGTTTTATTTTTTGTCTTCCTGTAGATTACTCGAACATTTTTTTGAATCCCATATTGACTTTTCTGTAGTGCTTTGAGTGTATATCTTTGTGTAGATTTTTAGTGATTGCTCTTGGGAAGCAACCTTAAGGAAGGAGGACTTTTTTAGTGTGGTCTCTACATTTTATCACTTCAAGTGAAATATAGAAACCTTGACCACTGGGGCACCTGGCTGGCTCAGTCAGTAGAGCCTGTGACTCTTAATCTCAGGGTCATGTGTGTTCAAGTCCCATGTTGTGTGTGAAGCCTACTTAAAAATAAAAGAAGAAAAAAGAAAAGGAAAGAAACCTTACCACCATCTAGGTTCATTTATCCATCCCTCCCCCCGCCACCTTTATAATATAATTTTCTTAAATATTCTCTCTACACACTTTGAGAACTGTACTGGACAATGTTATAATTTTTGCTTTAACCAATAAACATTTTTAAATTCAAGAAGATAGTTTATTATATTTACCCACATTTTTCACTCTTGTTCTTCCTTTATTCCTGATGTCCCAACTTTCCTTTTGTTCATTTCCTTTCTGTTTGAAGAACTTCTTTTAGCCATTATTTTAGGGTAAGTCTGCTGGTGACCAGTTCTCTTAGTCTTCTTTCATTTGAGAATATCTTGGTTTCACCTTCATTCCTGAAGGATATTTTTACCTGATACAGAATTCTGGTTTAACAGTACTTTTCTTTCTGTACTTGGAAAATGTGCTACTTTCTTCTGGCCTCCACAAGTTTCTGATGAGAAATCTTCTCTCATTCAAATAGTTGCTCCCCTGTAGGTAATCAGTCATTTCTTTTCCATTTGCTTTAAAGATTTTTCTTTGTCTTTATTCCCAAAGTTTGATTATGATGTGCCTGGGCATGGATTCCTTTTGGTTCATCCTGTTGTTCTTGAATCTAGGTTTATATCTTCTGCCAATTTAGGGAAATTTTCAGCCACTATTTCTTCATCTATCTTTTCAACTCTACCTTCTTTCTCCTCTTCTTTTGGGACTTAAATTGCATGAATGTTAGATCTTTTGTTATTTCCCCCAGGTTCCTCAGACTCTTCTCTTTTTTCAGTATATAATTTTTCTTTTGATCAGATTGGGTAATCTCTCTTGTTCAGATTCTTTTTATTCTATTAATTCCATTCTTCTATTGAATCTATCCCCGCCATGAGTTATTTCAGTTATTGTATTCCATTTCAAATGTTTTATTTGGTTATTTTTTACATCCTCTATTCTCTGATGAAACTTTCAATTTGTTTCAAAGGTGTTTGTAATTTCTTATTGAAGCATTTTTATGATGGCTGCTTTAAATTTCTTATCAAGACGATTCCAATCTCTGTGTCTTCTCAGTGTTGGTGTTATTGATTGTCTCTTTTCATTCCCAGTTCTTAGTATGATGAGTGATTTTCTGTTGTATTTGGTATTATATTATCAGACAGTAAGTCTTATTTAAATTTATTTTAGCAGGCCTCTGTTGTAGCTAGGCCAGTGGGGGAAGTAGGGTGCTGACTCCATACCACCATTTGCAGAATTCCTAGGCTTCCCATCTTACTTCTGTTAGTTTCTAAGAAAGTGGTTCTGTGATCTCTCTGGGACAAGGGAGGAGTGTTTCCCTACTACTTTAGAGGAAATCCCCACCCTGTTACCTCTACTGATAGCAGAGTGGTGGAGGTAAGGAGTACTGCATTACTGATGGCTGATGGTGACAGTCCAGGCTCCTACCCAGTCTCTGATGATACCACATTAAGGAGGAGGGGTACTTTGTTATTGTTGGGTGGGAGTGGATGTCAGGGCCTCTACAGTGATGTCCAGCGATGCCACAACAATTGCCCTTTTCAAAAAAAGAAAACATTTTATATACCTTTTATGAATTATATTTCTTACACTCTATAGTTCATCTATTTAAAATGTATAATTCGGTAGGTTTTAGTCTAGTCATAAGAGTTGTATGACCATTACCACAGTCTAAATTTAGAACATTTTCATTACCCCAGAAAGAACCCTTACCCATTAGCAGTTATTCCCTAATTCCCCAACTCCCAGCCCTTGGCAACTACTAATCTAACTTCTGTCTCTATGGATTTGCCTGTTCTGGACAGTTCATATAAAGTGAATCATACAATATGCAGCCTTTTGTGTCTGGCTTCTTAAACTTAGCACAATGTTTTCAGGGTTCATCCATGTTGTGGCATGTACCAGTAGTTCATTTCTTTTAATGACTGAATGATACTCCATTGTATGGATATTTCACATTTTGTTTATCCATTCATTAATTAATGGACATTTGGGTTGTCTCCATCTTTGGAGTATTATGAATAATGCTACTATGAACATTCATTTACAAGTTTTTATGTGGACATATGTTTTCAGTTGTCTTGAGTTTACACCTAGATGGGGAATTGCTGAGTCTGTAGTAATTCTAGTTAACCATCTGAGGAAATGCCAGACTGTTTTCCAAAGGGGCTTCAACAGTTTATACTGCCACCACTGGTGTCAGAGAGTGTTTAAAATGTGTTACTGCTGTGGACACCAAAGACTTCCTTCTAATTCTTCTGGTGACCTTGTTTTTGTCTCCTGTCTTGGATTAGAGTCTTCCCTTTGTGCTTGTCCTTGGAGAGAGAGACTGTCCTTTGCAGCTCTCCCAGTATAAGCCACTGTTATCACTGGAGGCTTTAGCATGTAGTAGAGTATTGGGGAAAGACATTGTTCTCTAACCTTCCAATTACATCTCAGTCTCTGAAATGTGTAGTGGTCCTGTTTGTGGGGGTGAGATGGGGGAAGTGAACTTGAGGGGTAGAGCTTTTTCTGCCCTTGCCTCCTATTCCACTATCTGCCTGTAGCTGATATCTTCCAATATTCTCAGTCTCTGTCTTTAAGGTTCTCCCTCCTCTAGATTAAGGCTTTTTTCCCCTGTGTAACATGGAGAGGCTGAGCTTGGGTGCTTTGCCCTTTTCTCCAGCACTAGTGAAATTACACCAGTGCCCTCACCTGATAGCCTTCCCCTGTAGGTGAAACTTTTTGTTCAGTAAGGGAGCCAGGACACAAAGCACCAGTGACCCAGACAGCACCCACCACTGGGAGAGCTTTCTCCAGGTTTTCCACCATCTTTCCTATGAGAGCCTAGTTGAGTCTCTAGAGGAAAAGCTTACAAGAGGGTTGGAACCCCTATTACTATAGCCCCCAGGAACTTCATTCTCTCTTGGTTGTCCTCACTTTGCCCCCAGCAATTCGTCAAATTTTCTGGGTTAAATGTTCCTGCTGTGGCTTCTGCCCCAGGTAAGCAAATGTTCCTGTCTTATGTCTCCCTGCAGGCATGTTTGTCCTTCCTTATGTTGGCCATTTGTCCTGCAACTCATTTCTCTAATGGGTTTATGAAAAAATTGTTAATTTGCTGCCTGTCTTTCCTTTTTCTTCTTGTAAAGATGGAAGTTTCTTTTTTCTGACTGAAGCCTTATGTTTGTAATGAGAGTTTGTCATTGAAATGCAGTATAAATGATTGTTTTCACTGGGGCTTAATCGGCTGCCTTAATAGATACATATTTTCTTTGATGTTTAGTGCTTCAGTGGGATTCCTGTGCATGCCTACCCCTGATTTATCCTCTAGAGAAGAGTTTCCTAGGGGTGTGTGAATTCCACGTATGGTTCAAGGGCTCTGGTAGCTTCTGCAAATTGTATACAGGCTTTTTTTTTTTCAAGATTTTATTTATTTATTTAATTTATTTATTTATGAGAGACACAGAGAGAGAGAGAGAGAGAGAGAGAGAGAGAGAGAGAGAGAGAGGAAGAGACACAGGCAGAGGGAGAAGCAGGCTCCATGCAGGGAGCCTGACGTGGGACTCGATCCCAGGTCTCCAGGATCAGGCCCTAGGCTGAAGGCGGCACTAACCCGCTCAGCCACCTGGGCTGCCCTATACAGACTTTTTTAATGAAGATTTTATTTATTTATTCATGAGACACAGAGAGAGAGGGAGGCAGAGACATAGGCAGAGGGAGAAGCAGGCTCCTCTCAGGGAGCCTGATGTGGGACTCAATCCCTAGACCTGGGATCATGCCCTGAGCTGAAGACAGATGCTCAACCACTGAGCCACTCAGGTGTCCCTGTATACAGTCTTTTAAGGGTATGTCTTTAATGTGTTTTTGTGTGTATGTGTATTTTAGTAGCCTTCATCTGATTCTTAAAAGGGCCCATACTCTTAAAGATGTTTCTATAAAGTCAGTTATCCTAGGAAAAGCACATGGTACTAGATGACTAATTTGAATGTATTAAAAAGTCTTCTATTCTTTCTCAAAAGCCAGGATGTTATCACATATATTAGTCCAACTGGTCTATAGAACATAACCTATCTTAAAGGATTGATGGCATATCATCTATAGTTCCATAGTTTCATTTATTACGTCCAAGACTTTCGTAGCAACAGAGTGAAAGCTCACATATTTTAACTCAGCAGAGAACACTGCAATACCTTCACATAGAGCCTGTTTATGTCACTTTACCTGTATTTCCAACATGCTTGATTATTTGGTTTTCTGACCTACAGGAGATAAAAACTACCGTTTGCAAGTGCACACTTACTGTACAAAAAAGGGATAGTGAGGAAAAAAGAAAGAAAAAAAAAGGATAGTGAAGGATGGGAGAAAAATTTGCAAAGTAAACCTCAGATGTCATCTCTTGTGTGAAAATTGCCCAGATCTCCCAACTCAGACTCAATTGCTCACCCTCCTCCATCACCAGGGATGCATACAGCTCTGTTGGGTAGTAGGGAAGAAGAGTAATCAAACCTGCCTAAGCTGCCCAGAAGTACATTGCTTTGTGGTAATTAATGTTTCAGTTGATGTCAACCCAAAGCCATCAAAAATGCCCTGTTTGTTCTTTGTAAGAAAACTGAGAATTATTTTAAGCTATTTGAAAAATATTTCTGTGAAAAAAATATTTACATCACATTAAAGTTTTAAACTTAAAAAATGAATAAGCTTTGCTCCATTGGAAAATTAACCTGGGACACAGTGTCTTTTAATAATACTGGGTGCCTTTGTCATCATATAAGAACAAACTTGTATTCTTTGTTAGGTTTTCTTTGCCTAAGTGGTTGATTCTTTTAGATAACCTGAACATCCTTTTTTTTACCTTAAGATTGTATAATTCTAAGAAAATCACACTTAATTCCTCTTAATTAAATGTAGTTACCATATTTGCAGCTGTTTTTTGTGCTGTTGGAGTGACATATATGTGGTCATTTATGTATAGTTTCATAGTTAAGTGACTATGATTCAAAACTAACCCATTTCTCTGCTACATTCACATGGACCAGACAGTTTCCCCCTTTATATCATATAGGAAGTAAATGTTTTGACTTTTCCTCTAAAAAATGTCACAGAAGTGTTCAGACTAGCCTTGCTTTAAGAAACTGCCCACTGAGAAATGTTAATAAGAGCAGTAAAAGCCAGAGCTGTCCATGAAGGACATTTTCATTCTGTGGCTCTGGCAGGTTAAACATTGATATTCTAAGTATATTCATAGTGAGGCCTCCTTTGTTTCTGCATGCATCTGGGGGCCAAGATGTACATGCAGTGTTGGACTTGGCATAGCTTCTGGGCTGTATGTTAGCCTGTGAATCCCTTCTTTGACCATAAACGAGCAGATATCTGGTAAGTACAAAGCTTTTTTGTTTCAGGAACTTTTGGGGAAACTACTAGTGCATATAAAATAGGCACACAACTAAGAACTTGTAAAACTTCTCAACTTCATTATCTAGGTCAATGTCAACATCTAGATCCTTCCTTCATTCATAATCTTTAATTTAGCATCAAATGCTATGTTTTACTTTTTTTTTTCTATCCTTTAATTTCCAAAGCATGCTAATTCACATCTGACTGACTGATAGTACATAAATATCCTTTCATGATAGGCCAGGACATCAGTGTTATCCCAATTACACAAAAACAGATGCAAAACAGTGTTATGTGACTTCCTTGCCTGAAATTATAAGACTAAGTTTGTGTGCATATATATTTTTAAATCCCTTTATTCCCATTCCATCCTTTTGGCTAAACTTTATTCATATATTATCTGCCCTTGTGATAGTCCCTCTCTTATGAAAGGCATCATTATCCAATCACCCCAGACAAATCTTCTTCACCATCCCCCAATCAAGTGCTAACAAGACATCTTCTTAAATCTTTCTGGAATTAATCTCTTCTCCATTGGAATTCCCTTTTGAAGTCAATTTCTTCATAAGTCTGACATGAAAGATTTTAATTGTTCTGTTGCAGTTTTTTCTTCTTTAGTCAGTGGTGACAGCTCCAGGTCTGTTTGCTTTTGTAGTTCTTGTATCATGGTCATAGTCTTATTGACAGTAGCACAAATGCGGTTCTTAGTTTCTTTCTGCTCTGCAGCTATTGGTTTAAAGCGTGCATGCAAAGTTTGATATCGAGACTTTATTGCTGACAATTCCTTTAAGAGTGTAACTGGATTTTTCTTGCTTGCTGTATCAGGATGATTAGTCTTGATTTCATATTCCAGCCTGTATTGAATGTAATCCAGATCAGAGTCAGCTTTCTGGAACATCAGTTCCAGCTTATCGACCTCCGCTTCCATGTTGAATAGTTGACATTCCTCCTGTGTTTTACTTTATGAAGTTTCTTTGTTACCTTGTGGCCTGTAGAGTGTTGGGTAGAGTTTTTGATGGGCCTGTTGCTTGGGAATCCTATCTTTGGGAGCAGAACCATGCATGTTTTAGTTGAGCCATGAACTCACATCTCCTTTATCCCATCAAAGATTACTTTTATGGACTAGATAGATAAGAGAACTCAGCTGTATACTTCTTTCTGCTTTTAGAAGTAAACTAGACTATGATGATGATGATAAAATAATAACCACAGCTAAAATTTATTTAGCAATTACCATGAGCCTCATACCACTCTAAGCCCTTTACATAAATTCAGCCATATAATTCTTATAACAACCCCTGTGAGTTGTGATTATTATCTCCATTTTATGGATGAGTAAACTGAGACACAATTTAAATAATTTGTCCCAAATTAGTTGGTGAAATCAGTAGACCAATTCAGGTAGTCTGTCCCTGAGCCCATATTCTTTTTTTAAGGATTTTTTAAAAAGATTTCATTTATTTATTTGAGAGAGTGAGCAAGAGAGAGAGAGTGACTCACAAGCAAGGGGACAGGAAGAGGGAGAAGCAGACTCCCCCACTGAGCAAGTAGCCCACTGCAGGCCTTGATCCCAGAACCCCAAGATCATGACCTGAGCTGAAGGCAGATGCTTAACTAACTGAGCCACCCAGGTGCCCCTCTTTAAAGATTTTTAATTTCATTTTTGACTGTATAAATATTTGCCTGCTTCAAACATCCAACTATGACACAAAATACATTCAGAAAGTTCTAGCTTTGGTCTTTTTCTCCCTCACTCCCAGAGATAGCCATTTTTTAAAAAGCTTTTGGTTTATACTTTTATTGTTTCTTTATGAAAATATATACAAATATGTGCATATGTGTATGCTGTCGTATGTGTATACAACTCACATCTCTCTACCCAGGGTACACTAAAACTAGTTTGTTTGCCCCTATTCATTTAAAAAAAAAACAAATTCCTTTTCTTATCAAAAGCAGATTCATGAGACCATTTTGGTAAATATATTTCATATCACTTTGCAGATATCTGCCTAAGTACTGAACTTACATTCCTATCCCTTCTCAGCATTTTATGTTCTGCCTCATGCTTGGGATGTTTCTACAGCAAGATAAAGCAGACTCTTGCACTCTGCCTTGAGTAAAAATGCTTCTCTAGAAACCTTGGATCTGATGCTATTTAATCTGACTAGCTGGTAAAATTGAAATCAGGCTTATCCTATAAGTCTGCTATTTTTCTCTAAAGGTGGAAGAAAAATTATAATAGTCATTAGATTTAGCCTTCATTTGCTTAAGAAAAATAGATCTGAACTGATTGGTGTTCTTGAAGCCTGAGGTTTCCCAGCCTTCACAGAATGTCTGTTCCCTGGAGGTTTGGTATTTCTGAAGCCATGGACAAGGGCCAGATTTCACTGGCTTCTGCTTTTGTATCTCTTTGTCTAGAGTCTTCAAGTTACTTTTCTGTTTGGTAAACGTGTATTAGTTTCCTAGGGCTGCTGTAACAAATTACCACAAACTGGGTGGCTTAAAACAACCGGAATTTATTTTCTCACAGTTCTGGAGGCCAGAAGTCCACAATTGGCCAGGCTGTGCTCCCTCCAGAGACTTTAAGGGAGATTCCATCCTTTTCCACTTCCAGGTTCTGATAACTTTCAGCATTTATTGATTTGTGGATCAATAAGTCACTCCAATCTCTAACTCCATGGTCACATTGACTCCTTTTCTGTCTTAAATCTCTCTCTGCCTTTCTCTTGTAAGGATACTTGTCACTGGATTTAGGGACCACCCAGGTGTTCTAGGAAGATCTCTTCATCTCAGAATCCTTAAATTATTTATATCTGCAAAGATCCCTTTTCCAAATCAAGTAACAGTCACAGATTCCAGAAATTAGGATGCAGACATATCTTGGGGGGGGGGGGGGCAGCAACATTCAACCTACTACAATATGTTTCCAGGCTACTTAGGAAACTATACAGAACAGATTTTCATAAGCAGTTACATCAAATATAAAGACATGACTTGAAAAAAAAAAAGACATGGCTTGAGCTATATGAGATAGTGTGAGATTATTAAGCCCTAAGCATGGTTTGCAGTCATTTATTTTATGAAGTGTATCACATGGAAAATAATGAAATATTTTAGGAGGTTGAAAATACTTAGCTCTAATATTCTTTCCAGATCTAAAATAGGATTTCCCGGGGATCCCTGGGTGGTGGCTCAGTGGTTTAGCGCCTGCCTTTGGCCCAGGCCATGATCCTGGAGACCTGGGATCGAGTCCCGCGTCGGGCTCCCTGCATGAAGCCTGCTCCTCCCTCTGCCTATGTCTCTGCCCCTCTCTCTTTCTCTGTGTCTCTCATGAATAAATAAATAAAATCTTGAAAAAAAAAAGAAATGGATCAGTGTTCAGGAAAATGGTGACTGAGTTTTCTCCCCCTAGCCATCCAGAACACTGAGTTCTATGCAAAACATGTTAAATGGATATGACTGATCTTCTCTTCCTCTCCTTGTACAAAGCATTATGTAATAAACCACCAGGGTTTTTTTTTTTCCATAGACTGCTTTCTCCCTGCACAGTGCCCAATTAACTTTAATTGGCTAGGATTCTTGGTAAGGAGATCATTTTGTTGCCACCTGGCCACCAGCATGTTTAAGGTTGGTTTCCTTCTCTACTTTGCTCAGATCATATTAATTCTTAATCTTCCCTAAGTGAAAGCATCAGGCATTTGCAGAGTTGTCCCTGCAAAGTAGCAAATGGAATGAGTCTTTATTCATTTAAGTGGCATCATTTGATTATGTGATAGTTCAGTCCTATGCTCTGAAATGTTGTCAGTTTAAACAGAACGGTACCAGTGGAGAATTAACTGCTTTATTGGATCACGCTTTGTGCCTCTACTTTCATGTTACACATAATTTGAACATGTTTCTCCTCAGAGAACCTTTATTAGCATTAAAGCCTAAAATGTTTGATTGATAGCATTTTTTCCTTTGATCTTCCAGAAATGTGGAAGTGTTTATCTTCAGCTTGCCAGTGGATGGTTGATTTTTTTCCAAACTAGAAATTAGTAGATGAGGTATAGACCAGTGTATGTATACTTCTATGTGAAAGTGTATTCCCTCATTGCTTAGACTTCACCTGGGCCTTCATCACTGACATCGTTGCTGGGTTAGCTTAAGACCTCATGGCATACTTTTTTCTGTTGCTGAAAAATGAAGAATCATAAAGCTTAGACTTCCACAGTCATTTAAATCATGTATCCAGTCTGGTGGAGCATATTTCTGTGCCTCTTAGTCACACAGGGACATTTTCAGCCAGAGGATAACAGTACATCAAACTTGGCGCACCTGGGTGGCTCAGTCGGTCAAGTATCTACCTTGGGCTCTGGTCATCATCCTGGGGTCCTGGGATTGAGTCCCACATCAGGCTCCTCGCTCAATGGGGAGTCCACTTCTCCCTCTCCCTCTGCCTGCCACTTCTCCCTACTTGTGCATGCGCGTGCTCTCTCTTTCTCTCTCTGTTAAATAAGTAAAATCTTCGAAAAAAAAAAGAACAAAAATAGTACAGCAAACTTTAGATGGATCCTAGTTCCCATATTGTCAGTGCCTAATTGTGCTTAGGATGCAGAAAATGAACAATGGGAAATCTCTTTGTTTCCCCAAGTCCAAGTTGTAGCTGTACTCATATCATCATCCTCTACCTCTGGCCTTCGAACTTTTCACACAGCTAGGGCTTCCTTGCTAGGGGTAGGGTTAAAGCTTGCACTGGGGTCCTCTTGGCTGCCACAGTAGACATTTCATTTCTATCCTTCTCACCCCTGAGGAATTCACTGAGAGCAATAAAAACTGATAAACCAGATCAGATCATAATAGGTTAAAAAAGAAAATAAAGGACATTTTTTAAAGATCTGAGTACAAAGATGACAAATAGAATAAAACTATAAACCTTCTTAAATACAAAAAATGTAATTAAAAGAGCAAAGAATACACTAATAAAGATGCATAAGGATTTATAACATAATACATATAATTATCAAATATGACAGTTGAGACCATATATCTGAGACATATTAGTATGTCTTTATTTTATTTTTTAAAGTATTGTATGTATTTATGCATGAGAGACATAGAGAGAGAGGGAGGCAGAGACACAGGCAGAGGGAGAAGCAGGCTCCACGCAGGGAGCCAGACGTGGGACTCATCCCAGGTCTCCAGGATCATGCCCCGGGCGGAAGGCGGCGCTAAACCACTGAGCCACCAGGGCTGCCCTAGTATGTCTTTTTAAAGAAAAAGTTTTTATGGTTCACAAAACAAAACACAACTGTATGTTGTATACAAGAATATACCTAAAACGCCTGTTCAGAAAGGCTAAAAATAGAGATGGACAAAGGTATGCCAGGTAAATGGTAGGAGGAGGAGTGAGCCTGATCTCAGACAAAGTAGAAATCAAGCCCCCCAAAACAAAGAAGCCTTTTTAATTTTTTTAAAGATTTTATTTTTTCATGAGAAAGAGAGAGAGGCCCAGAGACACAGGCAGAGGAGAAGCAGGCTCCCTGTGGGGAGCCGGATACGGGAATCAATCCCAGGATCATGACCTGAACTGAAGACAGATGATCAACCTGAGCCACCCAGGTACCCCAAAAAGCCTTTTTAATGCTAAACGCTACAATTCACTGTGAAGTTGTAATACTTAGGAGTAATTATACACTGAATAACACAGCAACCACCTTTATGGAGCAAAAACTGTGGAAGAGTCAAGGAGAAGTAGATAGAAACACACTAATCACAGTAGGCTTTCATACAGATAAAGTGAACAAAAAAGTAAGTGAGGAGGTAGAAAATATAACGTAAGCAGTAAGGTACAGATGATGAATATATATCTAACTTGAAACCTTAATATTGGAAATAATAGAGGATATACCTACTCAGGGTCTATGGTACACAAAATATCAAATATTAAGTCACAAAGAAAACAGTAATTTCCATTATTACATGGACATAATATAAACAATACTCTGATCACAATTCAGTAAAACCAGAAATTGCTAATAAAAACAAAAAGGTCCTTTCCTATGGAAATTTTAAAACCTTGTATTAACTCTTGGGTGAAAGGAGAAAAATACAAACTGAAATCATAGATTTTTTAAACCAATGACAGTTTAAAACAACCCATCTCAGATGTTTGCTCTATATCTTAAATTATATAAGAAAAAGGAGGCAAGCATTGTTTGTTCCACCTACTCTTGATAAGTTTTCTTATAAAATTTACTTTAAGTCTCAATGTTTCTAATGTTTATAGTATACTAAAATATTATATTTTTCATTTTTATACACTTAGAGCCAACAATAAGAATTTCTAGTATTTTGACCAAAATGTTTAAAGGTCATAGAAGTCATAATTTTCCCCATTAATTATTAGGATTGCTTTTCACAGTTTCTATATGCACTATCATTTCTGTGGTCTCACACTTCTGTGCAAAGTAGAACTGCCTACTGCCTACACTTTGCCTACACTTTGTAAGCCTCTGCAGAAATAAATTTGAAATGCTGAATAACATAGATAACTTCCTATGGAAATACAGGTTACCAAAATTGACTCCATTAGAGGTAGAATGCTTAAAGTGATCAATTTCCAAAGAAGTAGAGAAAATAAAGCAACTACCCCACGATGAAAGCACCAAATCCGGATGGTTTCCTAGGGACCAGAAAGTCCCAATAATTCTCAGGTTTTTCTACAGCATTGTAACAGAAGGAAAATGTTCTAATTCTTTTTGTGAGGCATGCATAACTCTGATAACCTAAACCTAAAAGGCAAAGACAATTTATAAAAAAAAGAAAGAAAGTTAAGATAAATATCACTCGTGAATATGATATAAAAATACTAAATAAAATATTAGAAGACAGAATATAATACCATATTTTAAAAATGTATCATGACCAAATGACATTAATTCCAGAATTGCAAGTTTGTTTTAGTGTTAAGAAATACAGTATATTATGCTATATGTTGGCAAATTGAACTCCAATAAAAAAAAGAAACACAGTATAATCATACAGCATATTATATCTAAGGAAAATAATTATATAATTATTCTCATATGCGCAGAAGCCTTTAACAAAATTCAGTACCCAGGCATTCAAAAACATTCAAGAATAAAGAGGAACTGTGAGATAATTTAACATAGATACTATATATATACCATAGTCCTCAACCTAGTATCTTAATGAACACTGGAGTCATTTCCCCAGATTTTAGGAAGAAAGCAGAAAGATCCACTATCCCCATTACTATTCCAAATATTAGTACAGTATTTTGCCAATGCAGTTAATAAATAAGAGGAACCAATTAGAGACCTAAGACTAGGTAAAGAAGATATGAAACTGTATGCAGATGATATGATAATATATCTAGAAAACCATAGGAAAAGCAATGATAAAACTAACTCAAGCAATAAAAGAATTCAGTAACGTAGCAGGATATGAAGTTAACATATAAAATCAATAGTTTTTTTTTAATTTTTTATTTATTTATGATAGTCACAGAGAGAGAGAGAGAGAGGCAGAGACACAGGCAGAGGGAGAAGCAGGCTCCATGCACCGGGAGCCCGATGTGGGATTCGATCCCGGGTCTCCAGGATCGCGCCCTGGGCCAAAGGCAGGCGCCAAACCGCTGCGCCACCCAGGGATCCCAAATCAATAGTTTTTATAAGCAGTTAGAGGATATAAACTTGCCTGGGGCATGTTGTGATGTAGGAAATTCAGGAAATATTCAAAAACAGATGGGATGTGTTCAAAGACCACAGGCGCTAGCCAACCCGAAAGAGCTCCCAACGATCAAAGGTGGAACAATTTGAGCAACAACAGCAACAACAACAAAAAATAATACTGGATTTTAACCCAAAGAATAAGCTATATATCCACGAGTCTATAAGGATATAACTAAATAATTGAATAAAACAAGTAAGAGGGAAGAAGGGACAGATGTTTCTTTCAGAGGAATTCCAATTAATAAGTATGGAAGGACTGAGGGAAATAGAAAATCACCATTAGAATACCACAGTAATAATTCTTTCAGGCAAGATATCCACCAGTGGATGCTAAATTTAGCTCATGACAGTTTGAGGCAAAACAGGATTTTTTAAATAATCTCAAAGTATCTCCTCAAAGATATTTATTAATTACAAAGGGAAATACAGAAACCCGCAGGGGAGAAAACCAGCAAGACACTACCTTAACCAAGCAATCAAGTTTAACATCACCACTGATAGGACAGATAGTACATTGGCATTATATGTCCTGATACAATGGAATGAGAAGGACACAGCATCATTTCTATGATATTCTTGCCAAAAATGACTAACTTTAATCATGAGAAAACATCAGACAAACCCAAATTGTAGGGATAATCTCTAAAATACATGACCAGTATTCTTCAAAAGTGTCAAGGTCTTCAAAGACAAGGAGAGACTGAGAAACTCTCACAAACTAGAGAATACTAAGAACACATGACAACTAATTGCAATGTGGGATCCTGGATTGAATTCTGGAACAGAAGGATATTACCAGAAAATTAGTAACATTTTAATAGGGTCTGTAGATTAATTCATAGTATTTTAGTAATGTTAATTTTCTGGTTTAGGTCATTGTGCTCTGGTTATGTAAGATGTTAACATTAGAAGAAACTATATGGAGGGTATATGGGAGCTCTGTCCTATTTTTGTAACTCTTCCATATGTCTAAAATAATTTCTAAGTAGGGGCACCTGGGTGGCTCAGTTGGTTAAGCATCCCACTCTTGATTTCAGTGTAGGTGGTGATCTCAGGGTTGTGAGATTGAGCCCGTCAGGCTTCATGCTAGGCAGGGATCCTGCTTAAGTTCTTCTCTCTCTCCCTACCCCCCCCCAAAAAAACCATAATTCCTATCAAAATCTCAGAAAGAAAAAAATGAAGATATTAAAATAATTTATAAGTAAAAAATATAGTGATGCCTAAATAAGTAATTAGAATTTATCAGAGGGTGTTTAAACTGCTTAATTTGAGAGTTAAATGATTGTTTCATACAAACTATAAATAAAATCTTTTTTTAAAATTTAAAAAATAAAAAGAGGACATGAAATGGTGTTAGTTGCATAGTGATGGTCTTCTCAAGATGTGTACAATGTCTTCTCAGGTGTTCCGGAAGGACCTCATCAGTGCCATGAAACTTCCAGATTCTCACCATATTAGTCCTGACAGCTATTACGTCTTTGCGGACACATGGAAGGAAGAATGGGAAAAAGGAGTCCAAGTACCAGTCAGTCCAGACACTGTTCCACAGCCTTCCCTCAGGTATTTGCATGTTTGCACCTTTGACTCAGGGCCCAAATGCTCTTACAGTTAGTTATCTGTGTGCTGGTTGGGGAGAGACTGCAGGGCTAAATTATACATTCATAATATAAAGTCACATACCATGTTCACCACTTGACACAGATCAGTGGCAGGTGATACCAGGCTAGGATGGGTCTGTAGTCAAGCTCATGTATTTAGGGATCTAATATGTGCTCACTCACAGGGTCAAACTATTTGAGGTCCAATCCGAAATTGTGATAGGTTTTGGAGAGTAAAATTTCCAAGTCTAACTCAACAATCAATAGCATTTACTAGTCTTTGAAGAGAAACAGAGCATTAATTACATAACCTCGTAATAATCCTAGTAATATATAACCCCATGAGAAGTTGCTTTGTTATAATAGGGACATCATAGTGATAGCATCTGTAAATAAAGGGCCAAAACTTTCAGTTTGTAAAATGCATAAATCGAAATGAAAGGAGATGACTAGAACATCAGGTTGACTGTAAGCACATAACCTTCATTTACAAAGACTTGAGAAGAAAATTTAAGTAGGAGAGGACTTTTCTGCCAGAGGAAGTAATAAGTTCAGCTCCTCAAGAGTAATGATTGGTTTGGAAGCCATTTTTCCTGACTGATCTTTGTGTTCCCGTGCTTTGCACAAAGGCTGGCATGAAATAAAATGCTCAGTATAAGTTTGAGTGAAGGAAGGAAGGAATAGAAGGAATAGTACCAGATGAGGGGGCTGGTGGGACCTGCTGCTTACTATGAGAAATACCTCACTGTACATCTGTCTTTTTCTAGTACATGTTAGATTCTTAAAGGGCAAAGATCACATCTTTGAATTCTATGCCTCTGGCATTGGGTTCTTAGGTCCTAGTCATGCCCCAGAAATGCTTGTCAGATCACTTCTAGAAACTGAGTTCAGGCTGTCTACGAGAGACCAATGCTGTTAAGGAAAGTTCCAGTCCTGCTCCACACACTTCCTGAGTCTCACTACCCCCATCATATCAACACTGTCTCCTACTCCTAAAAATCAGAACAGCATCACGAATGGACACAAGAGTCAGACATTTTCATGTCCTTCTTGTCAAGATTTTTATATGCCATAGCATTAACATTGGACACACACATATGCACACACACAATCATCACAAGCAGAGGAGTGTAAAAATGGGTAAGGTAAGAAAATGTGATAGTGGGCACAATGAAGGCAAATACTGTGTGATTAGGAGAGAAAAGAAAGAAAGACAACAAGATGTGGCTATAAGCTGCCCTAAAAGCAGAGGGACTGTCAAGCAGGAGATTTTCAATACACACTTAATGATGTAAGGAGACTAGGGCAAAGGAAGCAAAGAGGAAAATGAGTGGATGTTAGGAAAGAAAATAAATGAAGAACCAAAAGCCAGAGGTTCTTTATAGATAATAAAAACAAAGATGAAGATAGGAAGGGAAGGGCATAAAAACAAGATTAGGGAATAACTGTAATAACAGTGTCTTCTATTTTAACCACTCGCCTTTCCTATTCTAAAAAAGATTTTTTCACTTTCTCAGCCACGTGATTGAATGAGTGTATTGTAAGTAAACATACATTATAACTAACAGACTTAAAAGTGTGTTTTAAGTCAAACTAGGAAAATGGGAGGTAGGGGAATTTCACTAAGTTCCTTAGTCAAGTTCCAAGTTTGTCACATGATCAGCATGGACTTTTATAAATGTGCAGGTTGCTTTTTCTTTTAAGATTTTTAAAATTGAGATATAATTGATACAATTTTTTATCAAGATAGAATTCACATACCATATAATTCACCCCCTTTAAATTGCATGGTGGTTTTTAGTGTATTCACACTTATGCAGCTATCACCACTATGTAAAGCCAGAACATTTTCATTACCCCAGAAAGAAACCCCACATCTGTTAACAGTTACTGCTCATTTTCCCCTTGCTCTGGCTCCTGGCAATCACTGTATTAGTCTGCTAAGGCTGTCATAACAAAATACCACAAACTGGGTGGCTCAAACAACTGAAATGTATTTTCTCACAGTCTGAAGGCTAGAAGTCTAAGATCAAGTTGCCATTAGGGTTGGTGTCCAGTGAAGCCTTTCTTCCTGGCTTGTAGACAGCTAGCTACCTTCTCACTGTGTTCTCACATGGCCTTTCCTCTGTGTGCATGTAGGGGGAGAGAGAATGAGACAGAGGGAGAGGGAGGGAGAGGTGGAGATCTGGTGTTTCTTCCTCCTCTTACAAGGACACCAACCCTATCAGATTAGGTCCCCACTCTATGACTTCACTTAACCGCTGTTATCTTCTTATAGGCCCCATCTTCAAATATAATCACACTAGGAGTTAGAACTTCAACATAAAAATATTGGGAGAACACAATTCAGTCTATAACAACCACAAATCTACTTTCTTTCTCTGTGGACTTGCCTATTCTGTACATTTCACATAAACGGAATCATAGAATGTGCGGCCCCTGAGCCTGACTTCTTTTACACAGCATAATATTTTGAGAGTTTATCCATGTTGTATGTATCAGTATTTTGTTAACTTTTTATGGCCAACTCATATTCCATTGTATGGATATACTGTATTTTCTTAATTTGCTCATCAGTTGATAGATATTTGGATTGTTTCCATGTTTTAGCTATTATGAATAATGCTGCTGTGAACATTCTTGTACAATTTTTTGAGTGGATTTATGTTTTCATTTCTCTTGGGTATATACCTAGGAATAGAATTACTGAGTCATATAAGGAACTGTCAAACTGTTTTCCAGAACATCTGCATTGTTTTACATTCCTACCAGCAATGTATGAGGCTTCCATTTTCTCCATGTCTTCACCAATACTTGTTATTGTTTGTCTTTTTATTATAGCCATCCTAGCAGGTCTGAAGTATATCTCACTGTAGTTTTATTTTTTTAATTTTTTTTATTTATTTATGATAGTCACACACACACACACACAGAGAGAGGCAGAGACATAGGCAGAGGGAGAAGCAGGCATGGGATTCGATCCCGGGTCTCCAGGATGCGCCCTGGGCCAAAGGCAGGCGCTAAACCGCTGCTGCGCCACCCAGGGATCCCTCTCACTGTAGTTTTAATTTGCATTTGCCTAATGGCTAATGATGTTGAGTATCTTTTTTTCATGGAGCTTAGTAGCTATTTGCATATTCTTTTTGAAAGAGAACTTTTCTGCTTTATTACAAAGAGAAGAAGACTTCATGTGACTTTTTTCTCTTCCTATGAAACACTACTGTTCAAAGAGCCAAAGTGAATCATCTCAGTTTACTTCTTTATGTTCCATCACATTCACTTTGGAATAGATACCCTCAGCTGCTGCAAATCTGACCTGTTGGAAAACAAGGCAACAAACTCCCCTGACCAGCAGTTTTAGAATGTTCCATTTTTATGTAATGCATCCATGCATACCCCCTGTATATATTTTCTTTGTAGAAATTATTCAGATCTTTCCTCCATTTTAAAAATTGGGTTATTTGTTTTTTTATTATTGGGTTCTAAAAGTTTCTTTTTTAAGATTTTATTTATTCATGAGAGACACACAGAGAGAGATAGAGAGAGAGGCAGAGACACAGGCAGAGGGAGAAGCAGGCTCCATGTAGGGAACCCGACGTGGGACTCGATCCTGGGTCTCTGGGATCATGCCCTGGGCTGAAGGCAGGCGCCAAACCACTGAGCCACCCAGGGATCCAAGTTCTAAAAGTTTCTTACACGTTCTGGATACAAGTCACTTACAAGATATATGATTTATAAATATTATCTCTCCTTCTGTGAGTTGTCTTTTCACTTTCTTGGTGGTGTCCTCTGAAGCACAAAAGTTTTTCATTTTGATGAAGTTCGATTTACTTTTTTTCTTTGGTTGCTTATCCTTTTGGTGTCATATCTAGGGAATCATTGCCTAATCTTGAAGTTTTATACCTGTTTTCTGCCAAGAATTTTATAGTTTATCTCTTACACTTGGGTCTTTGATCCATTTGAGTTAATTTTTGTATGTGGTGTGAGGTGTTAGGGTCCAACTTTATACTTTTACATGTGGATATCCATGTGTCCCTGCTTATTTGTTGACAGCTTCCTTTTTGAAAGTGATGGACACTAAACCCCAACCCCACCCTTGGTTCCATGAGTCCCTTACAAGCCTGGCTGCTGTGGAAGAAAACAGTTCTTGAATCACCAAGAAATCCCAGTTATATTTTTTTAAAATCCCCACTTTCACAAATCTACCAAAGTGAATTTTCAGGAATTTTTTCCTACTTTGAACTGAGATGTTGATTTCTCTACTTACACTTCACTCTGTCTAAATATGTTCGTTTTCCCCCACACTGTATGACAGAACACTGTTTGTGTTCCTTTTTTTTTAAGTGCTTTCTTCTTTTTTTAAGATTTTATTTATTCATGAGAGAGAGAGAGAGAGATGCAGAGACGCAGGCAGAGGGAGAAGCAGGCTCCGTGCAGGGAGCCTGATGTGGGACTCGATCCCGAGTCTCCAGGATCATGCCCTGGGCTGAAGGCGGCGCTAAACCACTGAGCCACCTGGGCTGCCCCCAAAGTGCTTTCTTCTGACATAACTGCCAAATCTAAGCAAATGTAAATGTTTTATAACCAGACCTTACAATAATCATTTTTAAATTTAAAGCTAATATCTTCAGTGATCATGTATTACTTTCATATAAAGAAGAAATGTTATTATTCAGTTGTAAAGATTCTTCCCACCTTCCAAATTTTAAAAATCATAAATCACTGAACATCAAGAGCATGATGATATTCCTTAATTCTATGCTAAAGATTTTTAATAAAGACTCTTTGGGACACCAAAGAGTGGGTGGCTCAGTGGTCGAACATCTGCCTTTGGCTTAGGGCATGATCCTGGGTCCAGGAATCGAGTACTGCATCAGGCTTCCTGTGAGGAGCTTGCTTCTCCCTGTCTGTGTCTCTGCCTCTCTCTGTGGTCTCTCATGAATAAATAATTTAAGAAAAAAGACTCTTAAACAGCAGTTCACAATAGGATATAAACAATATCAGAATGTCAAAAATGTTCTAATACATTATTTTGAATTGGCTCTTCCATGTTAGTTTTGGCAAAATTAAAACCTAATTGCTTAGTTACTTTCTTTTCTACTGGTAGAAATCTCATTTCTCTAGAGAAAATATTCTAAAATATAAATCTGTTAGAGAAATTTAAGACTAAATCTAATGCATTACAGTATAGTACTCTCCCACCCCCCATTCCACAGGGGATATGTTCCAAGATCCCTAGTGGATACCTGAAACTGTGGATAGTGCCAACCCCTGTGTATACTATGTTTTTTCCTATACATACGCACTATGATAAAGTTTAATTTATAAATTAGGTACAATAAAAGATGAACAATAATTACTAATAAAATGTAATGATTATAACAGTATACTATAATACAAGTTATGTGAATGTGCTCTTTCTCTCTCTCTCAAAATATCTTACTGTACTGTACTCCTTCTCGTAATGATATGAAATGATAAAATGCTTATGTGATGAAACAAGGTGAATGACCTGGGCACTGTGACATAACATGTGGCTGCTATTGACTTGGCTGCTATTGATACATAAGAAGACCATCTGCCTCCAGGCCATGGTTGACTGTGGGTAGCCAAAACCACAGAAAGGGAAACCACAGATAAAGGGGGACTACTGTAGTTATTTATGTTAAAACATACGTGAAAATATTGGGAAATAACTTTACAAATCCTTCTTTGCATTAGTCAAGATAGGCCATTTACTATAACAAACATCCCCCAAAGTCTCAGCATCTTAACACAGTGAAGGTCCTTCCTGTTTCTTACCCATCTAGTGTAGGTTGGGATGTGAGTCCCCTCTGCCCCATGTGGTCCTTCAGGGACTCGGGTTCTTTTTATGAGTGGCTCCTCTATCGACTAGGTCCATTTCTACTCCCTTCTCTCCCCACAAAATTCTAAATCCAGTCTGCAAGGGAAGACAGACAGCGTGGAGGGTTATAGAGGTAGATTGGCGGGAGGGGATGGAGTGCTAGGATTTTCCCCAGATTTTCCCCTCTCCTGCATTGTCCTTTCTGCAGTTATCTTGTCTCTATAGTGTAGTTTGTGTGTGTGTGTGTGTGTGTGTGTGTGTGTGTGTGTGTGTGTGGTGATTGAGGGGAGGGATAGACAATGACAGAGCCAGTTTGCACTGTAAGCTACAGCTGTTTAGGTAAGTCTGTTGACTACCACAAGGAATTTTTAGAAAGCAAGTTCAACAAATAAAGATGGTGTTAACTTCATTACATGTTTTTAGGTAAACCGTGGGTAGTTTTTCTTATACTAGTCAATAATAAACAAGCGTGGATCAATTTTTGTTTGTTTTAGGTTTTCATTTGTATATTTAAATTAGTTTCTGTTGCAGTAAGGTTCCAAACAGTGCTTCATGTTTGGTTGAAAGGAAGTATGCGTTATAATTTGTATGACGGGCAAGTAGTTGATGTATTTACTGTGTGCATGTGTATATTTTTAACATGATAGGTGAATTGTTGACTTATTGTAAAAACAAAAAGGAATCAGAATGTGAAACATTAACCACATAGTGTATATATGCTTATACACACGCACATGTATTTATGTATATATAAATAAGTGGGAATGTTCTATAACTTGCTTTTTTCACTTAATAGTATATCATCAATCACTAATGATACTGAAAGAGGGAATAACTAGATATTCAGACAGGCCCCTAGTTATCCTTGGAATGTAAACATCGAACTAACTGGACTATTTGTTCACTAACCTCCAGACTCAAACATATAACTACCAATTCAGCACCTCCATTTGGCTGTCCAGTAGGCATCTCAGACTTCAAATACCCCAAACTGAACTATTGATCGGCCCAAACTAGTCCCACCTGTAGTTTCCCATGTTTAACTGATGGCAAATCCATTCTTCCTGCTGTAACTGTCTTTTCAGTCTTTCAGGCCAAAATTCTTTAAGTCATCTTTGATTCTTCATTGCCTCATACCCCATATTCAGTCTTAAAGGAGAACTTCTTGGGCCCACTTTCAAAAGATAATCAGATTCCATATAGTAAGTCAAAGGAAGAATGGCCCTGATGATAAATGGGAGCCCAAGCCCACTTCCCACTGCATTGCACCATTTCATCATGTCTTCCTCACCTCCCCTGCTCATCTTGCCCCATTCTCCCCACAGCTCCTTTCCTGTTCTATTCCATGCTGCAGAAGCCTCCCATCCTTGCTTTCAATTATGAGAATCAGTAAGAACCACTTTCATACACATATCTTAAAATTCAAAGCATTCCTTTGATGGTTTTCCCATTTACTACTGCCTCCATACCTAGCAGTTCAAGCAACTATGTTATCATACTCATGGATTCTGTGGGTTAGTAATTAACATGGGGCAGAGTGGGAGTGGCTTGTCTCTGCTGTATGATACCTAGGGCCTCATCCAGGAAGACTTGAAATTTGGGGGTAACTCAGTGGCTGGGGGCTAGAGTCGTCCAAAGGCTTATTCACTAACATGTCTGTCACCTGGGCTGGGACGGCATAGACTGTACATGACTTCACCATGTGTTTTGATTTCCTGACAGCATAAAAATCTCAGCACAGGCAGACTTTTTTTATAGACCTCAGGCATATACACATGTTCCAGCCAACGAGGTGAAAGCTGTATTCCCTTTTATGACCCAGCCTCGCACTTCTCATATCATCACTTCTGCCATATTCAGTTGGTGGAAGCAGTCACAAGCCTTTCCTGATTCAAGAGGAGAAATATGGGATCCCTGGGTGGCGCAGCGGTTTGGCGCCTGCCTTTGGCCCAGGGCGCGATCCTGGAGACCCGGGATCGAATCCCACATCGGGCTCCCGGTGCATGGAGCCTGCTTCTCCCTCTTCCTGTGTCTCTGCCTCTCTCTCTCTCTCTGTGACTATCATAAATAAATAAAAATTTTAAAAAAAATAAAATAAAAAAAAAAAGAGGAGAAATATATTTCACCACTTGATAAGAGAGTAGCATAGTCACATTGTGGAAGAGCATGTGAGATTTTGAAAATACCAGCCATCACCGAAATTATAATTGTCCTTTGTTTCATAGGTGAGACATGGAGTTTTGTAGAGAAGGCAGTCATCCCAGAGTGGCAAGACTAACAAGGGGAAACTTGGGGAAACTACTCCTAAAGACATTATTACAGGGGCTTCCTATTTAGATCGATTTTAAGATATTTATTTCAATCCTTTAAAAATTTCATAATGATATGATATTTGTGCATTTTCTGTGCCGTTCACAAATGATCCCAATCTACTCATTAGGAAATGAAACATAGTCTCTCCCTGCCAGATATTTAGATCAACCAAAGACATACTGAAGACTCACTGTGCGTAAGATACAGTAGGAGGCCACAGGTCAAGTTAGAGTGGTTACAGCTTCCTTGCCTTGCCTCCTCAGTGTCACAGCAGTGTTCACATGGGCCAGAGGTAGCTGGCCTACCCTGGGAGCAGGTGGATAGGCCTTTTTCCCATGGAGCTAAGCAGATGTGATTGTGGGTCCTTTTACTAAAGGTCAGTCACCCAGAAAGTTATGACAACATTCATTAACGTTCAGGCATCCAAATTAAAAACTGTATTTACTAAACATCATCCTAGCAAAATTGCTCATACCTCTGGGGTTGTGAGCTTTTGCTGATTTGATCACTTGGTCTGGTGACCATTTAAAGAATGTCTGTATACCTAGGATATATTGGCCAGAGAAGAAAATGACCCCAGGATAATCCTGGAATTTCCCCCAGCTATAGCAGTGTTATACGTCCTTGAAGATGTTAAAGCTGCGTTTTTTAAAATCCCAAAGTAATATTTTTCACTAATTCTCATAGACCCTCCCCTCTATTATTATAAATACAAAACTTTCTCCTTGTGAGATTTGAATTAACTTCACCTTTTACTCATGCATTTCCTTGCCTTTAGTATTACTGGTTAAGTCTATAATATTTTTACTGTCATAGATTCAGTCCTTAGATTCAAACCTTTATTTCAAGATACACATGAAAAGATGAGTGACATGACATAATTGTCATCATTATCATTATGAATTTTGCGTTGAAGTGTAATATACACACAGAAAAGTAACCAGAGCATAACTCTATAACTCAGCGAATTTTCATGAATTGAATACACTTGTTTACCTGCCACCCAAATGGAGAAATAGAATGTTACCAACACTGCAGAAGCCCTCCTGTTTATACCCAAACTGACCACCCTCTCCATAGGTGATAGTTTTGTCAGTCTTGAACTTCATACTGAGATTAGATTGTTTTGTTCATCATTATGGTGGTGAGATTTATCCATGTTCATTAAGTTTCATTTCTATGTCATATTCCATTGTGTGAATATACCACATTTTATTTATCCATTCTGATCTTGATAGGTATTTGGATTGCTTCCCTTTTTCAGCTAATATAGACATTTTCAATTTTTTAGTATACATATACTGTTTTGTTAGGTATATTCCCCAGATTGGGTTTACTAGGTCCTAGGATATGTGATATTCAGCTGTGATACCTACTGCTAAGTAGTTTGCCAAAGTGGTTATACCAATTCAGCACTCCCACCAGCAGGGTAGGAGAGATCTGTTTGCTCCACTTCCTTATAAACACTTAAGTTAATGTCAGTTTTTGGTCAGTCTTTCCAACTTTAGTCATTCTGGTAGGTAATAGTAATTTTGATTTTGATTTGCATTTCTGTGCTAATGAGATTGAAAACCTTTAAAAAGTTTTCTCACCATCTGTATAGCCTTATCTGTGAAGTATCCAAGTTTCTTGCCCACTATTTAATTGGATTGTCAGTCTTTTTCTAATTGATTTGTAAGAGTTTATTATATAATACTGGTGATAAATAGAAGTTTTAAAATCTCTTCCATTATGGCTGATGGCTTTTATGTCTTATTTAAAATATATTTGCCTTCAGGGCACTTGGCTGGCTCAGAGGAGCATGTGAATCTTGATCTTGGGGTTATGAGTTCAAACCCCACGTTGGGTGTAGAGATTACTTAAATAAATAAGTGTGTGTGTGTGTGTGTGTGTGTGTGTGTGTGTGTGTGTGTGTGTTTGCCTATCCTGAAGTTTCTTCCAGAAGTTTAATAAACATTGGTTTAATTCAAGAACATTTATAGTCTACCTTGTTCCACAGAGGATTTGAGACAATTGATAATGAATAGTTGGCAAAATATTCCTCCTTTTAGAACAAGATGAATCTTGAAAAAAAATTAAGTATTCTATAATTACCTCATAGGCCATGCACCAGATAAGCATAGCATATTTAATCTCATTGTCTCTGGAGAATTCATATGCATGTCTTGTCATTTTAAGTTGGGTTCATTTCAGTTGGAAGCAGGCCTCTGTCAGCAGTTCCCAAATTTTTAGCTTCAATTGATATTTTAGGGTTCTGTTTTTTTTCTCAAATATTTGTTGCCTTTGGCTTTAAAAACTCCAAATGGTAGAAAAATTAAAATGTGCTTGTAGTTATTAACTTTATTAACTTTATTCAACATACGCTATGCAGAATCATAACCTTTTGGAAGAATGCTTAGGAAGAAATATTTACTGTATATTTACAAGATGGACTATGCTTCTGTATACTTATATGTATTCATATGAATTCAAATTCATAAACATTCATGTTTATGAATCCTTCTACATATGTAGTGACTCTCTAGTAAAGAAACTGGCTCCAGAAGCCTTCTAGGGAAACAATTTTCATTATCCATGATACATATATCTATTTCTTTCTCTCTCTCTCTTTTTTTAGATGGCCCACTCTGTTCTTTAAAATTGCCAGGGAGGGACAGCCCCGGTGGCCCAGCGGTTTGGTGCTGCCTTCAGCCTGGGGCGTGATCCTGGAGACCCAGGATCGAGTCCCGCGTCGGGCTCCCTGCATAGAGCCTGCTTCTCCCTCTGCCTGTGTCTCTGCGTGTCTGTCTGTCTGTCTGTCTCTCTCTCTCTCTCTCTGTCATGAATAAATAAATAAAATCTTTAAAAATAAAAAAATAAAATTGCCAGGGAATAAGAATCCAGATTTCCTCTTCTTTATATTTTCTGGTGCTTTGTACAGTATCTAAAACATTGACTGTAGAGGCAGCCTGGGTGGCTCAGCGGTTTAGGGCCACCTTCAGCCCAGGGTTTAATCCTGAATATCCAGGATCGAGTCCCATGTCGGGCTCCCTGCATGGAGTCTGCTTCTCCCTCTGCCTTTGTCTCTGCCCCCCTCTCTCTCTCTCATGAATAAATAAAATCTTTTAAAAAATAAAATAAAAATAAAACATTGACTGTAGAATAAATTTTGGTATATGAGAAACTTCTTTTTCTTCCCTTGCTTGTTTCCTTGCCTTAGGCTCCTCGGTGTCAGGAGGGGTGAGGGGAAATATGGATGCGCTCAGGCCTGCTGGAGAAGTTGATGGAAGGACAGGAATCTTTTATCCTGTCCTGTTACCCTGGCTTGGACTTAAGGTCACTATAATTTATGACTAAGAAATATGCCTGGAGTTTGTATAAGTCCATGGCATCTTGGCTTTACCTCATCTACCTAAATAGTGAAAATAATAAGAAATATAACAACAATAATATTATTAAACATCTGTTTTTTACTATATACTGAGCACTTTATATATTTTATTTTGTGTAATTATCGTAACAGCCCTACAAGTTTGAGATTATGACTGCTGTCCTCAGTTTTTAGCTAGGAAACTGAACCTTACAGAAATTAAGCAGTTCCCCAAGATCACTGTGTAAGTGGCAGAAAAAACAGGCTTGTGTGAACTGTAGCCTGTACTCTTTACCATCCAGTATTGCCTCCGTGGCAAAAAAAAAAATCATGAGTTTAGCTAAAATAATTCTTTAGTATTGAATCTGGCTGTGCCTATGTGCAGGAATCATCTCTTCCTCAGTCTCCCTTTCTAACCAAATGTGGTGACTTTTGCACCAAGAATACACACTGCAATATTTTATTAGAATGAATGGCAATAGGGACCGTGGAGTGATGAGGGTAAATGAAACATTACATTAGCTCAGACTGTTCACAGCAGATGACAAAACTGAATTTGTAGAACCATTTACTTTCTAGAAAGGGATCTGCCATACCTCTCAGTTGGCAGAGCAGGGACCTCCCCCACAATGGATAAAGAGAGCATTCAACTCTACTGTGTCCCACCTAGTCAGTGCCTGGAATCTGTCATTTGTTGACTTATCAGTATCTTTCTTTCACTTTTCTAGGGTTGTAGCCGAGAAGGTAAAGGATGTTCTGTTTATGAGGCCCCGGAAGTACATCCACTGCTCCAGCTCAGAAACCACAGAACCTGGCTACATCAACATCATGGAATTGGCAGCATCTGTGTGTCGCTATGACCTAGACGACATGGACATCTTCTGGCTCCAGGAACTCAACGAAGATCTCGCAGAAATGGGTGAGTTGTTTTCCCACTAGTAAGTTGTTCCTTAACTTGACTTGTGATTTATTTTTTAAGTTGTCAGGACCATATAACTTTCTTTCATCTTGTGGCTTCTTTTCTTTTCTGGCCTTTTCGTTTATTTTTTCTCTTTGATATTACCTTAATGAGGCATTTCTTGCAATGCATAAATATACTGAAATGGAGCAATAACATTTAAATCTGACCTTTTATTTCCTTATTCATAGTGAAGCATGGATCAGGGATGGCATGTAGGTTTCATAAGATTGTTTTCCACCTCTGATTGTGAGAGTGGTCATGGCTGATTGGACTTCTGGTTAAAGAGGATTCTGAAGCTGATTCCTGGCTAACCCCTGAAAGCACTCTGATCAGTGGGCAGGGCCAGGGACAGCAACACCTCTGCCATCTCTGCCAGATGAAGAGAAGCTCTAACTTTAGCATGAGGCAGCACCACTGCACCTGACATGTTGATGTGACCAGCATACCTTCATGCAAGACTTAAAATTTTCCTGCCAGAAGAATGGCAGTCTTAGGGCAAAACATCCCCAAAGCAGTTTACAAAAGATTCTTGGAAGTAAACATAATAATAGTTTTTTTTTTAAGATTTTATTTATTTATTCATGATAGAGAGAGAGAGAGAGAGAGAGAGAGAGAGAGAGAGAGGCAGAGACACAGGCAGAGGGAGAAGCAGGCTCCATGCACCGGGAGCCTGACGTGGGATTCGATCCCGGGTCTCCAGGATCGCGCCCTGGGCCAAAGGCAGGCGCCAAACCGCTGCGCCACCCAGGGATCCCTTTTTTTTTTTTTTTAAAGATTTTACATAATAATAGTTTTAAAGTAAATGCATGCACTACAGTACCAGACCAGCAATGCTGGGAAATACTGGGCTGGAAGGAAACTCACTTTATTCCTACATACATTGGTCTGCTCTTTGACCAGTGTTCAGTCTCAGCAGCATTTAGGTCCAAGTGGTCCTATGGAACTGTGGGTGGTTTTTTAAGTCTCCATATGCTGTAGTGAAGCATAAGTTTTATTTCATCTTTGTTTGAATCACCTTTGTACATTGTTAGTACAAAGCTCAGTGGTTTTACTTTTCTTCTTTCCTCACTTTTTTTCTTTCTTTCTTTTGAGGTTGCTATCTGAATACCTATGAATGAAAACTTAAAATTGTATTAAATCCAGTTTGGTGGGATAGTGGTAGTTATTCTGTCAGTAACTAGTACTTCTTGCTTTTTAAAACTTTCTGCTTTATGTCTTCTCTTACTCTGCCTTCTAAGAGGAGAGTAGAGATGTCAGTGTAGGGTGAGAACCACAAAGGGAAGGGAATAAAAGACTAGCAGAGGGGGAAAATCAGAGTATGAGACCATAGTCAGATGGATTGATGGCTCAGTGTGCAGTTGTGTTTATGAACCATGTGACATCCATATACATTATGATCATTACAGGGCTGTCCTCAACATGACACAACCTTATGAAGAGGACCCTTTGGTATTTTGCAGTTAATCCCCTCCGGATGATTTTTTTTTCAGATGATTTTTTAAATGAAATTTTTATTTTAGAATAGTTACAGATTTAGAGAAAAGTTGTGCATTTTTTTAAGATTTTATTTATTCATTCATGAAAGACATAGAGAGAGGCAGAGGGAGAAACAGGCTCCCTGTGGAGGGCCTGATGCAGGATTCAATTCCAGGACCTCAGGATCACAACCTGAGCTGAAAGCAGATGTTCAACCGCTGAGCCACCCAGGTACCCCAAAGTTGTACATTTTATACAATTGCCGCATACCCCTCACGGTTTCAATTCCCCCCAATATTAATAACACCTTACTTGAACATGGTACATTTGTCCAAGCTAAGGAATCAGCACAGCTACATTACTGTTAACTAACTTCTAGACTTGATCAGGATTTCACCAGTTTTTCCACTAATGACCTTTTTCTGTTCCAGGATCCCATTCAGGACACCACACTGCATTTAGGCTTGGACGAGTTTTAAAAGAGGATTGCCTTATCTCAAGTTTTACTCTTTAGAGTAAATGATATTGGTAAATGATATTGTAGTAAGACTTCTAAGAGCTTAAAATAAACTTTGAAAAACAACATTAAATTAAACATTTATTTTGGTTCAGATTAAGAAATTTTAAAAACTTGAGTGCTTACTATATACATATATATATATATATACATATATATATATATAGTGCACTATACTAAGCAGTGTACAAACATTACCTCATCTCAGTGTCACAAGAAATCCTTGAGTCTGTATTATGGTCCTCATTTTATAGATAAGAAAACTAAACCCTAAAGAGGATAAATAACTTGTCAAAGTTTACATAACCAACATGGGGTCAAGTTGGAATTTGAATCTAAGTGCTCCTATAACCAGACACTGTCCTCCAATTCAGGATGCAGAAATGTGTAATTTGTCTTGGCTGGGAAAATGAAAGATACTACTTGGGTAGTATTTGCTTTCATAAGTATCTACAACACTAAAAAGGTAGTTTATATGGAATTCCAGAGTTTCTAGTATATCTTAATATAACAAATGAGTGGAATATTTGGGTGAATTTGTTTTGAATCACTTTAGGAATTATTCCTGAGTTTACAAGCTGTTCAATATATATGTATTCTCACAAAAACATTAGTCCCCTAAAAATAAATATGTTTACTTGTTGCCAGTACCCACCATATGAATCTTTTAGTTAGGTTTATTAAGATTAGAAGACTAAGAAAAATTAAAAGTATTGAAGGAAAGGGAATCAGGCAAAAAAAGGTAATTTCAAAATTTGCAGTTAGACTTTTATGAATGTAATAGATTTATGTTATATATAGTTGCCATTGAAAAATATTATTGGATATTTTTAGAAGTCAGCTTTGTAAAACAAAATATTTCGTATGTAGAATGATATACACAGTATGACAGTATGTAGAATTCACTTTTGTGACTTAATACCATTTTGTATGAAAAATTCCTAATGTAACTGATATATGTGCAATCGGGACTGATTTGCTAAGAATGCATTATTATTTATGTTCAAATAATTATGTGACCCTAATTATCTTATTCTATAAATTAAAGTGTTCAAAATTATAAAGCTCAGTGGAAGTTTGCCCTCAGTGGGAATAAGAGAAAAAAAAACAAATTTAGGAGGAGACTTGTTAGGATATAGACAGAAAACTGAAAAATCAGTAATACATCTTACAAGGAATGTGGTGAAGTGTATTTCTCCTTTCATGCGTCAAACGCTAATATGTGATGATAGATAAATATTAGAATAGCTCCTAGTAAAAGATTCTTTGAAATACAGTTGTTTTAAGTCAAGGAAGAGATGGTCTTATCTTTCAGAATCCCTCCATCCCTGCACCTGGCTCACAGTAGGTGATTTGGAAATGACAGCTGACTGATGGGTTGATTGATTGTTTGTATTTCTGTGCAGGTTATGGGCCAGTTGATGAGAATCTTATGGAAAAGACAGTAGAAGTCCTGGAACGCCATTGCCATGAAAATATGAACCATGCTATTGAGACAGAGGAAGGACTAGGCATAGAATACGATGAAGATGTGATCTGTGATGTGTGCCGGTCTCCAGACAGTGAAGAAGGGAATGATATGGTGTTCTGTGATAAGTGTAACATCTGTGTGCATCAGGTTAGTGAGAGTGGAGACTGCCACCTCCCCACGGTCAGCCTTTCTGAAGCTCAGCAGTGGTCTCCAGCACCCATATCTGGGTAGCAATTTACATTTAATAAGGGGGAAAATAAAGATTTGGCCTGGCTGTTCTTCAGTAATTCCTTTAGAAACAGTACTTATGATCCCCAAGGTGACCGATTTACTAACTATACCACAGGAGCTAAACCTAGACCTTTATTGTGTCCCTTCATACCCATGCCATTGAGTTTGACTTATTTAAGACTTTTATAGTCCCCTGGGGTGTCTCCTTGTTGCCTGCCTGGTACTCTCTCTTTGAATCCCTGTTACATTACGTTACACTCATAGTCAGTAACTTTAATGAGATTATACTTCCTACAGGTGTAAATCTAGACCCTTTATCCTAGCACCCAGAGCCCTCTCCAGTCCTCCCAAGGAAGCTGAGTCCACTACACTTTTAAAGATCAGTTTTAGGACTGTAAAAGAACATCCCACTCAGTTTTTTTTTTTTTTTTACAAATAATACCAGGAAAGATGAAGTGATTTTACCCAAGTTCTTACAGCTAATGATTTGTCATCCATTCTACCACTAGGCCTTTTTATTTATTTTTTTTCCACTATGCCTTTTTAATTGATGATGATGATAATGATATCTGCATTTTTTTCAGCTCTTCCCTTCCCCCATAAGCCCTATGCTCCTGCGAAATAAGTTCACCTTAGGGGGCAGTGATTACTATTCCTGACTCTGTCCTGTCCCATGTTTCAGCCATACTCCAATTTAAAATGCTTTCTCCCACCTCTCCATATATGAACAATCTACACACATGACTTCCAAGATTTGGTTTAAATCTTTCCTTTAATTCCCTTACCCCAAGAAATTTTTCACTTTTCTGAACCTGTTGTGTGTTTCATTTACCTCATTAATTTATCTAGCAAATAGGTATGCAACACCATCCCATGTGCCAGGACTGTGCCACATACTGAAGACACAGTCAGTGACGAAGAGGCAGACATGGTCTTTGCTCCCAGGGTGATCAGAGTCTGGTATAAGGGCTACAAGGATACTGCCCATTTAGCACAATATGTCAGATGTTTTTGTAGATAGAAGTCCATGCTGCTATGAAAGTGTGTGCATGGGAGGGATGGGGATCAGTGACAGCTTCTAAGAAGTGGCATCCAAGCTGAATCTAAATGCCACATAAAACAGCAGTGTGTGCTCAGGCAGAGAGGAAAACACATTCAGGCAGAGTAGTGAGAATGGGCAAAGTATATCTGGAGCTGTTCAGAGCTGCGGAAGGTAGCAGGGTGGAGTAGGGGAGGATGGAGAGTGAGGGTAGAAAGGAATACAAGAGCCACAGGTGATGGACCTTTGCTGACAAACTGAGGAACTGTGGTTTTGTCCCATCAACCCTGAAAGCTATCAGTTGTATAGTTGTATTTTAGAAAGAACATTCTGGCTACAAAATGACTAAGATGATTAGATAATGCAGTGGGGCGCCTGGCTGGCTCAGCCAGTAAACCGTGTGACTCTCGATCTCGAGGTCATGAGTTTGAGCTCCACATTTGACATAGAGATTACTTAAAATAAAAAAATTTTAGTAAATAAATAAAACAATGATTAGGTAACACAGGAGAGCGGAAAAAAACAGGGCTTAAGACTTTATTTTAATTGCCTGGGCCATCTAACCTATCTCTCTATATTAGAAGGTACTCAGAATTATTCTGTGACAATTGGATCTTCTTCATTTTACTTGTTTCCTTTAAAAGAGTGAACTTCAAAAATTTATCTTCACTCTACCAGTTATTGGCATTTACGTCACACCTTTAGTGGGAGAGGAAATATCATTAAATATGAACTTATATATTTGATAATAATAGGTCCACAGTCCTCCCTTTACAATTCCAGAAATTCAAAAGCTCCGAAAACTATCAGATTTTGCTTAAGTTTTGCACCAAAACTGATTTGGGGCAATACTAGAACTCACCCAATATGAGACTGTTTATAGTCTTTATCTCATTTTGTATAAATGCTCATATAGTTTGCTAGAGAAATATTAATGTATTTGATAATATGATACTGCCCCTGGTCCCATTGGGTTTTGGTAATGTATCATGTATGTACTTATTACTTTCCTAACATCTGAGCAATTCTGAATTTCCTGATGTTTCTCACTCTAGGGTTTTTCAGATGAATGAATGTGGATCTGTAGTAGGCTTGAAGGGAAAATAGTACAAAGGTCATCTGTATGTATTTTCTGTATTTGTCCTTCACAGTTGGGACAAAATATTAAGGAATTATTTTCGGATTCCTTGACAAAAAAATGAAATGTAGCTTAATTATTATCCTCAAAGATTATTTTATTTGTTTTGAAAACATATCCAGTAATGACCATAAATGATGCGCTTTCCTCACGTAGAAAGTGATGACAGTAACACCTGACCAGGCCTTGCAGCATATAAGCTGGTATGTATTAAAGCTGGATGTTGGTGCCACATAAGGTTTCATATAAAAGAAATTCTTCCAAAGTGAGTATATTCACTTGAATTCTAAAGAGATGCTTAGGTTAGAGCTCCCTCTGTTGACTGAAAACTGACTTAAAATGATTTGGAGGATTTGGTTTACTCCCTAACAGAATCAGAGACATGTTGACATCTGTATTTATTAAACATAATTTTTCTTCCTTACTGCCACCACATCAATGTTTGTTCCTCTGTGACTATAATACACTTGTGTCAGTACAAGTAGAAGAGAGGTTTTACATCAGTAGACTGGATATTTTAACATTAAAATGTGAAAATTGGGAGCATTCCAAGTTCCTTTGTATGTTCCACTTTTTGGTTCTTAGCCAAGGTATTGAACGCTCAAATTGATGCCTAAACTTATGTGTCTGAGGATAGTTTTTTGCATCTGTCATATATATGTTTGGCACTGAGTTTATTCACCTCCTGATATTATATGTAAGACATATGTCTGTGCATGTGTACACTTCTCTCAAGAAAGTCCACAGCCTTCATCATGTTGTGGTCTAGAAAAAAATGAGAACTACTGCAAAGAAATACAAGCTTCTATGGCCCTATGACCATGAATAAGTCTATACAAGGACTTAGTAAATGGTTTTCTGCCCAGTGGAACAGCCAGGAGATAAGAGGTATTCCTAGAACCACTAGTCTGTTGGTCTGAAAGAGGCTCTGGTTTAGGGAGGAAGCTTGCTTTCATTTCCTAGCAAACTTTCTGGACCTCAGAGAAAGAAAAGCTTTGAAGGTTGAGCCTTAGAAAATGATGCCCTACTGTTGTAAGAGCATCCTGGTTGGAGTTCAGCTTCAGTTCTTGACCTAAATTAGTCTGTTCTACCAAACCATCTATTTGATCTCAGCATAGAAAGCATATCAGATAAATTGATGATAAAAGAAAAAAATTGATGAGAAAAGACCTACCCTCAGTGACCTTAGAGTCTTGCTGCAGAGATGAAACATAACAGCTAAAATAAAGAAAAATACATGATGCCAACCACATACCTGGTGAGGGAAGGCATTTTGAGTAGAGGACAAGGGTCAAGAAGTGGAGCAGACACAAGGGGCTATATGAACTGATAAGTGAGTTGAGGAACATCAGGCTTTAGATCAGAGACAGAGAAACTTTTTCTTTGAAGGGCCAGATAGTAAATATTTTAGACTCCGAGGGCCACATACAGTCTCCATTACATACTCTTTTTAACATAGCTCTAAATATATGAAAACCATTCTTAGCTTGTTAGCCTTATAGAACAGGCCTCAAGTAGTAGTTTGCCAACCTGTGGTTTAGACGAGGGTGGGGGTGAGAACAGAAGGAATTTCTAGAGGGTTTGTTGCCGTGCAATGGAATGAAATCTTTGTTTTAGTAAGAAGATGACAGCCAAATGGAAGAAGGATTGAAGGTGTGAAGGGGATGGAAGAGAATTTAGGAATAAATCAATCCAGACCTAACATGATAAGGATTTAGATAGATGGAGCAGTTGTGGTGGGGATAGAGAGGAAGATCAGAGACTAAGGGCCACTCTGTAGGGGCGACTAGCATACCCTGGGGCAGTAGATGAAGGGAAGTAGATAATATGCATATAGGAATCTTGGACCTGGAAGCTGGGAAGCATGGTGGTGATATGGATAACTTGGAGAAGAGCCCGGATGGGGAGTAAAATGATAGTAACTTTTGGAACCTGAATCTGAGCTGTGGGTGAACCTCCTGGAGTAGATACAGATTTTGAAGCTGCCATGGTGAATCAGTCAGTGATGCAAAGTATGCCAGGCCACATGGGGAGCCAAGTGGCCCCCAGGTTTAGTCTTTAATGGTGAGAATAGAACAGTAAGGAGGGGAAAGATGGGCTAGATTGGAGGTAGTGAAGAGGAAATCTGGAATGTTTTCCAAACTAATCTCCCCTCCCCCGGTAATTCATTTATTTGTCCATCTTCATTCCATAAAGGATTTGAAGCAGCTTCCAGAATTCATTATGGAGTACTGTGATTAGTCTAATATTCTATTCAATTCAAGATTCATTCACAAGTCCCTTTTTCTTCAACCCAAGCAAGTAATTGCTGTGATTTGCTGAGTCCTTTTTATGTGCCAGGCTCTGTTAGGCTCTTTAAACATTAGCTCGTTTGCTCCTCGGAAGTTTCATTGTTTCCTTTTTAACACTTTTTTCTTGATTACAACAGTGCATGACATATAGAAGTTATTCAATAAGTATATGACTAAGTATAATACATAATCGTTGAAAAAGCTTCAGAAAACAGAGGCAAAAAAGAAATGATGTAATTCCCAAACTCACATAACACTTGCGCCAGCCTTTGTATGAGGCTTTTCTTTCTAGTCTTGTGTCCTAAAGTCAGTTCTCATAGACAGACATGCTGATCTTAGAACAGGTGCTGGAAGTTGCCCTTTTTTTGAGTGTTTTAAAATTACTAAACCCTGGATATGAGCTTATTGGGCCTTATTTGCCTCTTTCTCCTAAAAGCAGAGGGTACTCTTGTGACTGTGTACCAGTGTACACATCAGCCCTGGTGAGAAGATGCTAATCATCTCCCTCTCTTCCTCGTGCCTCCAGGCCTGCTATGGCATCCTCAAGGTCCCAGAAGGCAGCTGGCTGTGTCGCTCCTGTGTCCTGGGCATTCATCCACAGTGTCTGTTATGTCCAAAGAGAGGTGGGGCCATGAAGACTACCAGGACAGGGACTAAATGGGCTCATGTCAGCTGTGCCCTGTGGATTCCAGAGGTAAGAAATCATCTAGGTCTTTGAGCCCATATGTACTAGGGTGCCCCTATTTCCCACAGCATTCAGACTGACTCGGGCTTCACAGAGATGCTTCATGCCTGCCCATGTTTCTGAGATGATAGTGCCTCCACTGGAGCTCCCTCACATTCTCCTCGGATGCAAGTGAGCACATAAGCCTGTGCTGATTAATTTATAGGTGGTGAGGGATGCCTGGGTGGCTCAGCAGTTAAGTGTCTGCCTTCAGCTCAAAGCGTGATCCTGGAGTCCCAGGATTGAGTTCCACATCGGGCTCCCTGCATGGAGCCTGCTTCTCCCTCTGCCTATGTCTCTGCCTCTCTCTGTCTCTCAGAAAGAAAAAGAAGAAAGAAAGAAAAAGAAAGAAAAGAAAGAGAAGGAAGGAAGAAAGGAGAAAGGAAGGAAGGAAAGGAAGGAAGGAAGGAAAAGAAAGAAAGAGAGAGAGAGAAAGAAAGAAAGAAGAAAGAAAGGAAGAAAGAAAGGAAAGAGAGAAAGAAAGAAAGAAAAGGAAAGAAGAAAAGAGCACCTCTTCATTACCCAGATTGCTGCTACTTTCTAATAATATCATGCCTCTTTGTAAACTGAACTGAAAGGCTTGTCACTGCCTATTTTTCATCCTTGGTTGATTAAATGACAAAACAAGGCATGTGGCACCATCTCTTACATAGAATGGATGCTAGATTTTGTCAATTTTAATTCCTTTCCTTAGTGGCTTTCTTTGGTTCCTAAGTAAAATGTGGGTATCTTGGATTCATTAAGGTAACCATGCCCATCTCTACTCCTGCCCTCTCATTCTGTATATGAATCAGTAATTTTACATTACTAGAAATGATCAAAGATCTGAGCAGTGGCTAGAGATAGGTTTTATTTATTCTTTGTTCCATAGTAACCATAAGAGACGTGGTTCACCTCATCATTTTGATGTCCTGAGCTTCGTGTAATATCATTTTTGGTTTGCAAGAGGTACTTCTAGAATGCCTTGGTGCCTCTGCTTTATGGTGATGTTTTATTTGTAGGTCAGCATTGCTTGTCCTGAGAGGATGGAACCAATCACAAAGGTCTCCCACATCCCGCCCAGTCGATGGGCCTTAGTCTGCAACCTGTGCAAGCTGAAGACAGGAGCCTGTATTCAGGTAAGTCCCCAAAAGAAATAGTGAAGTGGGCTACCACTGAATTAGCCAGCCTCAACTTCCCAGTGAGAGCAGCCTCTTAGCTGCAAGTTTACTCGGGAGGCCTCCCACTCACTCCTAGGGCTCTGCCATTGTACAGACCTTTCTGGAGCCATTTTTTTTAGACATTGCCTCTACACACTTCAGTGTACTCTTTTCATCCATAGTGGTAGTTAATTTTCATCCTTTGCTGTCAGATCTCTGATGAATTAGGTAAGTTCTGAAGCTAGATGATACCATCCTGGGTGGAAACAAGCCATAACTCTAAAACAACCAGGCCCATCTTCCTGTGCATCTCACCCACTAACTATGGATGGACTCAGGTTCCAAGATGATTCAACCAGTGACTGTTGCTAGACTAAGTACGACTCATTTTTTGGTAGGGAAAGCTGCATCTAAATGTATAAATTCTGGTAGATAGGTTTGAAAGTCATTCTCACAGACACACATTTCTCATATATGGAGTACAAGTAAAGTTTTCTGAGACGTCTGGGATACAAGAATTCAGCTGAATGAAGTAGAAGTAGTAGCTGGTGCACCCAACAGCAATAATTGGGGGATGGCGGATGAGACTGGGAGAGGCCATTTACCTCCGACAAAGGCAGAAGGGTTGACCCTTCTACTCCCCAGGCCTCCTGCAAAGGAGCTGCAGGTTGGTTAAAATTAGATTTGCCTGCTGAGTTCCTTAATAGAAAAGGAGCCATATACGATGTCATCACTTAGGGACAACGGCTCTAGGTGTTTCATGAGATTTCTTGCTGTCTGGCTTATCTTGTAGATTTCTTGCTGTAGACCAAGTAGATCAGCTACTCCTTGAAGTAAACCTGGTTCTTTTACTGAGAAATGGTATTTAAAGAACATAATCTGGGGCAGCCTGGGTGGCTCAGCGGTTTAGCGCCACCTTCAGCCCTGGGTGTGATCCTGGGGACCCAGGATTGAGTCCCACGTCGGGCTCCCTGCATGGAGCCTGCTTCTCCCTCTCCCTCTTCCTCTGCCTGTGTGTGTGTGTGTGTGTGTGTGTCTCTCTCTCTCTCTCTCTGTCTCTCATGAATAAATAAATAAAATCTTTTTTAAAAAGTATTAAAAAATGAACATAACCTGAACCCCAAAGGCCCTTTCAATTTTTAAAATTCATTTTTTACATCTAATAGAATTGGATACTTTGTCCTGCCTTTTTTTAAACTTTTTTTTTCTGCTGATATTATTTAACTATAGCAGTTATAAAGGAAAACAATTTAAGGGAACACTAATCCCACTGGATTGCCTAATTAGGTTTTCCTAAGTTCTATCCTGGTTGCTCCTCAGATGTGAGCCCTTGGGAGGCCAAAGTTGTGCATCATTCTTCCGTGGATTTCCCCTTAGCACAAAGGGGAGTGTGTGCCCATTGTCAGTGCTCAATTAGTGTTTATTGAATAAATATATCCATGTTTAATTATGTCATAAATTTGTTATAATATTCATTCTCCCCACTAAAAAATAAAATAGTTTCCATGTTTTTATAATTATTAGTCATTTAAGAAAATTTTAAGTAATCTCTTCACGCAGCGTGGGACTCAAACTCAGAACCCCAAGATCAAGAGTCCTATGCTCCACTGACTGAGCCAGCCAGGTGTCCCATTATTAGCCATTTTATAATAGCACATTGAACTTATATGCATTAGTTAACTTATTTTCATTATTGTCGTGCCTACATTTTTCTCCCTATCTTTCCTGTTTTAAAGGATGATTTTTTTAGAATTGTTAGTAATTGGCAGCATGACTGCTATGAGAGAAAACACTGGCCTTGACCTTAGCAGACCCAAGTTTGCATTACAGCCCCATGTTACCACATTCTTCCACACTGTCTGAGTTATTTATCTTAGATTTACCTTCCCTAGTAGATTGTAAGCTCAGACTGTTTCATCCTTAGGTCCCCCACACCCCTGACATGGCAGACAGACAGTAAATATTAGACTGATGGATAGATGAACAGATGGACAGATTAAGCATTCTGGAGTAGGTTTTTCACCTGCCGGGCAATGATTCTTATTTTTATTGCTTAGAGTTTAGAGTCAGCATTTTGTAAAGATCTTACCAAATTAAGACTCTTAAATTTTTTATTATAAGGAATTACATTTATTCAACAAATATTTGAGTACCTAATTGTGTGCCAGGCGCTGTTCTAGGCACTAGAGATTTATCAGTGAACCAACAAAGAACCTTGCGCCTTGCAACTTAGGTTTGAGTTGAGAGAAATAGAGAATAAGGAACAGTGCATGAGAAAATAGGAAGTGCTATAGAAAGGAAAAAGTGGAGCACACTAAGAAGTTGGGGAGAGTGTGGGCAGTGGGCATGCATTACAGGTTTAAATAGACTGATCAGAGTAGGACCTGCCGTAGAGATGACATTTGAGAAAAGACTTGAAGATGAGAGAAAACAATGCAGATATTTCAGGTAAAAATATTCCCAGCAAGGGAGGCCTCTGCTCCCCAGAAGGGACGCAGGGGGAGGGGGGGATGCCGGCTTGCTCTCAGGGGTGGAGGGGGAGGGAGGAGGGAAGAGGGAAGGGAAACCGGCCCCTGCGGCCCCGCCTCCCCCGCCCCGACCGCCCCCCCCCCCAAAAAAAATATTCCCAGCTGAGGGATTAGCCAATGATAGGAGTGTGTCTGGCCTGTTTGAGTGACAGGAAGGAGGCCAATGAGGCTAGAATGGAGTGGGTAAGAAGAGAATATCAGAGAGATCATACGGGAACTTGGCTGTTTACAGAAGAAATTGGCAGGTTTTTTTTCTGTAAACAGAGTAAGTATTTTAGGCTTTACGGGTTATACAGCCTGTGATACAACTATTCAACTCTACCTTGAACATGAAGACAGCTATAGACCGTACTTAAGCGAATGAACGTGGCTGTATTCCAGTAAAACCTATGGTGGACTGTAAAATTTAAATTTCACATTCACGTGTTATAAAGGATTCTTCTTTTATTTTTTGCATCATTTAAAAATGTAAAAACATCCTTAGCTCCCATTCTTTGCTCTTGGGCCACACAAAAGCAGCTGCTACATTTGGTCTGTGGGCCATAGTTTGCCAGCCCCTGGTGTAGGGCTTCGAGGGCACTTATGAGATCTTTTGTTTTTACTCTCAGTTTAAGGGTGAGCAGTTGGCAGGCTTTGAGTAGGCAAGTGATATGATTTGACTTGTGTTTTTAAAGGATCACTCTATAGAATGATATGATGTCTAATATTTACTTCAAAATAACCTGGGGGGCAGGGTACTATGGGGGTTAAAGATAAAACAAGATTGGTCATACATTAATTACTGTTGAAGCTGGCCGATGGGTATATGGAGGTCATTATTATTCTCTGTGCTGTTATATAGGTTTTTAAATTTCCATGGTAAAAGGTTAAAAACAAAAATAGGCTCTGACTCCTATATTTAGAATAGACTGGGGAAGGAAGATTGGAAATAGGAAAGCAGTTTAGAAGGCTATTCTAATAATCCTTGAGAGATGGTGGTGGCTATGACTGGAGTAGTCACCCTGGAGGTAATGAAAAGTGACTAGATTCTGGATGAATGTTGAAGGTAGAACCAACAGAATTGACTGTGAATCAGATATGAAGTGTGGGAGAAAGATAGGAGTTGGGGATACCTTCAGGTTTGGGGCCCAAATCGTGGGAAAGATGAAGTTGCCATAAACCAAAGAGAAATCTGCAGGAGAACAGATTTGGAGGAAGAGATGATGAGTTCAGGTTTAGACACAAGTTTGAGATATCTATTCGACATCCTAGTGGAAATGTCCAACTGGAAGTTTTCCATGTGAGTTTGGAGTTTGGGAAAAATACTGGACTGCAAACATGCATTTGGGAGACATTGGCCTAGAGATGGCTTTAGCCTGGACTGGGTAAGATCACCAAGTGAGTGAGTGAGTGTAGATAGAACAGTACCAAGCACTAGTCCTGGAAGCGTTCCAGAATGAAAAAGTCCAGTAGAGTAAGAAGTGGCAGAGACTGGGAAGAAGCCAGCAGGGAGACAGGAGGAAAATGGACAGCAGGTCCATTCAGATGGACCCCTGAATTTAGCAGTGTGATTATTGGTAATTGGAAGGAACCGTTTAGGGGCAGCAGCAATGGCAAAAGCTACATTTGCTGAGGGTCAGGGCAACGAGAGGGAGTAGGAACAGTTCAAAAAGGTGAGGTAAAGAGGTCTTTTCCTTAAGATGGTAGAAATACCAAGTATATGTATGTATACTTGTTAACACAGAGAGCATTGCAGTAATGCATGAAAGGGAGTGATCTAGTGGAGAGGAAAAACTGCTTAAGGTGAGGTTTTCCATAGGTGAGAGAGGGTGGGGTAAAGTGCACGATGAAGGGGTGGTCTTGAGCAGGAGCATGATAGTTCTTCCCTGGTAACAGCCTTGAAGGCAGAATATAGGTTCAGTATTAAGTATGCATGCTGATGGGAACCTGCGGACGTACTCTTTTGATGGTTTTAATTTCCTCAATGAGGTAGGAAGCAGGATCATCAGCTGAGAGTGAGGCCCAGGGGTTTGAGGAGAGGTGTGAAATCATTTTATGGTTTGGGGAAGTGCAGTGTGAGTGCTAGACTGTATTAAAGACCCTCCCCCTGGAGTGAGGGGGAATGAACTTCAGGTGACCTTCTAAAATGTGTAATCTTTTCCCACCTACATTCTACTTATACGTATAGAGTGGTGTGGTGTTTGTTTTCCATGGTTGATACCTAGTTTTCCTGTGGGTAAACAGACCAAAACCTTTTTCTTCCTTTTAAACCACCACTAAGTAAAGTTAATTCCAAACTCATTAGTAATTTAACATCTTGCTCCCTGTATGTGAATCAAAAATATAGTAAACAAATACAGTAATTCAGTAGGGGTCAATTAGCATCATTGTTCTTGGGAGGTTTATTTTAAGCCTTTGTGATTAGTAACATATTTGGGGTATTTTGTTTTATTTTAACTCTTTATGGATTTTTTAACTAGCTGTGAATCATGTTTATTCTTCCTGTTTCCCAGAAGTGGGAACACATGTATCTGTCCTCTTTTGATTTGGGAACACTCACTGGGGAAGGATAGAATCCAGCACTGGTGGGTTTGGGGTCTAAACTAGCCAATGTCTACAGCTTCCATATCTGGGAGCTAGAAACTTTCTCCTGAACATGAAGTATTTCTGATAATCCTGAACCAGATCATAAAGACTAGGTTCAAATGAGATACCCCAGACAGCTCTGGATTTTGCCTAGACCTTGGCCGTAGTCCCTCTAACTGCCAGCTTTCCAGAATTCCTGTAGGATCCTTATATGTCTTCTGCTCAAGCCCCATTCAACCTAGATCCACATGTTTTCAGTTTTCTCTGAGAAGAAAGAAAGAACAGTGGTTAAGAATATGACATTTGGGGTGCTGGCTCAGTTGGAAGAACATACAACTCTTCGTCTCAGGGTCATGAGTTCAAGCCCCACGTTGGGTGGAAAGATTGATTGAATACATAAATAAATATACATATACACACACTTACTTTAAAAAAAAAGAATATGACCTTTGGAGCCAGATTCCTGGGGTTCAAATTCTGGTTCCACCTCCTTGCTTCGTACACCATCTTAAGGAAGATACCTACCATATCTGTGCCTTCGTTTCCATATCTCTAAATGGAAATGATAATAATACCTATTTAATAAAGAGCTTAGTACAGTGCTTAACATTTAGTAAATACTCAGTTGTAATAGTAGTTGTACTTGTTTTTAATTATTCATATTATTATTCCTAGGAGTTGTTCAGACTTTGCTGATGGAAAGCACTCATGCAGCCAAACTGAGTAGAATCATGAAACATTTGGTACTAGATAAGTGTCTCTTTTGACAGTAGATGGATGTGGTCATGTTTGAAATCACATGCAAATGGATCGAATTCAGAATAAATCAGTGCGCTGCCATGAGTTTATTGTTAGGCTAATATGAGTTTGATTATGAGGAAAGTGAACTTTTTAAAAAACAAGTAAAAATCTTCAACAAGTGGGGAAATGCAAGTATGCCTACTCAATGACTATAGTTAGTATTTTTTTCATATATTCCAAATTTTGTCAGTACAAATTGTTCTGGTTCTAAGGCATTTCCGGTCCCTGCCTTCAGGAGTTTATAGTCTATTAAGGGAGGCCGAATATAAATGGGAAAAGTTAGGGATGCCTGGGTGGCTCAGTGGCTGAGAGTCTGCCTTCGGCTCAGGGCATGATCCTGGATTCTGGGATCAAGTCCCACATCGGGCTCCCTGTAGGGAGCCTGCTTCTCCCTCTGTCTATGTCTCTGCCTCTCTCTGTCTCTCATGAATAAATAAATAAAATCTTTAAAAGAAACAAACATGGGAAAAGTTAAATAACACTAAAGTGACATCTGCCCTCAGACTTGCAGACTCTTAGGGATGAGAGGTCAGGAGGGCTGGTGGACACTGTTGGTGCCAGAGTTTAAGTATACAATGGCTGGAGTAAGTTTTATAGGCTGGCTTGAACCATTAATGACATTGTTTCAGTGAGAGTTTTGAGAAAATTGCTGTGATACTACCCAGTTGTCTGTTCACAGATCATTTGGGATTAAAGACAACCAAACGGACACTGTCCTGCAGCAGCATGGGAACTCCTGAGTACATATGCACCAGGCCCTTAGTGTTCCAGGCAGGTGTCATCCCCTTTTGAGAAGGACACATGGTTTTCTTTTTGGGGGGTGACGAAATATCTCTTAACTCATTTCTTTTTCGTTAAGATTTATTTATTCATGAGAGACACACAGAGAGAGAGGCAGAGACACAGGCAGAGGGAGAAGCAGGCTCCCTGAGGGGAGCCTAATGCGGGACTCAATCCTGGATCCCGGGATCACACCCTGACCTGAAGGCAGATGCTCATCCATTAAGCCACCCAGGCATCTCATCTCGTAACTCATTTATTTTCTATAATTTCTGAAGAATACATAGAAAATTATTCCTCCTCCCCCACTTTAAAAATAAATAAACCACAGTGAAATACCACTTCATCCTCACTAGGGTGATAATCATCAGTAAGGCAGACAATAACAATTATTGGCAAGAATGTGGAGCAATTGGAAACCCTGTGTTTTGCTGGTGGAAATATAAAACATGCAGCCACTGTGGAAAACAGTTTGTCAGTTCCTCGAAAAGTTAGATGTAGAATCACCATATGACCCAGCAATTCCACTTCAAAGTATATACCTGCAGTCTGAGAGGTGTCCAGGACCACCCTCAGGTTCAGTAATTCACAAGAAGGACTCACAGAACTCAGGAAAGCCATTGTACTTGTGGTTATGGTTTATTACAGTAAAAGGATGCAGATTAAAAAAAAGCAAAGGGAAGAGGTGCATGGGGCAGGGTCCAAGAGAGACCAGGCGTGGAGCTTCCAGTTGTCCTCCCCAAGTGGAGTCTTAGGGACAGATTTGATTTCTCTACTAATGATGTGTCATAATACACAGTATTGCCAACCAGGGAAGCTCGCCCAGGTCTTAGCGTTCAGAGATTTTATCAGGAGTTGGTGATGTAGACACAGTTGACCACCTGCATGGCTGACCTTAGTCTCCAGTTCCTCCAGAGATCACGCTGATGCCAGTGGCCCAAAGCCTCCACCATACATCAGGTAGCATAGACTACCTGACATGGCCCAACGATCCCAGATAAACAGGCACCGTCTTCTCAAGACATTCCAAAGGCTTAGAGGTTATCTTAGGAGCTGGGGGCACAGGGCCAAACCTTTCTTTGGGCAAGGTTAATCCTTTAATGCACCTTACCAAGAAGAAATGAAAACATGTCCACACAAAAACTTACACAGTGCTCACAGCATTATTTCATAACACCCAAAAAGTGAAAACAACCCAAATGCCCATCAAGTGATGAATGGATAAACAAATGTGGTATGTCCATACAATGGAATATTGTTTAGCCACATTTTTAGAAGAATGAAATTCTGAAACATGCTATAACATGGATGGACCTTAAGAACATGCTAAGTGAAAAGAAAAAGATGAAAATGCCACATGTTGTATGATTCCTCCTATATGAAATGTCCAGAATAAGCATATCTACAGAAACACAAAGTTGGGGATGCCTGGGTGGCTCAGTGGTTGAGCGTCTGCCTTTGGCTCAGGTCATGATCCTGGGGTCCTGGGATCGAGTCCTGCATCAGGCTCCCCATGGGAAGCCTGCCTCTCCCTCTGCCTATGTCTCTGCCTCTCTCTGTGTGTCTTTCATGAATAAAAAAATAAAATCTTTTTAAAATATTTTAAAGAAACACCAAGTTAGATTAGTGGTTACTTGGAGCTGGGATTAGAAACAGGAAGTGACTACAAGGAGGCATGAGATTTCTTTTTTGGGGGGTGATGAAATACCGGAATTATGTAGTGGTGATGGTTGCACACTATGTAAATATACTAAAATCATCGAAATGTATACTTAAAATTGGTGACTTTTATGGCACATAAACTCTATCTCAATAAAGCTGGTTTTTTTTAAGATTTTATTTTATTTATTCATGAGAGACACAGAGAGGGAGGCAGAGACACAGGCAGAGGGAGAAGCAGGCTCCATGCAGGGAGCCCGATGTGGGACTCCAGAATCACACCCTGGGCCAAAGGCAAGCGCTCAACCACTGAGCTACCTAAGCATCCCAAAACTGTTATTTTAAGGAGCATAATAATACCTCCTCTGTCACTTTAAGTGGTTACAGTAGAAACAAATGAGATATATATAAAGGCACTTTGTTTAATAGAATGTTCCAAGTATATGTTTTTGGAAAAAGCAAATAGATATTTGATTGGCACCAAAACTGGATTGGCATTTCTCCTTTACCACCAAGATCTATAGATCTTCAGCTGTAAATATCATAGAATGACCTTTTTTTGCGACTAGATGGATTTTATGGCAGAGTTTCCTAGGGGCATTCCATTTTTCATCTAAGTACCCAATACTTATTCATGTATTGTCTTTTATTTTTAGTAATTTATAGTTATGTCTCTACAGATGGCTATAAATCTGACCTGAGAGAGAGGGTCTATTTTTAGCTTCCTGTCAGTAGTAGTTTTATGTCACACATTCATCCTCTTGAATAGGAAACAGTCCTTTTGCTTTCTTTTCCCATATTTTTATCAGCTACTAAACAGTGAAAGAGTACTATGCCCAACACTTTTAATCTTTTGCTTAAAACAAATGCCTTTTGGGCATCCCCGGTGGCTCAGTGGTTTAGCGCCGCCTTTGGGCCAGAGCGTGATCCTGGAGACTCAGAATCGAGTCCCACGTCGGGCTCCCTACATGGAGCTTGCTTCTCCCTCTGCAAGAAAAATTGGGATGACTGGGATGCTCAGTGGTTGAGCACTTGCCTTCGCCCAGGGTCTCTGCCCTCCCCCCTCTCTCATGAATAAATAAATAAAATATTTTTTAAAAATGCCTTTTGCTATGTGTTCTCTAAATGACTGGCTAATTTCTTAGCCAAGTGATTAACAGAAGGTGCCCAAATAAAAGGACATTTTTGGCTTTCATCATGGACGTTTTAAGAATATGGATTTCGGCGTAACGTAACAAACTTTTCCATAAAAGCTGTCCAAAGGTGAGGTGGGCTGTCTCAGGAATGTTTAAGTGGTTAGATTACCACTTACTTGAAAAGTGGAAGGAAGGGTGCATGGGTGGCTCAGTCGGTTAAGTGTCTGCCTTCGGCTCAGGTCAAGGTTGCAGGAAGTCCTGGGATCGAGCACCACACCAGGCTCCCTGGTCAGTGAGGAGTCTGCTTCTCCTTCTGCTTTCACCACCACCACTTTTGCTTGCACACATGGGCGCGCGTGCACGTGCTCGCTCGCTCGCTCTCTCTCTCAAATAAATAAATAAATAAATAAATAAATAAATAAATAAAATCTTTGGAAGAAAAAAGAAAAGTGAGAAAGGAGTTGGGAGGGGGCAGGGCAGTGAAGGTAGAACATCAGGTACTCTAAAGGGAAGCACAAATAGTAATAAATGTGCTGGATAAGATGATCTTAGAATTAAATTTCATCTCTGGAATTCTTTATCCTATAAAATTAGCTTAAATGGAATCTGTCCCCATTGAAGCTTTGATGGTTGCCAGTTTTATCTTAGGTGTTGAATTTCTCAATCTATTACAAAGGAGACCTGTCAGGGTTTGCATCTTTTTAGTCTTTATTCAAACCCAAGGTCATTCCTTATTTGTAGTTATCAAAAACCCAACATATAGGTAATTGAGCAGTCTGCCATCCAGATGCAGGCTTCCAAAAGAGCTGAGACTTGGCTTTCACCACAGGAATTCCCCCTATTTTTAGAAATAAATGTTCCATCGCTTTCTCTCCTTCCTCTGTATAAACATATACATGCACCCATGCATTTAAAATCTGGAAGGAAAGCTGTAGCATCGCAAGCATAACAAATGGTAATTGAGACCAGTCGACGCACAGGAGGACAGCAATCCTGGGCCCGGTTCTTCCTACTCTGCTGCCCTGTAAATGAATCCTCAGCACGTGCTACTTAACAAATGTGTTGCATCTATGAACAGAATATTATAAGCTTAATCTCAGATTGTCTGTAGCCTTAATTTCCCATAGAACTTTCTGCAGTGTAGATTTAAGTAGATTTAAAGTGTTGTGTAGGGGATCCCTGGGTGGCACAGCGGTTCGGTGCCTGCCTTTGGCCCAAGGTGTGATCCTGGAGACCCGGGATCGAATCCCACATCGGGCTCCCGGTGCATGGAGCCTGCTTCTCCCTCTGCCTGTCTCTGCCTCTCTCTCTCTCTCTCTCTGTGACTATCATAAAAAAAAATTTTTTTTTAAATAAAGTGTTGTGTAGATTTAAGCTGTTGAAATGTGGCTAGTATGACTGAGGACTTGAATTTTTAATTATATATAACTTTAATTGATTTAAGTTTAAATTGCTACTTGTGGCTAGTTGGCTACCATGTTGGACAGCATGGCTCTATAAGAATAATTTCAAGAAGTTAGGTTACCTAGATAATTGGAGATCCTGTGGCCTTTTTAGAACCACTAGATGCTCTGGCAATAATATTGACTTTGTTGGGTTTTTTGTTTATTTAGAAGCGTTTTTTTAAAAAGCATTTCTTGAGCATCTGCTTATTCAAAAGTTGATGCCAATGCAAATTTGAATGACACAGCTTCTGTCTTTAAGAGCTCTAGCCAGGGATTTGACATTTACTATACTGTTAAGTACAGTGTGAAAAGTACCACTATAGAAGCATATAATAAGGTGATGTGGGGGACACAAGGTATAGCATGCCTCTTCACAAAGGTCAGGAAAGATTTCTCAGAAAAACTGAATGCTTGAGCTAAAATCTTAAAGAAGAGTTTGAAATATATATATTTTTTTGCCTCTGTTCTTTCTGTGTTCTATACATACAGATTTCTGGGTTATTTGTAAAGTATCTGTTGTCATTTTAGGGCCAGTTTTCTCCCTGGCTTTCCTTTGTTTCCTGTGACCTCTCAATTTAAGCCCAGGGATATAAGGTTTCCCTCCCCCCCCCCCAGCCCTGCTGCCTTTAACACCTCTTTTCTTCCTACAGTGCTCTGTGAAAAGCTGCATCACTGCCTTCCATGTCACCTGTGCCTTTGAGCACAGCCTAGAGATGAAGACCATCCTAGATGAGGGAGATGAAGTGAAGTTCAAGTCATACTGCCTCAAGCACAGCCAAAATAGGCAGAAACTCGGGGAGGCTGAGTACCCCCTACACAGGGCCGCAGAGCAGAGTCAGGCCAAAAATGAGAAAACCAGCCTGCGGGCACAGAAGCTTCGGGAACTGGAGGAGGAGTTCTATTCCCTGGTCCGTGTTGAAGATGTGGCTGCAGAGCTGGGGCTGCCAACACTAGCCGTGGACTTTATCTATAACTACTGGAAACTGAAGCGGAAAAGTAACTTCAACAAGCCATTATTTCCTCCAAAGCAGGATGAAGAAAATGGCCTGGTGCAGCCAAAAGAAGAGAGTATTCACACTCGCATGAGAATGTTTATGCATCTACGGCAAGACCTAGAGAGGGTAAGGTGATCAGCTCTGGCTACTGTTTAGGTCTAGGTCTGCATAAAAATGGAGGCCCTGCTTCCAGTTTGTCATTTTCTAAAGGTCAGCTCATTTATACTGTGGGCTTCTGTGTCCTTGCTTATCTTCTGATTACACCATGGCCCCAAACGTTAGACTCTGTTTACATTTTTGGCAGGCACTTTCTGTCTTTTTTTTAAAGATTTTATTTATTTATTCATGAGAGACACAGAAAGAGAGAGGCAGAGACACAGGCAGAGGGAAAAGCAGGCTTCATGCAGGAAACCTGATGTGGGACTCGATCCTGGAACTCTGGGATCACATCCCGAGCTGAAGGCAGACGCCCAACCGCTGAGCCACCCAGGCAAACTTTGGCAGGCACTTTCAAGGGACTTGGAGGGCCCTCGTTTATATGCTATATGAGTCTTAAATCTGAAAGAAATTTTCATTTGGCTTACTTTTTATTCACCATTGAACCTAAATTGGATCAGCTATATTTTACTGACACATAAGACTATGGGCTGAAGAAAGAATGAATTTCGTTGAGGAAAGAACTAGATCAGAGTTTCTTAAACTTGGCACTGCTGACATTCTGGCTGGATAGTTCTTTGTTGTAGGGGACTGTCCTTTGTTGTGGTGGATACTGTTAGATGCTTAGCAGCATCCCTGGCCTCTACCCAATAGCAAATACCCCCACACACACATACAACATACCCACTGTGACAACCAAAAATGGTTCCACATTACCAAATGCCTCCTGGGAGGTCAAAATCGCCTCTGGTTAAGAGACTCTACACCAGATAAATCTGTTTAACTCACTTATTTAAAGATAAGTTAGGCCCTGTGTTTACCCTAGAGAATTTTATAATCAAGTATAATTATAGAGATGGCTTGTTTTTCTCTCTGCTACCAGAATTTGGAAGGGAATAGATTTGGCTCACTTTGTAAAATTTAACTCACACATCTATAGCACTTACTATGTGGCAACACTGTTCTAAGCATTTCATAAATATTCACTCATTTAATCCTAACATGCCTGTGAAGAAAGTACTATTGTTTAGCCCTTTTTACAGAGCAATAAACTGGGGCACAGAAAGGTGGGGTGATTTGTCTAGGTGGGATGGGGAGTATGGGAGCATGAGGATTGTACCCTTGTGGCTGAAATTTGGCCAAGCTAGAGATGTAAACAAAAAAACCACTTTCAGTCTTTCCAGCAGACCTTTATCCTGCTGGTCCAGTACTCATTAGAAAATTGTACTGGGGGGATCCCTGGGTGGCTCAGCGGTTTAGCACCTGCCTTTGGCCCAGGGCGCAATCCTGGAGTCCCGGGATCGAGTCCCACATCAGGCTCCCTGCATGGAGCCTGCTTCTCCCTCTGCCTGTGTCTCCGCCTCTCTCTCTCTCTCTCTCTCTCTCTCTCTCTCTGTACTCTCATGAATAAATAAATAAAATCTTTAAAATAAAAAAAAGAAAATTGTACTGGATCCAGCATCCCCATTGTTTTATACAGGGATCTAAAGGGAAGGCCACAGTGTTAAACCATCACTCGGTCTTCCTCAGTTGGCTGTGCAGATAAACATTGAGTGCATCACACTGCAGGGAGAGTAGGTTTCAGGGAGTGGCTTAGGAGTGTTTTGCTTGTGCTGCTGATTGATATGGGAACCATGATCCCACGACTGATCGTGCTACATGAATTCCTTTACAGTGGCTCTGTCTTTTGTGTTCTGTCTTCTCTCTTCAGCCACCCCTGTACCTCACTTAATATTAGTTGTCTTAATTTTAGCTAAAAATTTTCAATTGTCAGGTTTCTGTAACATGGCAAAAATCTCTATTTGCTGTATGTTGGGCTTTCAGGTCCGAAATCTGTGTTACATGATAAGCAGACGAGAGAAACTGAAATTATCACAAAACAAACTACAGGAACAGATCTTCGGTTTGCAAGTCCAGCTTGCTAACCAGGAAATGGCTGCAGGTAACTTTATATTAAAGATGTCCTAATATAGACTCTAGTTATATCCTATTTTAACAATTTTAATTTTATGTCAGTTGTTTTACTTAAAAATCTTGTAACATTCTTGTCAAATATCTCATTTGCTCTAGTCCAACCCTGATACAACATGGCCCATTTCAGTGTTGACTCATGAGGCAAGAAATCCCAAGGTAGAGTTGGGGGACTTGCAGGTGTAGGGCAGATAATCTAGGTGTCAGACAGATATTAAGGGCCATTAGTGAAAACCATGAAATTATTCCATAATCATCAGATTCATTTAGAAATCAGTAGGATAAGACCTAATCCTAGTTTCCAGAAAGCGTTTAATTCCAAGGTTAAACAAACCCTTAGTCAATAGTTAGGAGATATAGGTTCTGTCTCTTTACTAATATTTGTTGAAGACCTACTGTGGACTAAGAAGTGAGCTAGGAAGTAGAGCAGTCAGCAAGACAAAATCCCTGCCTATAAGGTGTGCTGCCCACTTGGTGAGAGAGACAGGTGAGCATAATTACAGTGCCCTAAACATGGGGAGCTTGGCTGCAATGACAGTCATATTCAGTGATATTTGTAACCTCCCTGTACCTCATTTAACACAGAGGTTGGTGGCAGAGCCTGGGCAACCAGGAGTCACTATGCAGGGTGCGCAGAATCCAGCTCCAGCTAAGGGCCAGCCATAGAGTAAGAGAGACACCCAGAAGTGAGGTGTCAGGTAGGCATCAAAGGCTCTGGGGTGTTTGCAGTTATCAAGGGTCACAGCAGAATGGGATAGCAGGAAGGAGCAGGGCTGCTCAGTCACAAAGGCACCATGACAAACAAGACCAGGAAAACCAAAGGATAGCGAGGAGGGCCCCTGCTTGCCAAGGAGACTGGCCCCAGATGTGGCTTCTGATTGGTGGGAACCAGCCCCATAAATGCTTGTAGTGTCAGTGGGTGGCGGCCCGGGTAGAGATGGGAGCTGTGAGTATTCAACATGTACCCTTAGGGAATGCATGGTGCCCAGGCTCCTACAAGTTGTCCTCTTGTGGGCAAAGGTCAAGTCCCTGTGCAAGAAGAAATTGTTTGGTAGTGCTTTTTAAATTTCAGAGTACTCAAAATAATAGAGAAAGGAAGATCTGTTCTAAATATGATTGTAGGATGATATAACCAGGTAACTGATTGCCAGTACTCCCCAGGCCAACCCCAATAGCAGGCCATGGGCAGGACTGTTGTGATTCTTTTCTGCTGGCCTTGCCACTACAAAACCTTCTCCATACCTCCATGATAGTCATTCACTGTCAGGAAATTATTTTAGGTTAAGGACATAAAACACATGGGAACCACCCACTACCATTCCTACTATTGTCAGGTTAAAACACACATTCACATACTCTTCCTCCAAAACCTATGCTGTGTTCTTGACTTGCTTTGGGAAGGACAGAAGAGATTAGAGGGTAGGATCTGAAATGTCTAAGGCATGTCCTAAGTGCTATACAGTACCCACACGTGCACACACACAGACACACACAGAAGGGGAGACTGTTCTAAGCCATTGCTATTGGCATTCTTTTCAGAAATGGAGGGGGCAGAGATGGGGATATAGGAGGTGGCACACTAGTCTTTGTGACCATTATACAGACTGGGAGAGTATAGGTGAAGAGGCTGAAAGACACATAACAAACTGAGGGGGGCACTTGATGGGATGAGCACTGGGTGTTATTCTGTATGTTGGCAAATTGAACACCAATAAAAAAATTTGGGGATTTAATATAAAAAATTTTTTGGATTTAATATAAAAAAAATACAGTGGCATCATTGAGTTTTCCACCTGTAGTACCCCCCACCCAACCTCTATCTCAGCTCCCTTCAGCTTCTATGCCACCATGATGTACATGCATATCAAAGACAGGGGCTTGTTAGACATTTGGAAGAGCGGGTGTGTGAGCTCACTGTGCCATAATGAGCATGTACACTGTTATTTAAATCGGTTGTTAAGATGAATCTTTCCTTTTGATCACAGGACTTCCTTTGACAAGTGCACTAGAAAACTCATTGTTTAACCCACCACCAAGAATTACCTTAAAGTTAAAAATGCCCAAATCAGCTCCAGAAGACTGCCAAAACAGCTCCACAGAGCCTGATCATGGACCCCCATCTCCTGCCAGCAGCTCCCCTGTTCACGGTGTAAGGAACATGCAGGTGCCTCAGGAGCCACTAGAAATGAGAACGAAATCGTACCCGAGACATTCACTAGAGAGCAAGAGTAACCGTCTGCTGGCCAGTCTCAGCCATCCTCGGAGTGAAACAAAGGATCCCAGTCCTGCATGGAGAACTCCATCTCCGGAGTTCTATCACGGGCAATCACTGGGAAAGCCTCTGGTCCTTCAGGCTGCCCTGCATGGACAGTCTTCCATTGGGAATGGGAAAAGTCAGTCTACCTCCAAGCTTGCCAAATCCAATGGCCTGGAGGGCAACTGGTCTGGAGATGTCACCCAAAAAGACAGCTCAAGTGAGACGTTCTGTGACCAGGAGTCCATACTCAGCTCCCACTTGGCCAGTCAGGGCACCTTTAGAAAATCTACCATGGAACAGTTTAGCAGGTCCTTTAAGGAGACCACCAACAGATGGCCGAGGACCATGGAAGACCTCCAGTGTTATATGAAACCAACCAAGAATATTAACCCCAAGGAGCAGCTCTGGGGCAAGCAGCTTGTCAAGCGGTCTGCAGGGAGAGCTTCATATCAGGAAAATGATGGGTATTGCCCAGATTTGGAGCTGAGTGATTCAGAGGCAGAAAGTGATGGGAATAAAGAGAAAGTTAGGGTAAGAAGAGTTAGCTCTGACAGGGAGAATCCTTCCCATGACTCTCGACGAGATTGTCATGGTAAAAGCAAGACACATCCTGTTTCCCACAGTTCAACGCAAAGGTGATCAGAAACCTCCAAGAATAGCTTAATCTTTGCCTTTGCCCCATACATTGGGGAAAGCCACACACACCAAAAGGATTTCTAGCATATGTTAGGAGGAGTTGTAGTGAAAAGAATAAAATGTTTCCATAGTAAATTGGCTTGCAGTTTTTGAAACCCTTTAAGTCTACTTTTCACAAGCACATTAAAGAATTACAGATTGTCCGAAAGTTTTTTTGCCAGAGGCTGTTGAGAACAGCTAGGCCTAGAGTACTTGCTCAGTAAATACTCTGGGACAGCTCTCCAGTCACATTAACACATTGATGCACATACATATTCAGAGTCCTTATGTCGTTAATAGATATGCAAGAGACCATGATTATCAGACACTAAAACTACTTATCTTTTGAAGCTACAGCATGTGACTCCCAGAGCTCCTGTCTGTAAGGAGTTCCTAACTCCATTGGTATCTGGAAACCCCACTTCAGGGAGAGACCAGAGACCACATCTCAGATACTGTGAGACTCACTACCCTCTTCCTTTGCTCTGCATAAGGTTGAGCTCCTTTCGCAGTATCTTACCTTACCAAGTCAATACTCCTAATGCTTATGAGTGTCCAGGGCCTGTTCCTAGACTTGCTTGTTAGGAACGCACTTGTAACCACTTCACCCATCTAACAAGCATAAAAGGCTAACTTGCGGATAGTGTTTACAGAGGTACAAAAAAAGTACTACTTCTAAGGAAAATGCTCTGATTCTCGCAATTTAAGCATTTGTGAAGGATCCCAGAGCCTTTCCCAAAGTGAGACCAATTCTGGGGGATTTGTACCAGGTCAGGGTTTTTGTGTTATTGTTTTCAAATCAGTTTGACTTAAATAAGTTTGGCTGACAGTTTTTGTATACCTGCTTTAATGTTTATAAAAATTTTTATTGAGGTATAATTAAAATATAGTAAAATGCACAGAGGTTAAGTATTCTTACCTGCTTTAATTTTGAAACAGATTTTTATTGTCAAACAGAATTTGAAAGCATGTGTTTAACACATGGATATAATTTAGCTTTGTACCAACTTTGAATCCAAGGCAATTTCCCAAACAAAAAGGCTGGAGCCATTTTTCAGAAGTTGCTTATACCCTGTTCCCAAACTATCAGCCTTGATTGATTTCTGGGAGGAAGAGAATAATTACATTGGGGGGGGCGGTGGATAAAACATGTCTGCTTCCCATTTAAAGAAGGGGAAAATGTTACAGTTTTTAAAATGTGAAGCCGACTATAGTTCTCTGCTCTCTTTTCTTCTTAGCCTTAAATTAATATTCTCTTCTAGTTTGGGAAAGTGTAGTGGGAAGTTTCAGACAAGAGAGGCCACTTTTAGACTTTTAACATTGCCTACTGGTGAACAAACAGCCCAGTTGCAGTAGGCGTGGGTCAGGCAAGGCAGGCCGGGGCTCTTCCTCTCGCTACCGACAAGGGAAACTCCAGTTTTCCTTTCCCTGCTTTGGTTCCTGTAGCCTTGTTAGTGGGTTCCATGGCTTTTGTTTGTTCTTCCTCTTTGGGAAACTTTGTATTTTGCCTCCCCTTTGGCCCACACCTTGAAAATGTCTCTTTTATTGCCTGTGTATGTGTGTGAACACGCCATCGCATGTGTGGTAGGTGTCCTGTGTTTTGTTCAGATGGAAACGGCTATGGATTATCCAAATGAGGAGAACAGTTTCTCCTGGGGATACACTAGGTTTCTGTGCTTTTTCTCTTGAGTTCTGCCCCAGGGGGAAGTAAATTTGACACCTTGCCAGTAATAAAATTATAATAGAGCTGTGTGATAAAAACTCCTTCTGCACAAGGCCAGTGCCATAGCCTGTGTCCCTTCATGCCTTTCGATTCAGAGTGAGTGGGAGGAAAAGCAAACATTGAAAAAGTGCTTCAGCCAAATTCCATATGTAATGCCATTGGGAGAGTATTGACTAAAGTAATTGCAGTCAGGGAAATATAGTTGTAATATTTTTTACAAGATTTTCCTAAGTAAATGAAGGAGCCTTCAGTTCTGTAAATTGCAATTGCCCCAAAATGTATTTGCTACATTTTGCTGTTGTTTGAAGTATTACCTCTTAACCTTTTGTTAATTTTTTTTTCATTTTGTCTTATATAGTCCAGTTTTCCAAGATAAACTCAGTCCTTTTTCAAATGTCACCTTTTTACCAATACTTTTTCATTAAATTATGAAAACTGCTAACTACTGTCAGTGTGGTAATTTCTTAATTTGGCATATGGGTTTTAGAAAATCTTACATCTGTTCCTTTTATATTTAAAAATCTTACTCATTAAACCACACAGATGGTGGGGGGAAAGGACAGAGCGGGAGGAGGAGGAATTGAAGGTTTAGAGGCACAGATTGATGATTCATGTCAATTACCAGGGACCAAAGAGAATTCTGGGGCCTTGAACTCTACCCCAAAATCATGATTTCATCAGGCTAGTAAGACAAAACCTTAGGATCATCATTTAAAAATCACCATAGAAATGGATCCTATCTAAAGTCACACAGTCCAAAAGGATTAGATCAGGCATCACTTAAATATACACTCTTTACAGAATGCGTTCTATTTGGAGGATGTGAGCATAGTAATGTAATATGGGTTTTGTAGTGTCATGGCGGAGGGACTCTGAGGGCATTATAAACATTTTCATTATGGTTGAGAAATGTACTTACTAAGGGTCATTGGGTAAATCAGTAGTGAAGATAGTTAATAGCTAAGGTGGTTTCCTCCCCCTTCTCCCCGCCCCTCCTCCCCGCCTCTCCTCCTCGTCCTCCTTTTCTCTTTCTCCCTTTCACCCTTCCTCTCATTAATGGCTCTTTTTTAAGTTTTTTTTTTTTTATTTATTCATGAGAGACACAGAGAGACATAGGCAGAGGGAGAAGCAGACTCCCTGTGGGGAGCCCGATGCAGGACTCTATCTCAGCACCCCGGGATCACGCCGTGAGCCGAAGGCAGGTGCTCAACCACTGAGCCACTCAGGGGCCCCAGTGGCTAACTCTTGATTCACTACATTGTTAGGTAAGATGTTGGAGAACCAAAACTACAAGTGTACCCTTTTGTTGTAGCCAAGAAAAGCTGGCTTTATACCAATGTCTATATTGCCAATGGAAGATGAAATCTTTGTGTTGAAGAAACTTTTAAATTCAGAGAATAAACCAGACGACACATAGTCCTGGGTTGTTTTTTTTCCCCCTTCCTGGGCTTTACAATCTTCAGCATGTTTGCTGACCCTTGAGAATTGAGAAAAAGCACTTGACAGGAGTAAAACCTTACCACTGAGCAACTTCCATGTGATATTTTCCAAAAATGTATCTTATTTATGATAAGCATTTATTAGATTTTCACAGCATTAATTCAACTGTTTTTCAGGTTTTATGGAAAGCCACAACCGTGGGTTGATGTTTTTACAAAATAACTTTGGAGTTGATAAAGGCCCGCCCTGAGGCTGTCTCTCCTACGCAGGGCTCTGTAACACTCAGCCCTGTTTAAAGGAGGCTTCTGTGAACTCAGTTAATGTAACCTCGTGGACTGGAACAAACTGTACGGCCGGAAGCTGTGGGGATAGTTGTCCTTGAAGGGAGTGGAGGTGGGGAAGGCTCAAGACCCAGACTGGTGTCCCCTGCCCTGTTCGCCACTGGTGAGTTCTTCCACTTGTAGGTCCCTAAAGAGATCAGTTGTCTAGATAAACGGAGCATTTCTCACCTTGTCAGGGTGGGTTTGGGTGTGAGCATTCCAGCCCTGAGGCCTGCACACCCCAAGCTTCCTTCCCTTCCAGTCCACGCACTGCGCCTCCCGGCCCACCTTGTCAGTGTCATTGCCGCTAGAGGGGATGTCAGGTGATGAATCAGCTGGAAAGGCACCGCTGGACTGACTAAGCTGTGCTCCGTACAGCCAAGTTACCTGAGTGCGGAAACCATTTGCAGAACCACCTTTCAGCCCACATTACTTTACCTTCCAAAGTCTTGCCATGCGGTAATGAAGCCGCTTCCATAGATCACACCGGGAAACGGGTCTTGTTATTTTATAGTCCTTTCTCACATGATGAAAAAACTTCAAGCTAAGAATTGCTGACATTTTGAAAATGAATAACCTCATCGAATTAATCACGTCAGCTTCAAGAAAGACACTTCGGAAGGGACAGTTAGCATTTCAAACCTTTTGGCTGCTTAGGGGAGAACATGTTAGGTACTTAGTCCTGCTCCAGATAGGCCTGGCACGTGTACCAGAGTTCTGGGGACAGACTTCTTTCCACTCTAACTCTCCCTTCTTGACTCTCTAAGACAGGATATCTGGGTAACTCTGCCCCCTCCTTCCTCCAGCCCTGCAGACTGGTGGCCATAGAGGGTAAAACCAGTGGTGTTCACAATGCTCTTGGCTGTCTGCAGTCCTGTAGCCACTTGCCAGTTTTTCCTGTCATATTTTCCCACAGGGATAACCATGAGCAAGACCAAACAGGGCCACCTACATCTCAGGGGCAGACTTTGTGCCAATGTCCCTGTCCCCCCGCCCTCCAAGATGGACTGGGAAGTACACTGGCAAAGACCAGGCTAAAAGACAGTTTTAACACAACTACTTAGATCCCTTAGGGAAGCCAACCGAGACCAATACCCTTAGGACAGTCCAGGAAACTTTTGGGGGGCCAGTCAAGCCTTCAAATAATAAGAATGGCAATATTCATTGAGCCCTTCCTCTGTGTCAGGCCCTCTGCTGATTAAGCCTTTTACATGAACATGAACAACCTTTTATTTAGTTCTCATGACAACCATATGAAAGTGATACTACTAGCTCTATTTGATGCATTTCAAAACAGGTCAGGTGGTTAAGACCGTTACTCAAGGTTCCACAGCTAGTAAATAGCAGGATTGAGATGAAAACCTGTGAGGTCACCTCTACAGCTCATACTCTTGGTCACTTTGCTGGACTCTGTGCCCCAAGCCCCTTCTCTAAGAGTTCCTGCTCAGCTTCTCCCTGAAGAAAGCAACCCGAGTTAGGGTTTAATCCCATGAGTCCTGTACCACTGATCCCTGCCATCCTGGACAAAGATGACTGGACCAGAATTAGTCATCTGACACAGAAGCAAATGGTTCAGAGGTTCATGTCCAGAGACCAAGATAATTCACACACATCCGGACAGGACAGGTCTCACGGTAGAGCTAGGACCTGGTCTGCATGGCTGTTCTAGCCTGTAACTAAATGTGGTAGGCTAAACAATGGCTCCCCAACGATGCCCACAGCTGCATCCCTAAAACCTGCTGCTGTGTTACTTTGCATGGTAAAAGGAACTTTGCAGATATAATAAAGGTAAAGGAACTGAGATGGAGAGATTGTCCTTGATGATCCAAATGGGACCAACCAGTATCATCACAAGGGTAATTATAAGAGGGAGGCAGCAGGATCAGCAGTAGTAGGGGATGTGACAGTGGAAGCAAGCGGTTGCGGTGATGCTGAGAAAGGCCATGAGACAAAGAACACAGGTGGCCCCTAGAAACTAAGAAAGGAAAGGAATCCCCTCCTAAGGTCTCCAGAAAGAACCTAGCCCTGCCTACGCCATGATTATAGACTTCTGACGAACAGAGCTATAAGAGTATAAATCTGTGTTGCTTTAACCCACCAAATTTAATTTGTGACAGTAGAAATAAACAAATACACTAGGAATAGAGCAAGTGCTCCTCACTCAGAGGAGCATCTCTCTTTCCCAAAGGGCCCACCTGGGCTATGGCTGACCATTCTAGGTTGCTCCTATGCTTTCTTTCCTAGTTGAAACGTTTTCTGGGGGCACCTGGGTGGCTCAGTTGGTTAAGCCTCTGCCTTCGGCTCAGGTCATGATCCAGGGGTCCTGGGATCGAGTCCCACGTCGGGGTCCCTGCTTAGCGGGGGACCTGCTTCTCCCTCTGCCTTTCCCCCTGCTCATTCTCTCTCTCTCTCTCTCTCTCTCTCTCTCAAATAAATAAAAAATTTTAAAAATAATATGTTAAAAAAGAGATGCTTTCTGAAAATGGAAAATAAGTGGGTTTTTTCTACCAATAAGATCCTCCCCTGTAGAAATTAGTTTTATATTCTCTGCCTCCCCATAATTTTTCCAGGGGAGCCCTTTGTACTTCTCAGGTAGCCTTGAGGTAATCTTCCATGGGCCTGATTGATCCACTGTGGCTGAATCTGGCACTGCCTGAGTAGCTGCCATAGGTTTGACTGTCCCTGTTGTCTGAAAAGCTGTTGTGAGGAAGTGGAAATCTCTGAATGTCACCCTGGGGGGGAAGTGATAGAAGGCAGGTGGGGCTCATCATGAGGAATGATGCTCTAATTATCAGAACTTCCTAGAAGGAAGTGGGTAGCTTGGAGAGTTAGAGAGTTCTTGAAGATCCCAGACCCCTGAGCAGAGCTTGGGGATTAAAGAATGAAACTCTCTGCTGCCTATAAGAAACTCACTTTTAAATATAGGTTAAAACTAAAGGAATGGTAAAAGATACCTGGTAACATTAACCAATAGAAAGCTAGGATGGCTATATCACCACCACGCAAGGGCAAATTCTTCAAGAGAACATAAAAATCCTAGGTGTTTATGCACCTATTAACAGCTTCAAAATACATTAAGGAGAAAATGAGAGATCTGCAAGGAAAAATGCACAAACCAACAATTATAGTTTATAACTAATAGAACAAGTACACACAAAATAAGTAAGAACACAGAAGATTTGAGGGGCACCTGGGTGGCTCAGTCAGTTAAACATCTGCCTTCAGCTCAGGTCATGATCTCAGGGTCCTGGAATCAAATCTTGCTGCTCAGCAAAGAGTCTGCTTGTCCCTGTCCCTCGGCCCCTCCCTCCCTCCCGCTCGTGCTCTCTCTCTCTCCCTCGCTCACTCTCTCTCAAACAAATAAATAAAATCTTTTAAAAAAGAACAGAAGATTTGAACAAAACTATCAACCATCCAGATTTAATTGACATTTACTACTCCATCCCGCAAGAGCACAATACACATCCTTTCTTCAAATGTAAATGGTATATTTACCAAGATAGGCCATTAAACAAGTCTTAGTAAATTTAAAAAGATTCAGGTCAAAGTATGGTTCTCTAATCACAATGGAGTGAATTTAGAAATCAGGAACAGAAACATCTGTGGAAAATTGCAATCATTGGAAACTAAACAAACTTCTAAATAACACACGAATCAAAGAACTGATATAGGAAATCACAAAGTATTTTGAACCGAATTAAAAGAAAACAAAACATGCAATTTGTGGGATGGCACTAAAGCAGTACCTTGGAGAAATTTTATAGCACTAAATGCCTATATTAGAAAAGAGGGGTCTCAAGTCAGTGATTGCACCTTTTTCTTCTTAATAAAACTAAAAATAGGAAATGAAATCCAAAGTAGAAGAAAGGAAATATTAAAGTTCAAAGCTAAAATCAGTGAAACAGAAAAGAGAAAATCATTGAAACCAAAAGCTGGATCTTTGAGAAGATAAGTAAAATAAAATTGATAAATCTCTAGTGAGACTGACTAGGAGCCCCAATAAGGGAATATTATTAACAAACTTATGCCATGGAACACCTGGGTGGCTCAGCAGTTGAGCGTCTGCCTTTGGCTCAGGACGTGATCCTGGAATCTGGGATCGAGTCCTGCATCAGGCTCCCTGCAAGGAGCCTGCTTCTCCCTCTGCCCAGATCTCTACCTCTCTCCTGTCTCTCATGAATGAATAAATAAATCTTTAAAAAAAACTTATGCCAGTAAATTCAACAACAAAAATGAAATGGACACAGTCCCTCAAAGACACAAACTACCAGTGCACATTCTAGAAAAAAATAGATAACCTGAAAACCTTTTTATTCTTAAATACATTAGGGTTAAAAGTTTTCTTATGAAGAAAACTCTGAGCCCAAATGACTCTACTGGAAAATCCTAACAGACATTTAAAGAATAATACCAGGGCAACCTGGGTGGCTCAGCGGTTTAGCATTGCCCTTGGCCCAGGGCGTGATCCTGGAGACCTGGGATCGAGTCCCACGTCAGGACCCCTGCATGGAGCCTGCTTCTCCCTCTGCCTGTGTCTCTGCCTCTCTCTCTCTGTGTCTCTCATGAATAAATAAATAAATCTTTAAAAAAGGGAAAGAAAGTACTTCCAATCCTAGGTTCTAGCTTATTCCAAGCTGAAGTGACTAATTACCACGAGGGCCTCGTACACCTCCAGCTTTATCACCAACAGGTCCAAGCTGCATTTTCAAAACACCCACCCAGCAGCCTCTGCATGACTCAAACCTGAAAGTCTGGTTTTCTCTCAAAACTGCCCTTGAGCCTCAATGGAAAAGACTTTATCGGGCGCTGTTAGCAACCGACACAGCAATAAAACTCCAAGGCACTGACACTTCGGTTCGTGTTTCCCAACTTAAAAGATACACATCACTGGATCCTGACTACTAGATGGCCATTCCACTGGGACACTAAATGCGACTCTTAGGAACCTTCCAGAAACCATTGACTACAGAAGGAGACAGCTTATGCCCCAAGGTACATTTTCTGATTTGTCAGCAGCCTCTTCCTTCCCTCGACCCTACCACAGTCATCTTGGCTATTCTTGTACTTGACACTCCCCCATAACCGACTAAAAGGCTCCTTTGCAGGTTCTTCCTTATCTTCGTCCTGTGAGTTTTGTCCCTCAGTGATCTCCTGCTTTAAAAAAAGGAACCTGGGACACCTGGGTGGCTCAGTGGTTGAGCGTCTGCCTTCGGCCCAGGGCGTGATCCTGGAGTACTGGGATCGAGTCTCACGTTGGGTCTCCCCTGCAGGGAGTCTGTTGCTCCCTCTGTTTATGTCTCTGCCTCTCTCTGTGTCTCTCATGAATAAATAAATAGAATCTTTAAAAAAGAAGAAAAAAAACCTGATAAGTTTTTCTCAGACCAGAGCTGCCGCTCTGAATTTAACTGTGGACAAAAATTTAATCATTCTTCCTTTAAATGTACCTCTAAGAGACATCTGGGTGGTTCAGTGGTTGAGCGTCTGCCTTCAGCTCAGGTCATAATCCCAGGTCCTGGGATCCCTGTGGGGAGCCTGCTTCTCCCTCTGCCTATGTCTCTGGCTCTCTGTCTGCGTCTCTCACGAATAAATAAATAAAATCTTTAGAAAAGATGTACCTCTAAAGAAGGTTCATCCATCCCAAACTTTGGTCACATAACAAGTGACCTCACATCAGCAGAATGCTTCTTCCAAGGTCATCACAGTGCTGTCAGCAAAAGCTAGCCACCAGGAGTGGGGACTCAGGTGGGGTCTGTGCCAGGGCCACAGTACTCTGTTCTCATCAGAAACCCTTGTCTCAGGAACCGCTTAACCCCACCACTCACGTTATTGGAGGGGACATTTCAAGGGACATACAATTAGCTCATACCAAATGATACTCATACGCCCAATAGAGTCTGTGCCCCATTACGATACCATCGCCTATGTGGCCATCAGATGTACATCCACCTGCTACACGCGAACTTAACTGCATATTTGGGATAATTCTTAGAAACTTTCAAACAACTTTTGAAGGTACCAGCTCTCCTGTGGAACATTTTTCCCTGAAAAGAAGAGGCAGGCACGGGTGAGTCTGGATAACTCCCGGGAGAAGTAGCTGCTGACTCTTCATGCACGCTCTGTGAGCTGGAGTCTGCAAAATAGTGAAAAGGTGGTTCAAAACCTGTCTCTGACCTTATCAGATGCCAGAAATGACACGGTTTCTACTCAGAAGTCCCCCACCCCCCCGCCCGCTGCCAAAACCAGTTTATATTCATTAGCCAGAGTTGTCATGAGGAAACTCATAACCTTCAATTTCCTGTTAGCTAGCCAAGGGGGAGTTTATGCTTCAGCAAACACTTCTTGCTGCACTCATATAAGGGTCAAGGAGAATAATTTATTTTTTTAAGTTTGTATTTATTTATTTAAGTAGTCTCTGCACCCAACATGGGGCTTGAACTCACCACCCCAAGATCAAGAGATGCACACTCCACCAAATGAGCCAGTCAGGAGCCCCCAAGTAGAACAATTTCTGATCAGGCTAAAAGAAAAGGCCGTCTGATTCTCTACAAGAGACCGGCTGGGCTTTGGGACATATTTCCCTGGCCTGAGTTTGGTCTGTCTCCAGGGTCTATTACAAAGACTAATCATCATCTTGTTTCTGGTAACTGCCTGTGGTGCATTTGGCCAATGTATCCTGTCCAGAGTCTTAAATGCCACTGTACAGCCCTTGTCACCTCAGGGGATTCAACAACAACTCATTCTGCAATGGAGAGGAGAGACGAGCCCTAACCCTACTACGGACAACTTCCTCTGAGCCAACTCCAGGTCAGCAAAATCCTGGCAGTTGTGATGATCAGAACATAGACTCGCGTCCTGTGGCCTGACTTCATCTGATCTTGGATGAAAGAGGGGAGTGAGAAAGAAACGCAGCCCCTGACATACAAGAACTGGCCTGGAACTCACAGCAAGGCTTTGGTATTCTCTCATTGAACATGAACAATTTCACAGATCTCCAACAACAGACAAGACTTCTCTGTGTCCATCATGGAGCAAGACAAAAACAAGACTAACAAACATCAGTCCGAATCGCCAAAATGGGGACGCCTGGGTGGCTCAGTGGTTGAGCATCTGCCTTCGGCCCAGGGCGTGATCCCAGAGTCCCGGGATCGAGTCCCATGTCGGGCTCCCTGCATGGAGCCTGCTTCTCCCTCTGCCTGTGTCTCTGCCTCTGTGTGTGTGTGTGTCTCTCATGAATAAAATAAAATCTTAAAAAAAATCCCCAAAATGACCAAACATCGCCCTCTCCTAGCTTCTATGAATGGGTGTTGCTTCTTTATCAATCACTCCATCCTCCTCACCTTCTTAATAAGAATTAAGATATCCAATCATAAAACTACCCCACTCCCTGACAGCCTTCAGTCCTTGTACTCACCCCAAAATCACCTAACACAAAGCCAAGTCCTATAATAGGTTCTAACACCTTCTAACCAAGACATCCCACGGTTCCCCCATGCTGTGAGTTCTCTCTTCTTTTGAGGAATCAGTGAACCCAGATTTGTTGGACTAGAGGTGATCTTTGGGGGAGGGTTGTTTTCGTTTTGTTTTAAAGATTTTTTTGGGGGGAGGGAGACAGAGAGAAAGAGAACATGAGCAGGGAGAGGAAGAAGCAGACCCCCCTGCTGAGCAGGGAGCCCCATGTGGGGCTCGATCCCAGGACCCTGAGATCATGATCATGACCTAAGCCAAAGGCAGATGCTTAACCAACCAAGCCACCCAGGTGTCCCTGGAGGTGATCTTTGAATGAAGGGGTTTATATCATAATAAAAGGTCCAAGACTTACTCTGAGAGTTCCTGATGTAGCAGGAGAGACAAACCAACAGTTTTAAGTCAATGTGGTGAATATCATAATAAAACATAAAGACAGGATGCTGTAAGAGCCGCAGGTCAGAGCCAGGGCAATCAGTGAAAGCTTCCTGGTGGACAGGACACTAGGCTAACTCTCAGGTAGGAACGAGCCCAGTGCAGAGGTAGGGGTTGTATTAGTGGGAGGAGTAAAGTGTTGTAGGCAGAAGGAGTAGCAAATTCAGATGAAAGAAGCAGAAAGAGTACATGGCTAGACCATCACTGAGGTCAAGAAGGAACCTCCAGCAGGTTTAAGGGGCTTTCTATGCTCTTGGGTATGAATAAATTATATTTTATTATAAAGATTCAATGAGCACATACGGTGACCAAAGTTAACAAATCGACATCATTTGCCTCCAGATGCTATGGAGGATACAGCATCACTTTTGCAGTATTGCCAAAAAAGGCATAACCTGAATTAACCATGAGGAAAAATCAAATCATCCCAAATTAAGGAACATTCTACGTTTTATTTATTTTTTAAAAGATTTTGTTTATTTATTCATGAGAGACAGAGAGAGAGAGAGAGAGAGAGAGAGAGCAGAGACACAGACAGAGGGAGAAGCAGGCTCCATGCAGGGAGCCCGACGTGGGACTCAATTCCGGGTCTCCAGGATCAGGCCCTGGGCTGAAGGTGGCACTAAACCGCTGAGCCACCCGGGCTGCCCACATTCTACGTTTTAAACTCCAAAACTGTCAATGTCATGAAACAAAGGCTAAGGAGCTACTCCAGATTAAAGGAGAATAAGCACAGCTAAATGCAAAGCTTTCTCCTGGGTTGCATTTGAGAACGGAATACTTTCTTTTGTTATGAGACATCAGTGGGACAATCAATGAAACTCAGCTAGATAATATTGTATCAGTGTTAATCACCCAATCTTGATAATTATGCTGTGGTTATATAAAAGAATGTCCCTTTTTTCAGGACATGCATACCAAAAGGTTTAGAGGTAACAGAGCATCATGTCTGCACCTTACTCTCAAACCATTAAATAAATATAGCCATATGGGTGCCTGGCTGGTTCGGTCAGTAGAGCGCTGGGAGTTCAAGCCATATGTAGGATGTAGAGATTACTTTAAAAAATTAAAAATCAATAAAAATAAAAATATATTTACATTTATATGTAAACGAGAAAGACAAAGCAACAGTAGACTGTTAACATTTGAGAAATCTAGGTAAAGAATACTCAGGAATCCTTTACGGTATTTTTGCAACTCTTCTGTAACACTGACATTTTTTCAAAATAAAGTTATCTCCTCCCTACAAAAAAAAAGGGGGGCATGTAATTGAAGAGCCTCTATGTGTCAGTACTACGGTGGGCCCTGTGGAGGTGAGGATGAATGCGAATCATCCCTGCCCTTCAGGACTCGTGATCTAGTGGGTCATTTTGGCAGCAGATCCAAAGGGCTGAGGCAAGCCCTCTAGGTTGCTGACAACAATCAACAATCTGCACAAGAAGCGGGGAGGCCTGAATCAATGAAGGAAGTGCCAACGTAGTCGGAAGGGCATTGGAGGGACAATTTCTATGGCCTGGTGGCTAGCTGGACTTGAGGTCGGGACCAAGAGAAGTCTAGCAGGGTGTCTGGGCTTCTCACAAAGTCTGTTGGAGGGACCAGGGTCACATTCCCAGGCTCATGGAGAATAATGTGATTGGTTTTGGACAGCTCAGTGGTGCAAGTGAGTAGAGCATCTGAACCCCAGGCCTGTCGTTTTTGGAGAGAGCTCTGGGCTGAGATAGCTTGGGGCATTGTCAGCATTAAGGTGGTGGAAGAAGCCGTGTGATGGGAAGAGGGCAAAAACAGAACTCCAGAGAAGCCTCTGGAGATCAAAGTCCCATTCTCTGCCCCACTTAAGAATGTACCCTTCAAGTTCTTATTTTTCTTATTTTATATTATATTATGTTATTATTTGAGAGAGAGAGAGAGAGAGAGAGAGAGAGAGAGAGAGTGGGGTGGGGAAGAGGGGCAAAGGGAGAGGGAGACGGAGAAGCAGACTCCACGATGATCAATCTCACAACCCTGAGATCATGACCTGAGCTGAAACAAGAATCAAGGCTCAGCTGACTGACCCCCCCGGGAGGCCCCAAGGTCTTATTTCTCTGCTGCAGGTTTGGCCTATTTGCCAGATTTCTACCAGCTTAACACAAGACTTTGGGAGCCTCCTCACTCTGTAGACTGTTTTCCCATCTGTAAATGGGGATATGGGAGAGTAGTTGTCTTTTCTCTTCTTTTATAAAGATTTTATTTATTCATGAGAGACAGAAAGAGAGGCAGAGACATAAGCAGTGGGAGAACCAAGCTTCCTGTAGAGAGCCTGTTGTGGTACTTGATCCCAGGACCCCAGGATCACACCCCCAGCTGAAGGCAGATGCTCAACCACCGAGCCACCCAGGTGTCCCATGGGAGAATAGTTGTCTTAAACATCTCCCAGGGGGAAGGCAAAATCATTGAGGTCCTAAGTGCCAGTTACTCTGTTACTACCCTGAGACTTTGAGCTGAGATTGCTCCAAACATCTCCAGGCTGCCTAGAGCCCTGTGTCTTTGGAGCTTGATCTCTGGCCTTTCCTCCTCAGTGAATTAAAGGGAACTGGAATGCCACAGTGATCGTGATTTCAGTGCACTAAGGGCTCTTAGGATAGTGCGGATGGCCAGGAATGCGAGAAGAGATTGAGACAGATCAATGAGATGCCACCGGGCTCTGGCTGACTCAGTTGGCAGAGGCAGTGACTCTTGATCTCAGGGTCATGACTGAGTTCAAGCCCCACGCTGGGCATGGAGCCTACTTTAAAAATTAAAATAATAATGATAATAAGGTAGCCCTGACCTGGGATTCAACATATACAATAAAATCCACAAATCTCAAGAGTCCCACCAGACGAATAGGGACAGTACCTACTTCTATGCAACTCAAACCTCCACTCACATAGTTTCCATTACCCCCCAGAAAGTTCCCTTAACCCCTTCACAGTTACTCCTCAGCTCTCATCCGCCAGTGGGAACCACCGTTCTGTTTACCTGTCTCCCTTAATTTTTAAAAAATGTTTGAAACTTGCAAGTTATTTCGAGAAAAATATGGGTGGTGACGTAGCCTCTCAAAGGAGAGTGCGAAGCTGAGCACTGCTTAGGGTCGTTTCTTCCATTTGATTTTTTAAATCCAATCAAATAAGGCCTTTCCTTCCCCCCCTCCCCAAAAAAGCTTTGCAAGAGCTGGACTCCAGCCAACAGTCGTTCTTCTCCCGCTAGGAAAAGGGTGGATTTGTTTAACCGCTTTGTTCTTTCCTCTTTGAACCCGCTTGTGTTTAACCGGACCCTCGACCCCAATCTCTGTTAGGTATTTTAACAACTTTTCTTGTTTGGGTAAGAGAGAAACTTTAGCTCCCCGGCCAAACTCGGAGGGTTGGCTCCCGGGCTCCAAGCGTCTGCCCCGCCCCACCCGTCGCGGGTGGCTTCGTACCATTCTTCCAGGAGCCACGGAGGAGAGGGACAGCGTCGGGGGGTGCACTCCCCGGCCCACACCCCCAGCTGCTGCCACCCACCTGCTGAGCCGCCCTGCCCCAGCCCAGGCCTCTCTCCGCGGCCCGACCTTGAGCCACTGGAAGGCGCCAGCCCGGTGAGTGCCGGGGTCGCGCTGGCCTCTCCGCCCGGCTCCCCGGGGGTGCAAAGGTCCAGCCACGGCCGGTACAGAGTTGCCGGGGCCGGCTGAAAAGAGGCCGACTGCCCCTGCTCCCCGGACCCCGTGCGCCCCCTCGGCCCGGCCGGAGGCAAGGCGGGCTCGACCTTCAGTTTCACGGGGCCTCACGGTCACCCGAGGCTGCGGCGGCGCCGCCGGAGGGTGCGGAGGCCCCTCGCCGCTCGCGCAGCTCAGGTGCAGCGGGGACACCTGCCGGCGCGCGCCCGCTCCCCGCCGCCCCGCCGCCGGCTCCCAGGAAGCCCCAGCGGAATGACAGTTGCGAGGCCCAGCCCTCCCACCCTCAGCTTGCACGCCGGAGCGCCCGATTAAGTCAATATTGCAAAAGGTCCTCGTCTGATCCTGGGCCTTATCTCGGGTCGATAACACGAAGGCCTTTGGAGCCTGTGCCAAATTTTAACAGCCAGCAAGGATTCCAAATGCTACGACACTGGCCATCAGCGTTTAAGATTTGAGTCGAAAAAATAATAATAATATTTCAGTCGTTTCTTTAAAAAAAAAAAAAGCAATGTGTAGAAGGAAATATGAAATCAAAGATTATTTTTTCCTTTTCCCTCAGCTGTCATTAATTCGCCCATGCGTGGGTGAGGCCACTCACTTCTAAGCAGAAACATGCCAGGGGGAAGCATGACAATGCAGACAATTTGGGTCACCAGCTGGGAAGAGTTTGGGAAAGAGAGGAGGCTCTGAAAAGTTGCCTGGTTTTCCTCTCCCACGGGGTGTCTTAGGTAATGTTTCTTCTCTGATAATTTTTGTCTTCTCCCTGTTCTCTGGTCACACTCTGGCCTCAAGTCCCAGCATAGAATGTTCCTGCCAGTAAAGTTCAAGACTCCTTGCCAAACTGGCACAGTGCCTTCCCCGGGAGCGAGAAGTAGCCGAGGGACTGTCCATTCCTACAAGAGATCCCCAGATCACGTATGTCCCCTTCTCCACCCCTTCCACTGCACCAAGTTGGAAACGGGTGTCAGCTCCAATTTAGTTTATTATCACCGGTGAATCTAACTTCTAAAAATGCAGGTCAGAAAAATGCAGGCCCTGGCCTTGGAGAGGTGGGAGAAGGGAGTCCGCACCATCAGTGGGTGGGGAGGGTAGCAGGAGCTGGTGACCTGCGGGCGGGGAGGGGCCACCAATGAGGGAGCTGCCCGCCCCTGACCAGACCCATCTTCAGTCGGGGGCTAGGGCGCAGGCATAAAGGGCAGCCTTTGGGTGCAAGAGCAGCCAGCAGCCAGCAGCCAGCTCTCCGAGGGTCATCAGCACCAAGGTACGGATGTGGGGGGGCTTGGGTTTTTTTCTCTCTCTCTCTTTTAAAGACAGTTGAAAACAAGCACTGGTAAGTGGATTGAAGATGCCTCATGTTATGGACGATCAGCCCTGTCTTCATTTTCATATATGTCTCTTCCTGCCGCATTGCCTATTTTGTTCTGATTTTAGAGAAATTTTTCCAGTTCCGATAAAACTCAGTTCTGCATCGGCATCTTACCAGGGCCTTAAGCCCGGAGTTTGACTGAATTCGCCCCATGCGGTTACATCCCGTGTTATCTCCGTTACCTTCCGCAGAGCACCCCCTTGACAATGTCTTCCATTAAGATTGAGTGTGTTTTGCGGGAGAACTGCCGGTGCGGAGAGTCTCCGGTGTGGGAGGAGGCGGCCAACTCTCTGCTCTTCGTAGATATTCCTGCGAAAAAGGTTTGCCGGTGGGATTCGCTCAGCAAGAGCGTGCAGCACATGACCGTGGGTAAGGATAAAGGCCGGGCTCAGATCCGCCCACACGTCGTCTTCTCCCCGGGGAGGGGCAGTCACCTGATGTGTCATTCCCCAGGGAACTTCTTGTTAAAGCATCCTGGACATGCTTTAAAACTGCTGCTTGGTCGTACTCCCTCTGTCCACACCCTGCGCACTCCCGCTTTGATCCAAGAGTAAATTCTGGATGCTCAATACTTCCTCTTCCCCCGCGGGCCAGGGGCAACAGTCCCCATTTTGTGTTGCTGACCGGGCACTGGAGGATCTTTCCTTAACATCTTTGGATAACAGCTTTAGAAGTTGGAGGCCTGTTTGTGGCACAGCAAAGGCTGTCTACCTTGGGTCGGGCCAAGTCCTTTATTTGCAAAACAAAAACAAAACAGAAACAGAAACAAACAAACCCCCCCCCAAAAAAAAAACCAGGTATATTCCTTCTTTGAATGTACCAAGAAGGGCTTTCAGACTTACAAAGTATCAACCAGGACTATCTGTTCACTGTACAAGATAAGATTCATGACAAATTTCAAGGGCATTGGAATGTGATTCTGTTTATGGCCATGTGACTCCCAGAGGAGGGGTTTCTCATTGTAGGAGTTTGATATGAGATAAGGAAGCTTCTTGTTCTTTGTTAATGGGAAGAGATACAATGAATTCCTGTGACCTTGGGACAGTCTCATCCCAGAACTGGTGATCTCAAACTTTTTTTTTTTAATGAGAGGGAATAGCTTTTATTTTTTTGTAAAGATTTTATTTATTCATGAGAAACATGGAGAGAGAGGCAGAGACACAGGCAGAAGGAGAAGCAGGCTCCATGCAGGGGGCCCGATGTGGAACTCAATCCCAGGACCCCGGGATCATGACCTGAGCCAAAGGCAGACGCTCAACCACTGAGCCACCCAGGTGCCCCCTGCCCCCCGGGAACAGCTTTTTAACTCACCCAGGGATATGAGTGTGGCTAGAGGCAAAGTGACTGTGGCCAGTGGCCAGCATAGAGGCAGGGACCCGTTGCCCTAGTCTCTCTTTGCCAGTGTGCACACAGTAGAGGTATGTTCCCATCCCTAATCTGCAACCACCCCCGAACCACAGAAAGGCATTATGGTATCAGTTAATTTAGGAAGTTACAGAAGTTAGCTGCCAGAAGCCTCAGGCCACAGGTTGGGATGCATGATGAGAATGTGGCCCTCCCAATACTGTGCTGCACATTCCCTGGGCCTCTCAATGGCTGGAATCAACTTCTGAATGGGGCTTTGCACTTACTGAATAGATGCTTAGAAAATGTTTTCAAGGGGTGCCTAAATGGCTAGTCGGTTAAGGGACCGACTCTTGGTTTTGGCTCAGATCATGATCTCAGGGGTCCTGGGATCGAGCCCCGCATTGGGCTCTGTGCTCAGCTGGGAGTCTGCTTGTCCTTCTCCCTCTGCTCCTCCTCCCATTCTCTCTCTCTCTCTCTCTCTCAAATATTTTTTACAAAAAAGAAAATGTCTTCAAAATAAACTGATAATTTTGTTTCCTCTGACTGTTCACCATGGTAATCAATCTCTCTAGACAAAGAAGTTTCCTTATATGTGGAAAAATGTTAAGCCCAGAAAACCTAAAATTAAAAAATACAAAATATAGCAATCTAGTCACACGTGATTGTTTTATCACCACATCTATGTTTCTATTATTTTTTATCATGCTTCCTTCCAAAAAAGAATTTGAGAAACAACTTTCAATTACATACATAAAACAGGACCCCTTAGAAAAGACAAGTCCCGAATCAGAGAGAGATGTGACAAAACCTAGTTGCCAGAACTAACACAGTTTGTATCTCTGAGTTTCCTGGAGATCAGGTGAATCAAGCATCACTTGCTCTGTGACAGCTACTTTGGTGCTCCCCGTTCCCCCATTCCACCCCAGTTAAAGACATCCCCTCCCTTTGAACTTTATGTGGCACCTGCTCCAATGTATGGTGGCTGCCCCGATGTGATTTCTCTGCTTCTCCCACTCGACTGGAAGTTTCCAGAAGAGTTGGGTTTCCTTCACCTTTCTATCTCTGCTGCCCAGGATACTGCTCAACAAATATCAAAAATGTCTTCACCACTCAACAGAAGGGAGAGGGCACTCCCATTGTCAAAAGAGCTAGAATCCTCTTAGAGATGCCAGGTGGCGGGATGACCGCAGTGTGCTGCTGGGCCACTGGCCCACTTACTGCCTCCTGACTGCTGCTTTTGCTTCTGCAGATGCCCCCATTAGCTCTGTGGCCCTTCGCCAGGGAAGAGGCTATGTCGCCACCATTGGAACAAAGTTCTGTGCTTTGAACTGGGAAAATCAGTCAGCAGTTGCCCTGGCCACAGTAGATAAAGACAAGAAAAACAATCGGTTCAATGATGGAAAGGTGGATCCCGCTGGAAGATACTTTGCTGGTACGGTTTATTTCTAGCACCTATTGACTGAGCTTGGGAGAGAAGCAGGACTTAGGAATTGGTAGTGGTAAAATGTTATTCATAACGGGTCTTGGGTTCTTCTTTTATTATTACTTGAATAGCTTTTCCTTAAAAAATATATCCCAAGGGACGCATGGCCGGCTCAGTTGGTAGAGCATATGACTCTTGATCTTGGGATCATGAGTTCGAGTCCCACACTGGGGGTAGAGTTTTGGGGTTTTTTTTTAAGATTTATTTATTTAGGGATCCCTGGGTGGCACAGCGGTTTGGCGCCTGCCTTTGGCCCAGGGCGCAATCCTGGAGACCCGGGATCGAATCCCACGTCGGGCTCCCGGTGCATGGAGCCTGCTTCTCCCTCTGCCTGTGTCTCTGCCTCTCTCTCTCTCTCTCTGTGACTATCATAAATAAATAAAAATTTAAAAAAAGATTTATTTATTCATGAGAGACCCAGAGAGAGAGAGAGAGAGAGAGAGAGAGAGAGGCAGAGACATAAGCAGAGGGAGAAGCAGGCTCCTCTCAGGGACCCCAATGTAGAACTCAATCCCGGATCCCTGCCTAACAGGTGCCCAACAGCTGAGCCACCCTGGCGTCCCGGGGGTAGAGTTTACTTAACAGAAGTGTAAAAGTACATACATACATACATACATACATACATATGATAAAGCCAATTAAAAATCAACTGTTAAGGGCAGCCCTGGTGGCGCAGCGGTTTGGCGCCGCCTGCAGCCTGGGGTGTGATCCTGGAGACCCGGGATCAAGTCCCACATCGGGCTCCCTGCATGGAGCCTGCTTCTGTCTCTGCCTCTCTCTCTGTCTCTCTATCTCTCTCTATGAATAAATAAAATCTTTTTAAAAAATCAACTTAAAAATGATAATTTTTTAAAAGATTTTATTTATATGAGAGAGACAGCATTAGCAGGGGAGAGAGAGAGAAGCACGCTCCCCACTGAGCCAGGACCCCGTTGTGGGGCTCAATCCCAGGACCCTGGGGTCATGACCTGAGCCAAAGGCAGATGCTCAACTGACTGAGCCACCCAGGTGCCCCAAAAATAATAAATTAAATTAAGTTAAAAATCATTTTTTAATTTTAAGAATGCCATGAGAAAAGCTTTCAATATCTGTCTCTAGCAGAAACTAAAATGTACGTGGTCCTATTACAGTTTAAATGAGTTTTAAAATAGAGGTTTTGTGGTTGCTGATGATGTTTAAATTGGAAATAGTTTCAAATTGACAGAAAAAAGAAGTAAAAATAGTACAAACAACACCTGTCCACCCTTTACCTAGATTCACCTATTGTCAACGTTTTGTCCCATTTGCTCGCTCTCTATGTATATCAACATACTTTCCTCCAGAATCATTTGAAAGTAAGTTGCATATATCACAATCCTGGAAAATACTTCCATGTGATTTTCCCAAGAAAATGACATTCTTGCACTACCTCAGTTTAGTTATCAACTTAAAAAAAGTTTGACATTGTTAACAGTTATATCTGACATACTATCTATACTCTAGTTTTGTCTATTAACCAAATAATGTCCTTTATAGTATTTTTCCCCCTCCACCACAGGATCCAGTCTAGGATTATGTATTGCATTTAGTTGACATGTCTCTTTAAACCTCTGTAGTCTGGGACAGAACATAGCCTTTCTTGTTTTTTATGACCCTGCCATGTTTGAAGAATACACACAACTATCCCCCCTTTTTTAAGATTTTATTTATTTATTCATGAGAGACACAGAGAGAGGCAGAAACACAGGCAGAGGGAGAAGCAGGCTCCCTGCAGAAGCCCAATGCGAGACTCGATCCCAGGACCCTGGGATCATGGCCTGAGCCAAAGGCGGACACTCAACCACTTGAGCCACCCAGGTGCCCTTTTTTAAGATTTTATTTATTTATTCCAGAGAGACACAGAGAGAGGCAGAGACATAGGCAGAGGGAAGCAATTCCTCCTGTTTTTAATAGAACATTCCTCATGTTCCTCTTGTCCTTGTGTTTGTCTAATGTTTCCTTGTGATTAGATCGATGCTGTACATTTGTTGCTAGAATACTACAGAGGTGATACTCTGTCTTTGTCCAGGTATCCCACCTGGATACCATGTCCCTCGTGGGTGATGTTCGTTTTGATCACCTGGTTTAGGTCTTCTCAGATTTCTCTACTGCATAATTACTAATTTTTTTAAAGATTTCGTTTACTTATTTCAGATAGAAAGAGAACAGAGGGGCAGAGGGGCAGGAAGAGGGACAAGCAGACTCTGCCTTGAGCATGAGCCCAGCGCAGGGCTCCATCTCACAACCCTGAGATCATGACCTGAGCTGAAATCAAGAGTCGGAGACTTAACTGACTGAGCCACCCAGGCGCCCCCATGGTTATTATTTTAATTGTGATTTATAAACATTTTGTGGGGTTTATTAGTCATCTATTGCTGTGTAACAAACTACCCTGAAATTTAGCAGCTTAAAATAAGAAATATTTCTTACATCACATAGTTTCTGAAGGTTAAGAATCTGGATGTGGTTTAGCCCGATGGTTCTAGTTCAAAGCTGTATCATGAAGTTGCAGTCAAGCTGTTGGCGGGGGCTGTAGCCTCAGAAGGGGCTGGAGTCTCTCAAGGGACCTGGAGGATTCATGCCCAAGCTCACTTCACAAGGGGTCGGCAGGAGGTTTCAGTTCCTTACCAAGTGGGCCTCTCCATAGGGCTGCTCTGGACATGGCTTCTCCCAGGGCCAGTGAGGAGAGAGAGAGAGAGAGAGAAAATGAGGACACCCAAAACAGAGGCTACAGTCATACTATAACTAATTTTGGAAGTGATAAACCATCACTTCTGTCATGTGCTATTGGTCACACAATGATAGAAGAGACTACATGCAAAGGGTGTGAATATCCCTTAGGGGGATAGGGAGGCAGGGATCACTTGGAGCCATCTTGGAGGCTAGCTGCCACACGGAGGGAGATACCTGAAGACCGACCAAATATCCTAGTCCTCAGCAAAACATCTCTTCTTGGGTTTTACATTTGTTGATGATTCTTTCTTGAACCAATGTTGACTGTGATGGCTGTAGAATGGCTTATGTTCAGCTTTCAGTGAAATGTAACTATAGTTTCCAGTTACATAATACATTTCACATACATTCTTATTTCCTTCTCGTCATAACAAATTAGCCAAAGTTGATTCCAAAACCCTGCTGTTTCCACCTCCCCACCCTGCCTCCTCATGTTATCAGCCATGCTGCCGTGGCTCCATTCACTTTCAGCATGGAAGGTACGTGAGATCTGAATGACTGGCCATGGCTCGCTTCCCATATCCCTGGACTTTACACAACCACAGATCTAGTCCAGGTCAGGTTGAAAGATTAAAGATGAGAATCGATTGGAAGCCCTCTGCCACTGATTTCTGCAGGATAAGGAAATAGGATTGGATACCCTACCTGCTGTCAAAATTGATTTTCTCTCTCCTTATGGCTATAGTATACAGTTCTGTGGCTCTTTGTGAGACAAAACGAAGACATCCTCGGAAGCCTGAGTCCTTAGCCTGGAGTCCCCAGTTTTTAAACTGTGCCTGGAGGAGACCTCTTAAAATTGTAGGCATCATTGTGGGTGTACAAACTGAAGCACCTGAAAACCTTTTTCTAGAGAGTTCATAGCTTTCAGCAGGTACTAGGAGATATTTCTGGACCAGGAAAGGGTAGATTCATTTGATAGTCAGGAGGTGGTAGGTAGAAGCCTGAGGGTGTCACTACACCCAAGGTCTGACCTGTGTGTGCTCACTCCTAGACAGTGAGGTATAAGCCAGGGCTCCAGCTTGTTCTTTCCCACAAAGGTAGAACCCTTTCCGAGCAGTGGGGAATTCACATTCACGTTCCAGGTATCTCTTTCTGTGGGGCAGACAGTGGGGAGGAATATTAGTGAAACAAATCCAACTACCCTATAGCCCGAAACTGCTGCGTGAACATCCTTGTCCCCTAGGAGGGAGGATTTACCCTGTCTTGCTTGCTATTCAAGCTTCCCAACTTTTGTCTATTTTCCTTTAACCCATTCTTACTCTGCTGCTGTTGAGTGTACAGTGTTCTGTAAATGCCACTTAGATTGGTTGATGCTGTTCAGTTCTATGTCTTTGCTGATTTTTCTATCTACTTGTATCTATTACTGAGAGAGGAATGCTGACATCTCCAATTGTAATTATGGATTTGTCTATTTCTTTTCAGCTCTGACTTTTGCTTTGTGTATTTTGAAGCTCTGTTGTTAAGCACATACAAATTTAAGGTTGCTATGTCTCCTTAGTGAATTGACCATTTTCACGATACGTAGCACCCCTATGTATCCCTGGTAATTTTCTTTGCTCTAATTATTTTTTTAAGATTTTATTTATTTATTCATGAGAGACGCAGAGAGAGAGAGAGAGAGAGAGAGAGAGAGAGAGGCAGAGACACAACTCAGACAGAGGGAGAAGCAGGCTCCGTGCAGGGAACCCGATTCAGGCAGGACTCGATCCTGGGACTCCAAGACCACACCCTGGGCTGAAGGGAGGCGCCAAACTGCTGAGCCACCCTTTGCTCTAATTATTTTGTCTGATATTAATACAGCCCCTCCAGCTAATATTTTAATCAATATTTGCATGGCATAGCTTTTCCCATCCTTTCACTTGTACACAATCTCTATCATTATATCTGAAGTGAGTTTCTTTTTCTTTTTTTTTAAGTGCTAGGGTTTTTTTTTTGTTGTTGTTGTTTTGCTTTGTTTTGTTTTTATTCATGAGAGACACAGAGAGAGAGAGAGAGGCAAAGACACAGGCAGAGGGAGAAGCAGGCTCCATGCAGGGAGCCTGATGTGGGACTCAATCCCGAGACTCCAGGATCACGCCCTGGGCCGAAGGCAGGCGCTCAACCACTGAGCTACCCAGGCGTCCCAGAAGTGAGTTTCTTACAGCAAGCAAATAATTGGATTTTTTAGAAATTCATCTCAACAATGTATTAATTGATGTGTTTTAATTATTGATATGCTTCGATGTAGATCTACCATTTTGTTATTTGTTTTCTCTTCTTTCCCTCTATATTTTTTTGTTCCTCTGTTTCCCCTTTCCTGCCTTCTTTTGGGTTACTTCAACCTTCTTTAGAATTCAATTTTAATTTATTTATGATGGTATTTTGCTGTATCTCTCTGTATAGTTTTTTAAGGGCTTCTGAAAGGATTGTAAAATATACAGTTAACTTTTTTTAAGATTTTATTTTTTTATTCATGAGAGGCACAGAGAGACAGAGGCAGAGACACAGACAAACAGAGAAGCAGGCTCCATGCAGGAAGCCGGACGTGGGACTCAATCCCGGGTCTCCAGGATCACGCCCTGGGTTGAAGGCGGCGCTAAACCGCTGAGCCACCCGGGCTGCCCTACAGTTAACTTTTTGCAGTCTATCTATAATCAAGATTTTACCGCTTCAATTGATTATCACTTCTTTATACTATAGTTGTCTTTTTTTTAAGATTTTATTTATTTATTCATGAGAGACACAGAGAGAGGCAGAGACATAGGCAGAGGGAGAAGCAGGATCCCCACAGGGAGCCCAATCTGGGACTTGACCCTGGAACTCCTGGCTCAAGCCCTGAGCCAAGCGTCCCTATAGTTGTCTTTATATACATACATATAAATCCTGTTGGAAAATGTAATTTTTGCTTTAACCATCAAAAATATTTTAAAGGGGTGCCTGGCTGGTTCAGTTGGTGGAGCATGCAACTCTTGATCTCGGGGTTGTGAGTTCAAGCCCTAGGTTGGATATAGAGATTACTTTAAAATAAAAAATCTGGGATCCCTGGGTGGCGCAGCGGTTTGGCGCCTGCTTTTGGCCCAGGGCGCGATCCTGGAGATCCGGGATCGAATCCCACGTCGGGCTCCCGGTGCATGGAGCCTGCTTCTCCCTCTGCCTGTGTCTCTGCCTCTCTCTCTCTCTGTGACTAAAAAAAATAAATAAAATAAAAAATCTTTTAAAAAATAAAATCTTTAACAAAAAAAAGAAATATTTTAAAGCACTAAAGAGAAGAACTGTTTATTAAATTTACTATTTCCATTGCTCTTCATTTTGTTGTTTCAAGCTGCATTTTGATGTCATTTCCCTTCTAAGGAACTTGCTTTAGCAATTCTGTTAGAACAGGTCTGCTGGCTATGAATTCTCCCAGTTTTACTTTGTATGAGAATATCTTTATTTCACCTTCATTCTTGAAAGATACTTTCATTGAATATAGAATTCTAGGCTGACACCTTTTTTTTCTTTCAGCAAATGAAAAATGTGTCCCTTCTGGGGCACCTGGGTAGCTCAGTCAAGGATTCAACTCTTGATCTTGGCTGTGGTCTTGATCTCAGGATTATGAGTTCAAGCTCCCATGCTGGGCTCCACGCTGGGATGGAGCCTACTTACAGTTTTCTGCTTTTCACCAAACTTGAGTTTTAAACCATTACTTCTTCAAATGTGTTTCCACCCTGTATTTTCCTCCTCTTCTCTAGGAATCCAATGACACATATGTTAGTTCTTTTGTTCCACAGATCTCTAAAGCTCTGTTCATTTTTTTCAATATTATTTCTGTCGTTCACATTAGATAATTTCTTTTTAAATATATTTTAAGATTTTTAATTTTTTTAAGTAATCTCTAGGCCCAACATGGAGCTCAAACTCACAACCCCAAGATCAAGAATCTCGCGTGCCCTCTACCGACTGAGCCAGCCAAGTGCTCCTGGATAATTTCTATTGACCTATCATTCGCTACACTAACTCTTTCCTTTGTCATCTCTATCCTGCTAGCAAATCCATCCAGTCAGTTTCTAGATTATTTTATTATTATTATTATTTTCTTTTTCAGTTCTAAAAAATCTTTTTAAGATTTTATTTATTTATTCATGAGAGACACAGAGAGAGAGGCAGATACATAGACAAAGAGAGAAGCAGGCTCCTTGCGGGGAGCCAAATGCAGGACTGGATCCCTGGATTCCAGGATCACAACCTGAGCCAAAGGCAGATAGATTCTCAACCCCTGAGCCACCCAGATGCCCCAGTTCTAAAATGTTTATTTGGCTATTCATTGTGTCCTCTACTCCCTTCTCCTTCCTTGCATTGCCAAGTTTCCTAGAAATTTTAAATATTATTTTGAGACCCTGGATCTTGGTTCAATCCTATGGAGAATGTTGATATATTTGCCCTAGTTAGTGATCTATAGGTTCAGAACATTTAACCGAAAAGCTTGAGCCTGCTGTTTGTGAGGTGCCATTAGGATCTGGCTCACATCTAGGCTACTCAGTGGTCAGCCTGAGACTGGTGAGTTCTAACCACAGCCGCATTTTCAGTCTTTGGTATGCTAATTAGAACCAGATTCGTGCACGTACAAGTAGAAGATGAGCCCGGGAGATCATAAACAGCTTTATGGAATTGCATTCCTGAGCAACATCCCTCTTCACTATCTCCAAGTACTTCCCATTTTCCTGGAGCTGTCTTTGTCATTCCTCCAGCCAGAAAGTACCCATTTCTAGAACAATGCTGTCTCTGGGGCTACACAGCAGCCAGACAGATGAGGAGAGGGATGTAAAAGCAGCAGTGTTTGGCTCTCCCCTTTTGGAGCTCTGTCTTCAACCAGCTGGAGAGGAATGTCCCCTTCCCTAAGTCTTGATTCCTGCAGTTTCCTGTTGTGGGCCACTCTCTGCTGTTAACTACCCTTGCTTCAAATAGCTGGTAGACTGGAGAAAGGAGTAGAAAAGAAGCAGGGTGGGGCATGTGGGTGGCTCAGTGGTCAAGCATCTGCCTTTGGCTAAGGGCATGATCCTGGGGTCCTGGGATGGAGTCCTACATCCCCCCACGGGGAGCCTGCCTCCCCCTCTGCCTATGTCTCTGCCTTTCTCTGTGTCTCTCACAAATAAATAAATAAAATCTTAAATAAAAAAATCAAGGAAACTATTATATGATCCCCATCTGGGTCCTATATTAGAAAAAGAAATGACAACTACCTTGCTTATGATGTGAATGGAAATCACACTGACAGGTCTGGTTCCCAATAAGAAGGAGAACATCTCTCCCAACCCGACTTCCTCCCACTGAGAGCAACTCTACTATATGGAACAAACCTACGGTGGAGCTATTTGAGAAAGCAAATGTAAAGAAAAGAAGCAGAGATTTCTTCCACTCTTTGAGCCTCAGGAGTTTCCTTTCTGCTCCTTGAGCCAGACTGAGAGGGTTTCTCTTGGATCTCTGTCTTCACCACGGTGCTCACTTCCAAGTTTCAGCTGTGTTGAGTTCAGGCCGGGACATCTGGGAAATAAAATGGAGAACTAACCACCCATTAGGTGGCACTGCAAATTACGTTGTTCTTCCCAGAGCTGCCTGATACTGACTTTTCAGAGTTCTCAAATAGCTCTACCATAGGTTTGGTCTAGATTGTAGAGTTGCGCTCAGTGGGAGAAAGTGGAGTTGGTAGAGATGTTCTCCTTATTTGGAACTAGACCTGTCGGTGTGATTCCCATTCGCATCATAAGCAAGGTAGTTGTCATTTCTTTTTCTCTAATATAGGACCCAGATGGGGATCATATAATAGTTTCCTTGATTTTTTTTCTTTAAGATTTTATTTACATATTCATGAGAGACACAAAGAGAGAGACAGAGACATCGGCAGAGGGAGAAGCAGGCTCCATGTGGGGGGCCGGATGCAGGACTCAATCCCAGGACCCCAGGATCACAACCTGAGCTGAAGGCAGAAGCTCAACCACTGAGCCACCCAGATGCCCCTAGTTTCCTTTATTTAATGCTGGGAAAGGAACCCTTTTGATAAAAGATGGTGTAGGGCATGGGGCAAGGTGCTGTGATGCTAAATCCAGCGCTTTTGGGGTTTTGTAGGCACCATGGCTGAGGAAACGGCCCCAGCAGTTCTGGAACGGCACCAGGGGTCCCTGTACTCCCTCTTTCCTGACGGCCATGTGGAAAAGTATTTTGACCAGGTGGACATCTCCAATGGTTTGGATTGGTCCCTGGATCACAAGATCTTCTATTACATTGATAGTCTGTCCTACTCCGTGGATGCCTTTGACTATGACCTGCAGACGGGGAAGATCTGTATGTACTTTTTCATTATTCTTCTTAATACTGCTGGTATTTTTTTTCATATGTGTGTAACTAGTAAGCTGCCTCTTCCTCAACTTATATGAAAAGGCCCTTACTTGTCAAATAAAGAACTGTCTGATGTGACTATTCCAACATAGTCATAATTGCCCAGACTCAACTGTGCGGCCAATCAAGCCATGGCCCTCAACACAACTAACTGTGGCCACCACGGACATAATATGAATAGATCCTTAATCCCCTCTCTCGCCACCATCTCTAGAAAGAGGCTCACTGTGCAATGGATGCTGTTCTACCGGGAGATGCCTACAGGCAAATATTACACAGCAGAATTAGATAAAAGAACAGAAAGTTAGGGTTGGGGTTGGCATTTCTCATTTGTCCTTTAGTTAATGGTAGGCAATACTCAGAGACAAATAACAATCTTCCAAAGTGGAAAAGTCTAAAATGTAGCTGCAGATTGTTCAGTTCCATCAGTGAGTTCTGCATGAGCCACAGTTGGAAAATTGGAAGGAAAGAATTCTTGAGGAAAAATCAGGAGGGAGTTCTTGAAACTGTTTTGTGGAAGGTGCCAAACCACAAGAGCAAAACCAATCATAAAAGCAACTCAAAAAAAATATCACAAGGCTCTCGTGTAGATTTAACGAGAGGCCAGTTATTTCAATACAGATGTTTTGCTTTGAAATATATAAGGCTCTTTGTTATAACTGTTTTTACCCATTTTTACTGACATATGGTTTTAACATCTTTTTTTCCATTATACCACAATGCAGTTACCATGATGACCTGGATTTTCTAGTGTAAATTTCTTCTGGAGCTTGATGGGGGGGTTCTTTGTATCCTGTGATTCCCCCCCCCCTTTAATGCCAGCTGGTTGGCTCCAGATTACCCCTCCTCTCAGAAATAAGCTCTTCAATATTGAGTTTTGATAAGATGATTTTGGAGCATTCAGCTGGGCAGAAACAGAACTCTCACATCTTACTATTTTTTGCATATGAACCATTCACATGGTACGGTACCATTAAGTTGCCTTCTAGATCTTGGAGTTAATCAAAGTCAGCATTTTTATAAGCAAAACAGCAAAGGTCTAACCGCAGACTGAACTGTATCCGAGGTGGGTGCTCAGAGCTTCAGTTCAGGTCAACCTCAAAAAGAACTATTGGTATTTTATTAAGAATTCTACTTCCAAAAAAAAAAAAAAAAAGAATTCAACTCCCTTTTGGCTCTCCTTCTCCAAAAGCTTAGATGGATATGACTATACACAAACTAAAGAGAGTGCAATCATCCCCAAATCATGTGGCAAAAATCCTTAGTTGAGGAGTGCCCACTCGTGTTTCTGGACATTTTTGTTTAGTTAGGAATTCTTCTGAACCATCCCACATGCCAGACCCGGAATAAGCAAAAGTCATCAAGATTTACAGTCAGCTTACGAGCTCCTTGTCTGATACCCAGCATTGAGTGGCCTGTTGCTTTGTCATGTGTGTATATTTGTTTGTTTTAACCCTAGCCAACCGCAGAAGTGTTTACAAGCTGGAGAAAGAAGAACAAATTCCAGATGGAATGTGTATCGATACTGAGGGGAAGCTCTGGGTGGCCTGTTACAATGGAGGAAGAGTGATTCGTTTGGATCCTGAGACAGGTAGGCTCACAGCAAAAGAAAAAAATCCCTGCCATGTCTAGAAAAAAACATGACACTAGCAACCAAAGAAACTTCATTACTAATAAAGTTATATGGAGCTATATTCAGAGGTCTCAGTAGGACGGCTTGGAAATAAAGGCCAAAGATAGAGCACAAAACTTATAGGCAGAACTTCTTTTCCTGAGGAGGTTAAGTCTTTTTGCCCAAAACAAATTGTCCGGGAAGGTAGGTTAAATACATGGCTGAAGTCTGACCTCCACAATCCTTTTTGATTATCCCTAATCCTCTACAAGGGGTCCCGAACAGTAGTGCAGGTTGAAAATTTGCTAGAGCTGGACTCTCAAAAAAATATTTGGTGATCTAGGGAAAAGACTCCAAACTGTGAAGTTACCTGTTGATAAAACAACTTCATGCTGCTTTGGAGGGAAGGACTACTCTGAAATGTATGTGACCTGTGCCCGGGATGGAATGGACCCTGAGAGTCTTCTGAAGCAGCCTGAAGCTGGTGGGATTTTCAAGGTGATCCAGCTATTTATTTTAATTTGAGGGTGAGATGGGAGATCCTTGGCTAAGTAACTAAGTGATTAGTGCTTTTTCTTTTTATTATTTATTTATTTATATTTCATTTTTATTTATTTGAGAGAGAGAAAGAGCAAGAGAGAAAGAGCACGAACAGGGAGAGGGGCAGAAGGAGAGGGAGAAGCAGGCTCCCTGCTCAGCAGGGAGCCAGGCACAGGGCTGGATCCCAGGACCCCAAGATTATGGCCTGAGCCAAAGGCAGACACCCAACTGACTGAGCCACCCATGTGCTCTGATTAGTGCTTTTCCATACTTCCAAAACATAATTCTACTTAGTATTTTTTTTAGCAAGAGAAAGCAGGTATATGTGTGTGCGCGTGCGCACACACACACACACACACACACACACTCGAGTTGGGACAAGGAGGGCAATGGGAGAGGGAGAGAAAATCTTAAGTAGGCTCCACACCCAGTGTAGAGCACAACCAGGGGTTTGATCTTACGACCCGCAGATCATGACCTGAGCCAAAATCAAGAGTCTGGTACCCAACCGACTGAGCCACCCAGGCATTTCTCTATTTAGCAATTTTAAGCTCATCATGCTAGACTTTTTTTTTTATGCTAGACTTTTTAAAACATTTTATTTTTTTTAAAGATTTTATTTATTTATTCATGAGAGACACAGAGAGAGAGAGAGAGAGAGAGAGAGAGAGAGAGAAAGAGGCAGAGACATAGGCAGAGGGAGAGAAGCAGGCTCCATGCACCGGGAGCCCGACGTGGGATTTGATCCTGGGTCTTCAGGATCGCGCCCTGGGCCAAAGGCAGGCGCTAAACCGCTGCGCCACCCAGGGATCCCAAACATTTTATTTAGACTTTATAGACTGTAAGTACAAGATCATATGTTTAGCCCACTTTGTGCAGTATTTCAAAATATTGTTGTGCTTCAGTAGTGTTTGCCAAAATTCTGTAAATCAATAGAACGAGCTTGAAAAATCAGTGTTTGAAACATGTTTATGAGATCAGTTGATTGTTTTGGTCTCAAAAGAATATCTTTGGGCTTCTTCCTTTTTGCAACAAAACAAACACTGATAAAAATTAAGGACCTCTAGGGACACCTGGGTGCTTAGTCAGTTAAGCATCTGCCTTCTGCTCAGATCATGATCTCAGGGTCCTGGGATCAAGCCCCGAGTCAGGCTCCCTGTTCAGCGGGGAGTCTGCTTCTCCCTCTCCCTCTGCCCCTCCTCCTTGCTCTTGCTATCTCTCTATATATATCTCAAATACATAAATAACATCTTTTTTAAAAAATTATGCACCAGGAAGCCTGGGTGGCTCAGTGGTTGAGCGAATGCCTTTGGCTTGGAGCGTGATCCCATGGTCCCAGGATCGAGTCCCACATCGGGCTCCCTGCATGGAGCCTGCTTCTCCCTCTGCCTGTGTCTCTGCCTCTCTCTGTGTCTCTCATGAATAAATAAATGAATCTTTAAAAAAATTATGGACCTCTCAAACTGAAAAGAAATAGGAAGATGGTATAAATAAATTCAGTTTTAAATCCAAGTTAATTGCAGATGGTTGCTAGTTGGACTATTATCAATGTGAATAATTGTGTTGAACTCGACTTAATCAAGTAATTCCGTTTTATGATAGGAAATAAAACAAGTATAATTGGTAGCTAAATATATTATTATGAATCATAAAAAATGCTTTTGAAGAATACTTGAGAATTACCTTTAAGCAAAATTTCTCTCGTTTTTCTTTTTAACAGATAACTGGCCTTGGGGTCAAAGGAATTCCTCCCTATCCCTATGCAGGATGAATGGCAGGTCTTCTTTCCTACTGGGGGAAATTTGAAGACATGTAGAAAATTCTAGAGCTGAAATTTCAATCTAGTTACAAAACAAATTAATTAAAGAAATGGTACTATTAACAGGCAAAATTAACATTTTTTTTTTCATTTTTAAGAGGTAGAGCATTTTAATAAGGGGTGACAGGTAGTTTTGATAACACACTAAGAGGCCTTCTACAAAGGTATTACAGAAATATAAAGAATTGTTCAACTGTCAATCAGCCTCTACTCTTTGCAAATTGCTAGAAGGAGACTGGGGTTACTATATCTTTTATGCATTCCATACTTATTATACCTAAAGCTTAAAAAAACTAATAAATAATGGCCTTATAATGACTTATGATTATGTTCCTTTTTATTTTCGTCATAATCTTATAAAATATACTGCAGTGCTAACCTGCCTTCATATTATTTTTCCTACATATTACTTTTTGCAAGTTAAAATATAACTGGAGGATGAGAATGAGACTCTGGCAAAATCCATGGCTCCAACTGCCACCTAATAAATGTAAAAGCAATATATCACTTTAGAGAATACTTTTTTAAAAAATAGCTTTATTGAATTATAATTGACCTATACATATTTCAAGTCTACAATTTGATAAATTTTATTTTTTTTTTTAATTTTTATTTATTTATGATAGTCACAGAGAGAGAGAGAGAGGCAGAGACACAGGCGGAGGGAGAAGCAGGCTCCATGCACTGGGAGCCTGATATGGGATTTGATCCCGGGTCTCCAGGATCGCGCCCTGGGCCAAAGGCAGGCACCAAACCGCTGCGCCACCCAGGGATCCCATGATAAATTTTACATATATACTCACTAATGAAACCAACACCACAAGCAAGGTAATGAATCTATTTACCACCCCCAAGACTTTACCTGTGTTCCTTGGTAATCCTTTGCTTTGGTCCCTCTGTATGTCTGCCCTCATCCCCAGGAAAACACTGATCTTATATCTGTCACTATTAATTAGCTTTAAAATTGGATGGTGTTATTTCTCCAGTTTTGTTCTTTTTCAAAATTGTCTTAGTTCTTCTAGTTCCTTTGGCATTCCATATAAATTTTAGAATCAGCTTAACTGAAAAAAAAAAAAAAGAATCAGCTTAACTGGGCACCTGGGTGGCTCAGTGGTTGAGCATCTGCCTTCAGCTCAGGTCATGATCTCAGGAGTCCTGGGATTGAGCCCCATGTCAGGCTTCCTGCTCAGTGGGGAGTCTGCTTCCCTCTAGCCCTTCCTTTTCCCCTCCCCCTGCTTATGCATGTTCTCTCTCTCTCTCTCTCTCTCTCTCTCTCTCAAATAAATAAATAAATAAATCTTTTTTAAAAATCAGTAGAACAATTTGGAGAGAATTAGCATCTTTACTATTTTGAGTCTTCCAACCCATGAGCATGGTGCATCTTTCAGCTATATAGGTCTTCTATGACTTTTTTCTTTTTTTTCTATGACTTTTTTCATCAGCATTTTGCAGCATATAGGTCTTGTACATGTTTTGTTAGATTTATATTTGAGAATAGTGTGCATTCTGCTATTATGAATGGAGTGTTTTATAAATGGTAGTTAGATTCAGTTGGGTGGTGGTGGTGTTCAGTTCTTCTATATCTTTCCTGAGCTTCTGTCTTCTAGTTTTATACATAAATGAGGAAGGAGTGTTGAAATCTCTATCATTTTGGATTTTTCTGTTCTCTATTCAGTTCTGACAGTTTTGGAACTCTGTTGTTAGGTGCATTTAAAACTGAGTATCAGGAAAGCGCAGGTGGCTCAGCGGTTTAGCGTCGCCTTCAGATCCGGGATTGAGTCCCACGTCAGGGTCCCTGCATGGAGCCTGCTTCTCCCTCTGTCTGTGTCTCTGCCTCTCTCTCTCTCTGGTCTCTCATGAATAAATAAATAAAATCTTTTTAAAAATAAATAAATAAATAAAAATAAAACTGAATATCTTTTCAATGAATTCACTTTTTTTCAATATGTAATGTCCTCTCTTTATCCCTTGAAAATCCATTGAAATCCATTGAAAATTCATCAAGGTTTTTTAAAGATTTTATTTTTTAAGGGACACCTAAGTGGCTCAGTGGTTGAGCATCTGCCTTCTGCTCAGGACGTGATCCCGTGTTCCAGGACTGAGTCCTGAATCAGGCTCCCCATGGGGAGCCTGCTTTTCCCTCCACCTATGTCTCTGCCTCTCTCTGTGTGTCTCTTATGAATAAATAAAATCTTTTTAAAAAAGATTTTTTTAAGAAGTAATCTCTACACCCAACGTGGGGCTCAAACTTAACAACCCTGAGGTCAAGAGTCCCATGTTCTACTGACTGAGCTAGCCAGGTGCCTCATTAATGTTAAATGTTTTGCTTTCAACCATCAAGCGTGTTTTGAAGAATTCAAGAGGAAAAGAATAGTTTATTATCTTTAACAAAATATTTACCATTTCTGTTGTTCTTTCTTCATTTCTGATATTCTAAGTTTCTTTTGCTCTCCATTTTATTGTCTGAAGAACTTCCATTAACAGTTCTTTTAGAGTAGGTCTGCTGCTATGAATTCTCTCATTTTTACTTCATATGAGAGTGTCTTTATTTCACCTTCATCCCCGAAGGCTATTTTCACTGGATATGGAATTCATGGTTGATAGTTCTTTACTTCCAGCCTCTTGGCACTTTAAATTTTTGCTATTTTCTTCTGGCCTTCATGGTTTCTGATGAGAAAGCTAGTCTTCAAAATCATTATTTCCCTACAGGTAATGAGTAATTTTTTTCTTGGAGATTTCAAGACTTTGTCTTTGTCTTTAGTTTTCTGCAATTTGATTATGATGTGTCTGGGTATGTATTTCTTTGGGTTTATCCTATTTAGGGTTTGCTCTGCTTCTTGAATATATACATCATATATATATATATATATATATATATATATATATATATCACATAACTTGGGAAGTTTGGGAAATTATTTCTTCAAATATTTTGTCTGCCTCATTTCTCTTTCTGGGACTCCAAAAACTTGAACATCAGACTTTTTGTTCTTGTCCCACAAGTTCCTGAATTTCTGTTAAATTGTTTCAATGTTTTTTTCTCTCTGTTCTATCGATTGATCTTCAAGTTCACTGGCTCTTTTCTCTGTTTTCTCTGCTAGTGAGTCCATCTGGTTATTTTTATTGTTATTATTTTATTTTTCAGTTCTAAAATGTCCATTTCCAGTTCTAAAATTTCCATTTCTATTCCAATACTTTCCATTTTAACATTTGTTTGGAGAATTTTCATGATTGCTCAATCATTTTTATATAATGGTTGTTTCAAAGTGCTTGTCAGACTAATTCCAACAGCTGCATTATCTCACTCCTGGCACCTGTTATTGTCTTTTTCCATTCGAATTGAGCATTTCATTGTTCTTTGTATGATGAGTAATTTTAGATTGTATCCAGGATGCTTTGAATACTATATTATGGAACTCTAGGTCTTGTTTAAATCCTATGAAGAGGGCAGCCCGGGTGGCTCAGCGGTTTAGCGCCGCCTTCAGCCCAGGGCATGATCCTGGAGACCCGGGATCAAGTCCTGCGTTGGGTTCCCTGCATGGAGCCTGCTTCTCCCTCTACCTGTGTCTCTGCCTCTCTCCCTCTCTCTCTCTCTCTCTCTCTCAAACAAATAAATAAATAAATAATCTTTAAAAAATAAATAAATCTTATGAAGAATGTTGGTATATTTGTTTTAGCAGATGATAGGTTTGGTCAAAAAGTTCCATCCTATCTTCTGTGGGTGTGGTTGCAATGTCAGTTGTTTTTACAGGCTTTGCAGTGTTATTTGGGACTGTTCCACGTGTGTATTACCTGGTGGTCAGTCTGGGGCCTGGGAAAAGGTCTAGCATTAGCTCACTTCTCTGAGTCTTTGATATGTTAATCAAGATCCAATTCATGTACATGCAGGTCAGGAGCTGGGAAAAGCAACTCCGTAAGGTTGTTTATGAATGCCTGGGCTCAAACCCAACATGCAAAGGCCTCTTCATTGAGGATCTCCAGGGAGCATGGTGGATCTGAAGCCCCAGGACAGCTTCTTCTCCAACCCTCACTACATCCACTAGTTGTCTGATCTCTGCTTGGTCCTTTCCCATTCTCATCTCTCAGTCAAGGGTTTCTCTCTCTCTCTCTCTCTCTCTCTCTCTCTCTCTCTCTCTCTAATAAATAAATAAATAAATCTTTAAAAAATCAGCAGAACAATTTGGAGAGAATCAGCATCTTTACTATTTTGAGTCTTCCAACCCATGAGCATGGTGCATCTTTCAACTATATGGTCTTCTATGACTTTTTTCATCAGCATTTTGCAGCATATAGGTCTTGTAAATGTTTTGTTAGATTTATATTTGAGAATAATGTGCATTCTGCTATTATGAATAGAGTGTTTTATAAATGGCAGTTAGATTCAGTTGGGTGGTGGTAGTGTTCAGTTCTATATCTTTCCTGAGCTTCTGTCTTCTAGTTTTATCCATAAATGAGGAAGGAGTGTTGAAATTTCTATCATTTTGGATTTGTCTGTTTCTCTATTCAGTTCTGACAGTTTTGGAACTCTGTTGTTATGTGCATTTAAAACTGAATGTCTTGGGATCCCTGGGTGGCGCAGCGGTTTGGCGCCTGCCTTTGGCCCAGGGCGCGATCCTGGAGACCCGGGATCGAATCCCACATCAGGCTCCCGGTGCATGGAGCCTGCTTCTCCCTCTGCCTGTGTCTCTGCCTCTCTCTCTATATCATAAATTTAAAAAAAAAAAAAAAAAAAAAACTGAATGTCTTGGGGCAGCCTGGGTGGCTCAGCGGTTTAGCGCTGCCTTCAGCCCAGGGTGTGATCCTGGAGACCAGGGATTGAGTCCCACGTTGGGCTCCCTGCATGGAGCCTGTTTCTCCCTCTGCCTGTGTCTCTGTCTCTGTCTCTCTCTTTCTCTCTCTCTCGAATAAATAAATAATATCTTTAAAAAAATAAAAAATAAAACTGAATGTCTTTTCGATGAATTGACTTTTTTTCAATATGCAATGTCCTCTCTTTATCCCTTGAAAATCCATTGAAAACTCATCAAGGTTTTTTAAAGATTTTATTTTTTAAGGGATGCCTGAGTGGCTCAGTAGTTGAGCATCTGCCTTCTTAAGATGTGATCCCATGTTCCAGGATTGAGTCCCGAATCAGGTTCCCCATGGGGAGCCTGCTTCTCCCTCCACCTATGTCTCTGCCTCTCTCTGTGTGTCTCTCATGAATAAATAAATAAAATATTTTTTAAAAATATCTAATAAAAATGAGATGATCAGAAGCACAAAACTGGAGACCTTCCTCCCCACCCTCCATGTTACAGCTGACTAGCCTCCTAACTCAGTCACTTCCAGTCCATTTCTCATTCAAGGTAAGTCAGAGAGTAATGGAATTGTAATGGAATTGCTGAGGTGCTCCAGGGGCCAAGGTAGAGTGCTCTGAGGACTTGAGGAAGGAAACCCCTAGAATTGCAGGTGATCCCAAGCCCCCAGAGTGGCTGTCCTCTCTGCAAGACCCCTGAACCTGGAAACTCAGCCTTGTGGGACCCCCACTCTAGCTCCCTTCCCTGGTGGTAGAAGCCTCACCTATGACAAACATTAAACCCTTGCACTGAGTCTTTTCTGGCCAATTGCACAAATAGCCATCTAGTCAATCAAACTTCTAAAAAGGGCATCTGCTTGACGGGGAATTGCGATATCTGGCCAACCTGACTTACCAAAGGCAATCTGCCATCATCCCTGAGGATTCACACACATTTCTTGCTGGGCATGCCAACAATGCAAGGTTGTGACCACTCTTTAACACAAGTCTTTCTCAGAACTGTTTGTAGCAAGTTCCCTTGATAAGTGAAATAAGATTTCCTTACAGACAAAAAGCAGGCTTGTTGCTGCTCATCATAGGAGCGATTAATCTTCCACACTCAGTATTCCCCTCCTATAATATAACTCACAATGCATGCAGACATGCATCTAGGCCCATCTGTATTACTCCCTTGGAGTAATCAGCTCTAACATCTGACTCTGGCTACTACTTTTGGTATGAAATGTAAAGTTCTGGGCAGCCTGGGTGGCTCAGCGGTTTAGTGCTGCCTTCAGCTCTAGGCGTGATCCTGGAGACCTGAGATCGGGTCCCACGTTGGGCTCCCTGTGTGGAGCCGGCTTCTCCCTCTGCCTGTGTCTCTGCCTGTGTGTGTGTGTGTGTGTGTATGTGTGTGTGTACGTGTGTGTGTGTGCCTCATAAATAAATAAAATCTTAAAAAAAAAAGAAAAGTAAAGTTCTTTATCCCTGACCCAGGAGTCTCATGACTTCTACTTGCATCCATGAAACAGGATAGCTTGTTAGCTTGCAAGTAGAATAAAATCTCAGACCTTTTGGGGATCCCTGGGTGGCGCAGCGGTTTGGCGCCTGCCTTTGACCCAGGGCACGATCCTGGAGACCCGGGATCGAATCCCACGTCGGGCTCCCGGTGCATGGAGCCTGCTTCTCCCTCTGCCTGTGTCTCTGCCTCTCTCTCTCTCTCTCTGTGTGACTATCATAAATAAATAAAAAATTAAAAAAAATCTCAGACCTTTTACAATGCTAGACATTGACCTGCACCCATCAGACACTGAGTTCAAGGTCCTCAGGCCTGGCACCAACACCAGACTCCTCATACGAGGCACTAAATTCTGTCTTCCTCCTGCCAGATACCAACTTCCAATCTATGCTGCCAACAATTCCTTCCTCAACTGCCCCTGCAAAGGCTAACTCCACACTAATAGCACCAGAACTTAATTCCTACTTTTTGCTTCAGATACTGAGTGCCAACCTCCCTCTCCAGAGACTGAGTCCTGACCTCTCCTGCCAGGAATCAAGTCAAAACTGCCTCCAGAGGATAAGTCCCCACCTCTGCCATCAGAAGCTAGGTTCCCCAGTTCTCCCTCCAGATACCAAATCTCTACTCCTCCTCCAAATGCTAAGTCTTTATGTCAGGTTCAGAATCAACGTCTCTACTTTTAGTCCTGCGATGAAATTTCCAATTTGCACTGCAGAGGTGAAGTCTCAACTTTCACGAGGGGTCACTAAAGCTGTCTAAAGGCCTGACATTAAAGAGGGAGTTTCATGACACCATTACTCATGCAGAGGAGAAAGGAGTGGAAAGGCCTAGCAGACATAGATGCTCGAGTCTTCCACAGAGGGTGCAGAGTCCTTTTAGAACTGACCTTAGGAAATCCAGGAACAGTAAGATACCCCAGGGCCTTCCTGCCCTCTATGGATGGTTGGTCTTTAGATGATGACCCAGGCAGCTGGAAGTCCCATTTCTTGGGTAGAGAAGGTTGGATAGCAGTAAGACTGACATAGAACAATCCCAGGGCCCAAGATCAAGGGTGCAGAGGCCTTTTAGGAAGGGTCCACTGGGGAAAGGGGGTAAACCCAAATACCAGCACATGCTCCTCCACCAGAGTTGCCTGGATATGCACCTGAACCTGGGTATTTAAGGTCCCCATCTCTGTGCAGGTCAGGAAATAGTTGATGAGAATGGCGCAATTCAACATCAGGGTTCTCCAGGATGAGTGCGCTGGCCTTTGAGGAGGGGCACTACAAAAACTGGAGGGATCTGGAATCCCAATCAGCACACTGCCCCCCATGCTCCATATCCAGCTGGTCTTTCAGCAACTACCAGGGATTTATGGCCCAGTTTATCATGTGGGGGAGGTTGAAGAACAGTGAAATCCCATGAGATGACCCCAGAAACCAATATGAAGGGTAAAGAAATCTTCCAGAGGAAACTTCTGTGGAACAGGGACTGTTTGAAACCTTTACAGCCACTTGGCCACCCGACATTGTCCTGGTCATTCTCTGATGCCATGGTCTGGAAGGTTGATTGACTTGCTCAGCTTGACTCTGGAAGCCAGACTGGCTTAGCCTATAGGGGCCTCCACACAGGGTGTATTATGCAGAAGAGTGCAGATTAGTGCATGCATGTGAAGAAAATGCCTGAGGCCAAGGAGAGAACCGTCTGAAAGGATTAGAAGGAACAGTGGCTGGCACTTGTACAGGCAGAAGAATAGTACCTCCTCCTACCAACCAGGCTGGAAAAATCACATAATTCATGAGGCAGTAAGTAGAGTCTTCAAGAAGGTCTTGTCCTGCTTGCAGAGAATAATTAGCCCTACACTGGGACTGCTCCAGGACCCCATCTAACAAATCAGAAAGGCAAGACCTGAAAGAATAAAAAGATTTCCAAGAAACTTAACTGGATCCCAAAACAAAGTTCAAGAAGATAATACAATACAACCATGTGGGATTTATCTCTGGGGCACAAGTTTATGATTAAAATATGCCAATCAATGTGATACACGACTTTAGCAGAATTAAAGATAAAAAAACACATGATCCTCCCAATAGATGCAGAAAAAGCATTTGACAAAGATCCATATCCACTTATGATTAAAACAACAACAACAACAACTCTCAACCAAATAGGTATAGCAGAAACTTGCCTCAACACAATAAAGCACATTTATGAAAATCCCACAGCTAACATTATAATTAATGGGAGGAAATCTCAGAGATCTTCCTCTAAGATCCAGTACAAGACAAGGATGCTGTCACCACTTCTATTCTACATACCACTGGAAGCACTAGCCAGAGCAATCAGACAAGGAAAGGAAATAGAAGGCACTCAAATCAGAAAGGAAGAAGTAAAATTATCTCTGTTTTCAGATGATGAGATCCTATATGTAGGTACATGGAAAGATGCTCAACAACATTCATCATCAGAGAAATGCAAATTAAAACCACAAGACTTTACACCTGTCAGAATAGCTAAAGTGAAAAGCACAAGAAATAGCGAGTGTTGGTGAGGATGTGGAGGGAAAGGAAGTCTCATGCGCTGTTAGTGGGAATGCAAATTGGAGCAGCAACCCTGGAAAACAGTATGGAGGTGACTCAGAAAATTAAAAATAAAATTACCATATGATCCAGTAATTCCACTACTGAGTATTTACCCAAAGAAGACAAAAGCTCTAATTCAAACATATCCTCACCCCTATGTTTATTGTAGCATTATTTACAATAGCCAAGATATGGAAGCAACCCAAATGTCCATTGATAGATGAATGGATAAAGATGTGGTATATACACAATGGAATATTATTCAGCCTTAAAAAAGAAGATCATGTCATCTGTGACAATATGGATAAACCTAGAGGACATTATGGTAGGTAAAATAAGCCAAAGACAGAAAGAAGAATGAGTCATGAGAATCTCAAAAAATTGAATCCATAGAAACAGAGAGTTGAACAGTGGTTACCAGGGGTGAGCCTGGGGAGGTAGGGGAGGTAGGGTAATGGGAAGATGTTGGTCAATGTTCACAAATTTGCAGTTATGTAAGATGAACAAGTTCTAGAGATCTAATGTACAGTGTGGTGATTATAGTTAAAATACTGTACTGTATACTAGAAATTTGCTGAGAGTAGGTTTCAGAGGTTCTTAACACACACACACACACAAGCACAACTATGTGAGAAAATAGATATGTTAATTGGCTTGACTGTAGTAGTCATTTCACTACATATATCAAATTACCTAGTGGCTATTATCAATGGAATATGAAAAATGCAAATATGTTTCTCTGGAATATTTTTTCTCTCTCTAGGAACTCTGGAAGGGCAGGGGCTCTGCCTGTCTTCAGTGCTGAGGATACATAGCAGATGACTAGAAGTTTATTTCATATTCAACAAATATCTTCCCACAAGGAAAACAGTAAGCCCACCTGGCTTAAAGTTCAAGCTGTGCAATACATTCAAGAAGCAGTTCATTGGAGGCTATATAAACTCTTACAGAGAATAGAAAAACAAAGGGTAAAATCCTCAGTTCATTTTATGAAGATAGTGTGTTTGTTTCCTAGGGCTGCTGTTAACAGAGTGCCACAAACTTGGGGGTGGGGGGGGGTTCACAGCTCTGAAGCCTAAAAGTCTGTAATCAAGGTGTAGGGCCCTACTCCCTCTGGAGCCTAAAAGTGACTCCTCCCTTGTCTCTTCCTAGTTTCTGGCAGTTGCCAGCTATCTTTGGTGTTCCCTGGCTTGCAGCTGCATAACTCCACCCTCTGCCCTGTTACCACATGGCATTCTCCCTGTGTCTCCCTGTCTTCACATGGCTGCCTTCTTTATTTTTAAAAAATTTGTTTAAAGACTTATTTATTTTAGAGAGAAAGAGAGAGAGAGAGCGCAGGGGCAGGGGAGGAAGAGAGAGAGAATCCTCAAGTAGCTTCCCACTGTGCACAGAGCCCACCACAGGGATCGATCCCAGGGACCCCGAGATCATGACCTGAGCCAAAATCAAGAGTTGGCAGCTTACCCAACTGAGTCATTCAGGCGCCCTTAATTTTTTTTTATTATGTAAACTCTTCACTCAATGTGGGGCTTGACTCACACCGCCAAGATCAGGAGTTGTAAGTTTTACCAAGTGAGCCAGCCAGGCACCTCTGATCATCTTCTTAGAAGGACACAAGTCACATTGAATTAAGGACCCACCTTAGAGCAAGATGACCTCATCCTAACTAATCCCATGTGCAATGACCCTATTTCCACATTAGGTCACATTCTGAGGTCCTGGGGGTTAGGACTTCAACATCTCTTTTGCAGAAGCACAGTTCAACCCATAACAGCATAATGAACAACAACAAAAATTTCAGGTTTGTCTCATGCATGAACATAGATGCAAAAATCCTAAATGAAATATTAGCAATATATAAAAAGGATAAGGTATCATGACAAACCAGGTTTATCCCTGGAATACAATGTTGGTTTATTGTTGGAAAATTGAATAACGTAACTTACCATATTTACAGATTAAAAGAGAAACCTCGTGGGCAGCCCGGTGGCTCAGTGGTTTAGCACCGCCTTCGGCCCAGGGCCTGATCCCAGAGACCTGGGATCCAGTCCCACATCAGGCTCCCTGCATGGAGCCTGCTTCTCCCTCTGCCTGTATCTCTGCCTCTCTCTCTCTCTCTCTCTCTCTCTCTCTCTCTCATGAATAAATAAATAAAATTTTTTAAAAAAGAGAGAGAGAAACCTCGTGACTGCTAAGAAAGACATAGAAAAAATATCTGCCAAATTTTAGCAGCCATTTATAATTTATGATTTTTTAAAAGATTTTATTTATTTGAGAGGGAGAAATAATGAGTGAGAAAGACCAGAGAGAGCACAAGTGGAGGGAGGGAGAGGAAGAAGCAGAATCCCCACTGAGCAGGGAGCCTGACAGGGGGCTCAATCCCAGGACTCCAGGACCATGACCTGAGCCGTGAGCCTGAGCCTGAGCATCTGAGCAACCGACTGAGCCACCCAGGGGGCCCTATAATATTTTTTTAATTTAGTAAAGTAGGAAGAAATGGCAACTTCTATAACCTGGTAAGGATCTCTACAAAAAAACAAATACACATTATTCTCAATGGGAAGTGTTGAAAGATTTCCCCTTAAAAAACAAAAACAAAACACAAGGGTTCTACTCTCAATGTTTCTCTCCATCACTGTACTGAACACTCTAACCAATTTAGTAAGAACAGGGAAAAAAGAATATAAGGACCCATGGTCTTCTGAGTCAGTGATTGTAGAAAAACAGGCCTGTGAGGCTCAGGTCAAGAGCTCAGGCTGCAGGGTGACAATGTTACGGATACTTAAAACAGAGCTCCTGTATAGTTCACTGTACACCTTAGGGAATCTACACAGCCTACTTTCTAAGCTAACAAAATTTAAAACTTCCCAGATACCTACCTGGGCTAACAACCAAGAGATCTGTATCTAGACTATGACCATGCTGGCTTTTCTCTGAGCCATACCGCAGAACCTGATAAGATGCGTGGAGATCAGATTTACCAGAGAGTGAGTGAGTGTGCAGTTTGCTACAGACCAGCTTCACCAAAAGCCATTCTCTATCCACATTGTTCCTCCTCCTACCCTATCCTCCAGGTCCTGAATTCAGAGGCACATACCCCAGTATATTGCCATCTTTCTTCCCCCTAATTGTGCATGATCTTACACTATGGACATGCTGAGGATTTTCCACAATAATATTAAGATATTATACATATTATATACTATATATATTATATGATATATTACCTCCATTTTATAGATAAGGAACCTGAGCCTCAGAAGGAATAAGAAATTTGACCAAAGGCAAACTATGCTGGCATGAGATAACAGAAAATCTACAGATTGGCCTCTGTCCCCTGGTTCCTGGCACAGAGCTCTGAAAACCCTTTAATTTCCTAAGCGATAAAAGCACCAGGAGCATCTTTTATCCTAATATTTGCCTTTGACCCTGGTTCCTGACACAGGGCTCCTGAAATCCTTGCAAATTCCTAAGTGATAAGAACACAACTAGCTGGCTTAGTGAGAAGAGCATGTGACTCTTGATCTTGGGGTCGTGAATTCGAGCTCAATGTTGGGTGTAGAGATTACTTAAATAAATAAATAAAACTTAAAAAAAGAGCACTAGAACCATCTTTTGTTCTAATGAGGTGACTCTAGGTGAGCTCCTGGGTGGGGGCTGGTGATCAGAAAGACCAAGCCACGATGGGAAGCCTGGGATTTTCAGCCTTGCCCTCTCCCATTTCTCCAGAGAAGGAAGAGGGCTGGAAACAGACTTAATGATCAATCATGCCTACATGAAGAAGCCTCCATAAAAATCCCAGTAGCATGGGGTTCAGGGAGCTTACAGGTGGGTGAACACATCCACATACTAGCAGAATGATGCACCCCAACTCCACAGAGACAGAAACTCCTGCACTCGAGACCCTCCCAGACCTTGCCCCATGTATCTCTTTGTCTGACTGTTGAACTGTATCCTTTGTCATGTCCTTTAATAAACTGAAAAATGCAAGCAAGTGCTTCCCTGAGTTCTGTGAGCTGCTCTGACAACTTATTTGAACCTAAGGAAGGGGTCATGGAAACCTTTAATTTGTAGCCACAACTTCCGTGGGTAACCTGGGGACCTACTGCTTGCAGGTAGTAGGCATCTAAGGTGAGGAAGGGGTCTTGAGGGACTGAGCCCTTAACCTGTGGGATCTGACACCGTCTCAAGGTAGATGGTGTCAGAATTAAGTTAGGTTGTAGGACATCTACCTGGTGTCACAGAGAATTACTTGGTGTGGGGAAAATTCTCTACACATTTAGTGACCAGAAGTGTCAGAAGTGAAGTGTTTTGTGTAAAAGTAAAGGAGAAGCATAGGAAGAAGTGGGCTGTATTTTTCCCTATATAGAAGAAGGACTGGGAGAGGTGTTTTTTTTTTTTTTCAAACCTGTTTGTAAGTTGTGGAGCTAACCACCAAATGCAGATAGGTCTGAATCTAAAGGATGCCTATTACCTAAGGAAAATCCAATTCCGTATCTTCCCAACGCATTCTCCCTTGGGGCATGGGGCAGTCCTACTCCCCACAGGGTCCTCCCAAACCCCCAGTAATCACATAAAGTGCCAATCACTAATCCTCAAAGAATCCAATTAAGAAAACAAACCCCAACTCAGGTCCCCATCAACACTGGCACCACATCCCTTCTCCCAGTGACTGACAACCACAGATCCTCAACAGCAGCCTCACAGGCCTCCAGCCACTAATCACCTCAGGACTCAGATCCTTCGAGCCACATCCCTGACACCACTGGCAGCTAGCTGACCACTGACTTTTGAAAACTGCCAATGGCCAAACTATAGGGAATGTCAGGACACACAGGGGGAAAAAAGATCCCTCAAGTCTTGACTGTCAGGGCCTGAGATTTTTACCCTCTTGGAAGCTAACAAGTTGTATGGCTGCTGACAGAAGACATGAGACTCGTGGGGATTTGATGGAGGATTTTCTGCTCAGGGCACAGCAGGCAGCATGCATATGGTGTTGGCACTCTGTGTCCTCCAAATCTTGAAAAGGTGACACAGAGGGCCCTCGTGGATGCTACACACGCAGCAGGTTTCCAGTACAGCCAAAAAAACGCTGAGCTTGGAGAATCCAGCTTGCTCTGTGTACTGGAGGGAGATATTACCTCATCCCTCAAGGTTGCTTGCTGTCAACACAATCCTGAGAAATAGCCAAGGTAATGAGTGGTCAGGGCCTTGTATTCTTAGACAGCCAGGAAGTAGTCTATGGCCAGGCTGTTATACTGCAACCCACGCAAAGGTGTTTAGACTGATTTGTTGGTGTTTGGTGTCACTAACTAGAGGGAGCACTGAATGGTCTAAAAGATATTCTGTTCCCCATTCTTCCCCTGCCCCACCATATACAAATACATAACCAAAAGGGCACGGTTTATTCCAGTTCAGAATTTTTTGTTAAACTTGATTGAAAACACTATTGTGTTGGTTTGGTTAAGTCCCACGGGTGGTGGTGGCATCAACGGCCTGTTGCCAATTTGCTGAGCACTGATCATCCGAGGCCACTCAGGTGTCAGGAGAAGCAGATGAATTTGTATCAGTCAGATCTAAACAAGGCCATGCTGGCCCGTGTGTATGTGTGTGTGTGTGTAGGTATGAGGGAGGTTCAGGAGCTGACATTGATGTATCAGGCACAGCAGAATAGTTTAGGACTGGCCATGTTCACATAAGTCTGTCTTTCTTTCTTTCTTTCTTTCTTTCTTTTTTTTTTTTTTTTTGTCATCCCAAGGAAGTGATGACAAACCTGGCAGGAGGTCAGATTGCCAGCTGCATCTGCTGCTTGACTCCAAGAGACTGTGTGATTATTTTTCCAGACTTCGATGCTTGATCTAGGGGACAAAGAGAGTATTAATTGTCTCCTCAAAAAAAAAAAAAAAAAAAGAATCGTCTCCTCACCTCACAGCTCTCAGAGGCTAACTCATGTGCTCCCCAAATACTCTCTTTTCACAGCCAGGAATTCAGTGTGTCCTATCCCAGTGCCTGTAACTTCAGTTTTATCCAATCATCTCCTACTTGCACCTAGATCTTTCATCCAGGAGGGTCAGGTGCAAAAAGACCAAAGGCATTTTTGTAAAATTTACAGGGTTGTTTGTTTTTTTTTTTACGTCTTCCATCTTGGCCACTGGGGGCCATTGTAGGGGAATTCAGCGAGCACTACTCAATAAAGTGGTCCTATCCTTATGATCTAGCACCAAGTTCATCCATCAAAAGAATCCAGGTGACTGAAACAGAAATTTGAATCTCCTAGGCCTCATTTAGGCTAAGCTGCCACCCAGATGATTACCTAGTGCTCAGGAATGGCAGAGCAGAATCCCTGATTTTCAAACTAGGTCTCTAAGACTCACCCCTTTTGTTCTGATCATTATCTAGGAGGTATCCATTAGGAGATGATTCCTTTTTGCTGACAGCCACATTCAGTGATCAAAGTGCCTTACTAAAGTGTCTGGGCCAGGAGGACGTGGCAGAGGTAGAGTCTGAGATTCTTCTGAGTCCATTTTTAAGGAGGCTGCTCAATGTTCATCAGCTATCTGCCAATGGTAGGAGCAGGGGATGTCTATCAAATACCTTGACTCCTGACACATTATTGGGTGGCCTTTGCAAGAAAAGGTTCAATACTGTCAAGACTGCAAATGTTCTGGAGCACCTGAGTGACTCCGTGGTTAGGCGTCTGCCTTCAGCTCAGGTTATGATCCCGGGGTCCTGGAATCGAGTCCCCCATCGGGCTCCCTGCATGGAGCCTGCTTCTCTCTCTGCCTATGTCTCTGCCTCTCTTTCTGTGTCTCTCATGAATAGATAAATAAAATATATATATTTTTTAAAAACTGCAAATGTTCTGCATCAGAAACAGTATTATACTTTGTGTCCAGTCTCTAATAATGGGTACATTGTCATGTCCAGGGGGCAACGGCAGCGCCGGCCCCATCAGCCGCTTGATTCCATTCGGTCTCACCAGAGAACAGGCCCTTACTGTGGGCGTCTACATGGGTGGCCTAGACTGACCTCAACCACTAACCATCCATTACTGATCCCCACAGGCCCCCATCATTGCCCCCAAGCCCCCATTACTCACACCAGACGGAGACCCTTTATCAGACAAGACCCGCCCCCGCCAGTCTCTCAGTCCCTAAAACCTCAAATCAAGTTCCAATTTTATGCCAATTGCTGTTAAGCGGATTCGGAGAACCACTATTTCCTGTCCCCACCCCTAAGCCCACCTTCCCTAACAGCTGCTCTTTTTCAGACCGCTGATTCTATCCAGCATGAGAAAACTAAATTGCTCTAAAGCTGTGCTTTTCAAATTTTTTAAAAGTATCGTAAGTCTTTTCAAAACCAGACAAAGGGAGGAGGATCCACGTGGAATTGGGGTTTCCTCTTTAAGCAAAACCAGGTAACGCAAGAACAAGACTCCGCCTTTTCTGCAGTCGCCCCGCCCCCAGCCCAATAAGGCACACCTATTGGGTGATAAGAGTGTCAGTCAAAGTAAGACCCGCCCCTTGACGGCCAAAAGACACGTGCTACTTAAGGGAGGCCGGGCTCGGACATTCTCACTGATTGAAAAGGCTATCAATCAAGTCCCCACTCCCGCCCCCTGCGCGGATCGAGCTCCCGCGCTCCTGGACAGGCGGACTGGTCAGTTTTCTACCCTCTGCCTCAGCACACCCAGCGACTCAGGAACCGGAACTCTTGATTGGCTGCCCGCCGCCCTTTCAGCCTGAGAGCCCACCACCTAAAGGTGTCAGAGCTGCTCTGAGGAACAGCTGATTAACCCTAGGGCCCACAGATCGGTCACAACTGGCTCCGCCTCTTCCTGAACACCTAATGGCGCCGAGACGGGTGGGCCCGCAAAGAGGCGGTGAGCTCAGCCCAGCTGCTCTCAGCTGGTCCCCTAAGGTGTCGGGTTTGGTGCCCGGGAAGAAAGACGGAGCCAGTGTTGTATGCACGCAGTGGAGCGAGGAGTCTGCGCAGCGGCGGCACTAAGGAACGCAGAGACCTGGGGGCAGGTCCTAAATACTTTTGAAGAGTAACTCAAGACGGCTGCTATTTTGTCTCTCATCTAGCGCACAGGGACTGACTTGTATTCAAAACTCTGGAGCTTGGGGGATCCCTGGGTGGCGCAGCGGTTTAGCGCCTGCCTTTGGTCCAGGGCGCGATCCTGGAGACCCGGGATCAAATCCCACATCGGGCTCCCGGTGCATGGAGCCTGCTTCTCCCTATGCCTATGCCTCTGCCTTTCCTTCTCTCTCTGTGTGACTATAAAAAATAAAAAAAAAAACCTCTGGAGCTTCATCCTAGTCTGGGAAATTTTTCCGGCGTGTGTGCACATGTCTGACTTTTTAAAAAATATGTTTACACTTTGTAATTGTGTTTTCTGTATGGTTGTGTAATATGGCAATGGTGGTACTGTAATTAGCTTACAACTCTAGTTTAAAAGTTAGAAAGCAGGGGATCCTGGGGTGGCTCAGCGTTTTAGCGCCTGCCTTTGGCCGAGGGCGTGATCCTGGAGACCTGAGATCGAGTCCCACATCAGGCTCCTGGCATGGAACCTGCTTCTGCCTACCTCTCTCTCTTTCTTTCTCTGTGTCTTTCATGAATGAATAAAATATTTTAAAAATATATTCCTAAATTTAAAAGTTAACAAACAGGGATGCCTGGTGGCTTAGCGGTTGAGCATCTGCCTTCAGCTCAGGGCGTGATCCTAGTTTGGGGGTTGAGTCCCACTGAGGAGCCTGCCCCTGCCTATGTCTCTGCCTTTCTCTGTGTCTCTCATGAATAAGTAAAATCTTTTTTTAAAAAGGTTAAAAAACAAACGTGAGAAATCACAACTATTATAATCTGTTATTGATTACACAATATGTAAAATACATAAACTGTAACATTGATAACCTAAATTATGCTGGGGAGAAGTAAAAAGTGTCAAGTTTAGGACTGCTATTGAAGTTAGGTTTCTACCAGCTTATAATAGGGTATTGTTATAATTTTAAGATACTCGTGGTAACCACAAGGGAAAAATCTTACATGAAAGAACATGATAAAGAAGTCAAAGCATACTGATACCAAGACATCAAAGCACCAAAAAAGACTGTAGGATAAGAAACAAGGCATAACAGACCTACAAAAGAGCCAGAAAACAATGAACAGAATGGTAATTATAAATCCTTACCTATCAATAATTACCTTAAATATAAATAAATTCTCCAATCAAAAGACATAAAATATCTGAATTGATTTAAAAAAACAAACAAGACCTAACAATGCACTCTCTATAAGAGACTCATTTTAGCCTTAAGGACACAGACTGAAGGTGAAGACACACTAAAAGGTATTTCAAGCAAATAGTGACCCATAAAAAGCAGGTGTAGCTATATTTATATCAGACAAAATAGACTTTAAACTAAAAATGTTGAGTTTGGGGCACCTGGGAGGCTTGGTCGGTTAAGTGTCTGCCTTTGGCTCACGTTGTGATCCCAGAGGCCTGGGATCGAGTCCCACACCAGGCTCCCCACAGGGAGCCTGCTTCTCCCTGTGCCTATGTCTCTGCCTCTCTCCGTGTGTCTCTTACGAATAAATAAATAAAATCTTTTTTAAAAATTAAATTTAAAAATGGTAAGTTTTATTAATCAAAAGTCTTTTTTGGATCCCAAACTGACCTCTCTGAACTTGTTTGGTTGTTTTGGTTTTTGGTTTTTTTTTTAACCCTAAAGCTTCCCCCAGAGAGGCCACGTCTGTGGGCAAGTGGAATTTTTCTGGAAAAGGGAGAAAGGAGATTCCAGATAAGAAGAATGATGGCCCAGAAGTCGATATGACTTAGAATCTTGGCAGAAGCAGAGGCTGAAAAGTGTGTGCAGAGTGTTTTTCATTTGGATGGAATCCGTTCAAATCCACACCCGCGTGTGCACCAAGCCTCAGTGTGACATTCAGAGCCCTGTGTGATCCAGACCCAAACCATCACTTCTGCCTCCTCTTGATGGGTTTAGGGTTTTTGAAGATTTCCTTCCTCCTCCCCTCCCTTCCATCCCCCCTCCCTCCTCTTTCTACCTCCTCCTCTCCTTCTCTCTCTCTCTCTCTCTCTTTGAAATAACCTCATTTATTTTTGTTTAATTTTTGGTAGCATGACCACGGTTAAAAGGACAACACCCCAATGCAGTTTGTGTGTGCTGTAGAGGTGGGGTGGGGGGCGGTTGCTCAACAATAAACGTAGAGAATAAACAGCAAGGGGGATGCAGATTTTAAATAAGGGGAGTCATCTCTGAGAAGCTGATATTTAGCAAAGACTTGAATGAGGAGAGGGAGTTGGAAAGAGAACAAAAAAGAAGACTACAGCATTTCTAGGCCCCCAGAGGGTACCTGTACTTGACACACCATGGCCTCCATCCATGGCTGCTCTTTTTCCAAACTTCAGCTGAAACCCTGGATCTTCATTCTGACCCTGGCAGAGTTCCCCTGACCCTCTCTACTTTTGAGATGACTGACTCCAAGAATCCTGCCACTCTTCTGAGTGCTACTGCTAACGGCCCTGACTGACCTAAGTCATTTTCCAAACCTTGTCTCCAGAAGCCACCACCGCTTTCCATTCCAGAACCCCAAATCTCCCATAAGTGATCCCTAGGGATTCCCAAACCACCTTCTATTTCGAGTCCACAATCTAAACATTCCCCAAACCATAATTACCACAATTTCATTTTTTAAGGCACTTAGTAAAAAAAACTTCCATGGTCACTAGATTGATGTTAATAAGGATTTAACCACTCACCCAATATTTACAAGTGCCTAATCTGTGTCGGGCATTGTTAGAAGCACCCACAAATTAATCCTCTCTTACTGTCATTAGCCCCTGCTGATAGAAGAGTAAAATGGGGAGGGGCACCTGGGCGGCTTAGCCATTTGAGTGTCTGCCTTGGCTCAGGTCATGATGATTCCAGGGTCCTGGGATGGAGCCAAGCCCTGGGTCAGCTCCCTGCTCAGTGGGGAGTCTGCTTCTCCTTCCCCCCTCTGCCACTCCCCCTCCCATGCTAACTCCTTCTCTTGCTCCCTCCCTGTCTCTCAAATAAATGAACAAAACATTAAAAAAAAAAGAGCAAAATGGGTACATAAGGTCACAATCTGGGGAGGAGGCTGTGATTTGAACCCAGCCAGTCTGGCTCAAGAATCTGTGCCCTTCCAGCATCACCTTAATTCCAAAACCAGACAAAGACCCCACCAAAAAGGAGAATTATAGACCAATATCCTTGATGAACACAGATGCAAAAACTCTCAACAAGATACTAGCCAATAAGATCCAACAGTACATTAAGAAGATTATTCACCATGACCAAGTGGGATTTATCCCTGGGATGCAAGGCTGGTTCAACACTTGTAAAGCAATCAACGTGATACATCACATCAACAAGAGAAAAAACAAGAACCATATGATCCTCTCAATAAATGTAGAGAAAGCATTTGACAAAAGACAGCATCCATTCCTGGTCAAACCTTTCAGAGTGTAGGGATAGAGGGAACATTCCTCAGCATCTTAAAAGCCATTTACGAAAAGCCCACAGCAAATATCATTCTCAATGGGGAAACACTGGGAGTCTTTCCCTAAGATCAGGAACACGACAGGGATATCCATTCTCATCACTGCTATTCAACATAGTACTAGAAGTCCTAGCCTCAGCAATCAGGCAACAAAAATAAATAAAAGGCATTCAAATTGGCAAAGAGGAAGTCAAACTCTCCCTCTTTGCAGATGACATGATCCTGTACATAGAAAACCCAAAAGACTCCACCCCAAGATTGCCAGAACCCATACAGCAATTCGGCAGTGTGGCAGGATACAAAATCAATGTCCAGAAAACAGTGGCATTTCTATACACTAACAATGAAACTGAAGAAAGAGAAATTAAGAAGTCAATCCCATTTACAATTGCACCCAAAAGCATAAGATACCTAGGAATAAACCTAACCAAAGAGGTAAAGGATCTATACCCTAAAAAATACACAACACTTCTGAAAGAAATTGAGGAAGACACAAAGAGATGGAGAAATAGTCCATGCTCATGGATTGGAAGAATTAACATTGTGAAAATGTCAATGCTACCCAGGGAAATTTACACATTTAATGCAATCCCTATCAAAATACCATGGACTTTCTTCAGAGAGTTGGAACAAATCATCTTAAGATTTGTGTGGAATCAGAAAAGACCCCGAATAGCCAGGGGAATATTAAAAAAGAAAACCAGAGCCAGGGGCATCACAATGCCGGATTTCAAGTTGTACTACAAAGCTGTGAAAATCCAGACAGTGTGGTACGGGCACAAAAACATACACATAGATCAATGGAACAGAATAGAGAACCCAGAAATGAGCCCTCAACTCTATGGTCAACTGATATTCGACAAAGCAGGAAAGACTATCCCCTGGAAAAAAGACAGTCTCTTCAATAAATGGTGCTGGGAAAATTGGACATCCACGCGCAGAAGAATGAAACTAGACCATTCTCTTATACCATACACAAAGATAAACTCAAAATGGATGAAAGATCTAAATGTGAGACAAGAATCCATCAAAATCCTAGAGGAGAACACAGGCAACGCCCTTTTTGAACCTGGCCACAGCAACTTCTTGCAAGATATATCTATGAAGGCGAGGGAAACAAAAGCAAAAATGAATTATTGGGACTTCATCAAGATAAGAAGCTTCTGCACAGCAAAAGAAACAGTCAACAAGACCAGCCCCACGCAGCGAGCGAGCGCCTTCTCCGCACCAGGGAAGCCCCACCCACCTGAAGCCAAGATGTCCAGTAAGTGGACCAAGGCCAAAACCACCAAGAAGCAGCCACAGAGGGCACTTCCAATGTCTTCGCGATGTTTGACCAGTCCCAGATCCAGGAGTTTAAGGAGGCCTTCAACATGATTGACCAGAACCGAGATGGCTTCATTGACAAGGAGGACTTGCATGACATGCTGGCCTCACTGGGAAAAAACCCCACCAATGAATACCTCGAGGGCATGATGAGTGAGGCCCCAGGGCCCATTAACTTCACCATGTTTCTCACCATGTTTGGGGAGAAGCTGAATGGCACAGACCCTAAAGATGTGATCCGAAACGCCTTTGCCTGCTTCGATGAGGAGGCCTCAGGTTTTATCCATGAGGACCACCTTCGGGAGCTGCTCACCACCATGGGTGACCGCTTCATGGACAAGGAAGTGGACGAGATGTACCAAGAGGCACCCATTGATAAGAAAGGCAACTTCAACTACGTGGAGTTCACCTGCATTCTCAAGCATGGTGCCAAGGACAAGGACGACTAGGCCGCCCCGGATGCCCATGTCCAGGCCCCTGTCCCACTCCTGTTCCCCCCTCTCACTGTGTATCAGCTCCATGCCCGTGATTCCACAGGACCCTCTCAGGGGATCCTCCCTCTGAGGGGCTAGGGGCCCAGCTCCTTGTGGAGGAACAGGCTGAGCACACACAGTGCCAGGCAAGGGGCGCACAGCCAACATGAAGCAGGTGTTCCACCATGACCTCCCCCACCCCAAGAGAGAACTGTCTTCTAGGATCTGGGCCTCAGGGCTGCTCCCCAAAGGACAGGCCCTCTATCCTGTTGGAAGCAACTTCGCATGCACCCCATGCAGGGCATGACAGCTCTTTCCCAGCCACTGCCACTGCCACTAACCTCACCAAGGTCCTTTCTCAGAGGGCTGGATGCCAGACCCCTCCTCTGTGCCCTGCTCAGCCACCAGAACACAGCCCACCCCACTGGGAGTGTGATCCGGAAGATGCATGTAGGTTGGACATTTGACCCAAGGGAGACAGAATCTTAAATAGAAGTCTGAACACTGAAAAAAAGAAAAGAAAAGAAAAGAAACCGTCAACAAAACTAAAAGACAACCTACAGAATGGGAGAAGATATTTGCAAATGACATATCAGATAAAGGGCTAGTATCCAAGATCTATAAAGAACTTATTAAACTCAACACCAAAGAAACAAGCAATCCAATCAGGAAGTGGGCAAAAGACATGAACAGAAATTTCACAGAGGAAAACATCGACATAGCCAACAAGCGCACGAGAAAATGCTCCACATCACTTGCCATCAGGGAAATACAAATCAAAACGACAATGAGATACCACCTCACACCAGTGGGAATGGGGAAAATTAACAGGACAGGAAACAACAAATGTTGGAGAGGATGTGGGAAAGGGGAACCCTCTTGCACTGTTGGTGGGAATGTGAACTGGTACAGCCACTCTGGAAAACTGTGTGGAGGTTCCTCAAAGAGTTAAAAATAGACCTGCCCTACGACCCAGCAATTGCACTGTTGGGGATTTACCCCAAAGATACAGACGCAGTGAAATGGCAGGACACATGCACCCCAATGTTTATAGCAGCAATGTCCACAATAGCCAAACTGTGGAAGGAAGCCAAACTTTCGGTGTCCATCGAAAGATGAATGGATAAAGAAGATGTGGTCTATATATACAATGGAATATTCCTCAGCCATTAGAAACGATGAATACCCACCATTTGCTTCGACGTGGATGGAACTGGAGGGTATTATGCTGAGTGAAATAAGTCAATCGGAGAAGGACAAACATTATATGGTCTCATTCATTTGGGGAATATAAAAAATAGTGAAAGGGAATAAAGGGGAAAGGAGAGAAAATGAGTGGGAAATATCAGAAAGGGAGACAGAACATGAGAGACACCTAACTCTGGGAAACAAACAAGGGGTAGTGGAAGGGGAGGTGGGCGGGGGTTGGAGTGACTGGGTGATGGGCACTGAGGGGGGCTCTTGACACGATGAGTACTGGGTGATATGCTATATTTTGGCAAATCAAACTCCAATAAAAAAAAAAAATACAAAAAAAAAAAAAAAAGAATCTGTGCCCTTTAACCACCATGATTGTCTTGCAATCATGGCTCTTGTTTCAAAGCTCTCTCTTCAGACACTTCCTTTAGGTCTTTCTCAAATGTCTCATCTCAGTGAGGCCTTTTCCCTGGCCACAGTAGCTAAAATTCACACATTCACACATTCACACACACACACACGCACACACACACACACACACACACATTCACTCGCTTTACCCTTTCCTGCTTCATTTTTCTCCTTCACATTTATCACTATATTATACACTTTACTTATTGATCTAGCAATAAGCATTATTCAAAATTGGTATTTGGGGGATTCCCTGGGTGGCTCAGCGGTTTGGCGCCTGCCTTTGGCCCAGGGCACGATCCTAGAGTCCCGGGATCGAGTCCCAAGTTGGGCTCCCGGCATGGAGCCTGCTTCTCCCTCCTCCTGTGTCTCTGCGACTCTCTCTCTCTATGCCTATGATAAATGAATAAATAAATCTTTAAAAAAACAAAATTGGTATTTGTTTTTTCCATTTATTATCTGTATTTTATAGAAGTCAGCTCCAAGAAGGCAGAGATTTTTGCCTGTTTTATTCACTACTGTCTCTCTCCCCTGTCACACAGTAGGAACCCGGTAAATATTTGTGGGAGGAAGGAAGGAAGGAAGGAAGGAAGGAAGGAAGGAAGGAAGGAAGGAAGGAAGGAAGGAAGGGGAATGAACTCTTCCAATGATGGTTGATTCCAAGGTGCCTTGTTGGAATCCTGGCTGGCCCTGGATTCACTCCTCTGTCTCATACACAACTGAACCTCTGATATATTGGCTCTGCTTACAAACATTAACATTTAAAAATTGGAATCATACCTCTCTGATGAATTTCTATTAAGAGTTTTCCCTGGAGTGAATTATGAGCCAGTTGAGTTCCTTGTTCAATGCCATACACACTTAACCCAAAGCTGGTTTTGGCCGTTTTCATTTTTCTGAAATTATTTACAGTGATTCATTTTTTAGGGGGGTTAATTTTTACAGTAACGATTTGATTCATGCATCAATTTTCTTATCTGTGTCATGTTTCAGCAATAATAGGTTTGCCCCAGATACCTCCTTAGCCTCAAGCTGCTCCTTGAACAGCTCAGACACATCTTGCTTCAGGGACAGTACTGGTTGTTCCCTTTGCCAGAAATGTTTTTGCATCTGCATAGCTTATCTCTTATTTTCTTCATTTTTTTCCTCAAGAAAAAATCATCTTTCTTTTTTTATATACTTACTTTTTAAAGATTTTATTTATTTGGGAGAGCGTGAGAAAGAGAGAAAGCATGAGCAAGGGGGAGGGGGAGAGGGAGAGGGAGGAGCAGGCTCCCCACTGAACAGGGAGTCTGATGCAGGGCTCAATCTCAGGGCCCTGAGACCATGAGCCAAGCCAAAGGCAGACATTTAACCGACTGAGCCACCCAGTTGCCCTCATCTTTCCTTTTTTTTTAAAATCCTTTTTCAACAAGGCCTAAGCTAATCACCTATTATTTTAAAGATTTATTTATTTATTTTAGAGAGAGTATGCAGGGGTAGAGGGTTGCAGAGGGAGAGGGAAAGAGAGAGACTCTCAAGCAGACTCCCTGCTGAGCACAGAGCCCAACATGGGGCTCAATCTCACCACCCTGAGATCATGACCTGAGCCAAAATCAAGTGACTACCCTATTTACATACTAGCCTCTGTCACCTTGCACTCCTGATCCCCCTTGAATTTGTTTGCTTGTTTTTAAGTGATCTCTGCACTCGATGTAGGGCTCAAACTCACTACCTGGAGATCAAGAGTCAGATGCTCCATGGACTGAGCCAGCCTGCCCACCCCATCCCCCCAAATTTAATGCATGCTTACCCTCTCCCAACATACAAACAAACAAGCAGCTTGAGTAGAAGCCCTCCAGCACAGACATCCAGACACTAGCAGTTGGCGGTTGGCCAGTGCACACTGGAGCTGTAAGGACACAGGGATACGGGCAGGGAACTGACAATATCTGTTACAGGGTCTGTGACTGTCTTGTTCCCTCAGCCTTGCACATAGTAGATGCTCTTTTAGATTGAAGGGTGAAGGAGGTTGGTATCCGTTATGTTGTTAGAGCAGAGCAGGGCCCTACATATCAAGGTTCAAATATCCCTGGGGTCAAACGGCAGGGCATAGGTGCTCTGACCACTCACACCAGCCCCCACCCTCACCCTCAGCCTGGGAAATTCCTGAGGACAAGGATCCTGGTATGTATCAGGGCCTGGCATACAGTCAGGACTTGGCACACAGTAGGCAACAAACTTCCACCTCTTCATCTCACTGTGGTCCTTAAAAGGTCAGTGGCTCACCCAGAATGGCTACAGTGAGAATGATAGAGGGCACTGAGTGATGGTGGGGATGTGGTGTTCGCCACTGGGGATCGTGGAGATTGGAAAATTGGTGTCATCTATCCAAGCTGATCACGTTTTACTCCATGACTTGTATCCTAGGTATATGCCTGAGAGAAATGAGGGCATCTATCCGAGCAACAAAAAGATAGGTACAAGAATGTTCACAGAATTATTCTTAATAGCCCCACACAGAAAACTACCCAAATGCCCATCAACCCTGGAATGGATGGAGTGTGATTTATTCACACAATGGAAGAGATTACAGCAACAAGAATGGACAAACTACCAATTACATAACAACATGGATCCATCTCACAAACATCATGCTGAATGAAAGAAGCTGGACAGAAAAATGTATACTTGCACTTATATGGAAGTCCCAAAGGAGATAAAACTAACTTAGGTTGTTCGAGGTCAGGAGTGGTCACCCTTGGAGCAAGGGTCGGTGGGGGGGGGGGGGGATGGACCTGAAGGGAGCTTCTAGTGTGTTCAATGTTCTTTCTTGACCTGGGTGCTGGTTATATGAGAGTGTCCAGCTTGTAAAAAGTAAATGAGCTTTGAAGGCTGTATGTACATTTTAATTCAATGGTCAGAATAAAAGAGTTTTGAGGTGGCCAGTGGGGCTGGGCCCCAGTGAGGGAGGTTGGGGGTAGGTGGTATTGTTGCCATCAGAAAGGAAGCAAAGGCATGGATTTCAGGATTTAGTCTTAAGTGCAGGCTCCAGTTTGGCCATAATGGAGGTTTCTTTTTTTTAAGATTTTATTTATTTATTCATAGAGACATACACAGAGAGAGGCAGAGACACAGGCAGAGGGAGAAGCAGGCTCCATGCAGCGAACCTGATGTGGGACTCAATCCCGGGTCTCCAGGATCACACCCTGGGCTGTAGGCAGCACTAAACCGCTGAGCCACCCAGGCTGCCCCAGAATGGAAGTTTCTTGAGATCCCGAGAGCTTGATGAGGAGGCAGAACGGGGGTGGGTGGTGGGGGGGGTGCATTGGAGTGCTCATCCCCAGCGGCAGTGAGCCTGAAGGGCATTGATGGTAAGGGATGGCACCTATACCCGAGGTAACAATACCATGTTTCTCAAGCACTGTACCAACTCCTGCTGTAAGTGAACATGCATGCCTGGGAATTTGCCTTCATGGAGCTTACCTCCTGGATGGGGTCATGGGGGGATAGGTTCTCCAGACCAACAGCAGGGTATGACGGCAACAGGCTGAGGTTTATTATAGGGAGCATTACCCCAGAGTACTCAGGTACTCGGTGGCTGGGACATGTCCCTTTCACTTCCAGTCCCAGTAACTACAGGCTGGAGGGTGGAGAGTGTACCCTTTACATGTTAGGATACTCTGCTTTGGGGCCTATCCTCAGGTTGGGAGACAGGCTCACAAGGAAGCACTCAGGGAGTGAAACAGCTCACGTGGTCACTGTTCACATGGACAGTGCTCCCACCTTGGCCACATACCAGTGGACTAGGGCTCCTCTTGAGACTCAGTAGCTAGGGGTAGAGACATCACCTTCTAGCAGTGGGTCCAGCAGGCCAGATTTTCTTCTGGTAGCCAGTAAATGGGGGTTCCTGTACTCTCTAAAGTCCCAAGCAGAGAATACACGGAGATGGTAGCAATGAGCATGTGGTGTGGAGTTTTGAGGTATGAGTTGTGGAATGGGGCCACTGGGGAGAGGGCAGAGATGCTAGGGGCATGACAGGGAGCTTAGATGTCCAGACTTAACAGGGATTTAGGAGAGACTCCCTGGAAAGAAACAGCCAGAGCAAGTCTCCTACTCCATCTTCCAGAAACCAGAGAGACAGAATGAGCCCCTGATGCAAGGAGACAGCCTATTCCCAGAGAAAGAATGTGCAGGGGGAGAATTCCTGTGAGAGAAAGAGAGAGATACAGAGAAGGGGAGCAGGCAAAGACACACATGCATACAGAGATGTGCGTCTTGAGGTAGAGACCCATCCAGACTCACCAAAACGAAAGACAGGCAGAAACTCCAAAGCACAGAGAGAAACTGAGAAGATAGCTAGGGAGACAAACACTCATCCTCAGCAGTAGAAAAGCCCTGCTCTGACACACCACCCTCAATCCCCAGTCATCCAGGCCCTTCTTCTAGGATGGTTGCCACTGATTTCTTCCTATATGCTACACCTCCATCCAGAGGAGCCCTGAGCTACCATATAAGAAGCTCAGACTAGGGATCCCTGGGTGGCGCAGCGGTTTAGCGCCTGCCTTTGGCCCAGGGCGTGATCCTGGAGACCCGGGATCAAATCCCACATCGGGCTCCCGGTGCATGGAGCCTGCTTCTCCCTCTGCCTGTGTCTCTGCCTCTCTCTCTCTCATTCTCTGTGTGTGTGTGACTGTCATAAATAAAAAAAAATTAGAAAAAAAAAAAGAAAAGAAAATCTTAGTTTTAAAAAAAAAAAAAGAAGAAGCAGCTCAGACTATTCTGCTGGAGAGAGATGCCACATGGAAGGACACCAAAGTGCCAGATATGTGAGTGAAGAAGCCACCTTGGACGTCCATTCCAGTTAAGCCTTCAGATGCCCCTGGGCCCCCCAGCCACCATCTGACTACAACCACCTAAGGCCCCAGGAAGAGCCACCTAGCTAAAGCCCAGTCAACCACAGGACCATGGAAGATAATACTAAATTGTCATCTTAATCCATCGAGTCTTATGGTGTTCGTTACCCAGCAACAGAAACCAGAACACCCGGAAAAGGTTGAAGTGATCTTTTAAGACCCAACACCCCGTTCCCACATCCCCCTCCCCACACACAACAAAACCAACACCAGCCAGCCAGACTTTCAGTCCCTTTAATTAGGTGCTCTAAAGAAACGGCAGAACGACAGGCAGGCAGTGGAGAAGGTGATGCTTCTTGAGCCCCGCTTGGTAACAGATCAGTCCTCATCCTCTGGCAGCTGGATCTTGCTGGGGTCAAAGCAGTTCGATTCCATGATGGGGAGGCCATTGGCCTCTCGGTATTTCACAAGCCTCTCAGCTTCCCGGCGGGCCCACTCCTGCATTCTGGAGGCAGTGGAATGGGGGAAGATGTGAGGGAGCTTCACTGGACACCAATCCCCATCTTAGCTCCCCCTTCCCCACTGGCACAAAGAATGGGATTCCTGGCACAGTCCCCTTCAACCTCCGCCCCCACCCCCACCCATTCCACTCTCTTGGACATTCCCATGCACCTGTAATCAGGCAGATAAGCTACAAAGGTGCTGCCAAAGACCAAGACAATGGAGAAGCCAAAGAAAAAGACGACCCGCATGTTCCAGAGGTCCACAACAGGATCCTTGTCGTAACCATGGGAGTCTGGGTTCTATGGCAAGAAGAAGAGGACAATGAGGGCTTCCTATGGCTCCACAAAAAGCCTTATGCTGGCCCTGCATCAGTTGGTCTCCGATTTCACCTCAGACCAATCTCCTCTCTCTCATTTAATTCCTCCTTCTAGTCTTAGGAGTTGTAAACTCCTTCCTACCACAGGGCCTTTGCTATTCCCTCTGCCTGGAAAGCCTTTCCTCCAGATCTCGTCATAGCTAGATCTGTCTCCTCAAAGTGTTGGCTTCATAATCACTTCCCTTAGAGAGCATTCCCTAGTCACTTTATCCAAACTACAGGAAATTGCCACTTTTATAGGTTAAAAATGGTTAAATATAGCCAATTTCCTATAGTTTCATCTAATAAAATTACCCTCTACCCCTAAGTCACTCTCCATCTATTTATCTTACTGAACTTCCTTTCTAGCAGTTACTAGTTTACCAAGGTAGCATCTCCCTAGATCCTAACACATTGTCTTATATATTACATACTCAATGTTACTGTTTCCAAATATTTTACATGTTTATCTTCTGTGTTCTCCATTATCATATGAGCTCTACAAAAGCATGAGCTTTATTTGATTTCCACATTGCCGAACCTCTAGAGCCCTGAACTGCCCCTGGCATACAACAGGCCCTGGCTCCTTATTCACAAAAATGAATGAATAAGTGAATAAACATTCTAAATACCCAAGCCAGAGGACAGTACTGATGAATAACCTACTGTGCGCCACACACAAACATCACAATATCCCAGTAAGGCAGAAAGTAGCAACAATAATTAACACCTTCTAATGCTGGATACTAAATACCAACTGCTGTTCTGAGCATTTTGATCCATTTGATTACATCAGGCAGATGTAGTATTTTATTTTCTAGAAGGTGTCCTAATACTTTCCCCATTTTACAAAGAAGCACCAAGGAGATAAGCTACTTGCCCAAGGTCACCAAGATGAGTAACTGTCAATGCCTGTATTCCAACTCCGGCATTCTGATTTGAGTCTCTGCTATCACCACAGCCCAGCAGACCTGGTTGGATCACACGTTCAGGTGTGCGAGTTTGGGCAAGTCACTTAACATCTTTATTTTTCAGTTTCCTCAGCTGTAGAATGGGTATGCTAATAGTACCTACTTCTAAACAGGGTTGTTTTGAGGATTAGATAACGTAAGTCAAGCGATTAGAGCACGGGCACTGAGCAAGCACCATGTGAGTATCGTCAAACTGTATTGTTTCTAACGTGTTTTGAGCATTGCTCACTTCAGGTTTGATATATGTCTGCAAAATAAAGGCAGTCTCGCCTCTGGCCCTGACCTGAGATTACCAGAGGGCAAAGAAGGAAATCAAGCTAGGGAAAGTCCCCAAGTCTTCGAGGATTTCACCAGCAGCGCAATCCACAGCCGCCTAAGAACGTCCTCTACAGCGCCCCGTCCACCGGCCACCGATTGACCCTTCTGGCGACCCGTTTCCCCTCCCTCTCACCTTCTCATAGAGGTTTTCGTCCTCCGGATCTGGGTCCTCCTGCCAGCGTACAGTCGGTTCCGGCGTCCGCTTTCCTGCCACAGCCGACGGGGCGATCACGGCCCTGGACGAGCTGGATTCCCAGCGAACATGGGCGACCGGGAGCCCTCGCGTCGCCGCTACTGCCAAAAGGCGGCGAGCGCCCAGACCTAACAGCCCCGCCGCCATGACAATGGTTCTGCAGGCTCTCAGGGGCGGGGACGGAAATGCGATTGTGCGCAGCTGCAGTTGACCCGAGCGCGACAATTGTCGCTCCGCCCCGCCGCACTAAATAGGTCCCGAGATTGGATTTGCTTTTCAAATGAGATGAGGCGCTGAGTAGCCCTCTGTCATGACCTCATGGGGGCGACCATTTTCTTAACCTCCCCCTCCCCCCGTCAGGCTAAGGAGTTTCTGGCGGATAACTCTGCCCCTTTCCTTCATAAGAAAGCGTTGACATTTGGGTGGGTGCAAGTCCCAGCCAATGGCACGGAGATTTCCCTCGCCCTCTGGGGGAAGGGGCGGAGTTTCCGTTTGTCTTTCATCTTCGAAGGAAGCCAAGCTTCTAAAAAGCGGGCCTCGCGGGATTAGCCAATAGCTACTCCTTTTCCAGACTTGCGAGCGTTCGCAAGGAGAGTGGGGAGGTGGCATACGCTTGCCAATCAGAGCTGGCCAGGGCTGGCCGTCGGCGGCCAGCGACCAATAGACGAGGCCGGCCAGAGCGCGCTCCCTTAGTAGGTGGATGGTGGTCGAAGCGCCGGCTCTCTGCTCGTCGTCGCCATTTTGTGCTGGTGATTGCGGCCGGCTGGGAGTAGGCGGCAGTGGGTTTCCTGGGGAGGGTAGCGCGCTTGGCGCTTCTTCCCTCCCCGCTCCTCCACCCTTCTGCCTCCAGCCTCGGACTTGGCGGTGGTGCGGGCCGGCTCCGGCTGAGCTGGGAGAGTTGGAGGAGGTGGCGGCGCGCCGAGGTGATGTCCGGGAGCCCTCCCTTGACAGCCCGGGCCGAGAAGGTGAGCGTCGTCGCTGGTCGTGGGGGCGGAGGTAAGGGGCCAGGGGCGGGCGGGGGCGGAGAGGAGGCTCGAGGGCGGACTGCGGGATGTGGGCCTGGGCTACGCACGAAACCAGGAGATGGGTGCATGCCCTGAGCCCGTGAGGGGGGTGTCTTCCCCCCCCCCTCGGTTTCGAGAGCGGAGGCGCGTGCGCGATTGGAGCACAGGATGGGTGCACGCGGGTTGGGGGAAGGGAGGGACCGATGAGAGTGGGCTAAGGTGGCTTACTGTGTCTGCGACACAGAACTTTATCCGTGGAGAGGTTGAGGTCTTTATCCATAGGGGAGAGGGTGTGCTGTCTTCTCTGTGTGACTTGGGCACTTACCTGTCCATGGGAAAGTATTCTGTGGCTCTGGTCCTTATTCTTGGGTGGAGGAGGAGGAGGAGGGAAAACATCTGCATGACTCTGATCTTTATTCTTGCAGTCTCTGCTGTAACTCAGGTCCTTATCCATGGGGAAGGGTCCTTATCCATAGGGAGTCTCCTTGGAACTGGCCCTAATCCACTTGCTAGGTGGGAAGGGAGCACAAGGAATGTGTGTATGACTTACTGCCCCTTCTTTGGGGAGGGGTTCGTATCTGTGACTCTGACGCTCATCCTTTGAAAGGACCTCAGTGTGTGATTATGGCCCGAATTTATTGTGGGTTCCTGTCTTGTGATTTTGGTCCATTTTAATTCGGGGTGCGTGTCTGTGACTTTGGTCCCTATCTGTTGTGGATACTAGTGTGTGACTCTGACCTCTTTGCCAGAGTCTACTGAGGGTTTTGTATCTGGCTCTCATCCACTGGGGCCCTTGGTTGTGATTCTAACTCTTATCCATCTGGGAGCAAGGAGCTCTGGTTCCCAGTGGCTTAAGGAAGAAGAGAAAATTGGTTGTGTGTATACATGGAGGAAAGGTGTGGTGGCAACCTAGTGTTGGGCAAGTGTTACTGCCCAGCTTTGCCTGATTCCTGCTCAGAGGGTGGGGCCTGAAGATTCTGGGATACTTCTTGGTGACCCCCGGCCAGGTCACGGGGCTCTCAGGACTTAGTTCTCATGGCAGCCCTGCAGATTGGGTGAAGTGACTGCCCTTCCATCCCAGCAGAACAGCACAGTGGTTGGGAGCAGCCTCAGAAGGGCTCCTTTTGCCTCTGAATAAGTTGGGCCCAGAGCCCCAGGGAGAGAACCACCTGGGGACCTGGCTTCACATAAGAGACAGGGCTGGAGGCTGAGCTAGTTGCAGAGTGAGGGCCAAAGCTGTGTTGGCCAGGAGCCCAGGGAGGCGTCAACTGTCTCACTGCCAAGTTAGCCCCTTTACCCTCTAGGCCTTTTGTGGTCTCCTGCTCTCTTATAGAAGACAGCCAACATCTTATTGGGAGGATGATGAAATGGCACCTGGGGGCCCATGGAAGGAGCCTGGTGGGTGCCTACAACTCCTGTTGTAAAGTCTTGCCTCCATGCCTGATATGCCTGATTGTAGACAAGTCATCCAGCACCAAGAGCCCCCTAGGCAGATAGCTCCAGGCTGGGACTTGTCTACCGATCTCAGATGGCAGAGCCCTGATCACAGAATAAGTGGCACTACCAGGTCTCTCTGCAGGATGATCCCTCTCTGCTGAAGTCCTTGTTGTTTCTATTTTATTTAAGTAAGCTCTATGCCTAGTGTGGGGCTTAAACTCATGACCCCAAGATCCAGAGTTGTACGTTTTACTGACTGAGCCAGCCAGGTGTCCCTGTCCTTGCTGTTTTAGTGGTATGGGCTACAGCCTCCCGTTTGTGAGGAAAGGAAGGAGCAGGCCCAGTAGAGGCTGCCTTCCTGCTGTAGTCCCCAGGAGCACCAGGAAGTTGGGAAATAACGTCCCTGGGCTGAGGGACAGCAAATAGCCTTGACAGGGGATTCTCCAGGAGGCCCCAACTGCCTTGACACCTCTCTTCCTTCTACTTTCCCAGAGTCCCTGCAGGAGGCATCACCCAGGCTGGCAGATCATGGTGGCAGCAGCGGGGGTAGCTGGGAAGTGAAACGGAGCCAGCGGCTGAGGAGGGGCCCCAGCAGCCCCCGCAGGCCCTATCAGGACATGGAGTATGAAAGACGGTAAGTTTCCCACTCCCACCCCTACCAAGCATCCTAGGCTAATCCTCATGTAAAAATTGATCCAGTTAGGTGCTAGGAGGGGACTTCTGGGCAGAGGAAACAGTGCAGCAGATGATTGGTTTCTTTTCAGCAGACATTTACTTGGCACCTGTTGTGAGCCAGGACCTGTGCTAGGCTCTGGCAGTGCAGTGGTGAGCGAGACAGATGAGACTTCACCTTTTTCCCTCAGGGTCTCACAAGGGAGACCACACAGTAAACAGGTGATTAAGAAACAACTTGATAGGTGACATGGTTGGTTGTGAAGTTGGGAAATAATCAAGAGAAAGGAAGGAATGGAGGCTGAGGCCCAAGTTTCCAATTTGGGTGACTCAGATAGGCATATGGTGCTATTCACCAAGGTGTGGACAGCCACTGCAGGAGGAGAGGCAGAAGTGGGTGACAGGTGGGTGGCGGGTTGTAAACGCCTGTGGATTCTAACAGGAGAGGTGTGAACTGTGGCTTTGGGTTGGAGGGATGGATGGGAGTGGTGCCTTCAGTCAGGCATTTGTACAGGACAAGTATGGGGCAGACCATGTCATATAGTGGAAAACTTCAGGGACAAAGTGGGCTAAAGCTGATGGGATACTTGTCTTCGAATGGGATACTCTCATGGTTATTTTTTTTTCCATGTGGTTATTTTTAAACTGGTACAAACAGGAAACAGTTGGGACACTTGGTAAAATACAGAGATCCTGGGCCAACCCTTACCATCCTGGTGGATCTCCCCAGTTGATTATCATGCAGATGATCTATTCCTGACATTTTAAAAGTGCATAGGAAAGTAGACCTAATGCTTCCAGAAAGCCTCTATCAAGTCAGTAGATTTATAAAAAGTCAGGGAGGAAATAATTTTTTAAGTGTCTTACAAAAGGTTTCTTCTTCTACTACCCTTTTTAAAAATGTTTTCTGAAAAGCGAACCTAAGTTTGAGATGTGGTCATCATCTAGTGTTAATCAGTCTTCTCAAAAAAATGTCTTTTGAAAGCATTCAATTTTGGGTAGTATTCTCTGGAAATGCTCTGTGGCAGTTTCTGAGTTTGAGTAGGTGACATACTTGCTTCAGACTTTATAACCAAATAAAGCCACTGTCTTTCTTTTGGCTTTCAGAGGACCTCAAGTGCAGAGGTTTGAGTTAAATCCTACCTTTTCAGTTCAAGGTTGATTTCTATCATGGGTCACTATAGGGCCTTCTCTTGCCATATTTGTTTTTTTCCTTTTTATTTCCAATGCCCATGGCTGTAGGCAGCTGCTCTCTCCTGTTTGAAATTTATCTCTTCTAAAATATGTAGCCCTGCTTTGAGCGTGTGTTTTCTATTTATACAAATGGCAGAGTGCTACAGTTTTCATTGTTTCCTGAACTTTGTATTACTCAGCACTGCATTTTTAAGATCTGTCTCCCTTGCCATGTGTATATGAGTGCTTTGCTTCTAATTGGTCCCCAGGACACCATGGTGTGTGCCTGTTGCCTTTTACTTAATGATTCCCTGAAGGATGGATATCTGTAAAATTCATCACTTTTTTCTCTTATAATCTGTGTTTTCAGAACCTTCTCTGTTCCTACCTCTGGATTACAAAGATTGTTTACACTCTGAAGTTTTCCCTTTCACATTCAGATCTTTAATAACATGTAGAGTACACTTTTGAATATGGTTATAAATAAGGTTCTGGTTTTGTGTTCCTCCATATAGTGGACAGTTTTCCCAGTACCACCTTTTAAATAGTTCTTTCTTTCTTTATTGATTGGTACTACGTCATCTCATTTCAAGTCTCCTCATGTATGTGGATCTGTCTTGAGTAATCTGATTTGTTTTGTTGGTCTATTTGCTTAATTCTCATACCAGAACCTTATTGTTTTTGTTACTGTGGCTTTGTAGAATCTCTTAACTTAGCTCCCACTTTGCTCTCTTATTTATCAAAGTTGACTTTAGCCATTTGTAGGACTTATATAGAAGATATATTGGGATGCCTGGGTGGCTCAGTGGTTGAGTGTCTGCCTTCGGCTCAGGGTGTGATCATGAGGTCAGGGGATCGAGTCCCACATCAGGCTCCCTGAGAGGAGCCTACTTTTCCCTCTGCCTGTGTGTCTCATGAATAAATAAATACAATCTTTAAAAAAAATATATATATATGTATATATATCAAGTCCCTCAAAAACATTCAAGAATTTTAATTGAGACTCCATCAAATTTGTATAGTAATTTGGGGAGAATTATCTTTGTTAAGTAGTGATCTCATCCAAGACCTGTATGGAAAATATTTTAAAATTCGTTTAAAAGACATACAAATCCATGGGGTGCCTGGGTGGCTTAGTCGGTTAAGTGTCTGACTCTGGATCTCCAGTCAGGTCTTGATCTCAGGGTGGTGAGTTCAGGACCCATATTAGGCTCCACACTGCGCATGGAGCCTACTTAAAAATGAATGGATGGATGAATGAATGAATGAATAATATTCAAATCTGAATAAATGAAAATACAAGTCTTTTGTCATTGCTAGACGCTTCAGTAGTTTTCATTGACATCTTATTTCTTTTATATTTTCCAAGCTTGTGTTTGTTGGGGTAGAGGAAAGCTGTTGATTTTTTTTTAAGTTATCTTATCCCTGCTATACTCTCTTGTTATTTCTGATTATTCATTGTTGATTCTGATAGTCTCAGTAGTTGGTTGTGCTGAATGCAAATCAGTCCTGTCACTTCTTTTTCCTCACGTACAATGTTGTCCTAGACTTTAGTACCATATTCAATGGTGTCAGTGATGCTTGGTGTACAAATTAAGATTCATTTTGGTAGATTGTAACCGAAAACCTGAAGAATAATGGCTTAACAATGTAGTTTATTCTCTTTCTCATAAAGGACATCTGCAGATAGGCAGTCAGTCCCGGCCTGATGGGCAGCCCCTTCTGCTTAGCCATCAAATTCAATGTGTGCTATAGGCTGTTAGAATGTAGCCTTTCATATACCAAGAAAGCTCTCTAATCTTAGTTTGCCAAGATTGATCAGAAATGAGAATCAGGGCAGCCTGGGTGGCTCAGTGGTTTAGCGCTGCCTTCAGCCCAGGGCCTGATCCTGGAGACCTGGGATAAAGTCCCACGTCGGGCTCCCTGCATGGAGCCTGCTTCTCCCTTTCCCTCTGCCTGTGTCTCTGCCTCTCTCTCTCTCTCTCTCTCTCTCTCTCTCTCTCTCTCTCTCATGAATAAATAAATAAAATCTTAAAAAAAAAAAAAAAGAAATGAGAATTGGAGGCACCTGGGTGGCTCGGTCAGTGAAGCACCAGACTCTTGATTTCAGCTCAGGTCATGATCTCAGGGTCCTAGGATTGAGTCCCATACCAGATCTACACTGAGCACAGAGTCTGCTTGAGATTCTCTCTCCCTCTCCCCCCTACTCGTGCACATGTGCACGCTCTCTCAAATAAATAAATCTTAAAAAATAATCAATGTTGGGTTCAAAGAACATTAAAAAAATGAGAATCAAACTTTATAATTACATTCTTTTTCTCCTTTTGTCCATCAGTTTCACAAATTACAGTAAATTATATCATTGCCATTGTTGAGATACACCTTCCTTGAACAGATGTGTATGTTTATAACTTCTTATTTTGAAAAACCTTCAGTTTTCAGAAAAGTTGCAAGTACAGTAAACTCCCATGTATCTTCTCCCTGGAACCACTAACTGTAAACATTTGCCACATTTATTTTACCTACCTACATGCCTCACCATCTCTCTCTTTCCCCCATCTCTCTCTATGTATAGGTAGAGATACAGATATATATCCATGTATCTATATATAGGCAACTTTTTTTTCTATATCATTTCAGCTAGTGAAGGAGGTGACCTAAGTACAATAGCATGTATATCCTAAGACCAAGGACTTTCTCTTCCTTAACCATAGTACACTTCTGAATATCAGGAAATTTAACATTATTACAATACTTTTGTCCTCTTAAAAAGTGTATACAATTGTCATCCCTTGTCCTTTATGGCATTGGTTCCTTAATCTAGGATCCAGTCTAAGATCATATACTACATGGAGCTACTTTATATATTTGGTTCCCTTTACTCTGGAACAATTACTGAGTTTTTCTTTTTCTTCCATGGCCTTGATATGTTTTAAGAGCACAGGTCATTTGCTTTGTAGATGCTTCTGAATTTGAGTTTTCCTAATGTTTGTTCATGAACTGTTGGCAGAAAAATTACTTAATACGTATATATATTTATGAGAGACACAGAGAGAGAGGGAGAGACATAGACAGAGGAAGAAGCAGGCTCGTCGTGGGGAGCCCGATGCAGGATTCAATCCCAGGACTCCAGGGATCATGACCTAAGCCAGAGGCAGATGCTCAACCCCTAAGCCACCCAGGTGCCCCTTAATTGGTATATTTTTAAAACACTGTTATATTTGATTAGATACTGTAACAGACAGTTGTATCTGTGTGTCTGTGTCCCTCAGTAAAGTAGTCTAGGAGATTTCTTTTTCTAGTATCCATCTGACAGTCACTGTAGCCCCTTGGTGTGATTTGGGCAGCTTTTGCCATTTCTCTCTTTATTGGAGAAACTTATGTAAGAATTATCTGTCCCTTGAAAGCTTGGTAAAACTGAGCTTTAGAAGGGCCTGGGTTTTTAATGATCATTCTGCCTACTGCTTCTGCCAAGTTTGGCAGTTTATGTTTTTCAGAAATATATTCATTTTGTGGAGGTCCTCACATAGTAGGATTCAGTCCAGCTTTGTGGAAATGTATTATGAACAGGGAAGAGAACAGATTTGGATAGCATGCTTTACTGTCAAAATCTGTTCTCTTCCCGAGTTTAGATAGCAAGAGTTCAATATTAAAATTTATTTGGGGGACACCTGGATGGCTCAGTGGTTGAGCTTCTGTCTTTGGTTCAGGGCGTGGTCCCGGAGTCCTGGGATCGAGTTCCACATCAGACTTCCTGCATGGAGCCTGCTTCTCCCTTTGCCTATGTCCCTGCCTCTCTCTCTCTGTGTCTCTCATGAATAAATAAAATCTTTAAAATTTTTTTTATTTGGTTTAGGGGTGCCTGGGTGGCAGTTAAGTATCCAACTCCTGATTTTGGCTCAGGTCATAATCTCAGTTGTGAGATCAAGCTCCAAGTCGGGCTCTGCGCTAAGGCATGGAACCTGTTAAAGATTCTCTCTCTCAAATGAGTGAAAATATCCATAAGGGTGACAAAACATGGGAGACACCTAACTCTGGGAAACGAACAAGGGGTAGTGGAAAGGGAGGTAGGTGGGTAGTTGGGGTGACTGGGTGATGGGCCCTGAGGGGGGGGCACTTGGCGGGATGAACACTGGGTGTTATGCTCTATGTTGGCAAATTGAACTCCAAAAACAAAAAAAAGATTCTCTCTCTCTCCCTGGGACACCCGAGAGGCTCAGTGGTTGTGCACCTGCCCCTGGCTCAGGGCGTGATCCGCGGTCTCAGGATCGAGTCCCGCGTTGGCTCCCTGCATGGAGCCTGCTTCTCCCTTTGCCTACGTCTCTGCCTTTCTCTCACTGTGTCTTTCATGAATAAATAAATAAAATCTTAAAAAAAAAAGATTCCATCTCCCCCTTCCCACCCTCTCTTCCTCTAAAACAAAACAAAACAAAACCCTTAAAAATACACCACTCATACCAGCCACTTCTTGTCTGGGTATTTATCATAAAGAAACAATTTGGGTTTCAAGCCAAGCTTACAAGGACAAGGACTTCATTTTATTCACAGCAGTAGCCCTCACACTTAGAACAGTGCTTGATACTTAGCAAATGTTTTAGTAATATTTGTTGAATGAATAAATGAAAGAACAATTATGAAAAATTGGAAACCAACCAGATGTCTGAAAACATTTTATTTTCCCTATTTGTTAATTAACTTTGAGCTTTATGGTGTTTTTCCAGTATTTTTTTTAAAGATTTTATTTATTCATGAGAGACACAGAGGCAGAGACACAGGCAGAGGGAGGAGAAGCAGGCTTCATGCAGAAGCCCCATGTGGGACTCAATCCCAGAACTCCGGGATCACATCCTGAGCCAAAGGCAGATGCTCAACTGCTGATCCACCCAGGTGTCCCTTTCCAATATTTTATTATGAAATTTCAAACACACAGAAAAGTTGAAAGAATTTTACAGTGAGGGATGTCTGGGTGGCTCAGTGGTTGAGCGTCTGCCTTCGGCTCAGGTTGTGATTCCAAGGTCCCAGGATCAAGTTATGTATCAGGCTCCCTGCAGGAAGCCCACTTCTCCCTCTGCCTATGTCTCTGCCTCTCTCTGTGTGTCTCTCATGAATAAATAAATAAATAAATCTTTAAGAAAAAGAATTTTACAGCGAATACTCCTATACCCGTTATTGGATTCTACCATTAACATTTTACCATGCTTGCTTTATGACGTGTATTTGTTTATGTTATTTTTAATACATTTTTTTTTAGTTTTTACAAAGCCAGATTTATCAGGGTTTTTTTAATGACTTCAGAGTTTTATCTTCCTCAGAAAGGCCTTCCCCATTCTTGGGGTGATTCATTTTTTTCTTATATTTTCTTTATAATGTCTTTATGGTTTCTATTCAGGGATTTAAATTTTTTATTTATCTAGAATTTACGTGGTATAAGAAGTAATGTAGATAAACAACTTTATTTTCTTAAACTTTTTCTGTAAAGGACCAGATAGTAAATATTTTTGGCATTGCATACCACACAGTCTCTGTTACAACTACTTGTCTGTAAGTAGCCACAACAGTATGTAAATGAATGGGTATAGCCGTGTTCAAGAAAACTTTATTCAGGTGACTGGATTGGGTCCACTGGCTGTAGTTGCTGATCTCTGGGTCAGACCATTACTGCAGCTGGTGTTTATTGACTAATCCATTTTCACCCTGTTCATTTGAGATACAACCTTTGGGTTACTCTAAATTTCCATGTGTTTTTGTGTAGTAGGGACTCTGTTCAATTTCACTGATCTATTTGTGTTTCAATTGTTCCACCTTTATATATTATATGTTTTAATATTTGGTGGAGCTCTTCTCCCCCTTGTTAATCTTTTTTTAAAATTTTTATTTATTTATGATAGTCACAGAGAGGTGGGAGGCAGAGACACAGGCAGAGGGAGAAGCAGGCTCCATGCACCGGGAGCCCGACGTGGGACTCGATCCCGAGTCTCCAGGATCGCGCCCTGGGCCAAAGGCAGGCACTAAACCGCTGCGCCACCCAGGGATCCCTCTTTTTAATCTTTTTTTAACAGAATTTCTTGACTCTTCTAAGTTGTTTCTTGTCCTTTGCCATTATAAACAGTGTTGTTGAATGATGTTTTCGTATGTGTGCAAATATATTAGTATGCTAAATTTTCAGGAGAATTGGGGGTCAGAGGGTAGATATTTAGTTTTACCAGCTATTGCCAGATTCCCCTCCTTAGTGACTGTTCTATTTTCACTCCTACCAGCAGTATGAGAGTGCCTATTTCTCATACAGTCTTACTAACAGTGTGTTGTCAAACATTTGGCTTTTTTTTTAAAAAGATTTTATTCATTTATTCGTGAGAGACACAGAGAGGCATAGACATAGGCAGAGAGAGAAGCAGGCTTCCCGTGAGGAGCCTGTTGAGGGACTCAATCCCAGGACCCTAGGATCACAACCTGAGCCAAAGGCAGACACTCAACCGCTGAGACACCCAGGTGCCCCCAAACATTTGGCTTTTAAACAGATACTTGCATTAGAAATGTTCTATCACAAATCTTATAGAAGAATTCCAAATAATATACGTAGGTACTCTCCATTCCAGGAGGTAGAGCTTAATTCTCTTCCTCTTGAATATGGGCTAGTCTTAGTGACTCACTTCTAAAGAACAGAGTATAGAAAGGGAAAAAGAGAAACTACAGTGGAGAAACCTGGCAGACCCCACCACAACCACACGATCAAGGTCAACAGCGCCAGTGATAAGTCATGTTAATATCATGGGTCCCTTTATACAATGCAATTGGTGGGGCATATCACCTCTCTTGTATTCTCCTCCCAAAAAACCATAACCTCAAATCTATAATCACAAGAACACAACGGACAAACTCAAGTTGAGTACATTCTACAAAATAGCTGGCCAGTGCTCTTCAAAACTGTCAAGGTCATAAAAAAAAAAAAGCAAGGCAAGACTAAGAAACCTTCCAGAGCCAGAGGAGACTAAGGGTGCATGATGACTCAAAGCAGTGTGGTATCCTGGATTCAGTCCTGGAACAGAAAGTGGATAGTGGTAGAAAAATGGTTGAAATCTTACTTAAAGTCTATAGTTTAATTAACTTCTTAGTTTTGACAAATGTACTGTGGTTATATTTGTCCCTTGTTAATATTAGGGGAAGCTGAGTAAAGAGTATACAAGAATTCTGTTATCTCTGAACTTTTCTGTAAATCTAAAATTATTTCAAAATAAGTTTGACTTCATCAAGATTTAGAAACTTAAGGGGCCCCTGGATGGCTCAGTCAATTAAGCATCTGCCCTCAGCTTGGGTCATGATCTTGGGGTCCTGGGATGGAGTCCTGAGTCAGCTCCTGCTCAGCAGGGAGTCTGCTTCTGCCTCTGCCCCTGCCCTTCCCCACTGTTCATGCTCTCTCTGTCAAATAAATAAAATGTCAGAAAAAATTTAGAAACTTAAATACATCAAAGGACATGGTTCGAGAGAGTATAAAGACATCCCACAGAATGCGAAAATGTATTTGCAAATCATATATCTGATAAGGGATTAACACCCAGAATGGAAAAAAGAACTCCTACAGCAGCACAGAAAAACACAATTCAGAAATGGACAAAAGACTTGAATAGATGTGTCTCTGGAAAAGATACACAGTGGCCACTAAGCACATGAAGAGCTAGAAAATAACAAGTGTCAGTGAGGATGTAGAGAGATTAGAACCTTGCTGCTTTGCCTATGGGAGTGTAAATGGTGCAACTGCTGTGGAACACCATACAGAGGCTCCTCCAAAAATTAAATCTAGAACTGCCATATGGTCCAGCAGTTCCACTCCTGGGTATTTGTCCAAAGGAATTGAAAGCAGGGAGTCAAACAGATATTTGTACACCAGTGTTCATAGCAGCATTAGTCACAACACCCAAACAACTGGTGTTGGAAACAGCCTAGGTGTCCGTTGACAGATGCATGGCCAAATAAAGTGTAGTCTATGCCATACCTATATACATGTGCAGCCATAAAAAGGAAAGAAGTCCTGATGCATGCTACACCATAGATGGACCATGAAAACATGATGCTAAGTGAAAGAAGCCAGACACAAAGGGACAAACATATGATTCCATTTATATGAGGCCCCTAGAATAGGCAAATTCATAGAGACAGAAGGTAGAATAGAGGGAATGGGGTGGGGTGTGAAGTTAATGTTCAGTGAGTATGGGGTTTCTGTTGGGGATGATGAAAAAAGTTTCTGGAAATAGATGCTGATGGTTGCTCAACATTGGGAATATACTTTGTGGTAAATTTTGTGAGACACATGTTTTACCACAATAAAAACGACTTAAAACTTTACAAAAATAAATTTTAGACATTTATTTTTAAATGGCGTGTCCAGGGTAGTTTTCATTTTCATCCTTCATTGTGAGACTGAGCATCTTTTTAAAAATACAAATTGCTTGTATTTCTTTTCTGTGAATTCCCTTCCTCTTCCTCTTCCCATACTTTTTCCCAGTTGATTTGTCCTGACTGGGCTCGTGAAGGTTTTTTCCTTTTCTAAGCAGAAGTGTTTTATTTTTATATAGTCAACTGTAATAATCTTTTCTGTGGCTTCTGGATTTGTGTCATAGTTTTCCCCATTTGAAGATTCTCAAATCATCTCATATATTCTACTTTTATGGTTTCAGTTCTTCATTTAAATCTTTGACCTGCTTTATTATTATTATTATTATTTACTGTTGAACAATGCATTTTATTTTTTTCACATTTTCTTGTTTTATTTTTAAAGTTTGTTTTCATGAGAAGTGTATGCTTCAACCCCTGTCTGCTATCTCCCCCATTAACCCCCACCCAACCCCCTCTGGTGACCTTCACTTTGTTCTCTATAGTTAAGAGTCTGTTTCTTGGGTTTGCCTCCCCTTTTTTCCCTTTGCTCATTTGTTCTGCTTAAATTCCACATAGGAGTGAAATCATCTGGTATTTGCCTTTCCCTGACTGATTTATTTCACTTAGCATTGTACTCTCTAGCTCCAACCATGTCATTGCAAATCTCTGACCCATTTTAACCATATCCTGGTTTACATGTGTGAAGCATAGTCATGAGATCTTGCGCTTGTCTAGGTATTTAACCTTTTTGGTTCCGTTATAATTGGGATCTTCCCATTTCTAAATGGTGCCTCTCTGAACAGAGGCAATGTATTTATTTCTGCCTATTACTTTTGTACTCAGCATCTTTACTCTTATTGTTTATAACCATTTTTCATTTGATTCTCTTCGACTTTGCAGGCATATTCTAATATCATTTAAAAATAATGGTAATTTTGCCTTCTCCTTTCCAGCCTTTAATCTTCTTTACTCTCTTATTTGTTTCATCTAGTATCTTAGAATAACATTCATAGTGGTATTGATGCTAAATACTCTAAAAGTGTCATTCCTGACTAGGAATGGGGACCCTGCTAGTCTACTATGGTGTCTGTTTTTTTCTTGTTTGAAGTTAACATGTATTTTAGAATACTTTTTAAATCATTATTTCACCAAACAAAAATTATTGAGCACCTACTGAAGTATCAGGTACTAAGCTAAGCTTTGAGGAATAGGGCAGTGGACCCTCTGAGTGTGGTCCCCTCTTTCCCAGAACTCACAGTCGAGTACTTCTTTTAAATCATCAAAGAAATTTAAGTGAGGGGTGCCTTAGTGGCTCAGTAGAGCACACCACTCTTGATATTAGGGTTGTAATTTCAAGCCCCATGTTGGGTGTAGAGATTACTTAAAAATAAAATCTTTTTTTAAAAAAAGAAATGCACATAAAGTCAACTTAGAGATAATTATCTTACAGTAATCACAATAGGAAAAATTTTAACAAAACAGCTACCAGTGCTTAGCAGGGCAACTGTGAAACAGAGGGGCAGGGTAGCATAGCACACAGTGAGGCAGAGGGAGAGGTCGGTTGGACATCACCACACATACCCTGCAGACATTGCAGGACCTTGGTGAGCATTTTGGTATTTTATCTTGAGAATGAGAGGGAGTCATTGAAGGGAGTGCAGTGGTTGGGCTTGATTGGCTTTGCCTGATCGAACACTCGCTCACATTTGGGGCATAAAGAATGATCTAGGAGAGGCCTGGTGGAGGTGAGCCAGGCCCTGATGCCACACCCGAGGGCCCTGTGAAGGAAGACAGACATGGACTGGAGAGGTGGCAGGGGGAAAGAGAAATGGATTGGATTTGAGAGGTAAGGACCAGCTCGCCTCATGGAGTCAGGATCTTGGGACCCCTGTCAGGAGTGGGATCTAGGGTCTAGAGGGAATGAGTGGGAGCCCCCCACCTCTTACGCCTTTCAGAAAGGACTGCCTTCTAATCCCTCCCCATTCTTCTTTTGTCAGAGGTGGTCGTGGGGACAGGACTGGCCGCTATGGGGCCACTGACCGTTCACAGGATGATGGCGGGGAGAATCGCAGCAGAGACCACGACTACCGGGACATGGACTACCGCTCATATCCCCGAGAGTATAGTAGCCAGGAGGGCAAGCATGACTACGACGACTCATCTGAGGAGCAGAGTGCAGAGGTGAGGGCCGAGGAGGACAGAATTCCTGCAGGGCCTCTGGTTGTAGCACCATGTGCAGGTAGCTCTCAGTTCCCATGCCTTCAGACTGTGCTCAGTGGCTTTGCCTCACCTGGAGGGTCTGTCCCTGCTCCTCTCTGAGGGCTCCTCTCCCAAATTGGGTTTCCCTGACTTCCACCTGCTTGGCTCTGTACTTCTGAGGGCCCTTGGCCATCACCTCTTTCCCTTCTTCCTTGTTTTTTAATTTGGGCTCATGGTTCACTGCAAGCCCTTTATTTTACTGCCTGCTCCCAGCCAGTTTGGGGTCCTTGAAGAGCCTCTTGCATGAGACCCAGCATGTGGGGTTTGGGAGGGCAGTGGGGACACTGGATATCACCAAGCAGAGTAGCTCTGGGAGGCCAACCATGGGCGTTTACAGGGGCAACAGAGCCCCTATACAAAAGGGAAAGACCCTCTAGGGCCTCTCCCTTTGAGCTCAGAGGGTAGCCAGTTCCACGTTGGGTAGTTAGCCTTAGCCTGAGGAGGGGAGGCGTTCACCATCTGAGGAGAAGCAGCAGACTTGCCTTAAGGGAACCCCAGTTTGAGAGGACCCTGGGTCCAAGCAAGCAAGCAGCTCTCCTATCCAGCAGGGTGGGAAGGGTACTTTTGCAACCCAGCCCCAGGGGATAGAGTGGGCAGCCAAGCTTCACAGTGGCAGCTGTGATCTGTGCCTGGATGTCTCCAGGGCACCAGGAGGCCCTGGGTGGACCCACTGGGAAGAGTGGGAGTGGAGAGCTGAGTTATCTGGTCCCCCGAGGGCAGAAGGGGTGTGGACCCTGGCCTGGCCTGCTTAGTCCTGGCAGGATGGCTTGGGCAATATCCAAGAACTCCATGACCACACCCTGTTAGGAGGGAGCCTAGTGATGATAGAGCACCGGCCAGGCAGAGGAGGATCAGGGGCTGGGGGCAGTGCTGTGGCCCTCACACCTTTGCCAGTCCCTGCTGACTGGCTCTGGTTGAGATACTAAGCTACTCCTAGAACCCTGGCCCATGCCGGAAATCATAAGGCATAAAGAACAGTTGTGCACATTCTAGCCGAGCTGGCAAGGGAGGACGAGGGAGAAACAGGGGGCAGGATTTAGGGTGCTGACCCCAGACCCAAGGAAGTTTAAGCAGTCTGGTCACCTGTCTGTGGGAGTTTCTCCCCTACAGTAATACTACTGCCACCAGCCTCTCCCCACTCCCCACCAAGGCAGCCCCCAAAAGGCATCCGGGGACAGTTTCCCACCCCAGAAGGGTTGCAGTCCAGGGCTGACCCATTTTGCCTGCCCTGAGTCTTTAGCCGGAGCCCGCCCACCCCTGGCTTTCAGAGCCCGCCTGCCTCAGAGAGCCAGCGGCCAGCCCCTAGGCCCACCCCAGACTGACTGCCCGTCTGGTGTCTCTCATCTCATTCTGTTGGCCAGGATTCCTACGAGGCCTCCCCGGGCTCCGAGACTCAGCGTAGGCGGCGGCGGCGGCACAGGCACAGCCCCACCGGCCCGCCAGGCTTCCCCCGAGACGGCGACTATCGGGACCAGGACTATCGGACCGAGCAAGGGGAGGAGGAGGAGGAGGATGAGGAGGAGGAGGAGGAGGAGAAGGCCAGTAACATCGTCATGCTGAGGATGCTGCCACAGGCAGCCACTGAGGATGACGTACGTGCCCCCCCCCCCCCATGGCTCCGGGCAGGCGACAGAGCAGGAGGCCAGGCTGGGTCTCCTCCAGGGCCCCCAGCTTCTCCCTCACCCCGACCTCAGCACCTTTTATCCCTTCTCTCCCCCAGCACTGATCCGTCCTCTGGGCAGGCCCTTGTACTCTCCTGGTCCGGAAGGGAGGAGTGTCGGATAGGCTGGCTTGGCCAAGGGGCTGCGGTGGTGGGTGTGGGAGGGAACAGAGCATTCCTCCCAAACATTCCACTGGTCATCCATCCATTTGGCATATGTTGATTGAGGGCCAGATGCTCACCAGGCCCAGAGCTGGGTATTCCTGGTGGCAGAGATGATGTAGGGCCCTGCAGCCCTGGGGATAGGGAGGGTCCCATGAGATTTTTTGAGATTTTATTCACATTCTCTCTCCATAGCTCACCCCCTCCCTATTTTGTTAGCAGCATCAAATCTCAGTGGCCTGGCCACAGAGTCCTACATTCTTTGACTTCCTTTGCTGCTACTGACAGCCTCCCCACCCCATGCTCTGTGACATTTCCTTCCGTATTCCTCCCTTTTCTTCTGTTTTCTTCTCATAGAGGCTTCCCCTAATGAGTCGCAGTAAAACCCCAGGGAGCCACTAGAATAGCCTCCTCCCCAGCCTCCCTGAGTCTCCTCTCTACCTCCCCTGAATTCTCTGCCCAGCTCTCCTCTGAAACCTACCTGCCTGTTTTGTTGCAGAGAGAATCCCACCTGTGTATTTGGGAGCTTCTCAGGTCTGGCCCAGCTGCTGTGTTCAGGGTCAGACAGTAGCTCTATGCTGACATGTGTTAAGGATTGATCACAGGGTGGGCCACAGGGCAGGTCTCATTTAATCCTCACAGCCACCCTGTGGGGAAGGTATTCTGCGTGTTTCCATCTTACGGATCAGGAAGCCAGGCCCCCAGCAGTGAAGCAGCTTGCCCCAGGTCCCACTCCCACAGCCAGTGAGTGGCAGTGGAGTTGGGGTCTGGCCCTAGGCAGCTGGATTCCAGAGCCCACATTCTTGCCATTTCCTGAGCCCTCCCTGAATATTTGTAGTCCTAACAAGTAACAAGCTCTTCTATGTATGTTTCTTTTTATCCTTGAGTGCAAGTGTGCGTGTATGTGAGAAATAGAGATCTCCTTTCTTTTTCACCTGATGAGGAAAATTAAGCCCAGAGGCAATAAGATTGCCGCCTGAGAATGCCCAGTATGTGCTTCTGGGCTTCTGCAAGAGGCACCACTGGTCACCTGATGAGGAAAATTAAGCCCAGAGGCAATAAGATTGCTGCCTGAGAATGCCCAGTACGTGCTTCTGGGCTTCTGCAAGAGGCACCACTGGCCTAGAGACCTTGCTTCACCTGGTCCAAACCCCAAATTGCCTCTGCAGCTTCCCTCTGGCTTCATCCAGGAAGCTTTCCCAACCTTCTGACCACACCTTTTGGTCTCCACCCCAAGATACTGCTCCACATGCAGCTGGGCTCTGCTCAGACTCCAGTCCTTCCCGTTTTGATATTTGCATCATGGGTCTCTTGAGGCAAGCCCCAGCTCTCCTCACCACAACTACACCAAGCCTGTTGTCAGATCACCCCAGCAGGCAGGCCATTCTTGAGCTCTGGCTTGGCTCGCTCTCTCATTGCTCTCCGCCTCTGAGGATCATCACGCTGCCATGCCCCCCACCCTCGCACCATGCCCCTTTCATCTCACTCACTCTCTGCACGTCTGTGGCCGAGCACCAAGACCAGGTGCTGGTGTGGGCCTGGGGCCGCAGCCACTTGGGGAAAAGCCCCAAGAATGCGAGAGAAGGCAGTGCATGCACATCCCCGGCAGCTGCTCAGGGTCCTGGAGGCCTCCGGTACCCCCCACCCACCCTCATGTGCTGAGCCTGCCCCAATCCGTATCTCCCCGTACAGATCCGGGGCCAGCTGCAGTCCCATGGAGTGCAAGCTCGAGAGGTCCGGCTGATGCGGAACAAATCCTCAGGTGAGCTTTTGTTCCCAGTGCCTCCCCTTCCGCTGGCCAGCCTCAGCCTCCAGTCTCCCTCCTGCTTCTGCCTTTTCCCTCACCCTCCCTGCCCTGCCTTCCTGCCACAGCTGGGAATGGGCAGCTTGGGGTACCCTCTCTTCTTCTCTTCCCCTCGACCCATCCTCCTCACAGCTCTGGGGCTGTCGGGGAGGGGGTGCAACACTGAGCTGAGTGCTCCCCGGGGGCAGGGCCAGGGCCAGGCTCCGGGGAACCTCCTCTTTGGGACTCTGAGTATCTGAGGTGGTAACCCCTCCCCCCATATACTCCCTTCCCTCTCCCTTCTTCTCCTTCCCCTGCCCCTCAATCTCCCCCACATTTTCTGGTAACATCCTGTGACCAGAAAGTAGGTCTGACACGGTCGCACCCACGTGTCCCAAGAGGGGAGGCAGAGGATGGCTCTTATCCAAGGGTGCATCCCAAGGAGCAGCCAGGATTTCTGGCCTCTGCTTGTTCCCTCCCTCCCTCTTGCAGGCTGCTTGGAGCTGGCCTGAGGTTAGCAGGGTGGTGGGGGGGAGTTGTCTCTGCAGGACCTCTGGCCCAGGCTCCCCAAGGCAGGCACAGTGGGGCTTCACTGCCTGGGCTTCTCTCTCCATCTCTCAGTCTCTCTCCTCCCCACACCTCCATATCTCTCTCTATATCTTTCTCTACCTCCCCCCTCCCCCTCTCCCTTTCCTTCCCTTCTCTCCCTGCTCTCTTTTCCTCTCTGTCTCTCCTTCCCTCCCCCACCCCAGATCTTACCATTTCATCTTCCTGTGCATCCTAACCGTTATTCTTATGGAGATCAATCATGCTCCCCTGAAAAGCCCTGCCATGTCTAAGCCCATCCTGTGTGTGTACCTCCAGAAGAGGAGCTGCTTTCCTGCAGCTTCAAGCCCTGGATCCCTGTCCCAGCCCTGGCCAGGCCTGGAGTCTCTCTTGGTTGCATGTAGGTCTTGCTGTTTGACCCCAGCCAAACCACACACTGACAGGGTTCTGTTCTCTCTCTCTCCATAAGGTAGTGTCCTAGGTGTGCCCCCCACCCCCGCCAGCACTTCTCCCAGGTACCCACTGATTCTTTAACGTCTGCCTGGCCAACCTGGCCCCCATTCTCCTGATGTCTAGGAGGACTTGCATTGTGGGTGGACGTAATCTTCCTGGCTTGGCCCTGAGGTGGCTCCCTGTTAAGGCCCACCTCCCCTGCACTGTGCTAAGGCTGAGGTGACATTGTGTCCCTAATTCCCCCTGGTTCTTGATGGGCCTAGAGCCTTCCTAGCCTCACTGAGCAGCCTGGCCCAGGTTCTCTTTTGCTTTTTTGATGAAACACCTGTCACAAGACCCCTCCTGGGCACCCCAGCCTTATGCTGGGCCCAACCCTTCAGTTATTTATTTTGGCCCATGTGAAGCCAATAGTTTGCCCATCTGCCCTCCTTCCTTCCTCTGAGATCCCTACTTGTACCCTTTCCCTCCCACCTCCTCCTCTCCGTCTCCATCACCCCAGGCAGGTCTGCCTGAGCCCCTCTCTCTTTTTTCCCAGATGGCGTGTGTGTATCTCCCTCTCCCCCCAACCCCCACTCCCATTCAGTTATCCTTCTTCCCTCATCTCTCTTTCCTGCCCCTCCTGGCCATCTACCTTGCCTCCCACCCCTTGGTCTTTCTCTCTCTGATTACTTCTCTCTCTCCCTTTCTTCTTCTCTCCTCTCCCCCCTTCCCTCTCTGCCCCCTGGTCCTCTCCCCTCGGGTCCCACCCCCGGGAACGCCGTGTGTCCAAAGCTGTTGACTAACCCACTGCGTCTGTATCTGAATGCTGTCTCCAGGTCAGAGCCGGGGCTTCGCCTTCGTCGAGTTTAGTCACTTGCAGGACGCTACACGATGGATGGAAGCCAATCAGGTTGCTTTGCCGCACTTGAACCCCCCCCCAAACAAATACTACTTTGTAATCGAGCGCTCCCCATCGCCTGATTCTTATGGACACAGTTCCCCGCCCTGTGGCCCTGTGTCCCACCCCCCCCCCCCGCCCCCTCTCTCTCCCCCTTCCTGACCCTCACTATCTCCTCTTCCCATCTCTTGCTACCCACTGGGCTTCCCATCAAGAACCCACACTCAACACTGGCCCATTCCCACCACCAGGCACTAGCTCTGCCCCTCCACCTCCCAGCTGAGCCTTTGGAGAAAGGGCTGCAAGGGGGAAGTTTCTTCCACTGAGGCTCCCACTCCTCGGGGACCACCCTGCTCTGGGGGTTAGGCAGAGACAGGATTTCTTTCCACTTTCAGGCATCACTGGAAGTCTAGCCACTGGGGAACTTAGCTGTTGGCACACTAACTAGCAAGTCCCGTTTTGCCAGCTCTCTCCCTGCATGTGAGTTTGGCCTTTTGATTTCCATGTGAGAGGCCAGCACCGCTCTGTTGACCTAAAGTACCAGTCAAATGCGATAGAACTCACTTCGGGTGCCCTAGCCCTCCCCCTGCACCTACCCCCTACGGGAGCCACCACATGCCCACTCCACTGGGGGCAGGCCTGCCTTTTCAGCAAGGAGTCCTGCTGTCAGGAAGGGAAGGGAGCCTGCTCCCCCACCTGGCACGGTCTCCCCACCCAGCAGCTTTGGGACCTTCAGAGACCCAAGGACCTGCTCTGCTCACCTACCCAGAGCCCGGCTCACTGGTGTTGGGCACAGAAGAAAAGCCTCAGGGGAGGAAGGGGCAGGTGTGGTGGAAGTGGGGCTCAGCAGGGCAGCCCTGGGGCCATCTCTGCCCTAATGCCTCGGGGCCCAGGACCCAGCCAGCCCCAGGAAGACAGCCTCACAGCAGGAACTTCCATCTTTTAAATATGGCTCTTTCTTTTTCCCCTTCTCCAGCAATAGCGCGCGTGCGCTCTCTCTCTCTCTCTCTCTCCCCTCCTCTCCCTTCCCTCCCTGTCCCCCTCATCCCGAGTGTAGCCTGTGTAGTGCTGGCCCTGGGTGTGGCCTGGCAGTGTCAGGGCCGAGTGGGGGGTTTTCCCCACTGTCCGGCAAGCGTCGGTCAGCCGAGCACTGTGTGCCTGGTGGCGTGTGTTCACGTGTGCGTGCGCGTGCCCGGAAGGCAGCAAAGAGCTGCGCCCAAGGGCTGTGGCGCTTTCCCTCCCTCCTTCCCTTCCTTCTTCCCTCGTCCGTTCTCCGACCTCCCTCCGTTCCCTGTCCCTCATCCATCCAGCTGAAGGGCTCGCTCACTCTCTTCTCCTGTGCTGAAACGGTGCGTGGGGCACTGCTGCCTGGGCCTCACTGTGCTCTGCTTTTTCCCGCAGCACTCCCTCAACATCCTGGGCCAGAAGGTGTCCATGCACTACAGCGACCCCAAGCCCAAGATCAATGAGGACTGGCTGTGTAATAAGGTACAGGGGCGGTGGGCAGCAGTTGCCATGGATAGAGACAGAGGCGGCGGCGGCAGTGGCAACATCTATCTCCCTGGGGTTTGAAATGGCATAGGTGTTGAGGATTGGCTCAGCTCAAGTAGCCACCGTCCCTTGCCGCCTGCCCACCCACCCATGTGTACTGGGCTTTCACTCAGCACCAGGCTCTGCCCTCAGGAGGCACAGTCCTTCTTGAAGCCCCAGTATATTTTCCACAAGTACTTAACATAAGCGACTACCTAACGACAGTGGAGGCACAACGTGTGGTGTGTCAAAGGTGGACTTCCGAGCAGGCTGGCTGGAATTAGAGCCTCCTACATCCTTCTTGGTCTCTGCCTCACGTTCCTCATCTCCAAAACAGGAATAGTAATGACCCCCTCTCCCCCAAGGTGGTTGGGAAGATTCCAGTGTAGCAGTTGGAACAACAGCTGGTCCACTGTTAGCACCCTCGAATGTCCGCCTATTCCCCCAAAGAAAAGCACAGGTTGTTCTAGGACCCTAAGTCAGTAACCTTGACTGTCACTCTGACAAAGCCATGTCCATCTGAGGTCAAGGCTTCAAGCTGTGGTATCTCCAGTTATATTCCCTACGAGGAAGGCAAGGCTCAGAGAGGTGCCAACCTGAGTTAGCCTTGAGCGATATGCTCACCATCATGATCATGGGGGCCATGGATCCCCACCCTGGGTTCAGGTCTCTCTTGGGGCCAGCCTCCCAAGCAGCCCTGAAGCAGCCTTGCAGCTCCACAGCCCCTCCTCCTGTAGCCAGCTGGCAGTGTTGAGACCTAAGGGGAGGAGCCCCCAACCCTCTCCCCATGAAGAACTGTCTACTAAGGGGAGTAGCACCGGTGTCCATTGTCTCTGTAGGGGTAGGGACTGTGAAGTGACAGTGGCACTCTGTCCCTCCTTGTATTTTCAGCTATTTTTCAAAACCAGGGAATTCTCTCCTTTACTCTCCTTTATTCCCCACATCCCATTGATCACCAGGTCCTGTCCCTTCCATCACAAGAATGCCCTCCCTTGCAATTCCCACTGGCTAGGCCAGTCGTCACCCACTCCCTCTGTTACAGTGGGCCCCTCTTCTGCTGTGCTGGCCCCTTGCCTCTTTCTCCCACCTTCTCACCTATAATACTCCTCAAAACCACGTCTAGCCTCGTCACTCCTCTGCTGAAGACCACCTCCCCAACTCTGAGCTACGTGTGACCACCCTCCATAATCTGGTACCACCTGCCTTCTCCAGCTTCCACTTTTGCCTCTCCATTCACCCTCCTACACCAGCTGCAGAAAATCTCTTGTTCCCTTTACCAGCAGTAGCTTCCCAGCAAAACCAAACCAAAGCAAACTTCTAGGCCTCCTAGATCCAATGTTGCACCAACTGTCCCCAGCTGAGTGAGCCAGGCCCCTCTGGGACTGTTCCCCTTCCTGAGTCCCCACAGATTAACCTGCCCCCTGTTAGGGGGACACAAGAGTGGCAGAGGCCACATCCTGGGCATATGGCGCAGAGCCTGGCGCAGGAATGGTGCACGGTCCCCGATGTGGAACAGAGATAAAAATGGGGTGAAAGCTGGTGCTTCCTGGAGGTTGTCATGCCCAAGGCTAGTTTCTCAAGAATACCAACCTAGTCTCGAGATGAAGGAAGGATGGGAGTCTAGCAAGAGAAGGGCTGCTGGCTTTTAGGGGTAGAAACACTGAAGGTTTCTGAACAGGGAAGCAAGTTTTAGGAAGAACTTGCTAAAGGGACAACAGGGGGGCAATCCTGGGAGTTGGAACCTCGGAGGAGGTGGCGCTTATGGCAGAGGTAGGGGAGTTAGTTGTTGATTCCTGAGTTGAGGAGGTGGCACTGAGGACAAACTTGAGACCCTGTGAAGGGAAGATTTCCGACTGAGAGCGACAGCCAGAGCTCCCCGCCACCCCAACCGTGGGACCTTCCTTCCCGGGGGCGTTGCGGGGTTCCCTGGGTGATCTCTGGACCCAAGTTTGCAGGGTGTGGTGGAAAGCCCCACCCACTCTGACAGCCTGGCCTGTGCCTCACAGTGTGGTGTCCAGAACTTCAAACGCCGTGAGAAGTGCTTCAAATGTGGTGTGCCCAAGTCAGGTGAGGCCCTCCTGCCTCCTCCCTCCCCCCCACCCAGGGTGTTGGTGGAAGAGGGGAGGAAGAGGGTGACCAGCCTTGGAGCCTCCCCCTTTGTCATCGGCCTATCTTCTGCCACCCCTGATAGAGGCAGAGCAGAAGCTGCCCCTGGGCGCAAGGCTGGATCAGCAGACGCTGCCACTGGGTGGACGGGAGCTAAGCCAGGGCCTGCTCCCCCTGCCACAGCCCTACCAGGCCCAGGGAGTGCTGGCCTCCCAAGCCCTGTCACAGGGCTCAGAGCCAAGCTCGGAGAACGCCAATGACAGTGAGTCAGTTGTTCCTTCCTTTCTCCCTGCCCTAGGGTGTCTGGGCTGGGCTCTCTGAGGCCAGAGAGATGGTGGTGACCAGGACTCAATCCTCCCAGGGTCTCTGCCTGGCAGGGGTACAGAAGTGATGTAGGGAGAGCAGGGGAGGAGCATTGCCCGACTCGACTTTGGGGGTGTGTTGGGAAGGGTCTCGGCAGGTGAGCGACTGAGCTGGGACTTGGACTAACAAGCAGAGTTTATCCAGGAGGAAGAGGTGAGAGGAAGCAGCAAGGGCAAAGACACAGAGGCCAGAGGAGAGGGGCAGTGGGGAGCCATCAGAGGGGTAGGGCTGGAGCAGAGTGTCAGGGTGCCCCCTAATGCTGGGCTGCTTCCCACAGCCATCATTTTGCGCAACCTGAACCCACACAGCACCATGGACTCCATCCTGGGGGCCCTGGCACCCTATGCGGTGCTATCCTCCTCCAATGTCCGTGTCATCAAGGACAAGCAGACCCAACTGAACCGTGGCTTCGCCTTTATCCAGCTCTCCACCATCGTGGTGAGGGCGGCACAGGGGGGGGCCGGGCAGCCAGGGTCCCGGCCCCCAGGGTGGGGAGGAGGGACCCTGACCCACACCCCCCCCCATCTCACCCCGCGCCACCGCGACTCCAAGCCTGGCAACAGGGCAATGGAGCCGGGGGCCTCCCCGGGCCTGACCTTTCTGCCCCTGCCTCCCTTACTCCCCCAGGAGGCAGCCCAGCTCCTGCAGATCCTGCAGGCCCTGCACCCACCACTCACTATTGACGGCAAGACCATCAACGTTGAGTTTGCCAAGGGTTCTAAGAGGTCAGGACCCCACCTATGCCCCTTCCTAGCTGGCCCCCCAGCCTGGGGCTTCCCATCTCACTCCCAGTCTCTGACATCCTCCCCAGGGACATGGCCTCCAACGAAGGCAGTCGCATCAATGCTGCCTCTGTGGCCAGTACTGCCATTGCCGCGGCCCAGTGGGCCATCTCACAGGTACTCAAAGACTCCCCACGCCCCAGCATCCCCGTACTGGGGCCACGGTCTCGACCCTCTCATGCCCTCTCTGCAACCAAGAGGGCTGGCTTGCTGTCTGGCTTTCCCTGGACCCCAAACCCTCTCACAGTGGCTGCTATTGGCTTTGGGGGCCTTGCTGCAGCTCCCTTCCCAGTCACCTCCTCCCAGGCTTTCAACTTCAACACCATCGTGACTGCTTTTCACTTCTATTTGGTGGTTATTTTATCGACCTGCATTGTTACAACTTTGTTAATAAAATGGAATTTATAAATGGTTGAAAGAAAATTGGGAGAGGAGAATAAAGAAGGGGAGGACAGTGTCTTCTTGACCTGACAACCCAGCACTCGAACTATGCCACACACATACCAGTGTCAGCCCTGGGGGCGTTTTGGCACATGTCTTCGGTGCCCTGCCTTGCTGTGGCTGGGTGGCCCTCACACTTCACTTGTCTGAGGCCTGCATGCTTTCTGTCAGCAGACAGACACTAGCCTCACCTGTGGGCAAATGCTTCTTAGCAGGTTCCCCTCCCCCTGCGCCCCTTCCTCTGCTAATGAGCCCCTCCCACTGCCCCTCAGGCCTCCCAGGGTGGGGAGGGTGCCTGGGCCACCCCCGAGGAGCCACCGGTCGACTACAGCTACTACCAACAGGATGAGGGCTATGGCGGCAGCCAGGGCACAGAGTCATCCCTCTATGCCCATGGCTACCTCAAGGGCACCAAGGGCCCCGGCATCACTGGAACCAAAGGGGACCCATCTGGAGCAGGTGAGGCCCAACATCTGTCTCTGAGCATTTTGTGGGGTTAGGGAGGGTGGTAGGCCCTGGGTCCTGGGCCCTGCCTGTTCACAGGCATTCTCCTTCCTTCCCTGTTCTCATTACAGGTTCAGAGGCCTCCCTGGAGCCTGGGGCAGACCCCGTGTCACTGCAGGCTTTCTCTCGAGCCCAGCCTGGTGCTGCCCCTGGCATCTACCAGCAATCAGCAGCTGAAGCGAGTGGCAGCCAGGGTGCTGCTGCCAACAGCCAGGTGAGGGAGCTTGAGGGGTTCCTGGGTGTCAGGCAGGGGATCTTGGGTTGTTGCGGGGCGTGGGTACAGGAGGCATTGGCAGACATTGAGCCCTGTTACCCTGTCTGGCCCCATGACCAGTCATATACCATCATGTCACCTGCTGTGCTCAAATCTGAGCTCCAGAGCCCTACTCATCCCAGCTCTGCCTTGCCACCGGCCACCAGTCCCACTGCCCAGGAGTCCTACAGCCAGTATCGTGAGTAGCCATGGCCTGTGGGTGGTAGGGAGGTGAGGAGTTCCTTAACAAAGCAGAGAGGAGTGTGACCCCCCCCTCTCCTTTCTCACTACCCCCCCCCCAGCTGTTCCTGACGTCTCTACCTACCAGTATGATGAGACATCTGGCTACTACTATGACCCCCAGACTGGTCTCTACTATGACCCCAACTCCCAGGTGATAGGGTAGCCCAGGGAGTGGGTGGGGTCTGCAGTTCCCCTTCGGAGGTCTTCCCTCACGCCCCCCCTCCCTCACCCCTCCCCCAGTATTATTACAACGCTCAAAGCCAGCAGTACCTGTACTGGGACGGGGAAAGGCGGACCTACGTCCCTGCCCTGGAGCAGTCGGCCGACGGGCATAAGGAGACGGGGGCCCCCTCAAAGGAGGGTAAAGAGAAGAAGGAGAAGCACAAGACCAAGACAGCCCAACAGGTGAACACTGGGGGTCCAGCAGTCACTGGCTAGCTATTTAATGTCTTCTGATGAATGCATTTCTATCATCTTTAAGCCTTTGCTGCTGAGGGACAGGGGTGGATGTGGGCATAGGAGTGACCATGCTCAAGAGAGACCAGGCTCCTGGCCCAGCTCTGCTCTTTGATGCATGACTGAACCAAGGCAGTTGCCTCTGTACACGGTAGGGCTGCCCACCTCCTGAGTGGCCAGTGCCATCCATCCGAGTGAGACCAGTCAGCTTTTCTGTCCCCCAGTGGGAACCTTCACATTGCTTGCATGCCTGAAGCCAGACTAACCCTGCCTGTGGAAGCAAATGGGCATGCAGACCTCCTTTGGGCCCAGAACCCGACTCCTGGGTATGTGTCCGGGTCTGTCTACCCAGAGAACTTCTCATGGGCCCATCAGGCTGTGGAAAATGGCCACTGCCGTGTCTGATGGGAGTGGGCAGTTGGAAGGAACTTCGGTGTCCTCCTGTGGAGGAAGAGTATGACAGTCTGAGTGTAGCACTTAGAAGCAAGAACTAAGTGTTCCCTTGGCAACCTGGTAAATTCTAAAAGTGGAGGGGCGGGGGAGCAGACGGAATATGGGATACATGGAATCACACGTATTAAAATCCTACCTAGAGGAAGCCATCATCTGCACTGTAAAATGATAAGATGAAAGCATAATCGTGGTGTGAGTGCTTGTGAGGAGAGCAGGCACAGCCCCAGAGGGCTTGCAAGAGGCACCGACGACAGAATGGCGAGAAACCATGACTTTCATCACCACCTCCTCACCTGCTTAAGACTGCAGGGCAGGAAGGTGCAATGGATGGAGTTGGCCGTCCCAGCCATTGGAGGGTCCCTGAGAGCCTCACTCCCACCTTTACCCCTAGATTGCCAAGGACATGGAACGCTGGGCCCGCAGCCTCAACAAGCAAAAAGAAAACTTCAAAAACAGCTTCCAGCCCATCAGCTCTCTGCGAGATGACGAGAGGCGGGAGTCAGCCACTGCAGATGCCGGCTATGCCATCCTTGAGAAGAAGGTGTGTTGTGGCCACCCCTCCATTATCCCCCCTAGTCTTGTCATCGCAGTGGTCCCTCTGTGAAGTCCCTGAATTTGTGTGTCCATCTACCCCAGGGAGCATTAGCTGAGAGACAGCACACCAGCATGGACCTCCCGAAACTGGCCAGCGACGACCGCCCAGTGAGTGGCCAGGGCAGGAGGGGGCGGTGCTCCAGTGTAGCCAGGCCTGACCTCTCTCCCCGACTCTCACATTCTCTAGAGCCCACCTCGGGGCCTGGTGGCAGCCTACAGTGGGGAGAGCGACAGTGAGGAGGAGCAGGAACGCGGGGGTCCAGAGCGAGAGGAGAAGCTCACTGACTGGCAGAAGCTGGCCTGTCTGCTCTGTCGGCGCCAGTTCCCTAGCAAGGAGGCGCTCATCCGCCACCAGCAGCTCTCCGGGCTACACAAGGTAACAGAGAGGATTGGCAGGGAACCTTAGCTCGGCCCTGTGTGGCCTGGCTGCATCACACCTCCTCTTGTCTGTCCCCTTGCAGCAAAACCTTGAGATTCACCGGCGAGCCCATCTATCAGAGAACGAGCTGGAAGCACTGGAGAAGAACGACATGGAGGTGAGGGGTGACCCATTCCTGGACTGTCTCCCCTCAAGCAGCTGGTGCTCAGGTCCCTCAGCTGGAGGTAGCCTGGCTGCTCACATCCATCTGTTAGCCAGATCCAGTCCCCACAGGACCCCTGGTGTTTCCTGCAAAGAGTGACTAGCTACCCTATTCTCACACACACATTTTCAGCAAATGAAGTACCGGGACCGTGCAGCTGAACGCAGAGAGAAGTACGGCATCCCTGAGCCACCAGAGCCCAAGAGGAGGAAGTATGGTGGCATGTCTGCAGCTTCTGTGTAAGTGCCCAGGGTCAAGGTGAGGGGCTTAGGGCCAGTGGGCCAGTCACTCACACTGTACCACTGGCCCCTCCAGGGACTTTGAGCAGCCCACAAGGGATGGGCTGGGCAGTGACAACATTGGCAGTCGCATGCTTCAGGCCATGGGCTGGAAAGAGGGTAGTGGCCTGGGCCGCAAGAAGCAGGGCATTGTGACGCCTATTGAGGTGAGTCTCCTATGATCCCATCCCCATCCTCCAGCATTCTCTGTTGCACCCCCATCCTGCAGCCGACCTAACAGCCTGCCTCCCTCACATAGGCCCAGACACGGGTGCGGGGTTCTGGCTTAGGTGCCCGAGGCAGCTCCTATGGGGTTACTTCGACTGAGTCCTACAAGGAGACACTGCACAAGACAATGGTGACCCGCTTCAACGAGGCTCAGTGAGCAGCTGCAGGAGCTGCTTCTACTTATGTCGGGTGTCCAGCCCGGGACAGGGGAGGGTGAAGTGGTGGGTGGTCTGAGTGGGGCCCTGCACCTGTCTACCAGCCTATTCCCCAGCCAGAGAGGCCCTGACCAAGTCAGACTTTGAGTTGGTGACTTTTGTTGGAGAACTGGGCTGGGATCATGCTCTTCTTTTTGTAATAAAAGCTGAAAAGTCAATAGCTTGCATGTTTCTTTCTCATGCACCAGCGTGGTTTGTGGCTCACACATGAACATAAACATGAGTGGATAAGGTGGGTGGCAGTGGTAGCATTCACAGTGTCTGGTGCATAGGGGCTACCCACTTGGGATAAATATAATAGGAAGTTCTGGTCTGTGCCCCAACCCACAAGATCCTAGTCATAGCCATCTCACCATTGTCAAGTCCAGCAGGTCTTGACCTACCAGGAAATCCCACACCAGGGCTTGAAGTCCCCCTGAGTCAGAGTCAGCACTGAGAACCTCCCACCCCCTGGCCTTTCCACCCAGCAGCTGTACCAGCTGTACAATCGAAGGGCTAAACCCGAACCACACTTGGCCCTCCCTGAATCTGGGGACTGCCCAAGGGCATCTCCAAACGGACAGCAGTGGCCACTCTGGCACCAGTCACCCCTGTGCCCTCCTCAGTGGACAGATGACCCCAGAAGGGTAGGGATAGAGCAGCTCAGCCTGCCAATCCCACATCCTCAGAGATGCTTCATCGGGACCAATTGGGCCCACACTCATTCCTGTCCTCTCCACAACTGTTGTTAGCACAGGACCCAGCCTTCCGGTCACAACAGGCCAGTCTGTACCCTGTGATTCCTAACTATGTGTATGCTCAGCACGGGTCTGGGTGCAGTGGAACTTGAAGCTGAGCTGCCCTCTACTGGTGGAGAATGGCTGGGCCAGAAATGGGGTCAGAACCGCCCCTCCTCCAAAGGCTTGTGAGGCGAGAAAGTGGAAGGGGAGGTGCCAAGGGAAAAGGCAGTCAGCACAAAGCCCCTCCCCCCATTAACTGGCCTGCATTGTGACACCTCCCTGCACCAGCAGAAGGAGGCAAGGTTAGAAAGAGGGTGCCCCCTGGAGGTGATGTGATTTCCCGACACCGGGAGGGGAGAGGGACAGGAAATGGAAGCCACGTGTCTCAGGATGGGTGACTTTTAGCCTGGAGATGCCCACATATTCCCTCTTCCCACACCCCAGGGCTCTCAGAATCCCACAACAAGGAGCCCTTCTGTGTGTTTGGAAGTAGTAAATGGTGAGGCCACTGTGGAAAACTTTCATATAAAAGTAAATATTGGGAGCCCTGGGTGGCGCAGTGGTTTGGCGCCTGCCTTTGGCCCAGGGCGCAATCCTGGAGACCCGGGATCGAATCCCACGTCGGGCTCCCAGTGCATGGAGCCTGCTTCTCCCTCTGCCTGTGCCTCTGCCCCTCTCTCTCTCTCTCTGTGTGTGTGTGACTATCATAAATAAATAAAAATTTAAAAAAATAAAAAATAAAAAAAAAATAAAAGTAAATATATGCTTACCCTATGACCCAGCAATTTCATTCTTAGATATTTACCCCAAATAATGTAAACCTATGTCACCAAAAAGACTTGCTATATGTACATGGAAAGTAGCAGCTGTGTTCACAGTAGCCAAAAACTGGGAACCCAAACATCCAACAAGAGGGGAATGGATTGGGTAGCCTGGGTGGCTCAGCGGTTTAGCGCCACCTTCAGCCCAGGGCATGATCCTAGAGACCCAGGATGGAGTCCTACATCAGGCTCCCTGCATGGAGCCTGCTTCTCCCTCTGCCTGTGTCTCTGCCTCTGTGTGTGTGTCATGAATAAATTTTTTTTAAGATTTTATTTATTCATAGAGACACAGAGAGAGAGGGGCAGAGGCACAGGGAGAAGCAGGCTCCATGCAGGAAGCCCAACGTGGGACTCAATCCAGGGTCCCCAGGATCAAACCCCGGGCTGCAGGCGGCGCTAAACCGCTGCGCCACCGGGGCTGCCCATGAATAAATATTTTTAAAAAGGGGGAGAATTGATAAATTGTCCATTCATACAATGGACTACAACTCAGCAATGAAAAGAACAAAATACTAATACAAATATCAACATAAATGGATCTCAACAAACATGAGTGAAAAAAGAAAAGGGTACGCACTGTAGAATTCCATTTATGTGAGGGTCTCCATCAAAACACATTTTGGTGGGGTACCTGGCTGGCTCAGTCAGCAGAGCATGTGACTGATCTCAAGGTTGTAAGTTTGAACCCCGAGTTGGGTGTAGAGATTACTTAAAAATAAAATCTTAAAGATTTTCTTGGTGATAGAGCCGAGTGGAGGTGGGGAGGGTGTCTTTCACTAGAAAGGGTCATAAGGTAGCTTTCTGGAATAATGAGAAGGTTCTAGACCTTGACTAGGGTACTCGTCACATGGGTGTGTATGTACAATTCAAGCTGTACAATTAAAATCTGAGCATTTTATCATATGTACATGAAATTGGAAAAAGGCCACCAGAGCAAACCAATACGAAGCAAGGAAATAAGAGTAGAAATAGATTAAATAGGGAAACAACAGATCAGTAAAATCAAAGGTTAAATCTTTGAAACAAAAAGTAAGAAGAGGGATCCCTGGGTGGCGCAGTGGTTTGGCGCCTGCCTTTGGCCCAGGGCGCGATCCTGGAGACCCGGGATCGAATCCCACGTCGGGCTCCCGGTGCATGGAGCCTGCTTCTCCCTCTGCCTGTGTCTCTGGCTCTGTCTCTCCTTCTATCTCTCAAGAATAAATAAATAAAATCTTTAAAAAAAAAGTAAGAAGAAAGACCTCTGGCAAGACTGATCAATTAAAGATCAAAAATGCAAGCAAGCACCAAATACAAAATTAAGAAGGGGAACATACTACAAATGCAACAGACCTTTTAAAAAGAATGAACAGAGGATGCCCGGGTGGCTCAGCGGTTTAGCACCTGCCTTCGGCCCAGGACGTGATTCTGGGGACCCGGGATCGAGTCCCACATCAGGCTCCCTGCATTGAGCCTGCTTCTCCCTCTGCTTGTGGCTCTGCCTCTCTCTCTCTCTCTGTCATAAATAAATGAAATCTTTTATAAATAAATAAAAAGAATGAACATGTCTGAAAATCTAGGTGGAATGAATACATTTCTAGAAAAATATAAAATGCCAAAACTGGTCCATGAAGAAACAGATTAGTTGAATGGAGCAAAAAGTAATAAATTGAAACAGTAGTCAAAAGCTTTCCTCTTCCCACCAAAAAAAGGGGGGGGGGCAAATGGTTTTTATAGGTGTGATTTACCCAACTCCCAAGGAATAGTTAACTGCTACCTTAAAAAAGTTGTTCCAGGTATTAGAAAAAGAAGAAAAGATGTCTATTTTATGAAGCTAGCGTAATCTCTATTCCTGAGGCAGGTGAGATAATACAAGAAAATTTCAAGCCCATTTCACTTATATCTATAGATGTAAAAATCTTTAACAAAATCTTTGCTAAATGAATCCAGTAGTGTATTTAGCAAACATGTTTTGTTTTGTTTTTTAAAAGATGTTATTTATTCATGAGAGACACAGAGAGAGAGGCAGAGACACAGGCAGAGAGAGAAGCAGGCTCCGTGCAGGGAGCCCGATGTGGGACTCGATCCTGGGGACTCCAGGATCATGCCCTGGGCCGAAGGGAGGCACTCAACTGCTGAGCCACCCAGGTGTCCCAGCAAACGTGTTTTGATCAAATAGGATTTATCCCAGGGATGCAAAATTGGGTCAACATCAGAAAAGGCTATGAATGTAGTTCTCTATGTTAACAGACCCAAAGTAAACAAAACATAAGCATCTGAAACACAGAAAAAGCACTTCCATACTTACATAAATTAATGGGTGAAAGAGTAAATACTTGGAAAGGAAGGGAAATATTATTCTTTACAGTGGAATGTCAACTAATAATACTAATAATTGTCAACAATGATAGAGGTAGAAAATTTATGGGTGTGGGGCCCCTGGGTGGCTCAGTTAAGCGTCTGCCTTTGACTCAGGTCTTGGGTTCCCTGCTCAGTGGGGAGTCTGCTTCTCCCTCTCCCTCTGCCCCTCCCCCTGTTCATGCTCTCTCACTCTCACAAATATATAAATAAAAATCTTTTTAAAAAATGTATAGGTGCTAAAACTAGTGGTTATAGTAGCAGTCAGTGGGTCACATTTTGATCAGGAATAGGATGTTTGCAGTTTCAAAGTATCTCCCTATGAAATATGTATTAGTTAATTCCAAAGGGAACAAGAATATCTTTACAGTAGAGAAACCTGGCAGATAGCAGCTTAATGAAGGGAACAAGCAAACCTTACCAGTACTAAAATAATGAGCCATCTGATAGAATGAAATGAGGAGTCAGCGATACTTCTGTGATATTCCCACCCCAAATGCAGAACCTGAATCTAACCACAAGGAAGCATCCGACAGAACCAAACTGAGGGACATGCTACAAAATTCCTGGCTTGTCATCTTCAAAAATATCAAGGTCATGAAGGTCAAGGGAAGACTGAAGAACTGTTTCAGACTGAAAGAGACATACCATTTGAAAGTTCAAATGTCACCTCCTTAATGAGGCCTGCCTTGGCTACTCTATTTAAAATTCCAAACCCTCCCCCACCATACTCCCTAGGCTCTGCTCCTTGCATTACTTTTCTCCATAACACTTCTCAACTTCTAACATCCTCTCCATATATTTTTCCCCTTTTCTATATTGTCTCCTTCACCAGAACAAAAGCTCCATGAGGGAAGAGACTTTGGTCTTGTGTTGCTCACCACCGTGTCCCTAATGCCTAAAACAGGGTTTGACATATACCAGGACTCAAAAGCATGAATAAATACACACACAACTGTTCAAATCACTCTCACTTTAAAAAAAAAGGCTAGGAGAAAAAAACAAAACCAAAAAAGGTTAATGGGACGCCTGGGTGGCTCAGCGGTTGAGTGTCTGTCTTTGGTTCAGGGCGTGATCCCAGGGTTCCAGGATCAAGTCCCGCATCAGGCTCCCTGCATGGAGCCTGATTCTCCCTCTGCCTGTGTCTCTGCTTCTCTCTCTGTGTCTCTCATGAATAAATAAATAAAATATCTATCTATCTATTTATTTATTTATATTTTTAAAGATTTATTTATTCATTTATTCATTCAGAGAGAGCGAAGAGAGAGGCAGAGACACAGGCAGAGGGAGAAGCAGGCTCCATGCAGGAAGCCGGATGTGGGACTCGATCCTGGGTCTCCAGGATCACACCCCGGGCTGTAGGCGGCTCTAAACCACTGCGCCACTGGGGCTGCCCTATTTATATATTTTATTGGAGTTTGATTAGCCAACATATAGTATTACCAGTGCTCATCCTGTCAAGTGCCACCCTCAGTGCCCATCACCCATTAAAAAAGATCTTTAAAAAAAAAAAAAACAAAAAAGGTTAATAGAGTCCCTAAAAATCCATGAAGAAGTACAGCAGCCCAAGAGAAATGAACAAAGGACACAAAATTTCCCCAAAACAAGAACCACAAATACCTTTAAATCTATAAAAAGATGCCCAAGCTCACTCCTACTATGAGAAATTCAAATTGTAATTACAACAGATTGGCAAACATCCAAAGACTTGGCAATCCACTCAGGCTGTGAACAAGCAGACATTCTCATACATGGCTGGAGGCAAAGCGAAATGGTACAATTCTTTCTCACCTCCACCTCCCCCTCTCTCTCCTTGTCCTGTTTTCTTACCTCCATGGGCTTCTGCTCAAGCTGTTCCCTCCAGCTGGAATGCTTTTCCCTCTCACTTAGGAAAGTCCAAATCCTGCCTCAATTCCTCCCACTGATTTATTTGAAGGCAATTAATTCTTCAAAGAACTCGGCCACACTCATTGCTTCAGCTGTCACCTCTGATGGTCCCCAAATCTGTATCTCCAGCCCCAGACCTCCCTCCATCCCCTGAATTTCACACCTGGTCCCCAATTGTTCACTTGACCAACACATACCACAACTTGGATGTCCAACATTCATCTCAAATGTCACATCCAAAACCAAACTCTTCATCTTACCCCACACCTGATCCTAACAGTATTTCCCATGTCAGTTTAAGACAACTCCATCCTCCCAGCTGCTCCAGCTAATTACTCTGGGGGTCAGCCAGGATTCCTCTCTACTTTTCATATCCTCTGATATCTTGGCAAGTCCTGGCATCTCTGCTTTCAAAATCAATCCAAAATCAAATCCCTCCTCACCACTTCCACTTTCACCTTTTACCATCTTAGTCTGATCCTCTCTCTGCACTTCTGGGCTCTTGCAGTGGCCTTTCCGCTGGTTTTTCTGCTCCCATCTTTCCCCTTAGTTTGTTCTCTCTCCACACAGAGCAGCCAGCTTGTTTATTCTAAGGCTTATAATACCCTCCTTGACACACATGGCCTCAGATCTCATGACCAGTGTTTTCCCTTCCTTGCTCCTCACTCTTCTCTGACTACACAGACTTCTGCACTCTTACTCAGACAAGAAAACTACAACCTCGGGCTTTGCACCTGATGATCCCTCGGTCTGGAATGTTTTCCCCCATGTGACACAAGGCCTGCTTCCTCACTTTTCACATGCCACTTCCTCAGAGAGGCGGTCCCTGACCACTTTACATGGAGTTTCAGGGGAGGTCTCTCTGAGGGTGGCAGAAGATAAATAGGAAGGAAAAGATCTGATTGAAGAGTGTTCTCGACTGTTGCAAGGGTAATCTCCTTCATATGTTTTTTTTTTAAGATTTTTATTTATTTATTCATGAGAGACACCAGAGAGAGAGAGCGCGCGCGCGCGAGAGAGCGCCACAGGCAGAGAGCCACAGGCAGAGGGAGAAGCAGGATCCATGCAGGGAGCCTGATGTGGGACTCGATCCCAGGACTCCAGGATCACGCCCTGGGCCTAAGGCAGGCACAAAACCACTGAGCCACCCAGGGATCCCCTCCTTCATGTTTTTTGCTACATTCCCAGTGTTCTGCACTTAGTAGGCATGCAAGAAATCTTTTTCAAATGAATAAATTTGGAGGTTATTGACAGGATATGAGATGCAGAATTTGGGATAGGATGATAAAGATATTTTCTGTTAAACACCTTTGCTCAAACATCACCTTCTCAGCAAGGCTTTCTTTGACCATACTAAAAATACAGACTTAACCCCCAGATTTCCCCTGATCTTGTTCTATTTCTCTCCATAGCACTTGGCAGTTGTCACATACATATATACAACACGTATTTACATGTGTACTTAATTATATCGCATATGAATATAGAATACACACAATGTATACAAGACATTTATCACATACAGAGGTAAATTATTTACATATTGACACTATCATGTTATGTCAATAAGTAGTATTTATATGCATATTTTATTACATATAATTTATACTATACAGTCACATATATCTATTATAATAAGTATTTATATGCGAAACTGCTAAGTTTTACTTATTTGCCATATTTCTGGTCTCTCTCGCTAGAACATCAGCTCCGTGAGGGCAGGGAAAGAATCCCTAGCACCTCGCCCACAGCTTGAACTCCATAAATGTCAAGTGAATGAACTCCTTGGCTACCTGAGCCTCAGTCTTCCCATCCATAGGATGGGTGTGCCTTTACATCTGGAGGTACCCCATGTTCCACATCCTTTTTCCATCCCCCAGAGCGCAGCTCCGGGAATCCCACAGTCAGGGTTTACATTCTCCCATACTCTGGGCGCTGTAGCCCACCACGTGCACGAGGCACGGGCCAGACAGGACTACCACCCCCAGCATGCCTCGCGCGTTAGGGACGTACCACAGCCCGTAGGGGTGTCTGGGTCTGACACGGGCGCCGACGGCACGGGAGCAGAGGCGGGCGCCCCTCTAGCTAAGCATCTGTGGTACGTCCCAAACTGGGGGCCCTTCAAGGCCCCGCGCTTCCGAGCTCCGCGCAAACTCTGGCTCTTGTACGACGGAGGTGGTTTGCTCTTCCGTTGCCCCGTGGCTTCGGTTCATCTCCAGCAGGAAGGCGAGGCTTCCGCCCGGCGCAGGGGGTGAGCTGGAGCACGGTGCCCCCAAATCCTAGACAGCATTTGGGGGAGGGGACTCAATTTGGGGGATCCCCTGATGGGCACATTTGGAGGCTCTGGGCCCGGGGTGGCGTTTAGGGGTGGTTGTGTTCGAGGGGTCCCTTAGGAAGTGGCATTTGGGGACCCCAGGATGGTACTTTGAGTCTGTTTTAAGGAGTATCACTGGGAGGGAGGCAGGATTTATATACCCCTCGGAGGCAGGCGTTAGGGGGATGTTTGAGGAGACCCTTAAGGTCCGTGTATGAGTTCTCTGTCCATGAGGCAGGATATGGAGGTGCTCTCCAAAGGGAGAAGCGAAGTTTGAGGTTCCCGAAGTCCAGGCGGAATTTTGGGAGAGCTTGTTTCAAGCAAGGTCCTATGACAGAGGAAACGTTCGGGACCGACGTGGCATTGTGGATGTATCTATGGCCTTTGTGACCTCTAGTTTTATGATGAGGTCCCCCCGCGCTTAGGTACTCGCGGCGAGGCGACCGGACACGTCGGGGCCCACACGTTTTTAGGGAGAGGGACCCACCCCCCCCAGCCCAGCCTGTGGAAGGGACGCTGGAACCCAGTGTGCTGGGCTCTTCCCGAGGGGACGGCGTGCTACCGGGCCTCCGTTGGTCGCGGCTTTTTTCATTATTCATGAGGAGGTGGGGCTGCTAAGGAAGCCCATTTTTGCCGCTTTCACACCTGGTCCGCTGGAAGTATCGGCTTGTGAATTATTCACGAGGGGGCGGATCAGCGTGCTGGAAGGATGTGCTGAACGGGCATTCTGCAGTCTCCCGGGCAAACTAGAACTCGTTGATTAATCGTAAAGGTGAGTAGCGCCCCGAGTTTTCTGTGGCTTTTGTAGGGGCATTGTGCATAATTCATGACGGGCGTAGCTTTTGCAGTTTCACCTGCATGACCCGCTGTTAGCTTTCCCTTACAGGTTCCAAGATTTAAGCCTTAAGTCAACCAAAGGGATGAGGCCTCCTACATTGTTCATTCCTTATGGCCCAGTAATTCCAGATTATCCACAAAGGCTCTAGATTCAAATCCCATCGATCCTTGCCAAACCCTGTGATCTTTGGCAGATCTTTCTGTGAGCCTGAAAATGTGTATGGGCACAATAATGATCAGATGAGTTTACACTCATTTCACACTTTATTAGTCCATTTAATCCCCACCACAATCCTAGGAGATAGGTTATTATTATCCCATTTTATAGATGAGGAAACTGGGACACTGGGAGGCTAAGTAATTTGCCTAAACTTACTTAGAGTCAGTGAGTGGCTGGGCCAGGATTCAAACCCCATCAGTCAATCTAGTTCCAGAGTCTGTAGTCTTAATCAAATGCCGTAATGTACCCTCCACCACCACTTTAAGGGCATACTACTGATGTTAGTCATATAGCACTTGTGCATGGCACTGTTCAAAGCCTTTTCTGCCTATTTACTCAAACTCCCATCACACAAGGTAGGTTACTATTGTTCTCATTTTATGACTGGAGAAACAGTGGCCCAGAAAAGCAAAATGTCTAGCCCCTGGTCACACAGCCAGTTGTAGGTGGGTGGAAATGACTTTTGTGAGGGTTCAAGAACTCTCTAAGGAGGTCACCTTTGAGCTAAGACCTGAAGGCCAGGAAGGAACCAATTTCCTGCTCTGCATTCCTGAGAACAGTGGCACAATGCATGGGAAGAACACATCACCATAATACGTGATCTGTTAAATATGATCTATTATTATTTGAGAGAAGTGTATTGGGTGTTTATTGTGTACCTGAGGCTTTGCTATAGAGTTGTATCTCTCGTGACCTGGTCCTCTATCCATCTTACCTATTCAGTAGACATTGGAGGCTTTAGCATTCTGTTTTCCATTGTCCTTCTGTGGTTGGTTGACTCAAGGCATTGTTTTCTTTTTCTTTTATTTTTTTAAAGACTTTATTTATTCATAGAGAGAGAGAGAGAGAGAGAGAGAGAGAGAGGCAGAGGGAGAAGCAGGCTCCACACAGGGAGCCTGATGTGGGACTCGATCCCGGGACTCCAGGATCACACCCTGGGCCGAAGGCAGGCACTAAACCACTGAGCCACCCAAGCATCCCTCTTTTTTTTTTTTTAAAAAAAAGATTTTATTTATTTATTCATGAGAGACACACACACAGAGAGAGAGAGAGAGAGAGAGAGAGAGAGACAGGCAGAGGGAGAAGCAGGCTCCATGCAGGGAGCCCGATGTGGGACTCAATCCTGGGACTCCAGGACCACGCCCTGGGCCAAAGGCAGGCGCTAAACCGCTGAGCCACTCAGGGATCCCCTCTCTTTTTCTTTTTAATGCTGAATGATATTTCATTGTCTGGTTAAGACATTGTTTTTTAAATAATGCTCCCAGTTGGGGGTTTCTCTGGTGGCTGAGTATACTCTCACCCCTAACCAGTTTTATATTAATATAAACATATATTTACATAGTTCTTTTATGTTAATATATAATACTTTAATTTAACAGCGCCCTGTGTCAGCATTGCCAGCTCACTCCCTAATCCACATTCTCTGATTTTCATAATAGCACATTTTGCCTTTATGAGGTAAATGGGTTCTATTTCCAGCCCCATTTTACAGTTTTGGAAACTGAAGCACCTGCCAAAGTCATATTAGTGAGTCTGGATTCCGTTGGACCAAGGCAGCCCTGGTTCCTGTGCAGTTAGTCAGGGGTGGGGAGAAGGCATCTACATTTCCCCTGGGTTTCCCCTGTGGCTCTGCAGCATCGGTTTTCATTATTCATGAATAGGAAGGCGTGGCTGTGTTGCCTTGGCTGGAGTACTATAATCTCCAGTAGCTAGGGCTGTCTTGAGTGTTTCTGTCCATCCAGCCTCGTACATAATTCATAAGTAACTAGGTGGGACCTTTCTTGACCTCTCTGAGTTTCCAGGTTGAGCCGCTACAGCAGCAGCATTATTCATTATTTATGAGCCAAGGGAGTGTGTTTTCCCTGTGGTAGCCCTTTTTCCCTGCTTACAGGGTATTAGATGCAGCAATAGGAGGACCTGAATCTTTTGTTCCAGCCCACCGGGCCTCATGCATTATTCATGAAAAGATGTGGCCTTAATCTCCTTGGCTTCCGGGCTGCTGTGAAGTTATTAATTATTCATGAGCAATGGGGCGTGGCTTCCGTGTTTTAACATTGGCTTTCAGGTTGCAGGGAGTTAGTCCAACCACCCGGCCTCGTGCATAATTCATGATCAGGAAGTGTGGCCTTGAGGTCCTTTCTTCGCTTCCTTGGCAGCCTGGATACAACAATGTATTCATTATTCACGTTCCATGTGGCGTGGCCTCTGCGTTTTTTGGTGGTTTTTTTTTTTTTACCTGTTTTCCTAGTTACTGCCACCTTTGCCACCAGGTGGAGCTCTTCCTCTTCGAATGAGTCACAGACGGGCAGGGACTTTTTACATGATTCATGAATAGGCGCGGCCTGCTTGCATCCGGGTTCCTGGGGGGTGGGGCTCAAGGTTTTGTTCCGGCCCCGGGCTCAGCGGCCGCCATCTTGTGTCGGCGGCGGAGGTGAAGGAGGTGGCAGGGACGAGCACAAGTACTACCGCCGGGGGAGGAGAAGGCGGCCCAGGCGGCGGCGATTCTACGCGGCCCAGGCGGCGGGGAGGAGGAGGAGGAGGAGAAGGAGGGTGGCGGCCGGGCTTGGCTTCGGCTCCTAGAGGAGTTGGCGGCGGCGCGACCCGGGGAACCGGCATTGGTAACAAACGGCCTTTCTCAGCGCCTTGGCCGGGGCAAGGGTTCCGGGAAGCATTGGAGGAGCCTGGGTCGGTGCTGGGCTAGGCTGATCCCGGGATGGGCGGGGGTGACTCGGATGCTAGGGATCCGTGGGTAGGGGGGTAGATTTTGGGGCGGGGTCGACATTTCCCATCCTGGACCAGCCCTCAACCTCCGAAATCTGACCTTGGGGTCAGACCCCCTGAGATCTGGGTTTAGAGACTCAGGCCTAGTATCCCTAGTCAGGGACCGGAACCCTATCCAGAACCTTGTATCGCAGGTCAGAACGCCCCTCAATCGCCTGTAGAGACTTAAGGGATTGGCATTTTTGTTAGAAGCCCCCAACCAATGTATGCTTAAAGCCCTACCCCAGAATCTTCTTTCAGGCCCTCCTAGTTCCTCAGTGATGCTCACTTCCAAGAGGGGTTAGACCCCGGGGAGGGCCTTCATTTCTGTAAGTCTTCTCTAGTATATTCCTTCAGACCGCTCCCCCAACTCACAGGCATTCTCTGCCCTCAGAACTTCCAAGGAAACTAGACTTTGAAAGACGATTTGGGCCTGGCTTCCGTGTCAGAGGTTCCTTCACATCTATAACCCCAACCTGGCCCTAGCATCTTCCATCACAAAGCCCTCTGGGTCTGGCCTTTCTAGTCAGAGGTTCTCCTTTGCAACTACCTTTAAGATTTTCTTTAATTCTTAGTATTTGCTTTTACAGACTTTCTACTCTAAGGGAATGCCTCGTTTCATGGTCTCCGTATTCTTTTCAGAGACTACCTTTTGTGGGCCTTGGCATCTTCCTGATTACACACTCCTCTAACTCCCGGGATGCTCCCTCAGAGCCTCCCAGAGGACTAGATACCAGGGCAGAACTGTTTGGATACATAATTCTCCCATTACCAATCAGTCTGCCAGCAGCTGCCCTTGCAGACCCTGTTGCCTTCTAGCTCTATCAAACTCACCTCAAACCCCACCCTTCACTCAGCCTCTGCCTTCAAAAGCCAACCAGGATTGCAGCTTCTCACACAGATCTATTAACCTCACATAAGGCCCCAGAATCTGCCCTCGGAGTCTTTCAAGGTCCCAGCATCAGTTAGAGGCTTTTAGGTTTGTAGGATCTCAGCATCATTGTCAGATGTAGATGTCCCTTCCCCCAACAGGCCCAGTTGTCCTCAGTCAGAGTAGACAATCCCCTTCTCAGCATCTACTCTCAGAGCCTCCATAGGATTCCACAGAATTGGTCAGAGAAACCCAACCCTACTTGGAGACCTAGCCTGTATCTGCTTACTGAACTTTTTAGGGCCAGAACCGTCTGGGCTCAGCCTTCCCATTCCACCTGTCAAGCAGCTGGTATACCTAGCATGTACCAGTCAGAGATATCAACACAAGGCCTTTGTGCTCCATTAGAAATCCCTCCCAAACTCTACCCTAGGACTCCACGTTTGCCTTCATAGCCTTCTGCGACTCTGACATTGATGTCATAGGCTCTTCTCTTCCTACGTGTCCCTGTTATTTTTGGTCAGAGGTTTTTCTGTGCCGACAGCATCCGTTTCCAGAGACCCCCTAGGGCCCTAGCATCCTCCTGATGGAGAGCACCTCTCCCTGCAGGCCCTAGCATTTTCCTGTGGCCTTCTTGGGCCCCAGAATCCCCCACCCATCCCCTGTGTAGCTTCCATGGGGCTCAGCTACTGCCCTCCTACCTCCCTGCAGCCTCAGGGGGCCTCTAGTGCAATTTCCTGGCCTTCCCCTAAAAGATTCTTTCCAAAGAGCCAGATAGGGGTCTTAACAACCTGGCCTGGCTCTGTCCTGCCTGCCCCCCATGACTTCTAACCCCCTTTTCCGTCTCCCTCTGAGCCTCCATGGGCTCAAACAACTACCTCCTGACTTCTTTCTTTTATGTTACCAGGGACTTCTCAGTTAATCCCTCCCAGGAGGCTTGACAGGCCCCAGCATCCTGTTCCCTAACTTCTCTATCCTGATAACCTGACCCTGTGCCCGCCCCCTCTCAAACCTGCTCCAGGACTCCTCCCTCAAACCTTCTCTGATTTGGGTGGTAGAGAATGTTCAGGCTTCAGAATCACCAGTTTGGAGACCTCAGGCAAGTTCTGAAACTCACTAAGCCCAGTTCAGCTTTGTTGAACAATGGATAGTACGTGCATCCTACTGGGGCCTGAGCATATGTTGAGGGAGAAATGGGGGATCTTTAGCTCCTTTCTGGGGTTTCTGTCCCAGAATCCTCTTGCTTGCCTTGAGACTGGGCTGTTCCGAATCTCTGCAATTGAAATCTCTGCAATTGAAATCTCTGCAACAGTCACCCAAATCCTGCTTAGACCCTTTGCTGGCAGCAACAAGAATCCTGAGGTAAAAAATGCAGATATTAAAGATCTCTCTGGCCCTGGATCATCTCTGACCTAGGAAGCAAGGGAGATGGTATGTCCTAGATGAGCAAACCAGTGACAAGACAAGGAGATAACTGAGTAACAGAGGCCACTGCAGGTATCCAGGGAGGATCTTACTTAGGTCTTCAAGTTGCTGAGTTTTGACCACAGAAGTAGACTTTTTTTTTTTTTTTTTTTTTTTTTTTTTTACCCTTCCCAGCAGCCCCTTGAGGATAGTTCTGTTCATTCCTGCTTTTGGAGAAAGTAGGGCTCCGAGTAAATGAGATCCCTTCCCCAGGTCAGGGAGTCAGTGAATGGAAAAATCATGATTTGTTTTTGTCTCCATACTAATTCACCAACTTTTTCTTGTCTAGGTTGGTGCTTTGCATTCCCAATAATTAGGTTGATTGGCTCCAGGGTCCTAGCCAGCCTCCTGCCTTTTGGGTCCCTCCTTCCTCACACCTCATCCCTTAGCTCTGTGGGCTGGGCCCTGAGCTTGGTCCTGACTCTCTTCTCCCCGGAGGCATTTGGCAAAAAGGCCCACACCAGCTGCATGACTGTGGGCAAGTGATTGAGTTCTCTGAGCCTTTGTTTTCTTACTTGTGATGTGGGCATGAGGTTATCTCGTTCGTGGGCATTGTTGGGATTAGACAAAGCCCTTTACCCTGTGATTGACGGGCAGTAAGCTCTTGGTAGATGATAGGGAGCTTCTGTTCTCCTGGTTAGTGTGAGAGTGTGACAGGTGCCAAGATGGAATCTTGGGTACCGTGGGGGTGTTCGGTACGTTTGGGGGTCAGGAAAGTCTCAGCGTAGGTGGCTTACAGTGGGGAGAGCATCGGTGGCGAGGGGAAATGATTGAGGGTCCTGTTGTCTCTGGCATGGGGATCTGGTCATACACAGATCTCACTCCCACAGCAGACTCCATTGTTCTGTCTCTGGGACCCAGTGTGTGATGCCTGGCAGGTTAGCTCAACCTCACGAGCTCAGGTTTTCTCATTTGTCTGGCAAAGGTGCTCAGCCCTGCCTTGCAGGGCCGGGACCATCGAGGGGATGAAATGTGATAACCTCAGGCAACAGCCTAGGCTTCAGGGTCAGCAGATCCTGTCTTGGGCTCTGCTTGGCCACTGTGTTTATGGGAACCTTGGTCGAGTCACCAAATGTCCCCGAGTGAATTTTTTTCCTCAACTGTGAGTTGGGGGATGTTATTGATGGTAGTCCAGATCTCACGGAGATGCCTTAAGGACAAAGTGAAGCAAGGCTTAGCGTGACATCTGGCACTGGGAGGATTCCTAATAAATATTCATCTGCCATTATTGTTAACCTGTTTAAGGGACTCCACAGGCAAAAGTGTGTATTTTTTCTTCCCGTGACCTTTTTTATTGGCTTGGGCCTTTCCCCTGGGGAGGGGGGCTTTGGAAAACCCTCTTCCCCAAGCCCCTCCGGGTACTGGGTCTCCGGCAAGGTGTCTCCTGCCATCTTGCTACCCTGATGGAAGTCTAAGCCACGTTTCCCTCCTGCACCCCTGTCACGGGGGTTAAGGGGGAGGAGAACGGCTGCTTGTTGTTGCCTGCCTGCTCTGTGCCAGGCTCTGTGGTCTGAGCTCTCTTTCATCACTTCGGCAACTCCGTGGGGTAGGTAAGTGGCACTGTTAGCCCTTTGCACAGGTGAGGCAATTGAGCCAATGGGGCTTGAATGAGGTCTGTCAAAGAGTGGCAGGGTCTGACCTGAGCTGACACCCTCCTCTGACTTTGCCACAAGGACATTCTTCTTGTCACTCCTCTCACCCCGCAGGACTGGAGTCTCTCCCTCATGCTGGGCTGGGGAGAAAGGCGAATGGCCTAGTGGTCAGCAGCATGGATTGCAAGCCAGACCACCTGGGTTCAGATCTTAGCTCTGACAGCTGTGTGACCCTGGGCAAGTCACCTCACCTCTCTGCACCTGCCTCCTCTTCTGTAAAATGGAGATACCAGCCCTTAAGTCTTCCCTTCCCCTACAGTCACCACTAACCAACTGTAACACCTACATGCCCTAGGCTCACCTCTGATACTCCTTTTCCCTTCCAGATGTCCAGCTCGCCGCTGTCCAAGAAACGTCGCGTGTCCGGGCCTGATCCAAAGCCGGGTTCTAACTGTTCCCCTGCCCACTCCGTGTTGTCTGAAGTGCCCTCGGTGCCAACCAACGTAAGTGTCTCCTTCCTGGACCCTGGCAGGTTAGGGTAGTGAGAGTGGTGGGTGGGAGAGCCTTCGGTATCACCATGCATCTGTCCACACCCTCCTCTGTTTCTAACCAAACCTGTTCTTCTCCTCTGTCTCTAGGGAATGGCGAAGAACGGCAGTGAAGCAGACATAGATGAGGGCCTTTACTCTCGGCAGCTGTAAGTGGGGCCTCAGTTGGGCTAAGCACGGGGAAGGGCACTGGGAGGATTGGGTCTGGAGGACCAGACCTTCACCTGGAACACCCCCCAACTCCTCAGGTATGTGTTGGGCCATGAGGCAATGAAGAGGCTCCAGACATCAAGTGTACTGGTGTCAGGCCTGCGGGGCCTGGGCGTGGAGATTGCCAAGAACATCATCCTTGGCGGGGTCAAGGCTGTCACCCTACATGACCAGGGCACTGCCCAGTGGGCTGACCTCTCCTCCCAGGTACCTCTTGCTAGCCCTTCTCCCTTGCTGAGGTGCTGGTCCCCCACCCCCGGACTCGACTGCCACTCCCTTCTTCCCTGGTTCCCCTTTGCAGTTCTACCTGCGGGAGGAGGACATCGGTAAAAATCGGGCTGAGGTCTCACAGCCCCGCCTCGCTGAGCTCAACAGCTATGTGCCTGTCAGTGCCTACACTGGGCCTCTGGTCGAGGACTTCCTTAGTGGCTTTCAGGTACCTTGGTGGGCGCAGTGGGGGGTTGCACACCACCCAGCCTCCTGCCCAGTTTTCTCCAAACCCACTTTTCTTTGATCATTAGTTCTCCATTAAATGGGCCAGCCTGTGTGCCAGGTTTCACACTGGAGATGCAGGTGGGTTTTAGACCCTGGACCTGCTTTTTCGGGGGGCAGGGGTGTGAATGGGCAGGCCATAGAGCGTAGTGATTAAGAGCGCAGGCCAGAGCCAGACTGCCCTTGAGTGGGTCTCCAGTTCTATTAGTATGATCTCAGGCAGGTCACTTGATCTCTTCTGCTTTGTTTTCTTTTCCTTGTTTGTGGACTTGGGACCGGTAGTAGTACCTACTTTGTAGAGTTTCTGTGACGGCTAAGTGCTTAGAATAGCAGCTGGTGCATGATAAGGGCCATCTGGTTATTTGTTAAATAAAAACTCTGAGCCTGAAAGAGGAGCTATGGGAGCTGAGCTTGTGCCCTGGGGCATCCCAGTGGCCGGACCCTGCTGCTGAACCTGAAGTAGTTAGTTGTAGGAGCTCACCCTGGTGGGCAAGGGTGAGCATTCGGGTAGAAAGAAAAATCCCAAGGTACCTGGTTCAGCAGGCATTGTCTGGAGAATTGGAAGCAAATGGGTGTGGTAGGAGTGAGCTCAGACTTTGGCTGTGAAGGGAGGTTTACTTCTGTGTCTCCCAGGGCAAGGCAGGCCTATAGGCGGGCAGCAGTGGGTGTTGATGCGTAAATGAGTCAGCTCCTCTCTACACTCTCCCCTCCTGGCTCATTACCTTGTCTGCTACCTTGCCCGCCCTGGTGTAGGGATTCGCATTTCTTTTTGCTGGGTTTCACCCTGGCTGAATGTGATACGTAGTAGATGCTTTGGGAGACAGTATCCACTGAACCGTAGTAGATAACTCTGTGAAAGCTTTAAGGACTCTTCTGAGTCCCCCCTGGTTTCGGCCTTCCTGCATTATTCTCTCCCTCTTGTCCCAGTGCTGGGCCCTTGTCCTGAGCCTCCACCTCTCCACAGGTGGTGGTCCTCACCAACACCCCCCTGGAGGACCAGCTGCGGGTCGGTGAGTTCTGTCACAGCCGTGGTATCAAGCTGGTGGTGGCAGACACACGGGGCCTGTTTGGGTGAGTGCCCCTATCCTCATCCCCGGACCCTTGCCAGGCCTGCGCCAAGACCCCTAAGCTCTCACCGCCTTGCCCCTTGGCCACCCGGGTTTCAGATTCTGTGTGTCCACCCCTCCCCACGTGACATGAGTGCTGTGTGATTCCCAGCAGTGATGGGCTGAATTTGCTCAGCAAGTATTCGTTCTATCTCAAGGGATATGTCCGGTCCCCATGAGCATGGGACTCTGGGGCTTCAGCCCTGTTGCCTCCCTTTACAGGCAGCTCTTCTGTGACTTTGGAGAGGAAATGATCCTCACAGATTCCAATGGGGAGCAGCCACTCAGTGCTATGGTTTCTATGGTCACCAAGGTAAGGAGATGAGCCTCAGGGGTCCTAGAATGCCGATGGGCAGCAGCAGGCCTTCTGTCTGCTCCTGGTACCCTGAGCCTGCCTCTGAGGCTCACTCCTCCTTTAATCAGGATAGCCCCGGTGTGGTCACCTGCCTGGATGAGGCCCGACATGGGTTTGAGAGTGGCGACTATGTCTCCTTTTCAGAAGTACAGGGCATGGTTGAACTCAACGGAAGTCAGCCCATGGAGATCAAAGTCTTGGGTGAGCTAAGGCCATGGAGGAATCAGGGGTGGTAGGAGGTATGTCCCTGGGCTCTGAGCGAGGGGAGAAAGACACATGCTGGGTGTCTGAGATGAACCAGGACAGAGTCCCCTGGGTCCAACCAGAGCTGGTGGGCATGGGGTAGAGGTACTGTCTGGTGTTTGAGCTATTCCTAGGATAATAGGTCCCTGGCATCTGTGCTAAGTGGGGGAAAGGTCTTTGGTGTTTAAACAGAGCAGATCAGAGACGATCTACTTCCTGTCTAAGCTGATGTAGACAGGGGCAGAGAATGTCTTCTAGTATAGACTTGGGTCCAAGGGCCCAGGGTCTTGTGGGTTGCAAGCCTGTGTCTTGGGCAGAGGGGACATGGTTTCTGATGTCCCAGCAGGACCTGGGGTGGAGAGTTGGCTCCTGATGACTGAGCTGGGTCACGGATGGAGTTTGCCTTATCTTGGGGGTATTGTGGGTTTTAGGGGAGGGCCGGTAGCCTGACAGTTTCCTCCTTTACCTAGGTCCTTACACCTTTAGCATCTGTGACACCTCCAACTTCTCCGATTATATCCGTGGAGGCATTGTCAGTCAGGTCAAAGTACCTAAGAAGATCAGCTTTGTGAGTGTGGTGGGTAGTGGGGGCGGGGAGGGGTTGGTCCTGGGCATTTCTAGGCTCTGATGTCCCATCCCCCACAGAAATCCTTGCTGGCCTCACTGGCAGAGCCTGACTTTGTGATGACAGACTTTGCCAAGTACTCCCGCCCTGCCCAGCTGCACCTTGGATTCCAGGCCTTACACCAGTTCTGTGCTCAGCATGGCCGGCCCCCTCGGCCCCGCAATGAGGTGGGTGAGTGGGTGGGCCAGCCAGGCCAGGTGACCTATGCCTCTACCTGTCTGCTCTCCCTTCCTTTTGCATCCCCCCCCCCCCCAATCCCTCTTCCCACAGTGGCCTGACTGAGGTCTTCTTGGTCTTTCCTGCCCCACCAGGAAGATGCAACAGAGCTGGTGACCTTGGCACGGGCCGTGAATGCTCGAGCCCTGCGAGCAGTGCAGCAGGACAGCCTGGATGAGGACCTCATCCGAAAGCTGTCCTATGTGGCTGCTGGTGATCTAGCCCCTATAAACGCTTTCATTGGGGGCCTGGCTGCCCAGGAGGTCATGAAGGTCAGCACAGTGGGGAAGGGCAGGACCAACAGTGGCCCAGGCCTGTCCCTGATTCCATCACTTACTGTCCATCTGCCTCAATTAACCACTGACCGCTTCCTCCTCCCCACCCCGCAGGCCTGCTCTGGGAAGTTTATGCCCATCATGCAGTGGCTGTACTTTGATGCCCTGGAGTGTCTCCCTGAGGACAAAGAGGCCCTCACAGAAGACAAGTGCCACCCGGTATGGGAGTGGGGCCCATGGGGAAGATGTCATTGGGGGCATTTCTGGCGAGGCTCCCCCCGCACTCTGACCCTCCTCCCTTTGCATTCCTCAGCGCCAGAACCGTTATGATGGGCAGGTGGCCGTGTTTGGCTCAGACCTGCAAGAGAAGTTGGGCAAACAGAAGTACTTCCTAGTGAGTGTGACCCCCTTAGACACCCACTGCCTTCATCTCCCTGGGCCTCTGGCCCCCTCTTCTGGAGTCTCCTGCGTCCCAAGGGAGGGTCTTTTGGTTCTCGTAACTCTGTTGCGTGCCTTTTGCCACTTATTTTTTTATCTCAAGAGAAAGCCTGGTTTGTCCTTCTGTTTCCTCCTCTGGCGCTGCCTTCCCTCAGATGGCTCTGGGTTATTTCTGATAGCCCTGGGACTTGAGGATGTGGCACTAGCCCCACTCCACCTCTCCTGTTGTCTTCTGTCATGGGTAGGGGGTGGGGAGTGTGGAGTGATGCATACTGTCACATTCCCCTGTGTTACCCCAACCAGCCTCTATCTGTCTTCTTGGCTGCCTTCTAGGTGGGTGCAGGTGCCATTGGCTGTGAGCTGCTCAAGAACTTCGCCATGATTGGGCTGGGCTGTGGGGAGGGTGGAGAAATTGTTGTCACAGACATGGACACTATTGAGAAGTCAAATCTGAACCGGCAGTTTCTTTTCCGGCCGTGGGATGTCACGGTGAGTGGAATGGGGAGAAGGGAGTGGGATTTTATCCTCTCCCTTTCCTCCTGTCTTTTGTTTCCATTCTTTCTGGAAAGGAGGGAGGCCTCTCCATCTTTTTCCTTCAGCTCTTTCAGTTTCTCTGTGACACTCCTTTAGCAAACGTTTCTTGAGCATCCTTGCATTGAATCTACCACTTTTTCATCTTTTTTTCTTTTTGACCTGTTATCAGTGCTGGTTGAGCCAGTGTGTTGGGGGGTCCCCCAAACCACCCCCAAGTCTGATGATTGACTAGGAGGACTCACAGGACCCAGCTTATAGCCCTATTCACAGTTATGATTTCTTCTAGCAAAATGATGCAGAGCAAAATCAAAGGAAAAAGGCATCTGGGGGAGACCAGACACAAGCTTCCGAGACTCCTCTCCCAGTGGAGTCGCACAGGACACACTTAACTCCCCCAGTAGCGAGTTGTGACAACACGTGTGAAATGTTGCCAACCAGGGAAGCTCGTTAGAGACTCAGTACTCAGGGTTTGTACTATGGGCTGGTCACGTAGGCACCCTCCACTGGGCACATACCCAAATTCCAGCCTCCCAGAAGGAAAGCAGGAGTTCAACAGAAACCACACTGCATAAGGAGTCTAGGTACAGTGAGCTGCCCTTAGCAGGTAAGGCCTGGTGAGAACCCTCTGGAAATCCAGGTTCCCAGATGCCGACCAAGGGCTGATCTTGCCAGTAGGCCTTCCCTAGGAGAATGTTTGTGTTAGGGTCACTCTTCTCTGCCAGATGGAGTCTAGGTCATTCAGGGGCTCGAGCTGGGAAGCCTTCCATGGGGGACAGTGCCCTGTTTGCCTGCCTGGGATCTGTTCCCCTTTCTTTTTTCTTTTTTCTTTTTTTTTTTTTTTTTAAGATTTTGTTTATTCATGAGAGACACACAGAGAGAGAGGCAGAGACACAGGCAGAGGGAGAAGCAGGCTCCATGCAGGGAACCTGACGTGGGACTCTATCCCGGGTCTCCAGGATCAGGCCCTGGGCCGAAGATGGCACTAAACTGCTGAGCCACCCGGGCTGCCTTTTTTTTTTTTTTTTTTTTTTTTTTTTTTAAATATGTTCTCCTTTCCATTCAGTGATGGCCTAGGCACCGCTTTCGGCACTTGGGATACAGCAAGGAAACACAGGTTTTAAGGAGGGAGGACAGACCATAAGCAAGCAATACAGTATAATAGATTTGTAGTTAATGTTGATGAGTGCTGTGCAAAGGAAACAACAAAAGCAAGGCAAGGGAAGTTGGGCCTGTCTGGAAGACAGGTTGGCAGTGGTTAGGAAAGGGCTCAGTCCTGCACACCTGGAGGGTAGAAGGGAGAAGAGACCCCTTTTCTGGGTTCAGAGCACCCTAGGCCAGGATCCTGTTGGCGGGGTGGGATGTAGGAGATGAGCTAGAGAAGTGGGGGCTAACTCATTTTCTCCTCTGTGGAGGGGGAAGCCAGAGGAGGGTTTTGAGCAGAGGAGGGACGTGACTGACCTAGGCTTTGGAAAGATCCTGTTTTGTTTGAGAGGATGGACCCCAGGCCTGGGTGCTGTTACTGGAAAGAACAATAGATGTTGGGTAGTCATAGAAACAGATGGTGGCCTCTTGCCTCTCGTCTACATTTGTTCATTGCTTCGCTTTCCACTGAGCCCCTGCCACTACTGTCACAGCCCTAGCCGTGTGGTACTGTCACAGACTGTCTCCTGCTAAATCAGGTAGCCTTCTGAACTCAGAGCCTGGTTCTTCCTAGGCATTAAGTAAACCCATTTTTAGGAGGATGGCCCTGTAGAGGTTTGTTGGGTGAATGCATGAATAACTGAGTTCTGTGTTTCCCTGTCCCACCCATATCCCCCTTAGAAGTTAAAGTCTGACACAGCCGCTGCAGCTGTGCGCCAGATGAATCCGCACATCCGGGTGACAAGCCACCAGAACCGTGTGGGCCCTGACACAGAACGCATCTATGATGATGATTTCTTCCAAAACCTGGATGGTGTGGCCAATGCCCTTGACAACGTGGATGCCCGTGAGTTTGGAGGAGGGTGAGGAGGTAGGCGGGGGAGGTGGTGTGCATGTGTGCCATCAGGGATGCCTGTCTTTCCATCCTCTGTTGACATTCCTGTCCTGACACATGTGCCCCCCCACACACACACCCTATCCCCCTTAGGCATGTACATGGACCGCCGTTGTGTGTACTACCGCAAGCCGCTACTGGAGTCTGGCACACTGGGTACCAAGGGCAACGTGCAGGTGGTGATCCCCTTCCTGACAGAGTCCTACAGCTCTAGCCAGGATCCGCCTGAGAAGTCCATCCCCATCTGCACCCTGAAGAACTTCCCCAACGCCATCGAGCACACTCTGCAGGTGATCCGCTTTGTGGGGGGGGGAAGGGGCAGGGAGGGGAGGGAGCAGGCACCTTCATGGCAACTAGGCCCCCTCCCCCTACGGTGTCACCAGCCAAAGCTCAAGATGTGCTTTCTCTCCAAACTTTCCTCCCTCACTTCCCATCCAACAGCCTGGGTTTCTAGAGCGATTTCATTCATCTTTCATTTTGAAAAGTTGTCAACACAGAAAGACAAAGAGCGGTATGGTGAACACTCAGCGTTCGTCACCTAGATGTAATAGTTAATGTTTTGACACATTTTCTTCTTAGATTGCCATATCTTTCCTTCTTTGTGCTGAAGTGTCTCATAGGTATCACAGCACTTAACTCCTTAACATTCTAACAGGCATCTGTGAGGGAAGTATGTTCTGCCTAACAGGGTCTCTTCGACCTCGGCATTGTTGACATTGGGGGCCAGGTATTTCCTTGCCAGTGCAGGGTGGATGGGTGGGTGGGTGGCATCTGCACTGTCCAGTGCTTAGTGGCATCCCTGGCTGCAGGAGGGTGCGGTTGCGACTACTCACAAGGTCTCCAGACATTGTCAGATATCCCCCCACTCCCCCACTCCTCCAGGGGGCAAAATTGCTCCCAGGTGAGGACCACTGCTATCTATCCCAAATCCTGCTTGCACGCTAAACAAAATTACTGGTGATTACCTCCTGCAGTTATTTAGGTCTTTAATGTTTTAGTTCTTCTTCACGTGTCACCAGGTGATGCTCAGAATGGCTTCAACAGCTAGTTTCTCAGGATGATCCTGTGCACCTCTCACCAGGCTGAGTCTTGATAAAGTGAACGCACCTATGTAACTGGTATACCAGGGCCATGAAGGAGAACCTAAGGGTGACCTGAGGATAATGATTGTGCTATCAGAATGACTGTAGTCTTCGAGAACAAACCATTCAGAGTGTTCAGTTAGGAGCAAGGGGCGGGGGGGTGGCGAGATCCAAACAGGGCAAAACTGGCTTCCTCGGCCACCTTCCCTTCTGCCTCTAGTTCCAGAGTGTGCACGTTCATATTTGTGCGCCCTCCATGGTCTCACTGAGCCATGTGTGACTTTGGATTCCACCTCATCGTGCCTGACTCCTCTGTGAAACGGGGCTGACAGCATTGTCAGTGTCATGGTTGCGAAGCACTTGGCATTTACTGTGTTATTTGGTGCTGTTTAAGCGAATTTTTGAGTGGATACATCCTTGCTCATTTCTTTGCAAGCCCACCTCATGATAGGTGTTACTGGTAACAATATCTATTTTAGGAAGGAAAGTGCAAAGGTAAGGGTTGCTGTGTGTTTCTAAAGTCCCAAAACTAGATACTAGGTAGGAGAGCTGGGGTTTGAACCTAGATGTCCTCTCCTCCCAGCCCTTCCACCAGTGAATGCGTTTACTGTCTTTAGGAATTTTCAGAGTACAGGAATTCCTTAGGAATTTATAGAGTGTCTGTCTGGTTTGCTGCTCAGCCCCAGGGCCTGTATGGCAATCATTTTTGATTTGCGTCTGATGGTTTTTTTCTTTTTTAAAACTGGTAAAATATACATAGCTAAAAGTTTGGGTTTTGTTGTTGTTTTTTTTTTAATCAAGACATAAGGATCTCTAGTGAGGTACACAGATCCTTAATAATTTTATTCCGTGGCCCAAATCAAGTTCATTCGTTTTTCAATTGAGGCACTGGGGGTGTGGGGAAGGTTGGGGAGCAGGGGCGGAAGGTTTCTCTTTGCTCAGAGCAGCGGTGTTCTTCTAACTGGGTTTATTTATGGACGGTCTTTGTAATGACAAATAGCCAGTTGTCAGCTGTCACTCCATGCAGTCCATCTGCTCTGTCTTGCAGTGGGCTCGGGATGAGTTTGAAGGCCTCTTCAAGCAGCCAGCAGAAAACGTCAACCAGTACCTCACGTAAGTAACCAAACGCCCCTTCAGCCCACCCCTGCCTGCTAGCCAAGGCATCCCGTCTACTTTTCTTGCCAGTAACCCCCAGCACCAGGCACACTTTGCAAATGAATCAGTGAAGGCTCGGGCCTCATACCACTGGGGGTCAGGATTAGCTTTCCCTGGAGAAAGTGGGGTTGCCCTGGAGCCCACTCCTGGGGCTGCTGTGTAATCCTGCCCCTTTGACCCCTCCAATTCCTGATAGAGACCCCAAGTTTGTGGAGCGGACCCTGCGGCTGGCGGGCACCCAACCCCTGGAGGTGCTGGAGGCTGTGCAGCGCAGCCTGGTGCTGCAGCGGCCACAGACCTGGGCTGACTGTGTGACCTGGGCCTGCCACCACTGGCACACCCAGTACTCTAACAACATCCGGCAGCTGCTGCATAACTTCCCTCCCGACCAGGTAATGCCCACTTGCCAGGTCCATTTGGTGCAATGCATTTTCCCTGAAATAGGGACCTGCTCTGGGCTCTCCACATGCTCTGTCAAGCCAACTGTGGCAGGTACCCCCAGGGCATGGGGAATCTCAGAAGAATGATTAAGTCTGACCTGTTTTTCCCATCGCCTTGCCTTTGAGCAAGAAACTTGCATTTCTATTTCCTTTGCCAGTGGCAGACTCTGAGCCCTACTCGACTCCCAGGCTGTATAGATTATGGGGAAGAAATTTTGTAGTCAAGAGAGTAGGAATCAGTATGGGTTCAAATCCCAGTAGCATTTACACTTTGGCAAAATCACATAACTTCCTCAGCACCTCAGTCTTGTCATGTGTGCAGGAGACCTAACAGTAATTTACCTCATGGGGGTTTTTGTCAGAATTTATTGGTACTTAACTAATAGTAAGTTGGTCTGGTGCGTGGTAGTCCATAAGAGTTTGTGAGATGGCTGTGTATCTTGCACAAAACAAAGTGCCCAGGAATTTGGCAGTTGTGTGCTCAGTGAGGTCCCTGATTAAGCCTGGCATCGGAACTTCCATCTATAGGACCCTACAGGTGAGGTCTTTCATGACTGACTCCAGCGCCCTGTGTGTGCCCAGCCAGGGGTAGTGAGGGCACATCTGGGGCCAAGGCAAGGAATTAGGCTTGTTAGAGAGGCCTCTGCTCTCAGGTCCTGCCCCTCAAAAATCTCTTTACTCCTTTAGCTCACGAGTTCAGGAGCTCCATTCTGGTCTGGGCCCAAACGCTGTCCACACCCGCTCACCTTTGATGTCAACAATGTAAGTCTCTTCCCTGTGAGTCTCTTAGGTCTGGTGGAGGGTTGGAAGGGGGAAGGAAGGGAGGGCAGGAGGGAGGGAAGGAGGCCTACTCTTCAGGCAAGAGCCCATATGCTTATTACCCTTCTGGGCCCTGCCTTCTCCCAGCCCCTGCATCTGGACTACGTGATGGCTGCCGCCAACTTGTTTGCCCAGACCTATGGGCTGATAGGCTCTCAGGACCGAGCTGCTGTGGCCACACTCCTACGGTCTGTGCAGGTCCCCGAGTTTACCCCCAAGTCTGGTGTCAAGATCCACGTCTCTGACCAGGAGCTGCAGAGCGCCAATGCCTCAGTTGGTGAGGGTGTTTGGCCAGTCGGCCAGGAGTCACCACTTCACTTGTACCCTGCCCGGGCCAGGCTTCCCACCAGTTCTCCACCTCTGGCTCAGCTCTTGCCACCCCAGGCCTGAGGCTTCCCCACACCTTCCTTTGAACCTCTCTCCTTCTGAAGTGTGAAGAAGGTGGTCAGTTGGGGCAAGTTGTCTGTCTCACTTCTTCCTTCTCCCTACTCTCTGGCCTTCTGTTTGTATTTCCCTTGGAAAGCACAACTTCTGTTTCTGTTTTATGTTTCTCTGGGGGTATGATCTCCACCAGTGGTCTCTCTCCCTTGACATCTGGCCCCCGAGTTCCTCTGTGTGTGTCTTCACCCTAATATCTTCCTCCATATCTTTTCTCAGCACTCCCTCCCCATCTCCCTCTCCACCATCTCCCTGCAACTCCCCATCTCTCCATCTCTTTCCTCTAGCTCATGCTGCGAATCAGGTAAGAGGCCAAATAGTAACTCTCAGGCTTTGCGGGCTATAGATTGTATGCAGCTAATCACCTGTCATGATTGAAGCACAAAAGCAGCCATGAACAACGTGTAAATGAATATGTGTGGCTGTTTTCCAGTAAAATTTTATTGATACAACATAGGGCGGGTGGGCTGACCTTGGCTCGGGGCCTTCGTTCATTGCTGCCGCCCTGCCCTCCCCCACCCAGCCCTGTAGATTTATCTTCTCTTCCGTACCTTTTCTTATCCATAGACTAGATACTGCACTTGCAGCTTGGGGATCCCCCTGCATTTACCTTTTATGCCCCCCATCTTCCTCTCCATAGATCTTCTCGCTTCTCCTGCTGTCTCCCCTATCATCTCTCCATCTCCCTTCCCAAATCTCTGCCCTTTCATGTTCCTCTCTGTATGTTTCTTCCCATCTTTCCTTCCACATCTCCCTTCACTTCACTCCTGTATTTTCTCCACTTTTCTCCTCATAGACATGTGCATATGTGCATGAAGCTGTGTAGCTGTACACGAGATTTATATAACGTATGTAACATATATGTAAAATGTATATAAATGATACATGTAAAGCGTGTATGAAAAGTAGAACACCTACATGTCTCATGTCCCCATTATCCCCTTTTTGATCTTCTTTCTCCCACACCATATCTTTCCTCTATCTCCATGTCTGCGTGTTCCCCCCAGTATCCTCTCTGTATATTTTTTTCATCCCGTTCCTTCCCCCTCACTCATATTCTCCATGTCTCCTCATCTCTTTTTATATAACATTCTCCCTAAGATCTGCAGCTCTCCCATTCGGATTCATCCGTGTCCACTTCATCCTGATGTCTTCCTTAGTGTCTCTGGAGAGCTCTCTTTTGATATACCCAACCCCCTTTCTGTCTCCTTCAGGTTTGTTCTCTCTTGTCCTGCTCTGCCTCTCCCTCTGGACCTCCTTTCTCTCCCAGGATAGGTTCCTTTTCAAGTCTTCTCTATGTGAACATCTTTTGCCCTTCCTGATCCCCCCACCCCAGGGCCCCTGTTTCCACCTCAGACACTGGCCTGGATCTAAAGGGGCTGATGGTGTCCCTTTCTTCCTGCAGATGACAGCCGTCTAGAGGAGCTCAAGGCCACACTGCCCAGTCCAGAAAAGCTCCCTGGATTCAAGATGTATCCCATCGACTTTGAGAAGGTGCTGGGTGGGGGCCCTGGGCAGGCAGGGGGATGGGCTAGACAGAACTGACCTTTGGGAATCTGATGGCAGCCCCAGGCCCTTATGGGAATTGGATCATGGGCCTGCTATATGGCCCTGAATGTATAGATGTTCCCAGCCATGCCTTTGTGATCTGAGAGCCTGGCAGGTAATTGCAGTGGAGGATACTTGTCCACAGAGGCCAGGAATCCTCTTCCTCCTCTGACACTGATCCTCTCTCATCCTCTCCCCACCCTTCCCCTTCTCCCTCCCTCATTCATAAAAGGATGATGACAGTAATTTCCATATGGATTTCATCGTGGCTGCTTCCAACCTCCGGGCAGAGAACTATGACATTCCCCCTGCGGACCGGCATAAGGTGAGGGGAGTCTGGACCTGATTTCCCCCCTCACCCCTGGCTTGAGTTCTCTACATTCCATTCATTCAATGTAGGCTCTGAGCCGCTTCCACCTTAACTACCGTGTTTCTTAATCCTTCCTGCCTCACAGAGCAAGCTGATTGCAGGGAAGATCATCCCAGCCATTGCCACAACCACAGCAGCTGTGGTTGGCCTGGTATGTTTGGAGTTGTATAAAGTGGTGCATGGGCACCGACAGCTTGACTCTTACAAGAATGGTTTCCTCAACTTGGCCCTGCCCTTCTTTGGCTTCTCTGAACCCCTTGCTGCACCCCGTCACCAGGTAAGGGCCTGTATCAGGACAGGTAGGTTTGTGAGCGGGGGGTTTCTTCTGTGGAGCTGGCTTTAGTTTGCTTGCATAGCCTGTCACCAGGTGAGGGTTTCTGTTAGCATGCACCTACTCCTTTTGTGCACACCTTATTCATTTATTTCCTTGCCCTGTTTTGCACTAAGCACTGGTGTGAATCTGCCTGTAGAAGCCCTCAAAAAAGATGGAATATTTTAATTGTACCCTAAGAGGTTATTAATAACATAATAATAGCTATCAACATTTACTGGGTGCTTATGGCAAGTACCTTTACTCACTTTATTCATTAACTTCAAATGTTTGCTGAGCACCTGTGTGCCAGATACTCTTGTAGGTAGTAGGATTGTATTTGTGCAACAGATTATATAACATGATAAATGATTTTAGAACCTCCCAAGAAACAGCAGGGCAAGGAGAACTTGAGACTACCAGGTGGCAGGGGGATGGGATGGGACCTTCAAATGTGGGATGGTCAGGAAAGGCCCTGCTGAAAAGATGACCTGTAAGCCCAGACTTGGGCTCCCTCCCTCCGGAGGGAGACAGACCATGCAGGCTCCTGGGAGGAGAACATTCCCAGGCCACAGGGACCATTCTCTTCACGGGTCCCAAGGTAGGAGGATGCCTGGTGTGTTTGAGGAAGAGTAAGTTGGTAGAGCTGGGGTTGGATGAGGGGGTAGGACGTTAGGCCAGAACAGGCTCCCAATGCCTAGGCTTGTCAGTCATTGGTCACTGAAAGGTTTCGGTTGCTAGCTCAAGTTGTGACAGAAGCCACGTTTTTGATGGAAGAGGCTTGCAGTCTGAGCACATTAGCCTGAGTGGGGGTGGGCAGTAGGGGTGAGGACAGGACTGACGGGGCTAGGCCCTGTGCTGGCCCCTATCCCATCAGCCCACTTCTTGCCCCACAGTACTATAACCAGGAGTGGACGTTGTGGGATCGCTTTGAGGTCCAGGGTCTGCAGCCTAACGGCGAGGAGATGACACTCAAACAGTTCCTTGACTACTTTAAGGTGAGGCCCCTTTCTCACTCTCACCCCTACCCATAGGCAGAGTGTGCTGGTGAGATTCACTAGGCTGCCCACCCCCGTGACACTGCTGTCCCCCTTCCCCCTCCTCCAGACAGAGCATAAATTGGAGATCACCATGCTGTCCCAGGGTGTGTCCATGCTCTACTCCTTCTTCATGCCAGCCGCCAAGCTCAAGGAACGGTTGGATCAGCCGTGAGTTGGGGGGCTTCTGCTCACAGCTGTTCCAGCCCAGTTGGCTGCCCTTTGCTTCTGTCCCTGCCACCCAGCCCTCCCTCACTTTTTGCCTCCCTGACCCTTTGTTCCCCCCACCCCTCAGGATGACAGAGATCGTAAGCCGTGTGTCGAAGCGAAAGCTGGGCCGCCATGTGCGGGCGCTGGTGCTTGAGCTGTGCTGCAACGACGAGAGCGGCGAAGACGTCGAGGTTCCCTATGTACGATACACCATCCGCTGACCCCTGTCCACGCCCGTAGGCTGGCCCCAGCCCTGGCTCCTACCCCACCCCACCCCCCAGCCCAGGGCTCCCATCAAGCCTCTGGCAGTGGTCCAGCTAGCCACGCCTGGTGTCCCCTCCTCATCTCCCTCCCTGCACCCCTCTTGCCGCTGCTTTCTACCTTATTTGGAACCTGAATCCTAATAAAGAATTATTAACCCAGACCTGGCATTCCCTGCTGGTTCCAGGGAAGGAAGAGACTTCCCAGAGCTGCCCAGTTCAGGTGGTAGCCCAGAGGGCTCAACCCCACCCCAGCAGCCAGTTGCCTGGGCAAAGAAAATGGGAATTGCCGCTTCTTCCTCCCACCCTCCGTGTTTGAGAAGAGTTGGATGGAGGCATAGGGTGGAGGTAGCTGGGTCCATGTGACTATATTGGAGCTGGGTTCAAATTCCATCTTGTCCAGCTCTAGCTCCCAACTCCCCACCACCATGTTGATTTTGAGGGGTAGTGAAGAGTCATGTTTGAGCAAGCCCCGCAGCTTCTCTAACCTTGTCTTTAGTGAAGAAGAACATTACTGCAACCTGTCGACCAGGGCTTGGTTAGTATGGCTTATGTCCTTGGGGGGCAGATCCCTTCCCATGTGGCTTAAAGCACTGAGACTCCAGACAAGTCTTAAAATCATGGTTCCCAGGACCAAGTGCCCAAGGTCAACTTCCCAGCTACAGGGGGCTCTAAACAACTGTTGGACTGAGGAAGATCATGACTGTTCAGACTTTGCAGTTTTTATGAAAATATTTGGCTGAGAACATCTGTAGAGGAAAAGCCCCTTTCCCACTCCACCCTGCTCCCCCTCGTGCCTGGTATGCTTGTCCCAAGGCTGCCTACCTTTAAGAAGAGAGTAGGCTCTGGGTTGTTGGTTAGTTAGAGCAGGCTCACCACAGGCCCTACCAGGACTGCAGAGCTGCCCAAGCTCATTCTTGGTCTTGACTGAGTACTCCAGACAGCTGAAAGCGCCAATCAGACTGGCTACCTGGTGTTTGAGGATGCCAATCCTACCTCTCCCTCAGCCAGCCAGAAGCCCAACTTTTCTCCCACTTGGAAATAGACCCCTCGTTCCTTCATTCAAACCTGGGTACTGGGAATAGTATAACCTATCCTGGAACTTGGCCTGACACTCATCACAGCCTGCCCCACATCTGCTGCCTCCTGGGCCAGCTCCAGACCCCAGGCACAGTGTATGCCCTTGTCCACCTCCATCCTGTGATTATTTTTTTTTCCTTGGCCTCCTCTGCTTGGGTGACTTCATCCTTCCATACTTCCTTTTTATTCCCCTCCAGGACACTGGGGACTGAAGTGCTTTACCTCTGGCATCTATTTAGTGGTGATGCTAACTGTTTAAGTGGAGAGGTTTTCCCACCAGAGATACTTTTTCCATTACTGCTGCTCAAGAGTACCCCACACCTCTGTCCACCATTGCTACCATCTGAGACTTGAACAAAAACTTCCTCTGCTCCCTTTCTCTACTATCCCAGCTCTTTGTCCATGATCTCCCCTATTACAGCTCTTGATTCTCCAGACACTTCTGTCCCTTTGTTCAGCACCCCAGCTCCTGGATCCCCTTTACTACCTTACTCATACCTGAAACACCAAGAACAGCTTCATCAAGAACCCCTCAATCCTGGTTGCATTTTAGCTCCCCAATGTGTGCCATTTTCTGTCATGTTTGGCTACCATTGTAACACCAACAAGATGGAAGACGAGGGTTAGTGGGCAGGATTTGGGTCACTTCACTGAGCCCCCTGCCCCCTTCACCCAGCAGGCATGAAGGAAAGGATGGTACGTGGTTTTCTCTTGGCCTAGAGCTGTTTGCCACCAAATACTTGCCACAGCAATCCTTGAGTGCTTACTATGTGCCAGGCACTATTCTAGGCATTGGAGACAGCAATGGATCAAAAAAATCCCTGCCTTGGGTGTGTGTTGGGGAAGGGGGGGTGCTGCTTATGTTCTGCTAGGGTGAGACCCAGAATAGACAAACACAAGTAAATTACAATAATTACAAGTAAATTGTAAGAAGTTAACTGGTATCATTCGAAAGGACCAGGCCTGGGGGGGTCTAGAATGTTGGGGGTGCAGGTAGGCATTTTTAATGCAGGTAGGGAATTCAGGGTAGGCTTCATGAAGGTGACATTGAAGTGAAGACTTAGAAGAAGTGAAGGTATTAAGCATGTGGGTATCTAGAATATACTAGGCAAGGGGAACAGCAAGTGCAAAGTCCCTAGGGCTGGATTGTGCCTGCTTTATTCAGAAACAGAACGAAACGAATATGTTTGGAGTGAGACAAAGAAGGGTAGGAAATGAGAATGAAGTCAGAGAAATGATGGACCTGATGGTCTAGCCCACGGTGGACTTTAGTCCTTGTCAAGTATTTCCGCTCCCATCGTGCTCTGGTAAATCCTCCCTAGTATGAATCTACCAGTGTGATCAAGGCTGCCATAAAACGAAGCCCAGAAGTGGCGGGGAAGCTGGTTTTGGACTGGGGTACAGTGTAAAGATTAAAGATGTCCCAGAAGGCCTGCCAAAAGCTGCCGCCATTTGAGCAGGGCTTGTTGATAAGAGTTTTCCAGGCATAGAGCAGTGAGGGATTTAGGTATGCTGTCAGTGCTTTACACATAACAGGCATGCAATAAATAAAACAGAAAACCGCAGACCTGGGAAGAGCCACGGGGGCGGGGGGACGACTCTGGCAGGCAAGTGTTAGCTGAGAAGTGGCAGGAAAGAAAACCCAAAACCGGGTGCATACGCAAACGCTCCTGTGAGGCGGTAAAAAGGTCTCCCGACCTAAAGCCTCAAGCATGCGCACTAACGCACCTTCCCCTCTAAAGGTCCGCCTTTCCTCTTTTCTCAGCCTAAGCTCCACCTCGAGAGTCTTGTAAAGGGAAAATAGGAGGGGCCAGGGGCGGGACTAAAGGCGATTGAACGCTCTTTTGGCCAATCATCTTGTGAAATATTCGGCCTATAGTGAGACGCGTTCAGAACAAAAAGAAATGCCCGCCTCCGGCGCTGAAAACCAATGAAAACCGGGCAGAGGCGGGAGTGTGGGGGGGGGCAATGAATCACGCCTCTCCAGTTTAGCCACGCCCTTCATTCTTGCGCGGCCTCACCCCAGGGGGCAAATCCGATTGGCTGGACGACAACCTCAAAGGGCGGGGCCGCACACGTTCACAGTGGGAATGAGCTAGCGGAGGGGGGGGGGAAGCTGGGCGGGGTTAGACTCTGTCCTATTTAAGGTGGTAAAGGCAAATGATTCTCCAGGTTGCTTCTCCTAGAAAAGTCATCTTCTCGCGAACCGTTGAAATTCCTGCTTTCTGAGGCAGCTCAAGGGACTCAAACTGACAGCCTCATCTATCTTTTTCTTCCTTGCAAAAGTCCCGTTTGCCACCATGGGGATGTACCAAGTGAGACCAAGTAGGGGGACCGAGTGGTGACCGGCACTCTGATTACTGGCTGCTGCCCACTTCGGTGGGCTAGCAAACTTCTAGCGAAATCGGAACTGAGTATAAACAACCTCTACACTTCCCCCTGGCGCCGTTCCAGGGCTGGCGCCACATTCCCCGGTGGGCGCGCAATGGCCGGGCCCCCTCCCGGTGCGGACGGGTCTTTTGGTACATGCAGTCCGAGGTGAGTCCCCCTCCTTCCCACTTCAGCCAGTTCGGCGCGTGCGTGCGCATGCGCGGAGCGCGGCGCGCGCGGCGGTTGGGCCGTTGGGTGTTCGGCCCTGGGATCCGCCGCGTCTCCGCAAGCAGTCGGCTCTGAGCCGCGAGCCGCCGTGAGCTCTCGGATTCGAGCCGGCGCCAGCGAGCCCGGGGGCATCGCCCGCAGCGGCCAAGCTCATGGCCGGCTGAGCGGGACGCCGCCTCCGCCTCAGCCACCGCCGCCGCCGCCGCCTCCTCCTCCTCAGCCGGCGGCGGCCCGGGCCCAGCAGCCATGGCCGAAGACTACTGGGACGGGCGCCTGCGGCGAACAGGAGGAGAAGGAGGTCGCGCGGCCTCAGCCCGGGCCGCCGCCCCAGGCGCCGCCGCGCCGGCCCCGCGGCGCTGAGGTTGCTCGCGCGCCCCCGCCGGTGAGCGCGTCCGCGAGACGTGGGGTGGGGGCTGCCCTTCCTCTTCCAGAACCAACCCAGACCCCGGGCGGTGCCCAGGGGTGTGGGCTGCACGGCTGGCATGTGCCCCCTCCCCCAGCGAATTTCCCAGAGTGCACCGGGGCAAGGGTCATTCGGGGCCTCCCTGACCTTGGCCCCGCCCTGGGCCCGGTCTGGGAGCTGGGGATGGGCAGTCCTGTGGGTGCTAATGGGGAGCAGGGTGATCAAAAGACCAAAAGATGTGGAAGTGGGTGGTGGAAGGCTCGAGGTTTGCTAATGGCTTGAGCTTTGGAGGGGTCGGAGCCGGTGATAAGTCTTACCGCTGTGTAGGGCTTGACGCCCAGCGTATGCTAACCGGGGGGTGGACAGTGGGTGGCCCCGACGGTGTGTGATAGGGGAGAGCATGTCAGAGGAATGCTGAGGTATGCAAACGGAGTTAGAGGTGCGGAGAGACCCCGTGTGTGTTAATGGGGGATAAGGTGGTAGAGATAGCAGGAGGTATGCTAATAGCATCAGAGCTCTGAAGCCCTATGTGTGGTAATGAGCGTTCAGGATGGTGTTAATACTATGTATTTGTCCATGAGGGACTGCAGCGTGTGGGTCTGGAGAGTGCTCCTGGAGGTCAGGATAGTGGAAGAACTCCGAGCGTTGAGAGTGTGCTAATGGGGGTCATCACTGTAGAGGGTACGTTCCTGTGTTTATAATAAAGGTCTGGGTAGTAGTATCAGGCCCAGTATATTGCTAATGGGGACAGAGTGGTGGAAGACCTGAGCTGTGTTACTGGGTATCAGAAGTTATGGGTCCATGTGGAGTGGGAGGGCTCAGTGGTGAGGGAAATGTCTTAGCACTGTAAGAGGTTCAGTCTATTAAGGGTTAAGATGGTGTGAAGTTAGTGTGTATCCATGAGGACAAGGGTTATGAGATTCTGGGATGCGATAAGGGGCAGTTATGTATGAAATTCTAATGACAGTTGATATGGGTTTAGAGCCTTAGAGGTGCTTAAATGTGTGCCATCAGGGGAAGAGTCAGCAGTATGAGGTCTGGAAAATGCTAGTGTCAGAACATTGCGAAGACAGTATGTGTTTGTGTCCACGGGGAACTGGGGTGTGTTGAGGTTCCAAAGGGTGCAGTAAGGAGGATCGGGGTCATGAAGGGAACAGGCATAACTGCGGAGGAGTTGAAGCAAAGAGAAATTAAGGACAGGAATATGTGAAGGTCTAGGTGTGGTAAAGTGGATTTAGAACGATGGAGGGCTGAAGTGTGCTAATGGGGCTCCAGGCTGAATGAAGACCTGTGTGCGCTAATGAGGGTCAGGCCATTATAGAACAGTGTTTGTGTGTCCGTGGGGAATGGGGCTGAGTAAGGGTTCAGGGTGTGCTAATAGGGAGTACTGTGTGTGTTAATAGAGGTCAGGGTGAAGTGAAGGTCCAGCTTGCGCTGACAGGAAGTGGTGGGGACAGGGTAGTGTAGAAGAATCAGAATATGTGTTTAATGATGGTTATAGCCGTGGAGGGGTCTGAGTGTGGGCAAAAACAGGTCAGGGATTGGCAAGTTTCACTTTGTGTTAATGAGATTCAGGGGAGTGTGAAGGTCCAGTGAGTGCTAATGTGGGTCAGCTGTAGAGGGTCTCAAGTGCGTGTTAATAGGGGTCAGAATCATGCACGGGGAACAGTGTGTTAATGGGGGTAAGTGCTTTGGAGAAGCTAAGAGGCGGCTGGGCCTGGGAGGCACCCAAGAATGTGGGGTGGTAAGAGTTAAACTAGAGGGGTCTGAGCATATTCAAACAGAATTCTCTGCTCTTTGGGGGCTCTGTGTGCTGATGGGGGTTGGAAATAAATGGAGAAATTGCAGGTGCTGAAAGTTAGAATGCAGGGAGGCCTTCTTGAGGGTCCAATGTGTGCTTATGGGAGTCTGGACAGGCTGAGGGTGATGTGTTCTTGGTGGGAGTGAATAAATGTAATGGCTATGTCCTCAGTGGTCAGTGTGGTGTGAAGTGATGAGTGCCCTTAGGTGTGAGAGTATTCTGAGGATGGGTGTATGTCCTCAGGAGTCAGGAAGGACATATGCCCTTTTTTGGTGGAGTTGTGTATCCAATTTCTTGTTCCCTCCCTCACTATTCTAAAATCTAAAAAGCTCAGAAGATGGAAATAATAACATTTAAAAGTTTTATTGTATATTAATGTTCAAGTGTCTCTGTTCACAAAGGTCTGCCCAGGGCACCCCTGCTGGGAATGTTGTGTGATACGCAGGTTTTGTATCCTGTCTTCCTAAAATCCCCAAAAAACAACTCTGGAACATGTCCAGCCCTTGGAGTTTCCAGTTAGAGGTCATGGACCCTGGCTCCTTCTGGCTCCCTCCTCATCTTCCATCCAGCCCTACTTACTATCCCCCCAGATGTCCCATTCCCTGCCACAACAGGCAAAGCGACTGGGTATTTGTACCATGGATGCAAGACTGCCTTTGGGGGCCATGCTTCTTCAGCTTCAGGTCCAGTGTTTGGCCTACTGGGTCAGGATTTTTGTTGTTATTCTGGGTTCTCTGAATGGACCTCATCTTCTTTACTGGGGTCTTTCTGCTAGGCTGGCCCCTCCTGGGGGTGGTGAGGTCAGGTAGGTGGAAGCAGGGTTTAGGGACCAGTGAGGTAAGCACCTGATTTCAAGGTAACAGGTGACCCACTTCTCTCCTCGAATCCAGCCTCAGCCCCAGCCCCACCTTCCTACCTTCCCACCTTCCCACCTCCTATCTAGCTCTACTTCCCTTGGGCCCAGGGCCATTGTAGGCCCTGCTGTGAGTCCAGATGGTTCCTAGGCCAGGTCTTTCCCCCTCCTTGTTGGCCTAGAGCCCAGGAGGAAGCAGAAGAAGGCCAGCCTAAGCCTTTTGGTGGCCCTGTTCCCTCCAGCAGCCCCATCTAGGTCATCTTCCTGCCGATGCCAGTGTCCCTGGGCCACCTTTTCTGGAGTTGTTCACGAAGAGCCAACTTTACCCTGCCCATCCTGGTAGAGATTGGTCTTAGGCCCTCAGTACCCTGATTCATTAATTTCTGCCATAAGCACTTTTTGAGCATCTACTCTGTGTCAGTCACTGTTCCAGGTCCTCAGGATATAGCCGTGACCTAAACAGAAATCTACCCTGGCGGAGCTGATCGTTATGGCGGTGAGGAGACAGACAGTTAAGAATACAGAAACTAATAAATAGATGGTGTTATTTCTGAGGAGGTGATAAGTGCTGGGGGGGTAATTTGGCAAAGAGAGGGAGCTCAGTGTAGTTGAGATTTTAAATAGGGTTATTTGTGCAGGGTTATCCATTAAAAAGGTGATATTTGAACAATGGTCCGAAGAGGGCGAGGGAGTGAACTATTTTGAAATCTGGGGGAAGGGTATTCCACATACCAGGAATAGCCAGTGCAAAGGCCCTGAGGTAGGACTGCTGGGTGTGGTTGCAGACCAGCAACTAGCAATGATTGAGGGGGAGGTGAGGCCAAAGAGATAATAGGGGTTAATAGGGTAAGACCTAGTGGGCCACCCTTGAGGACTGGGACATTTATTTGGGGTGATAAGGGAGATGTATACTCTCAAGTAGAGGAGAAATGAGACCTGGCTTATAAAAATCTGGATGGGACCCATAGGGTCCTAACCTGATTGAAACTTTCCAGCAGCCCTCAGGACAGCTGGTATGCTTTGAGATCCATGCCCCCCCGCCACAACCCTACCCAGTGGTTGGGTCTGGGCAAGACTCCCCTCTCCATGCACCCCTCACTCAGGTAGACCAGTGGGGTAGTCCACTTAGTCACCATGACGATGGTTGTTAGGGAAGGTAGGAGCGTCCTTGTGGTTGTGGGGAGCATTCTGCCCTGGCAGTTGGGGGTGATGTGGGGCTGGTGCCGGCGAAACATGCCATTCTATGGGCGTGCCCGGGGCCGTATTGGTGGCCCTTCGGTCCTGGGCGAGCCTCTCACCCCATCCACAGCTGGGTCCATCATTGCTGCTGCACCTGAGAAGGCCTGCTGTGGAGGCCTCTGCTCCCACAGTGAGGCTGCCCCCATAGAGGCCAACATTTCACCTGTTGGGCCCTTACCCTCAGCCAGCCACCCAAGCCTCAATACCCAGGTGTGCAACTTAGGAGCAGGGTCCCCAGGGGCTGGTGGGAGGTACTGACAAGGGTCCCCATCTATGGCAGGTTTCTAGGATTCCCGAGCAGTTCTAGGGCTCAACAGTGGTTGGGTGGGCACTGATACAAATCCATGTCAGTGTGCCTCACTAAGTTGTCTTGGGTTTTAGGGGTACCCTTTAGTAATGGGTACTAATGTGGGACCCATTCCCATCTCTATTCCCTGCTCAGGTCGCCATGGATCGGATGAAGAAGATCAAGCGGCAGCTGTCGATGACACTCCGAGGGGGCCGAAGTACGGACAAGACCAATGGTGCCCCTGAACAGATAGGCCTGGATGAGAGTGGGGGTGGCGGTGGCACTGACCTTGGAGAGGTACCCACTCGTTCCGCTCCTGGGGAACCTCGCTCTGGACGGGGCCCACTCAGCTCTGCACCAGGTAGGTCCACTGACCACTCCTGCCCCCGAGTCTGGCCCCCAGGTGCTGCCTCCCAGCCGAGCTCCCCCTTAGACTTGTGCTATTTCCGTTTTCCTTTCTCCATTTTCTCTCCTTTCCCTGCCATCTTCTCCACACTCTCTCTCTGTCCATCTGTGTCCCTTTCCTTGGCTTTGTGCCTAGGCCTCAGGGGGAGAAAGAGTGCCCTGCCTGCTGCAGCTGCCCCAACCTTCCCTTTGCCCTTCTCCTGCACTCTGCACCCCCTTAGGCCTATTGGTGCCTGCCTTCCCAGGGCCTTTGGCTACTCTGCCACTGCCTGCCTCCTGGCCCTGGGCCAGCACCAGTCTCAGCTCACCCCTGGAATGGGGTGCTCCACTAGGTGACTATTGTCCCTCCACCCCTATCCAACCAGTCTCGACCTGTCTGAATTTCCCTGGGCCTTGCCTCCCTCTCCCTGAGGGACTCCAGGCTGCTCTGGGGGCTTGTGTGTACATGTGTGATGAGGGAATGTGTTCTGGGGAGGGGGGTTCCTGGGGCTCCAGACCTCAACTGGTCTGCCCTCCTCCCCCTGTCCTCACTACCAGAGATTGTACATGAGGACTTGAAGATGGGGTCTGATGGGGAAAGTGACCAGGCTTCAGCCACGTCCTCGGATGAGGTGCAGTCGCCAGTGAGGGTGCGCATGCGCAACCATCCCCCACGCAAGATCTCCACTGAGGTGCTTAACCCCCTATCTGGCTGGTGGTGGGGCTAGAAAAGAGGGTTCAACCTGGGGAGGTGGAGCTCATGGCCCTGTTTCTCACCTGTCTTGCCTGCTAGGACATCAACAAGCGCCTGTCACTACCAGCCGACATCCGGCTGCCTGAGGGCTACCTTGAGAAGCTGACCCTCAATAGCCCCATCTTCGACAAGCCCCTCAGCCGCCGCCTCCGCCGCGTCAGCCTAGTGAGCATCTCCTGTTCTGGTCCTCTTCCCCCCCACCACAGCTTCTCCCACACCTCCACCCCACTTCTCTCCCTAGCCAGTCCCCTCCTGTGAGCCTGCTTCAGCCTACCCCTTTACCCCACAGTCTGAGATTGGCTTTGGGAAACTGGAGACCTACATCAAGCTGGACAAGCTGGGCGAGGTGAGAGACAGTCACAGGGCCTGTGGTGGGGATAGGGGTCTGTGAGAACTTCCTGCAGCCTCAAGCTCCTCTCCTATCACTCTTCCCCACACCCTAGGGTACCTATGCCACCGTCTACAAAGGCAAAAGCAAGCTCACAGACAACCTTGTAGCACTCAAGGAGATCAGACTGGAACACGAAGAGGGGGCACCCTGCACCGCCATCCGGGAAGGTACAGACACCCAGGAAGGCTGTCCCAGGCTTCCCGGGCTCTCCCCATGGCACATTAACATGCGCGTGTGTGCGCACACATACACACATGCCCCATAGTGAGAACAGAGACTGGGGCTTTGGGGACTTCCCTCCTGACACTCCAGGCTTCAGGAGAAAGTGCCCATCATGCAAATATTTAGATAATAATCAAGATAACCAGGAATCTGTTCCTGTTTGGAGAAGAGGCCAAGGAATTAGAGAGCAGGGTACTTGCCTTGGTTCTGAGAGCACCCGTGAAGATGCTCACCAATTTCCTTGACACAACGATTTCCAGTCATAATATCACATGGAATGAACCTGAATTGCATAGGTATTATGTGTGCAAACTCAGTTTCACACAAAGCTGCAGGCCTCTGTACTGAGGGAAATCAGTACAGAAATAAAAAACAAGTTGTGAAAATCTAATGTCACATAAAACTGGGGCTGCAGTCCCAGGTTCTTGCTCCACGCTCTTCTCTGAGCCTTAGTTTCCACATCTGGAACATAAGGAAACACCTTCTTGGTATTAGGTGGGAAAGAGCCAATGGCTCTCCATCAGCCCAGAGTGCTCAGGGAAACAAGGAAACCCTGGGCTCATCCCTGTCTGGTCCTTGCTCTCACTTCTATCCTGAGGGTGAGGTCCTGACTCTTCCCCATCTCACCCTCATGCTTCCTGCAGTGTCCCTGCTCAAGGACCTCAAACACGCCAACATCGTCACACTACATGACATCATCCACACGGAGAAGTCCCTCACCCTTGTCTTTGAGTACCTGGTAAGGTTGGGTGGCAGTGGGTCCTGGGGGGAAGATGAAATGGCCACTATCTCCTCTTCTTTCCACTATCTCCTCTTCTCTCAGGACAAGGACCTGAAGCAGTACCTGGATGACTGTGGGAACGTCATCAACATGCACAACGTGAAAGTGGGTGTGGGGCAGGAAGCAGGGGCACATGGGGGCCCCCACTCACCCACTCCACCCCACAAAATCCCAGAAACAGACTTTTCCCGTTTGGCTTTTTTTTTTGCTGGGAGCCCTTGGAGGGCATTGGGACCCTGTCCTCTTTTGTGAGATAAGGCTCTGAGCTCAGTGTCTGTGTTTGGGAGGGGGAACAGTATCTGCTGGGGGTCAGGCTACTGGATACCCTTTGACCTCTCCCTGCCCTTCCTGGGTCCTAGCTGTTCCTGTTCCAGCTGCTCCGTGGCCTGGCCTACTGCCACCGGCAGAAGGTGCTACACCGAGACCTCAAGCCCCAAAACCTGCTTATCAATGAGAGAGGAGAGCTGAAGCTGGCGGATTTCGGTACCCTGGCCTCCCCCTTCCTCCCAGTGATCCCCCAGCCTTACCCTCTTGTTTTCCCCCTTCCTCATGACCACCTCATCTCAGTTCCTTTCAGCTTTTCTGAACTTTGCTTCAGACGCCCTTAGTCCCCAGCTCTACTGTCCCCCAGACTGCCTGGGACCTCCTCAATTCCAGCTGCCCCTTCTCTCAACCCTTCAGGCCTGGCCCGAGCTAAGTCAATTCCAACGAAGACCTACTCCAACGAGGTGGTGACACTGTGGTACCGGCCCCCCGACATCCTGCTTGGCTCCACAGACTACTCTACCCAGATTGACATGTGGTAAGGACATGTGGAAGTGTGGCAGGAGCCAGTGTGCTGAAGGGGGTGGCTCGTCACGGCAGCCAACCAGCTGACTGCCTCCCCTGTTCACTGTGTTCTCCCTGCTTAGGGGTGTGGGCTGCATCTTCTATGAGATGGCCACAGGCCGGCCCCTCTTCCCAGGCTCCACAGTGGAGGAACAGCTGCACTTCATCTTCCGCATCTTGGGTGAGGATGGTTGAGCCCACTAGGAGACATGGAGACATTTAGAGGTGCCCTGTGAACACTTAGAGTAATTTTTCTTCCCTGCCAGGAACCCCAACTGAAGAGACGTGGCCAGGCATTCTGTCCAACGAAGAGTTCAAGACATACAACTACCCCAAGTATCGAGCCGAGGCCCTTTTGAGCCATGCACCCCGGTGAGGCTCATGGCAGGGGGTGGGGGTGGGGTTAAGGGCCAGAATGCCCAAACTCAATTTAAAGCAGGTCCTCTTGTCCTTGCGGTAGACTTGACAGTGATGGGGCTGACCTCCTTACCAAGCTGCTGCAGGTAAGCCCACCCTCCTGGGCCAGCCTTGGGGGGTTAGGGGATCCTAGGTGTGGGGAGACAGGGAGCTCCAGGGGGAAGGTCTGGGGTGGGGAGGAAGAGAGGCCTACTTGTTGAAGGTGTCAGTACACCACCAGTGCTGCCACTGCCCCTGCTCCTATCCCTCTTTCCCCTACTCAGTTTGAAGGTCGCAATCGGATCTCCGCGGAGGATGCCATGAAACATCCATTCTTCCTCAGTCTGGGGGAGCGGATCCACAAACTTCCTGACAGTGAGTGGAACTGGTAGGGGGGTGTGGGGAACAAGACATGGGGCAGATTGTGCAGGGCTCTGGCTAGGTCATCTCTGTGGAGGCACACCCTTGTTCACAAGTGTGATGTGTTTATTACAAAAACTATTTAGCTTTCAGTTACTTTTTACCTTTCATGGAAATTTTTAAACCTACATGAAAATAGATGCAACATCACTTTCCCTTTTTTTGTAAATATTTTTTTTTTTATATAAAATACATATTGAGGGATCCCTGGGTGGCTCAGCAGTTTAGCGCCTGCCTTTGGCCCAGGGCGTGATCTTGGAGTCCCGGGATCGAGTCCCACATCGGGCTCCCTGCGTGGAGCCTGCTTCTCCCTCTGCCTGTGTCTCTGCCTCTCTTTCTGTCTCTCATGAATTTATTTCTCTAAATAAAATCTTTAAAAAAAATACATATTGAGAAATGCACAGGTCATAAGTATACACAGCACAATGAATTTTCACAAACTAAACACACCCATGTAACTGGCATACAGATCAAGAAATAGGATGTGAGGGCTCCAACTGAGTGGCTCAGTTGGTTAAGATCTGCCTTCAGCTCAGGTCATGATCCCAGGGTCCTGGGATCAAGTCCCATATTGAGCTCCCTGCTCAATGGGGAGTCTGCTCCTCCCTCTCCCTCTGCCCCTCCTTCAGCTTGTGCTCTCTCCTCATTCCTCTCTTGCTCATTCTCATACATGAATTTATTAAATCTTTAAAAAAGGAGAGAGAGAAAGAATATGAAAGGATATGAGAAGTTCCCCTGAAGTGCCCTCTTGTTTGCTTTAGGTATTCCTAGCCCCTTCTTAAGGGTTACCCCTATTTGGACTTTTTTTTTAAGATTTTATTTATTTATTCATGAGAAGCTGAGAGAGGCTTCTCCCTCTGCCTGTGTCTCTGCCCCCCCCCCTCTCTCTCTCTCTCTCTCTCTGTCTCTCTGACTATCATAAATAAATAAAAGTTAAAAAATTAAAAAAAAAAGAAAATAAATGATACTTATTTATATATTAGATGAAATACTGTGAGTCCCCAAGTACTCTAACATCTCATCAACTTGTGGCCAATCTAGTTTTATCTATATTCCCTCTGATTATTTTGAATCAGATCCCAGATATATCATTCATCTATAAATTTAGCATGTATCTCAAACATTTAATAACTATCGTTATTATAGCTTTAAAAAATTGGCCCACTTCCTGTATCTCCCCAGTGGTTTAATCTAAATCAAATCCCAGTGTTCATCACCTGGACTCAACAGATGGTAATTGCAACACTATTATCACACTTGACAAAATTACTGATTTCCTAGTGTCCTGTAATAATCCATATTCCATATTCCCTAGTTGTAGCTGGTTTGTGTGTAAGGATTATTTGACAGGTGAAAGCCATGCCTCTCAAAGAAAAGGCAATTTTTGGTAATTCCAATTGGGCCATGTGGGCAGTGATCCTGGATGGGCCTATGGGTCATTTTCCACTGTCTGTCTTCCACCCACAGCTACTTCCATATTTGCACTAAAGGAGATCCAGCTACAAAAGGAGGCCAGCCTTCGGTCTTCGTCAATGCCTGACTCGGGTAGGTGTGGCCCTCGCCCTCTTTCCCTGCCCCAGCCACCTACTTGCTTACCTACCAACAGCCATCCGCTCTGCTTTCCCCTGCAGGCAGGCCAGCTTTCCGCGTGGTGGACACCGAGTTCTAAGCTGAGTTCTAAGCCACAAACCGAGGCCCCAGCAGGCAGCAGCAGCTGGAGGGATGCCACTCCCCTCACAGGGCAGCCCCCAACTGCATCCTTCTTGCTTGCTGCCTGCCTACCTGCCTGACTCATGCTCGCCTGCCCACATGTTCCCTGCTGCCTGTCCGAACACCCGACCATTGGCCTGTCAGCCCACCCATTGGCCTGTCTGCTGGGTGCTAACAAAGCTCTCATCGCTCCTTCGCCTGGTTTGTCTGTCTGTCTGTCTGTCTCTGTCTCTGTCTCAGTAGTTGCCGGCGGACAGCATGGATGTGCCAGCCTCCCACACTGAGGCCAGGCCTACCCCTCTTCCCCATGATATCCTCCCCCAGGACCACTGACCGCTACCCGACGGCCAGCCAGGGGTCCGGAGCTAGTCCAGGCTGGGGATCTCGGCTCAGACAGGATCTGGCAATGCCTTGGGTCTGAGGCTTCCCTTGCCTGCTTTCCTGCCTGCCCCACTTGCCTCATGTTGTGTGGGCTTTTTTTTTGTTTGTTTGTTTGTTTGTTTCACTCATTGTCGTTTTTTAATTATTTTAAATGAGGTTTTCATTTTTTAAATGCAATATCTCTGTATACAGACTGGCTGGGCCCCACCCCCTGCGTGTGGCCCTCCCACAGTATTTTGTGCAATGAAGCCCTGCTCTCAGCCTTTCCAAGGCAGGGACACAGCCCCTATTTGGAACCCTGACCATCACTAGACCCTGGGGTTGGCTAAGGGAAAGCATGCCTCGACCATTCGCCTTCCTACCCCATCCCACCCCCACCCGCCATCCCCAGCAGCAGGGGGACCTGGGGACTACGGGAGACTCTGGGAGGTGGATGAGGTGGGGGGACCCCCACTCTTTCCCTCCTGCAGTCCCACAGCTGGGGCCTCCTTCCTTCTCAGGGTCTCCTTAGCCCAACCCTCCTGCCCCTGTCCCACTCGGTGCTGTTGAGTAGGGGCCCTGCCAGGAACTGACCAACTCTTCAAGGAGCCATAGTGTGTATATGTGCACAAGCACATATACAGGGGCAGAGGGGTGCATGGGGGTCTGTGCCCAGGCATTATCCCCTAACCCCTGGGGAGGGTGAGGCAGGGCAGGGACAGTCTCTGGGGTCAGTCCCAGATGGGTGGTTACCTCCCCGTCCTCCACTCTAAACCTGGGGCCCTCAAATGGGGTGGGAGGGCTGGGGTGGGGGCCCTCCTAGTGGGGTTTGGGGGGTTGGGTTCCTGAATGCACCATAATCGCTGTATGAAATATTAAAAAGTCTAAAGTGAAAAACCTGATTGCAAGTCCCTGCAGGGGTGGGGGTGGGCTCAGTCCAAGGTGAGTTCTGGGGCCTTGGAGAATTCATACCTGGCCCCCGACATCTAGGAGAGCACTGAGATGGGCCAGGGACATGGCATGACTGAAAGCCATCTGAGGGGTTGCACACACAATAGTGGAACATTTTTGTTGAAGCAGGTAGGGCAGGCTGAAAAGAGGATGAGCTAAGAATCAAGGAGAAGAGTGAGATTTACCCAAGAATATGAGAATGCCAGATAGGGTGGGGACAGGTGTATGTAGAGGGACTGTGAGAGACACTTGGAAGACTCCGTTAAACCAAGAGGTGAGGCAGGGAGGACCAGTATGACCACACATCAGAACTGGACACCATGAGGCAGGCCAGGTGGAGAGAGAGTATGGGAGGAGGGATAGATTTTTGGATCACTGAGTAGGTAGGGGAATCATAATGGATCAAATTCAGGAATGGAGCCACCGATGGATGGAACTGGAAGTTTGGATTATTGGTGTCCAGGGAGTAACAAATCCTGAGAAGGATGCAGCGGTTTGTGAGAGGCCAAATAGCACAGCCTAGAACTTGGACTCAAGTGTGAGGATAATGGGGGCTTTGATGACCTTTGTCCTGGGAGTGGTAGGGTCATTGCTGTGTGCAGAGGTTGGCCTTTGGAAGGTGAGGAAACCAAACAGTCTAGGCCTGGGAAGGGAGGCCTCTTGAATTGTAGGAAGGACAGGCTATCCAATAAATGGGGAGGGAGAGTCTGCAGAGGGGCAATGAGGAAAGGCAATTCAGAGGACCTGACCAGATTAAGCTGGGCTTCAAAAGCAGCTACTTGCCATGTGCCAGACCAAATTCAATGCCATTATAGAGAACCCTGGATGAAAGGGCTGTTCTCTTTCCATCCCCAGAATTTACACAACTGAGTTGTAACCCCTCAACTGTTCAGGTCTGGGCCAGGGGCTGGAATCACAGTAATAAAGACAATCCCTGCCCTGTAGAGGTTAACTGAAAAGAGTAAATCATGATATCTGGTGGATGAGTGGGATTTGAAATTGTTCAGGGAGAGGTGAGGGTATTCTGGACACTCCAGGCCCAGGGAGCTGTGTGCACCAGCCTAGAGGTATAGGAAGGCAAGCTGTGTGGTCTTGCTTGTGGGAATGGGTGGTGATAAGTCACTGAACCAGAGCCAGAATCATGAGCCCATCTTGGGGGAGTATGTGGGACGGTCAGGTGGGGCAGCCAACGCAGGTAGATAAAGAGAGCCAGAGAGTGAAATGCTAAAGTTATCAACAAGAGGTAGGGCTAGAAGCCTCAGCAGAAAAGGATGGCAGAGCCTAGTGCAGTGGTTCTCAACCAGAGATCTCCACCCCCAGGGAACACTGGCAACGTCTAGAGACACTTTTGGTGATGAGACAATTAGGGGATGATACTGCTATCCAGTGGGTAAAGGGCAGGGGGGCAATGGTTCTAAACTTTTTGGTCATGATCCCTTTAATAGTCTTAAAAATTGAGGACATCTAAAGAGCTTTTGCTTATGTAGCCTCTCAGAATATTCCATCACACACGCAAGACAGCTTGACAATGAAAAAGTATTGTGAAAATAGTTTTGACTTTGTGAACCCTCCTGAGAAGGTCTCCTGAACCAGTAGGAAGCCTAAAACCACAGTTTGGCCTTGTGCTTAAGGTCACAGCTCTGAGTTCGAACCACAGCTCGGTGTTTTTTACTAGCTGGGGCAAAATGAATGAGTGTTTCTGGTCCTCACTTTGCCCCTTTGATGTTCGTAGGGGACATAGGGGACGGTGATGTTTATCTGTTGCCTAAGGCTACCTTTTACGTGCAATAAAGCATTTAAACAGGGCCAACTATTATTAGTTATCATTGCTATAACACCAACAAATACACTGGGCCTGAGGCTGACTTGCCTTCAACACGTTTGTCAGGAAAATAAATCTAGTTCAGGCAGGGAAGCAGCCCGTAGGCTTGGGTGGTGACCTTTTTTGTATTAGGTTCTGATGGACAAGAGCAGCGCAGTGAATAGGTAGGGCATTCTGGTCAGGCTAACAAAAACTCTCAGGGTAGGGGCCGTGGTCCCCAGCAAAGCATGGGACCGAGAAAGCGCGGAACCTTCGTGTCCCTGAGCACTCCCCAAAATGTCCTCGTCCATAACAGGACCTCAGCCTCCACCTTTCCACACCACCTTTTGCCCTGACTCAACATGGCTTTAAAATCCTACAAGGCACCTTTGTCTTCCTTAGTCCCTAACTGGAGGTTTTGCCCCGCCCATTGGCCGCAGAGATCACCGCCCACAGTCCCACGCCCGCCTAGCCGGTCCACTCGTGCGAGCGTGGGGTCCCTTTCCAAGATGGCAGTAGCCCCTTGGCTGTTTGGGGGGCTCTGTTTCCGTTTCCGGGACCAGAATCCGGAAGTGGCCGTTGAGGGGCCTCTTCCTATCTCCAGCTGCGGTGGCTGTGAGAGGAGGGCGAACGGTGATGGCGGCGGTCGCAGCGAATGTGGCGGCTGCGGCTGAAGACCGAGAGCCGCAGCGCGAAGCGGTGCCGGGCCTGGAGAGCCAGTGGCGCCAAATCGAGAACAGCGAGAGTGGGCGAGAGCGTCCACTGCGTGCGGGCGAAAGCTGGTGAGACGGGGCTGCGAACGGAGCCTCGGCTGGGGGAACGTGGAGGCTGAGGTCCGAAGAATTGCTGTGGGGGCGGGGGAGTGGCCTGTGAGACTGAGGACGGGAGGGGCGGGGAAGTGCTTGTGAGTGGATCGCCTTGTCTGGGGGAAAAAGGCGGGGCCTGTATGGTGGCGCCCCAGGCCTGAGAACTGGAGGTTTGTTTTGGAAAGGCGAGGGGGTGGGGCCGGCAGTGCGTGATGGAACTGGGAAGGGGCGGTGGCCGAGGCCGAGGGGCGTGGTCTGCGTGGCGTTAAGTAGCATCTGGCGGCGGGGAGGCCTGCGGTTTCTCCGCGCCTGAGAGCTAGGCGGGGATGACGTCAGGCAGAAGAACGGAATCCGAGCCGTAGGGCTGTGGGCGGAGGGAAGGAGTCGGAGCCTGCGTGGTGGAGGGAGCTGGCGCCTGGGAACGAGGCTTGTGACGGACGCTGAGGGGCGTGTCCTGAGGCCAAGGAAAGACTGCAGAGGGGAGGTAGTGCCTGTGAAGCAGAAAATGGCGCCTGCGAATGAGCAAAGTTTGTGACGCGGCGAGGTTTTTGCCTCTGGCCGAGGCCTTCTTCCCAGGACGGGAGAAAGTGCAGGTGATTGGCACGGGAGGGGCCTTCGCTATTACATTTGTTTTGTGTTTTAGTACTGCTTCGTTTTTGTAATCAGGAGAAATAGTTATTTTTTAAAATGTCAATGCGTGTCTTGATAAATCGGATTGTTTTACTGATTTCTTGGCTAACCAGTGCTTGAAATACACTGTTTCTGGGTTTATTTTATTTCTCGCCAAGTTGCATCTCATTTTTTAAATTGTGATATACGTAAGACCTAAAAAGATTGCATAAAACGTTTACGTAGCCCAGATTGATGGACATTCTGTAAAAATAAACGGCCTGTGCTTTTCAAAAATTTCAAGGTCGTGAAAGACAAAGGATGAAGAACTGTTCCAGATTGAAGGAATTAATGGAATTTAAAGAATCATAACTAAATGCAATGTGTGATCCTGCATTGGATCCCGGAGCAGAAAAATAAATTATTTAAAAATCAGGATTTTTCTCATAAGATTTATTTCTCTTTTTTTATTGTAAAAGATGTTAATGGGAAAATTGATGGAATTTGAGGCTTGTAGATTAGATATTAGTAGTGATAATTTCTTGCTTTGGATAATTGTGGTTATGAAAGAGAATTTTTTTAAGGGAATACATGCTGAAATTTTTCGGATAAAGAACCATCGTGTAAGCCGCTTACTCGCAAATGGTTGGAAAAAAATAGCGTATGTAAAGATGTATTTAAAGAAACGATGAGGCAAATGGCTAAAATGTTAAATTTGGGAAATGTGGATGAAGGGTATACGGGAATTCTTTATATTATCTTTGCAATTTTTTCTGAGTCTATTTCAAAGTAAAAAAAAGAATAATAAAAATTTGTGAATTCACCATTCAGGTTAAGATTTCAGACCGTTAGCTTAAGAAATCTCCAGGATGGAAATCCCTCTCCCTGCACCACTATTATTCTGAATTTTTCAATTTGTTAACGTTTTTCCGCTTCTGTATGCATCCCTAAATAGTATTTGTGGTCTAAGCTTTCTTTTCATGGAGGATATATGTGAAATCCTACTAGAGGCGTACCGTGTGCCCTTTGCATCATATCAGATGGTATACGGTATCCATATTACCTCATTGGTGACGTTAACCTTGATCATTTGGTGAGGATGGTATCTGCCCTGTTTCTCCACTATAAAGGTAGTATTTTTCTCTTTCCGTATGCGGTAATTCTTTTAAAAACATATTATAGCCATCCATTCTTCAAAACGTTTTAACAGCATCCCATCGTGCAGTGTAAATGCTAAAATTCTTACAACGACTAGCAAGTCTGGTCCCCCTGCTCTGATTACCACTGCCCACCCCCCCAACTCTCTCCATCCAGCCATATTGGACTCCTGTTCCTCAGACACCGCAGGCATGCTCTCACCTGAGGGCTGTTCTGAGTGAGGTTTGCTTATTTTAGAGTTCTCTAATCACAATGTGTGTATCCCTGTTACTGGAGAGTTCAGAGACAAATTGAAATTCCCCAAATAGAGAATACGGAATCTTTTTTTTTTCTTTTTTAACTGTTGTGCTGTAGCTCTCGGGCAAGGAAAAGCCTCATTCCACCCTGTTGAGAATAAGCAATAACTGGATCATCTTTTATAGTTCATTTGGATGTGTTCAAACAGGGTTGGGGGCTTTGGTTCCTGATGCATCATGCCTTTACAGCCTCCTTGTGACAGTACCCTTTAGTTACCCCACCGGTGTGGATTTCCTTTTTTGGGTGTTGAAAATGTTTTGGAACTAGATAGAGGTCACGGTTGCACGACATTGTGAATGTACTAAATGCTACCAAACTGTTCACTTGAAAATGGCTAATTTTATGTGAAATTTTTTAAATTATGTTCTGTCAAATGAGTGAAAATATCAGTGAGGATGACAAAACATGAGAGACACCTAACTCTGGGAAATGAACAAGGGGTAGTGGAAGGGGAAGTGGGCGGGGGGTTGGGGTGACTGGGTGATGGGCACTGAGGGGGACACTTGGCGGGATGAGCACTGGGTGTTATGCTATATGTTGGCAAATTGAACTCCAGTTAAATAAATAAATAAATAAATAATAAATAATAAATAAAATTATGTTCTGTCAATAAAAATAATTACCCCACCAATGTTGGTTCAGTATTGACGCCAGTTTATCTCTGCTATTGTAGCTGATACCATGAAGCATTTTTCCATAGCTCCATTTTTTAAATGCTTATCTACTTAGGTGAGAGCAAAGCATCTCAAGGTTCTTTAATTTGCTGTTCATTTGATAGAGGTTTGCTGCAGTGGTCAGGAAATGTGTGTTTACAAAGTCACAGACTAATAATCCTCAAATCATATCTAATACCAATATTAATATTTTACACCTTCTTTTCATCAGCTGGCAGATCTGGGCAAGGGGAAGTAATTTGGCTATCTGAACTGATTTAAATCTCTAGGAGAAGCTTATATTTTAAGAGTAAATTAATATCTGTGATAGTATAGCTTCCTTGGCAAATTCCAGTTTTTCTTTTTGAGGATGAACCATCTACAAACATAATTAAATCAGGGAGAGGAAAGGGAGTCTCTAGATGGTTTGTGCAGGGTGTGGGTAGTTTTCTAACAGGTAACCAGCAGGCAAGAGATTCTTTGTTCAGGTCAAAGAAGGAGTGTGGCTGGGTTCAGTGTTGCAGAGTGGATAGTGATGTGTGAAGGGAAAGTGACAGTGTTCCATTAGAGGTGAAGGACTAGCCTTAGAAATGTTGAGGCTTTTCTGTCAGTGGAGAAGTCTGTACAACATGGAGGACCTTTTTTTTTTTTTCATGGAGGACCATTTTAAGTGTAACGAAGATGCTAGAACTAAATCAACAGTTTTCGCTTCTTTGGTAATTGCTGCGTAGCTCTTAAACAAGGTGGCTATGCCTTGATTTCTGGATATGATGAAAGACTGAAATAAACAAAGACTGGCAATTCCCTTGTCATTGAGTTGGTCCCCCTAGTGCTTGTTCAGACTTTTCATGAACTGGGGGGAGAGAATTTATGAGTTTAGAGTCCTGGAGTGGGAAATCTTTTGGTAGACAGTAAATGTACCACTCTTTGTTGCTTGAACAGGAGTATGCTTTTTAGCTTGAAAAATAGGCAATTATTGAAAGATATTTGTGTATCTAATTATAATTAATATAATTAAGCTAGGAAGATAAATTTGCTTTTTGATTTGTCATTTTTAAAAAACATTAAGTTTGTTAAAGAGTACATTATGAACACTGAGTAACATATATAGAATTATTGAATCACTATATTGTGCACCTGAAACTGAGTTAACTATACTAGAATTAAAATTAAAAACTTAATAAAATTGAAAGAAAATACTAAGTTTGGAAAATGAAAGAGCTTTTATAAAAGTTTTAAGTTCATTGAAATTTGGAGAATTTTAATTAAACTTAATTATGCCTATTGCCATTCCTTTTATAGGTCAAAGGAGCAAATCTTTGTATTATCTCTCAGACATAGTTTAGCCATAAAAGAACATTTTTTAAAAGATTTTATTTACTTATTCATGATAGAGAGAGAGAGAGAGGCAGAGACACAGGCAGAGGGAGAAGCAGGCTCCATGCCGGGAGCCCGACGCAGGACTCGATCCTGGGACTCCAGGATCGCGCTCTGGGCCAAAGGCAGGTGCTAAACCGCTGAGCCACCCAAGGATCCCCATAAAAGAACATTTTAACAGTACTATTATTCTGAATTTGGTAAAGATAAATCAAGAATAGTCGTTAGAAAAAAAAGATAGGGGATCCCTGAGTGGCTCAGCAGTTTGGCGCCTGCCTTTGGCCCAGAGCGCGATCCTGGAGTCCCAGGATCGAGTCCTGCGTCAGGCTCCCGGCATGGAGCCTGCTTCTCCCTCTGCCCGTGTCTCTGCCTCTCTCTCTCTCTCTAAAATAAATAAATAAATAAATAAATAAATAAATAAATAAATAAATAAATATTTTTTTTTAAAAAAGAAAAAAGATAAATTGAAGTAAGGACAGAAAATACTTACAGTCAACTTTGTAAAAACACAGTGATAAATAACAAAAATGATTAGAAGCCTAGCTTTTTTTTTAAAACAAGGATTCTCTTCTAAAAACGAGCTCAGGTATTTTTTTAAATGAGTTAGGAGGATGTCAGAAAACACCAAGAGTTAACAATAATTTGATGATAAAGAAGGAACTTCTAATCTGGGCATAAAATTATGACATTTTACAGGAAGGGCCCAAATTTTAATTTTTCTCCTTTGGTACATTATTCATGTAATATTTTATAGTAAATAATTCATTTATATGCCTCTGTACCTCTATTTAGGCTTATACGGATACGTAAATGGTAAGCTTGGAGCAACATACTATTAGATTTACCATCTGAATAAGCTAAGCTAAGAAAGCTTTTGATAAACAAGTCAGAAATCCTATCTCTTCATTTAGGTCTATATTTCTTTTTTTTTAAGATTTATTTATTTATTTATTTATGATAGACATAGAGAGAGAGAGGCAGAGACACAGGAGGAGAGAGAAGCAGGCTCCATGCTGGGAGCCCAATGTGGGACTCGATCCCAGGACTCCAGGATCGCACCCTGGGCCAAAGGCAGGCGCTAAACCGCTGAGCCACCCAGAGATCCCTATGTCTATATTTCTATTTCTGATCGTTGTATCTAGTAAATTAATTGATGTATATTGTTATCATAACCAGTTTTCTTCACACATGAGAGAAACTAGAGGACAAAAAACATTGTTAGTAATTTTTTCCATAAGCACATATTTCATAAGCATTTCAGCAAATTTGAGGAAATACACATAAGTGGCTTTAGCAAGATCTGTTGTATTTCTATATACTAGCAGGAAGAAGTAGGAAAATTTAAATTTGAAAGGTATACCATTTATGATCACATCTTTTCAAATCAAATACCTAGAGATAAATCTAACAGTGTGGGTGCTTCCCTCTCAGACAATGACAACTATGTCATGACTGCCATCTGGTCTGACAGATGATGAGACATCCCAATTTCAGAGGCATTTTTAAAGTGTTCTTGAAGCAAAGAAATCTGGTAGTCCTGTTCTGTGAAAATTGGTATAAAACTTGAGTCTCCTGTGAAGACTCTAGAAATTCAGGTTGTAGCCAGGTATGGGGGTTTTGCTAAGGGCTGCAGAGTGATTTTTTTTAAATTGCAGTATAGTTGATGTACAGTGTTATATTAGTTTCAGATGTATGCTACAGAGTGATTTTAATGTTGGTTTTCCTTAAAAATCTGGCTTAAAAAAAAAAAAAAGTTGAGCAATGATGCCCTTTGCATTGAAAGTCCCGGTAACCATAATGGAGCTTTACTGAAGAAATTAACCTCATAGACTGTCAGTGGAGGCAGTGAAAGCCACGAGGGTGAGGGATGGGTTTACGGGTATGAGTGGTGGAGCGGTAGGGTCAGTGATGGGGTATTCCAGAAGAGTGATGGGAGATTGGGGCATGTGCCACTGGGATAAGGAGGATGTGTGTTCCTGGCATGAGTCATGTGCGGGGTCTGTGGGGCTCAGTGCAGTAAAAACAACAAAACCCCACCAAAATGTGTGCATGCGTGCCTGTCCAGGTTACTCGTGACTATTGCAAGGTTTTCTAGCCCTCCATCTCCCCCATCTCTCCCTCAGCCTTTTATGAATACAGGAAAGTTGTCATTTTAAAGAATCCCATTTAAGGGTTAAATTGCTAGCACACTAATCACTACAGTGTGAGAGTAGTATTTTAAAAAGTGTTTATTTGAGGTGGTTAACTATTTGGGACAGCCTCTTATGTATCAAAAATCCCATAGCAGAGCAGATTTCTAAGTGTGGGACCGGGTTTGTGTGTCTGTGTATGTGAGCTTTGAGTTCCAAACCCTGGGATTGAAACAGTAACTTGCTAAAATTTATTTAGCATTTTTACTCTGTCAAGTCTTTTCCAGACTTAAGAATTGCTCATGACATTTTATAGAGCCAGGCTTTAGCAGTCCTAAATGTTTATCCTAGGTATAGTGCATATAAAAGTTACTCTTTTGGGTGCCTGGGTGGCTGGCTTAGCGGTTGAGCATCTGCCTTCGGCTCAGGGCGTGATCCTGGAGTTCCGTGATGGAATCTCGGGATCAAGTCCCGCATCGGGCTCCCTGCATGGATCCTCTTCTCCCTCTGCCTGTGTCTCTGCCTGTCTGTCTGTCTCTCTCTCTCATGAATAAATAAATAAAACATTTAAAATTTTTTTCTCTTTTAAAAGAGAACTGTCCAAGCTATACACTTAAAAATAGTTCAGATGCTAAAGTTTATGGCATGTGCTGCTTTTTGCCATAATAATAATAATAATAAAAATAAGAAGAAGAAGAAGAAGAAGAAGAAGAAGAAGAAGAAGAAGAATGAGCTAGTTACCATAAGCTCAGAGACCTATTATAAAGCCAAAATAAATTTTTCTTTTTTTAAAAGATTTTATTTATTTATTCATGAGAGATACACACAGAGAGGCAGAGACACAAGCAGGAGAAGCAGGCTCCATGCAGGGAGCCCCATGTGGGACTCGATCCCGGGACCCCAGGATCATGCCCTGAGCCGAAGGCAGGTGCTAAACCACTGAGCTACCCAGGGATCCCCCAAAATAAACTTTTCAACACAAAAATGATGAAACATGGTGAGATGCGGTCTTTGAAGGAAAACCTTACAATTCTTTTAGCATTTTAAATTCCTCTCAGTGTCTGAGCAGGTTTCCAGAATTTAAATAATTAATTTCTTATTCTCCATTTATATATTCTTTACAAAGACTGCACACTTAATGAATGGCTAAAGCTTTATAACATTGGGTGTAAATAACAGGCAATTTTCAGCCTAATTCTTTGTTCTATAATAAAACCTCATATTTCCTGGCACCATGAGTGTGAGTTGGTGGTTTGTTTTGTTTTGTTTGGAGTTTTGCCATTTTTTGTTCTTAATCCAGTCTCTTAGTATCCTAAGAAATTTGGTAATCTATCCAAACCTGAATTGCACTGAATATATTTTGCTTTCGATTATTTTCATACGATGGTGAAACAATTTTTTTTCTTGTTGAATTCTGGGAGAGATTTCCCTTTTTTATTGAGTTATAATTGACATATGCCACAGTGTTAGTTTTAGATGTACGTGAAATTTGACATCTTGACTTGCAGCATGTTGATTCTTTTAGTCTAATAACCATGGGAAGTGGTGCCACTAACTCCAGGTAACCATGCGATACCCTTGTTACCTGTCTGGTCCAGGTTCCTCGTGGAACAGCACTGGTACAAACAGTGGGAAGTGTACGTGCAGGGAGGAGACCAGGACTCCGGCACCTTCCCTGGCTGCATCAATAATGCTGACCTCTTTGAAGGTACCTGGCCTCTCCCTACCTAGCCCAGCCCCAGAGTTCTTGTCCCCTCTGTCCCTACAACAAATGATCATAAGCCTCTTCACTGAGCTAGATCATTGATGAGATGGCCAGAGTGACTTACCACTTTCTTACCCTGATTCTTCCTCTGCCCCCGACAGACCAGGTAAACTGGCACCTCAGGAAGGGTCTAGTGGAAGGTGAGGACTATGTGCTGCTCCCAGCGGCTGCTTGGCATTACCTGGTCAACTGGTATGGTCTAGAGCATGGCCAGCCACCCATTGAACGCAAGGTATAGCAAATGAGGGAGGGTGCTCGGGTTAGATTCTTGAGGAATGGAGTAGGAGAAAGGCCCTGTAGGCCCAGGGTGGGTCTAGACCTGTGTGTACACGGGGCTCCATTATGCTGTGTAGATATACCTTTGTCTGCACTCCTCTCCCCTCAAGTATCTCAGTGTTTCTCAAGTGTGTGTTTGTCTATATGCGTGCTCCTCTGATCTCAGAGGTTGTCGTGCTTGTGCCTGTGTATATGTGCCATGTGGGTACACCTGTGTATGCACCTCCCACCTTCCAGGTTGTGGAGCTGCCCAGCGTCCAGAAGGTGGAAGTGTACCCAGTAGAACTGCTGCTTGTCCGGCACAGTGATATGGACACACCTCACACTGCTCAATTCAGCCATACAGATTCTGTTGGTGAGTCTGAGGTTCACAGAGTGAGTTGGCGTTCCCATAGCTCAATGATCTAGGAATGCCTGGGTTTTGGCTATGGCCAACTGAGAAGGCATTGGTCAGACTTTGGAGGACCAAGAAGGTATTGGTTAAGTTGGGCAGAGGCCCTGGTTGGAGGGGGTGCCTTATGGTCCTGAGGGTATGTGAGTTGCAGCCTGGTGGCTTAGATGGTGTGGCAGAGAATATTTACTGGGGGTCTCAAGTCCTGAGCATGCATCGGTCATTTTGCTCAAGGACACAGGTATTGACTCAAGTGTGCAAGGTATATGAGGATGCATCAGGGTCTGATGCTGAGATGGGTCGATCATTCAGGGTCCCAGGAAGACCTTGAATGTGCTCTGCCACCTTCCACAGACCTCATTTTGCGCACCGCCCGAGAGCACTTCCTGGTGAGCCCTCAGGAAGAGACACGGCTGTGGATCAAGAACGCAGAGGGCTCTTTCGAGAGGTTGTGCAACACACGTGTCACAGTGCTTGACGCTGCCCTCAAGACAGGGCAGGTGAGGGTGGGGAGGGCTCTCCTGCTCCCCGGCAGTGCTCAGGTTGGTGGAAGTGAGGGTAAGGTTCCCATAG